>NC_065447.1:190603805-191264779 GCF_917563875.1 Diabrotica virgifera virgifera | reverse complement strand
AATTTCTTTTGTATACATAGTGCCGACTCTGAAGGTAAAAATCAACTATTACCTTGGATTTCGTGAACCTCCATCTATGTTCACAAAAATAGGTGAGTGGTTAGAGGATACCTCAAGAAACAAAGGTGACATGGTACCACCTTGCGCTTTTACCCTGAAGGTGAATAGCACCCCTTCTCGGGGGTGAAATTTTTTTTATCAAAAATAACCCCAGAAATCGATAGAGCGACAAATTAGAAGCAAACTTTGTTACATAAAGTTATTAAAATAAATCATTACTTTTTGAGTTATTACATATAAATCAAAAATTTTAATTTTCCGTGAAAAAAGTGCATGTTTTTAAGCGGTTTTTCATAAATAACTCAACTATAAGTCTTTACAAAAAAGTTTTCATTACCAAAATTGAAACTAATAAAAAATAAAATAACCTTACTTGAGAAACCTTTCAAGGGGATGGTTACGTAGTTTCAGCTCCCATGCTATTTAAATGAGATTCATGTTTTTCGAACAAAACTATAAGTCTTTTTGAAAAATTTAAACGCAGAATGAAGGAGTAAGTTCTTACCGAGGGCCGAAAGTCCCTGAAAACTTATGTAATGTTTATTTTAATAAGTTGCAGGGGTGAAAAACTAAGAGAAAATGTAGTGTGATTTTTAATTTCAAATATCTCATTCAAAAGAAACATTTTATTTATTCTAAGGGACTTTCGGCCCTCGACAATAATTTAGTCTTTCATTCTGCGTTTAAATTTTTTTTAAATATTTATTAGTTTTTTCAGGATTTTAAAAAAGTGGACGCCATGTCGGTGGTGATATTTTCCAAATCGAACATTCGCTATCTTTGTCATACAACGCACTGAGCCGAATAGAATATGGTGACAAGACAGTGACAATTTAAATATTTGACATGGCATCGAGAATATTTTGAGTTGTTGATTAAATAATATTAATAGTGTATTTGATAAATAATTGATTTAGAACGTCAACTTAGTAAAAAGTTATGTATTGTTTATTATTTATGGAAAATCCAAGCAGAGAATACAGCACGATATATTCTGTGATTCAAGTATTTTGTTGTCAAAGATGTTCAAAATTGTAAGCGTTCCATAGGAGCAATATATTATTAAAAAATCACTTTATCACTTTTCCTATTTTCTCGATGGAGTATTAGTTTTTGTTGTACGGTATATAAATTATTACAATCACTGAATACATAGTTAGTGAAAAAAATATCATATTAATTAACTGAATTAGTGATACAATTATACAAGTAACAGTTATCCAAGGACATTCAAAAGACTTCTCTGTAAAGTTAATGATGACATTTGTCAAGTAATGTTTACATATCCGTACTAGTGAGAATTTTACTACACGTAATTTGCCGTGTAAAGACAGAAAAAGTAGGGATAACCTTAAAATATTTGCGCCCATGCCCTTTATATTAATTTAAAGTGCGTTAATTGAATGCATTTTTTTTCGGCTAGTACTTATATCTAAATAGGCAAGCTTAAATAACGGGAAAACGATGCATTCTATAACATATACAGTAGACTCGCGATTATCCGAGGTAATTGGGACCGTGACTACCTCGGATACGGAAAAACTCGGTTAACATTGAGATTAGTTATACTGATAGAAAAACACGTAAACAACCATAATTGTGGATATTTTAATGACAAAACTAATACAGTACTGTCTAAGTACTGTCTAGTACTAAGTACTGTCTAAGATAAAAACATTTACCTTATCAATATTACTGTTTAAAACAGTCTGATTGGTTTGTGTGTAAGCCTGATTCCTCTTTTTGAGGCGGCGATGTTCCGCAAAAGTTGAAAGTTGTAACTCATCAGTTATTACTTTTGCCTCGGTTAACCGAGGGGCTCGGATAACCTAGACTCGGAAAATCGCGAGTCTACTGTACTTACTTGACTTGCTTAATTTTGATGATATCAACTTCGTCCGTAGCTAACTTTTTAAGTATTCCTGAGTACTTTGACAAGCCTATATTAAATATATTTTATAAAATGCATCGTTTTTCCGTCAGTTAAGCTTAAACCATTAGATTTGAGTCGCCGAAAAAAAAAATACATTCAGTTACCTATAACTCACTTTGAATTAATATTATAAGGTTTTTCAAAGCTTCAATTTTGGCAATAATAACTTTTTTGTAAAAACTTACAGTTTTTGAGTAATTTACGACAATCCACTTTAAAACATGCACTTTTTTACGAAAAATTAAAATCTTTTATCTTTAATAACTAAAACAGTATTGATTTAGTTTAATTCGTTTATATAACAAATCTTGCTTAGGTATAATAATTTCTCCCTCTAGCGATTTGTGGAGTTTTTGTAAAATATTTTCACCCCCGAGAAAGGGTGGTATCCACCCCCAGGGTAAAAGGCTATGTTACCTTTGTTTCTTGAGGTATCCTCTAATCACTCACGAAATCGTAGGTAAGAGTTTATTTTTACCCTCATTGACTGCACTATACAAAAGAAATGGCAATTTAATTATCTAAATGCGCGTATTTTGCGAGCTCATAAATTATTAAACGATATTATCTAGTCGCCAAATAATTAATTTATTATAATTATATTACGAGTTTATTTTTAGAGTACCTATATACGAAGTATATCCGCGATACGATATATTTTAATTTTTCTCTCAACAGTTTGCTCTTAAGTTAAATTAATTAAAGGGTTGTTCGGGGGTGAAGGGGATGAGCTCAAAAATCGACTAAAGCTCATAAATAGCTCATTATTCCGCCGCAAAGATCGATTCAATATCTCTATTTTTAAGTGGTGTGCTGCCCCCCCGCAGTAGAATATTAATTAAAATATTAAACTCCTGCCCGTGTAACGAGCTTGTGGAATATTACACATAAATCAGGCTTTGTTTTTTAATTTTTGCAAGTGGGGGGGGGGCAGCTCAAGAGGGTTGAATTATTTCACGATAGAGAAAGGCCATAGATGACGGTCAACGTCTGAATACGAACACAGCACCTAAAGAAGAGGGAGACACACAGGTGTACAAAAAAATTACTTAATGGAGGCCAAGGCCTAGAAAGAAGAAACAGGGACAACCACATAATAAATGAAACAGATAATCTAAAGGGGATAGCAGGAAACGGGCTGCAAGTTTTACAAGAAACATTGGTCGCATGTCAATGTAATAATCGCACAGACAAAAGTAATAGATCATAACATATATATTATATATACTGTTGTGGAATTGTTTTTTTAAGGAAATTCAAAAAAATTAAATTTATATCAACGACCATGAAATGATAGTTTTTCGTCACCCTGTATATGGCCAAATTTGTTTAGAATTTAATTTTGCTTTTAAACAAGTGTTTCGGAAAAATTAAAACGATTAGTGATAATTATTCGACGAAATGGTCGGGACATTAACAAAACATTTCGGTAATTAGAAAGTGGAGAGAGCGTTGACGGGACAATAACGTTTTTAAGATCCTTCCGGGAAGGTATTTTAATGTGGTATACAAACGGTATTATTTTAGTTGTAAGAGTAGAAAGTAGAAAATAACTAATTATGATTTTCCTTGAATTTGACAAATTGGAAAAGTTATGTGGAAGAATATTGGGTTTCTTAAGAAATAAATGGTTGGAGGAAGGTTGTTTTTGAGTGGACGAAAAATATCGGGAGAAGGGATAATGGATGTGAGAGTATGGATTGGAGAGAGAAATAAAGTCAGGGTGTAATGAACATCGAGAGAAGGCAGCCGAGTTTTTTAAAAGTGTAGAATCAGTGTGGAGTTGGTGTGATCAACCTTTGCGAGCAGAATCAAGTTGAAACCAAATCGTCGACCGGTTGAAGAGCTAATTTCCTTGTCCGAGGGAGATTCCTTTGTTTTGTCTAGAACGAGTAGCTGATTATTATCCGTTTGTGCACTAGATATTCGAGCAAGTCCTGTGTGTTTTTCTTGGAAGCAGTTTTGACGAGGGGGATTTTTTCGCAACAACCAAAGAGTACGTGTTAAGAGAATCAAGGACGGCGCAATCCAGAAAACGAGGGAGTGAAGAATAAAAGGTTGGTCAAATCATTTTTCTGAATGGAGAAAAGTTATTTATATCAAGACCATATTTGTTTACTTGTTTATTGAACAATATTTTTGTAACACAGTTAGTCATTTCAAATTTGAGAAATTAATTCAAAAGAAGAAAAGTAAAATTCATACAATTTAGTATGAGTAAATAAGAAATTAATTAAATAAATAATTTTGTCAAAACAAGGAGATATCAAAGTTAGAGTTTTAATTTATTAAGTTAGAGATTGTTGCAACAAAGTTAAATTTTAATATTTTTGAATCATATGTACACGGCTTTTAATAAAAATAATAGATTACATTTATATGAATTTGAGTGTTGTCAATTTCCCTGTTTCTACCCTGAAAGAAGTAAGCAACTAGAAATATTAGAAGCCACAGATTACAGGTATTGTATCAAATACAAAATTAGCCCTGATAATAAAACTGATTAGAAAATTTAATTGGAATTTAGTTATGTCTTTACATGGGCAATAAATAAAATATTTGGATAATCAATCAAATTAAGAATTTGCTAATTAATCTAAATAAATAGAAAAGGTAGAGCATAACAATACCTATCTATCTAATCAGTTAAGAACATTTATCTTTTTTAACATGTATATCTTGATTAAAAATATGGACGACCAAATAAGACGAACAAGCGAGTAGTACTTTTTTAAAACTTGGTAAATGTTTGACTGACCACTTCGTTTGACGTTATGTTTGCTTTGTTGTCTTTTATGGAATGGAAGCAAGAATGTTAAAGGCCAAATCTTTTAAAAAAACTTAAATCTTATGAAATGGCAGAACACACTCAGAAATGAGGAAGTGTCAAGAAGAACCGGTTTCCAAGATAGATAACGATTTGATAAATAGTCCTGTCGCCAGGGGGGGGGGTACAACGGCCTCTTTAATTCAGATGGACTTACCCAAGTTTTTTTTATGTATTTTGACCCGTAGAACACGAATTTTTTGGGTAACAGTTGATCCAGATGTCATTAAGTTTGTTATAAACAAAGAACTTGAGGAATTACATAACAGCGATTTTTCGCAAAACAAAACATTTTTTGTATTTTTTGGTGATTCTCAGCAAAAAATTATCTTACAAGTTTTTTCGTAGGATGCATAGTTTTAGAGATAAACGCGGTTGAATTTTCAAAAAATCGAAAAAGTGCAATTTTTGAACCTGAATAACTTTTGATTAAGAAATAAAATAGCAATTCTGCTTTTGAGAGTTCAAGTCAAATTCTATCGGTTTTGATTATTTGCATTGCTAAAAATTAAGTTTTTATTTGTTAAAAGAAGCCATAAAAAAATTAATTTTTAGCAATGAAAGTAATCAAAACCGATAGAATTTGACTTGAACTTTCAAATGCGGTAAGCAGAATTGCTATTTTGTTTTTAAATCAAAAGTTAGTCGGGTTCAAAAATTGCAATTTTTCGATTTTTTGAAAGTTCAACCGCGTTTATGTCGAAAACTATGCATCCTACGAAAAAACTTGTAAAAACAATTTTTGCTTAGAATGACCCAAAAAATACAAAACAATGTTTTGTTTTTCGAAAAATCGCTGTTATGTGATTCCTTAAGTTGTTTGTTTATAACAATCTTATCGACATCCGGATCGACTGTTACCCAAAAAATTCGTGTTCTACGGGTCAAAATACATAATAAAAACTTGGGTAAGTCTATCTGAATTAAGGAGGCCGTTGTACCCCCACTGGCGACAGGACTAAAAGTAAAAAGTAAGAATACCGCATATTTAGGACACATACGAAAAAAACGATACAGTTTTCAGCCAGGGGTAAGAGAAATCTAGAACGTAAAAGATGTCACGGCTGCGTAATATTCGCCAATGGAGAGGAATCCATAATTATAATATTCTTAGTGCTGTTAAAAATAGAATAATCTTGACTATCTAACATCTCACCTTGCAAGACAATGTACGATGGAAGCATACTACGCAGAAATGCAATGCATGTTAAAGAGAAGAAGAAGAAGAAAAAGAAGAAGAAGAAGAAGAAGAGGGGGAGGAAGAAGATAATATAAATGCAGATTTAATAATGACTTTTTATAAAAATTGCGTGGTAAATATAGAATACAATGCAAGTTTAATTCAGTGGATACTTATAGAACATAAGTATGCGAATACGTACTATCATCAATACTGTTGTTATTTTTATTGTTGTAGTTAACTAGGTGATAGTAGTAACTAGGTTAGAAAAGAACAACTAACAAAAATACCCGTATAGGAATAAACTGATATTAGAAGCCAAAAGTAAATAAGCACACTGATATTCAAATTAAAGAAACAAAATAGCAGTCAATAAACAGTGTAGGAAAAGTTATATCGAAACAGATCCTAACTGGCAAATAGAGACCTCCTAAAAAGTACAATATTGCAAAAAATACAATATTGCAAATATGCCGAAATATTATTAATTAATGCACGGTTTACGAAAGATCGATATTAAAATTTAATTCATTAATTAATCGCTATTCTGTAGTCAATGATAGGGGTCGACAAGACAAGAATTCTTGTCTTGACAACAACTTCTTGTCTTGTCTTGAGAAAAAATCAAGAAATTTAAAAAAATCTTGTCTTGACGTTTTCTTGAGATCTTATATCTTGTCTTGGCTCAAGAAATTTCAAGTTCTTGAAATTTCTTGATTACCCGCTCGGGTGATTCCACGGCGACCTTTTTATTGCGTTGCGTACTAACACGGCCTCCACTGCCACTGGGGGAGTCCCTGATCTGCATTTGTTTCCTGACGAACCCAAAATTGATGTGTAGTTGCATGCTTACAGTAAGAATTTTGTATGTTTCGCACATATTCTAAGCTTAGTTGTTCAGGATTTCATAAAAATTGCTGAGCCAAATCGAAACAGTTTAGACATCGAAAAGGATTTTGATTATTTGGAGGATAAGATCGAAGTAGAAAATGCTATTAATGCTACTGCTTTAGATTTTAACTTTTCTGTAAGTAAAATTAAATACCTTGTAAAAAAAATCAAAAACTCAGGGCAAATGCAACTTAAACTTAACAGTGCTTACGAGACCATAAATTGTAAGATGCCTTTGCCAGAACTAGATGTACCTACAAGATGGCATTCAACTTTCGAGATGCTAACATGGGGCTTAAGTGTAAAAAATGCTTAAAACTATATTGTGTGACAGCAACCAAAATCTAAATAATTGGAAAATGATAGATAAATAATGGTTCTGATCAGTAAATATTGTCAGTATCTGATAAGGTTTAAAACACTTTCTTCAATTCTCGAAAGGAAAAAGTATTGCACACTCCCATTGGTGGTAATTGGAGTAAATTTACTTTTGGACACACTGGCAATGTGGGCTCATGAACTTAATAATAAAATTGATAGAGGCGCTACCGATGAGCAATTAATTTACTGTATTGTTGTTATTTTGAATCCTCGCCATAAAGTAGAGGAATTTTCCTCTTCATCTTGGGAAAATCTTCTATAATCAGAGGCAGTACAAAAAATTGAACAAATATTTAAAGCTAACTACTTTAATAAATCGCAGAATGATCTATAGAATTCAATACCAGAGCCAATACTTAGTCTGAAAAATGAATATAACGAATTTTATTTAGTTATTACTTACCTATTTAAGAAAGCTGATAATGATAACTTACAATCTTGAAAGTATGAAATTGAAAAATACTTAAATGAGCCTATTAGGTCAGAAGATTCTAAGAATATACATACTTGATTGGTGGAGAAGACATGAAAATATCCCGTCAATATCGAAAATGGCCAAGGTTTTTTTTGGAACGCCAGCAACATCTGTACCTGCGGAAAGCCTATTTTCAAGAGCAACTTTAACAATAACAAAGTCAAGAAATCAGCTACGCGTTGACTCCATAAGAAGTGTTATCTACCTTAATTCATGGCTTATCAATTTCGATTTAAAAAGGTGCTAAATTTGTTATTTAACATAAAATCTAGTTTTTATTATTAGGTAGTCAAGATATTTCAAGATTTCTTGTTTTCTTGACAAGAAATCTTGGTATTGACATAAAATTTCTTGTCTTGTCTTGAAATCTAAAATTACTTCTTGTCTTGATCTTGTCTTGAAATCAAGACAAGATGAAGACAAAATCTTGAAATTTTTAGGAAGTTGGCGACCCCTAGTCAATGATGAGTGTACTTAACATACTCTTCTGATACGTCTAAAGGTCGAAAATAATCAATAATATAACGTAAATTTATAGGCTTCTATAGCTAAATTTTCCACCTTTACTAGATTCACCTCTTTTATCTCACAACTCAATATTTTATTCATCTTTTGCGTTATTTTGTCGGTTATTAGCGCGCTCATCACTGTACACCAATAGACCAGGGCCCATCTGTAAAAATATTAGTACATTTGGACGTTGAGAGGTGACTCAATTTTTTTTGCAGAATTTGCTTGAAAATAAATCAAATAATAATATTTGAGTTATCCTCCCTCTCAAAAAGGTCCGGAACATTGTTTAAATAATCAGAATGTCAAAAAATTAAGGAAATATTCGATTTTTTTTTGGTTTTTTGATTATACTTTTAAAAGTGTTCATTTCCGAGAAAAGTTGTACTAAGATAAAAGTTGCGTAATTAAATTTTCTACAATATCGAATTGGTTAAAAGTTTAAAAAATAGTCACCCTTGTTGCAAAATAGCAATAATTGCGAAAAAACCATACAAAAACAAGTATTCGCATTTTACGTTTTTCAACCATTTATGCTACACTTAGGACCTTCATGTTTCACCCAAAAAAATTTTATGATACAGTAAAACAATACCGTAAATTTCATTAAGATCGGTTTAATAGATTTTGCAAAATAAATTTTGCAATCCAGCTTTCGCAAAAAAAATTCATTTTTTCAAAATATTACAGGACTGAAAATAAAGCAGATAGCAAGTTGAAATTTTTTTTGCGTATAGAAGTGTACTGTACCTTTCATTTTCAATTTTGTAAAATTAAAATCAATTAACACCACGGCGTCAGGAATTTTTTTAAATAAACATTAATTATTGGTGCTACGCGCAGGACAGCGGATAGTTTGCTCTGATTGGGCATTCCAATCACCTTTGATAATGATTGATATATTTTAATTTTTATTACATTTCGATATAAATAAATAAATTTGTTTATTGCAAAATAAAAACACATACTTTGTCATTTGAAATAACACTTTTATTAGCAAAAATTTTCTTTGTTCATATATTTTAACTTAGAGAATAAAATTGTGGAATTAAAATATTAAAATACAACAAAATATAGAGTAAGAAAATAATATATTAGATAAAAATTGTAAGAAATTTTGGTGGAAATCAACTTGTGTGAATCGAACACCGCTGTCCTGCGCGTAGCACCAAAAATTAATGTTTATTTAAAAAATTTCCTGACGCCGTGGTAATTAATCGATTTTAATTTTGCAAATTGCAGATGAAAGGTACAGTACACTTCTATAAGCAAAAAAAAATTCAACTTGCTATCTGCTTTATTTTCAGTTCTGTAACATTTTGAAAAAAAATGAATATTTTTTGCGAAAGCTGGATTGCAAAATTTATTTTGCAAAATTTATTGAACCGATCTTAATGAAATTTACAGTATTGTTTTAGTGTATCATAAAGTTTTTCTGGGTGAAATATGAAGGTCCTAAGTATAGCATAAATGGTTGAAAAACGTATAATGCGAATACTTGTTTTTGTATGGTTTTTTCGCAATTATTGCTATTTTTCTACTAGGATGACTATTTTTTAAACTTTTAACCCATTTTATATTGTAGGAAATTTAATTACGCAACTTATATGTCAGTACAACTTTTCTCGGAAATGAATACTTTTAAAGTTATAATCAAAAAACGAAGAAAAACATCGAATTTTTCTTTCATTTTTTTACATTTTGATTATTTAAACAATGTTCCGGACCTTTTTGGGAGGGAGGATAACTCAAATATTATTATTTGATTTATTTTCAAGTAATTTCTGCAAAAAAATTTGAGTCTCCTCTCAACGTCCATCTCAAAACAGATGCGCCCTGGACTATAATTAGAACACGACAATAGATATCAGTACAGACAGAAAATCAATCAGAATAATCAATAAAAACAGTTATCGTTATCACTGTATATTTATGTAGCAAACCTTTTTAGCAGTATCTCGAATAAACTAACGAATGAGACACTTCAACGAGGGATGAGAAAAAAACTGCTTTATTTCCGGTAGACGCACATCTGTTCATCATCACTTTTTCCCGAAGTGAGCAATTATTTTTTATGTTTGTATGCATCAATTTGATAATTAATAAATAGGGTAAAAATATTTTGATGGGACCTAACGCAATGTGGCAGGTAATTGTCGATAATTTGGTGCTTGAAGGGTAAATTGCTAAATTACGCGAGAAAACTACAGGCTGTTTCCGTAATTTTCATAAAGGGAGAAGGGTTTATCCCCTGATATTACTATTTTGATGAGATAGGTCGGCTGTAGTCTAGATGTCATTTTAAAATAGGGTAAATGCCGATGGAGATGCTAATTATTTGTTGCCATTTTGTTATAGGTATTAGACTAACGAATGATAACAACCGATGTGTGTAAAAAATAGAATAACGTACACCTCATTACCAAAATTACCTTTAAATTAGACTAATTAAACCAAGCTAAAATTAAGCTAATTTGTTATATCCAAGTATTTTTATTTTTTTACAGAATGAATTCATTTGCTTGAAAATTTGAGAATAAGTAGTGGATAGTCCAAGGATCAAAATCTATATGATGCCGAAAGGCGCTTTTACCATGGGAGTGGTTGCCACCCCATCTTGGGGGGTGGAAATTTTTTATTATATTTTGACCGCAGAAGTTGGTAAAAACATTATACATTTTTTGATAAAATTAATAGTTTTCGATTTATTTGCCATCGAAAGTGTTAGTTTTATATTGAAAAAAAATCAATGTTTTTAATAAGTTTTCTGCTAATAACTCCAAAGTTTTCTCCAATTGAAAGTTGACTCCAATTATTGTCTGAGATCGGTTACCCTTAACGTTCGACATGCTTATAACGTTTTTTGCACGATTGATACCATTATAAATTATAAAATTAAACATTTTCGTCATATTGACTAGTTTCATTCATTTTATCAAGATAGATACTTTGGTTGTTAGGTAGTAACTAGTGTGCATAACAACAATGGAGAATTGAGTTTTTATTTAGTTGTCAATAATTTTAAGTACAATTTTAATTATTATAAATTAAAATATGAGCGAAAGTGAATTTGAAGAAATTGAACGGGCTTGGGAAGAAGGGTGTTCCGCAATTATTCCCGAAAAGTCCAAAATCCGTTATCAAAATACCTACCAAAGTTTTAAAAAATGGTGCGAAGGCAAGAATCTAAGAATCGAAGAAAATACTCTATTGGCATATTTCGTTCAAAGACATATGCAGTTGAAAGCTCCTGGAAGCCTCTGGGCAGAATATTCAATGATTAAATCCACCGTTTTTCTTTATGATGGCATTGATATTTCCAAGTTTTCAACTTTGATCGCGTATTTGAAGAGAAAAAATGTTCTTCTTCTTCTTTAAGTACCGTGCCCAAAATTTTAGGCGTGGGTAGCTTCCATAACAATTTGCCGATATCGTTCTCGATCTTGTGCGGCATGTAACAATTGATCTGCTGATAAGCCAGTCCATTGACGAAGGTTTCGGAGCCATGAATATTTCTTTCGACCAATTCCTCTTTTTCCGTCGATCTTTCCATTGAGTATTAACTGCAGCATCCTGTATCTGCTACCTCTCATTATATGCCCCAGATATTCAAGTTTTCTCTTTTTTATCATCTTCATTAAGTCACCTTCGCCTTGACCTACTCTGTTTAAGACTTCTCTGTTTGAAATGCGTTGAACCCAAGATATTCTGAGCATTCTACGATACGACCACATCTCAAAGGCTTCTAATTTGTTCATCATGTTAGCCTTCATGATCCAGGTTTCACATCCATATAGTAATACAGGATACACATAACATTTTAGGAACTTGATTCTTAGTTGTAAATTCAGCTGAGAGTTGCTAAGAATAGATCTAAGTTTCATAAATGCTCCTCTTGCAATTTCTATACGAGTTTTAATTTCTTCATCCGGATTTAGTGTCTCGTTTATCCAACATCCTAGGTATTTAAAATGGTTAACTTTTGTTATTGATTCATCACTGACAATTAGTTGCATAGGGCCGACGTCTTGTTTACTAACCACAAGTAACTTTGTCTTTGTTGCACTTATATTAAGTCCGTTATTGGAGCATTCTCTAGTGACTCAATCAATAAGGAATTGAAGATCTTCGATATTTTCAGCCATGATCGCGGTGTCGTCTGCATATCTGATGTTGTTAATAGTTTCTCCCCCGATTCGAACTCCACGTTGTCCTTCCAAGGCTTCATTAAAAATTATTTCTGAGTATACGTTAAACAAAGTTGGGGATAACACACAACCCTATCTGACACCTCTTTGAATGCAAATTTTGTCTGTTTCTTTGCCGTCTACCAGAATACAAGCTTCTTGATTCCAATATAGATGTTGTAAAAGTCTCAGATCTTTATCATCTATTCCAATCATTTCTAGATATTCAAACAACCTATCATGTTGAACTCTATCAAACGCCTTCTCAAAATCTATAAAGCAGACCTAAATTGGTTTCTGTACTTCCCATAATCGTTGAAGTAATGTTAACATTGAGAACAAAGCTTCCCTTGTTCCCAATCCTTATCTGAAACCGAATTGTTTGTTTCCCATTGTCTCTTCACATTTCTGCTTGATTCTATTAAGAATTATCTTAAGAAGTAGCTTAAGAGAGTGGTTCATGAGACTAATTAGTCTAAAGTCTTTACATGATGATGTATTAGGTTTTTTTGGGAGTGGAATAAATGTAGACTCCAACCATATCTGTGGCATCATTCCAGTCTCGTATATATGGTTATAAATGTTTGTTAATTGTGAGACATTATCGTCATCCAGAAGTTTGAGCCAGTCTGATGGTATTTGGTCAGGGCCTGGAGATTTCCCATTTTTGCTCTGTTTGATGGCTTTCTCTACTTCCGCTTTTAAAATACTAGGACCAGTATTCGAAAAAATGTTGGATACTACTAATGTATGCGATTCTGCAGGAGTTTCTGTTAGAAGTGAAACCACAGCCCAAACAAGTGGGATTTCATTAAATAATTTAACAAATTGTACCATAAGTTTCAATATTAATAAATAATTCGTTAGTTTTCTTTATTCTTTCAAAAAATAAATTAAAATTAAGAGATTTTTTAACTCGACGGTAAGTGAATTACTTATTCACTACTTATTCTCAAATTTTCAAGCATATCGATCAATTCTATAAAAATTGCGTGGTGAGAATTCGCGTGGGATTCATTGATTCATTTATTCATTCATTAAATTCATTAAGCATTACGATTCCTAGGAATTATAGCTAATGCCATGGCGTTCAAAATCGTATTCTTGGGCGATGCGGATTACTCCTCTGTCATTTATAGCTTGCTGCGTATCTTTGCTGCTGACTCTTTTTCATTTCTTCCTGTCCTTGCACTGAACTTTCCAGTCTTTCACATTCATTGCTTTTGCGTCTTCTTCTATATCATCCAGTTATCCTCTTCTATGTCTTCCTCTACACCTGGGCCATAGTGGTGTCCAGTTAGTTATCCTTCGCAACATATCTAATTATGGGCGCGTCTGTATATATCCTATCCATTTTAAGCGAAGAGATTTTATGTATCTGACTATATTTTCTCTATTTAATTATTCTTTAATTTCTTATATAGGTTCATCTTTGTTCTCTTACTTAGACTCTTGCTCCTCAGCCAATTTATATTCATTCCATATGTTTTTTTCATTTCAGAAATCTTTCCTCTGTTCTCTCTATTACGGTTTTCCCTATTGTTGCTCCCATAGTCTGGGCTGATTATCGGAGAATAGGCCATTTTTGGGAAAAGTTATTTACCAGCAACTTTATTGCTGGAATCGAAGCTTATGATTATATGTATTGTTATATTTCTATTTGATATGAAAATTAAATTTTGATAATTATAAACAGAATTCAATTTAATATAAAATATTTTCAATTTTCTCAACCACGGGCATATAAATTTAGAACAACCTGTATACAACAAATTGTTATATTTAATTTTAAGAAGTGATTAAACGAAACTCGTGACAATGCGCTTAGAACGAACAAAGTGAAAGTCGCGTACCATTGTCGTTGTTCGCGGAAGGTTCGATCATTAGCCTATGCTAAATAAGACTCAAGTGAAATCGATAATAGGTCATTATCGTTGTTCGCGGAAGGTTCGATCATTAGCCGATGCTAAATAAGACTTAGTGGAAGTAGATAATAGATCATTAAATTTTGTAATTAGTAGAAAGTAATTTTAGAGTGGGAATTAACTATTTTTCTTTTGAAATCCATTAAGCATATTTAGAAAGATTAAAAATTGGTTTTGAGGAATACTGCGAATGAGAGTTGGTGGTGGAAGTTTGATTTGTGAATCTGGAAGGGATATTTTGAAAGTAGGGGAATGAATGACAAATAGAGATCAGAATGTTATGAGCTGTCGAGAAGTGAAGTCCAGTAGTAGACGGTAGTGTACGGAGAGTGAGAAAGCCGGTGTAGTTCCGTGAGTGTGGAGTATCTATCGTGGAACGAGAGGTAGGCCAGGTTGAGAGTAAAAGAACCTCCTTGAGCCAATAGTGTCCCGGTAGCTGATTGCAGTTTCGAAAAAGGTAGAATACAGCATCACGACAGAAGCAGGTACGAAAGCTATACGAGATAGTTTTCAAAGGAGAACATTACTGAAAGCCAGGACGAGGTTTTGATCGCAGCCAAGGATAGCAGGAAACGGGTCTTGTGTGAAGACATTCTCAGTTCACCAGAAAAAGGTCAGTCTCATTTGTTTGGACATGAATGTATGGGTTTTTCGTATTAAATACCACATTATAAATTGAAGAACATAATAAATAATATCAGAAAAGCTTCATCAAACTTAAATAGAATTGTTGCTAATAAATCCTAATAGTTAAATGTTAATAAAAACTTTCAATTGGAAACCAAAAGGAAATAAGATTCCCATTTGTAAATGTTATGTTTAAGAAAAATAAGATCTAGAAAATATTAAGCAGTGATTGCCAATTAAATAAAATAAACAATATTTTGATTATAATTGTAATCCATATATGTGTATTATTTTACTCTTTTCTTCCCTATCCCGATTAGGAACCATTGAGAAATACTTAGAAGCCACGAGAGTAAGTAATTAATTTTATAATTCGCCCTGAGATTGAAAACATATTGATATATGATCTGGTAAATTAATAAGATTATTATTAATACATTGATTAAATTAAATGACATAAGAATATTATCTCATATCAATAATCAAGATCACATCAACTGTCGTCCAACGTGGAAAGCATTGTAAAGTATTTCTAGTGGCAAATTTGAAGGATAGAAAGAGTAAAGCCGGTATTTTAAAATTTATATGCCTGTGGTAAAAAGTGAGATACTTACATTTGATAACATAAAATTTTAGATCTCTTTAGGTACAAATTTTACACAACTGATTTAATATTTTATTTTTACGATATTTACATTTGATATATTTATTGACAATTTATAATATTTGGGTGAGCAAAAGTCGTCTTGGTAACATACTAGTAAAATTTCATATTTGGCGGGGACAGTACTTCTTGAAAACAAATGTCTGTGACAAGAAGCCAAAGCAAAGACAACAAAAAACAAAAAGAACATTCAGACCAAGAAGATATTTTAGACACGACAATCATGGCATCAGAACAGCAAGAATTATCAGGAATAGATAAACTATTACAACTGATGCAACTCCAGTCACAAAAACTGGATGACAATCAAAGAGAAACAAAACAAGCAATGGATAAAATGGATCAAAAAATGGATGAAACACAATAAAAAATGGATGAAACACAAAAAAAATGGATGAAACAAAAAGAATAATGCAAGAAAATCAGAAGGAAACAAAACAAGCCATAGAAGAGAACAACAAGAAAATGGAGGAACGCATAGAAAAGTATGAAATGAAAATTAAAGATCACATGCAAGATTAAGAAATGAAAATTCAAGATAAAATAAAGGAGTTAACGAATGGCCAGAAAAAGGAACTAGAAAATTTGGAAAATAAGTTGGAAAATGCTATCCAAATAGACAGAGAAGAAGTGGAAAAAAGAATCACAGAAATAGAAAAACAAGTCACCGAAAACAGGACGCAACAGAATGTCGGAGAAAGAAGAGAAATGGTTATACATAGCACAGATGACGTGAAGATAATGTTTGGCGGGGATGTAAGAAGATTACACCCAGTGCCGTTCATAAATAGTCTGAAAAAGAAAATACAGCACATCGGAAATTTCGAAACAGCAAAAGAAACTATCAGAAACCATCTCAAATATGAAGCAAGCCTATGGTTTGATAGTAAAGAAGAAGAATTCGGCAATTGGCAACAATTTGAACAAAAATTTTTGAATTATTTCTGGGGAAAAGTCCAACAATTGGAAATTAACAAGGAATTGCAAAATGGGAAATACAATGATAGGATGGGTGTATCAGAAAGGACATATGCTTTGCAAATTTACAATAATGCAAAACATTTACAATATAATTACTCGTCGGAACAATTAGTCGAACTGATTGCAAGACATTTCGAGGAAACGCTGGAAGACCATATAACATTGCAAAATTACAAAGACATAGATAGTTTATGCCAATTCCTACAAATAAGAGAATCACGTCTAAGAGAAAGAAAATCAAGAAGGTCGCGAGAAGATTACAGGCCCCGAGAAACACAAGATTACAGAGATAGAAATCTAAATAGGAGGGACTATACAAGACGAGATTTTAATCCCAGAAGGGAAAACGAAAATAGAGACAACGGAAGAGGAAATTATGAACAAAGAAATAGGCAATGGAATGAGGACAGAAATCGAGAATACCAGAACAGAAACACTACACGCTCAAATCAAGAAAACAGAAATAATGGTAGACAAAATGAACAGGGATATCGAGAAAACCGAAACAGATCCGACAGACCAAGAGAAAATAGAAGAGAAGTAAATAATACCCAGACAGATGAATATGAAGGAGAGAGACATTATGACGAAAATATAAACAACGATGAGCAACCGGCGTCTTTTCACGACGGCGCTCACTAAAAACCAAAAATCAAACAGGAATCTTTTGTCACCCCAAGGAGTTTATTAAATTGGCAGGAAACAACGAAAAGAAAAATGGAGTTAATTTAAAATTTGTGGATGGATTTATCAACGAGAAACCAATTAAAATTATGATAGACACTGGATCTGAAATAACATTGGTCAACAGAAAACTAATAGAAGAAGTTAACTTAACAAATTTAATTTACAAAATACCTAGGGTAAATTTAGTGGGCGCAAACAAACGGACATTGGCAACTATAAATGAAGGCATACGAGTAATAGTACGACTGGGTAAGAAGATGTATGCACTACAATGTGTAATAATGCCAAACATGTCACATGACATGATAGTGGGAATTGACGAATTGGCAGAAAAACATGTAGTGATAGATTTTAAAAATAATACGATGAATCTAACAGAAGAAAAAGAAGAATAACAGGACAAGGAACAGGAGAAACAAAATACGGACGAATCAGGTAAAGAACAAACAGTGGAAATGAATTTGGCAACGAAGCAAGGACAAAGAAGAAAAGGGAGAAAAAGTCAGAAAAAGACAAAAGAAAATGAAACCTGTGGCTCCTCAAAAGAAGAGTTGAGCCCAGAAGAAGAAAAATTGAGAGTATCAAAAGCAAAAGAGAACTGGGATTCCTCAAAAGAAGAGATGAGCTCAGGAGAAGAAGAAATAAAGCTAACAAATGAAAGCCAAAAAGATATGATCGAAACAGTGGCATTTGAAGAGGAGGCATATGAAAACGAGGATGCAGAATACACGGTAAAAGTATGTGAAAAATCTGAGGAAAAAGACAGAAGATTGATATGGGAAAAAGGGAAAGACAACATAATAGCCGACACTCTAACACAGGATGAGGACACTGAAAATAAGGAAACAATTACTCTACAGGTGGGACTAATTAGAGTAATACAAGAAGAAGGGGTATAAGACGTAGATTAAAGTAAGGAAATATACAGGGAGTTGGATTTGCCTCGAAAAAATTTATTTAAAAATGCAGATAAATTTTATCGAATACAAGGCGGGGATTTGTTATATTTCTATTTGATATGAAAATTAAATTTTGATAATTATAAACAGAATTCAATTTAATATAAAATATTTTCAATTTTCTCAACCACGGGCATATAAATTTAGAACAACCTGTATACAACAAATTGTTATATTTAATTTTAAGAAGTGATTAAACGAAACTCGGGACAATGCGCTTAGAATGAACAAAGTGAAAGTCGCGTACCATTGTCGTTGTTCGCGGAAGGTTCGATCATTAGCCTATGCTAAATAAGACTCAAGTGAAATCGATAATAGGTCATTATCGTTGTTCGCGGAAGGTTCGATCATTAGCCGATGCTAAATAAGACTTAGTGGAAGTAGATAATAGATCATTAAATTTTGTAATTAGTAGAAAGTAATTTTAGAATGGGAATTAACTATTTTTCTTTTGAAATCCATTAAGCATATTTAGAAAGATTAAAAATTGGTTTTGAGGCATACTGCGAATGAGAGTTGGTGGTGGAAGTTTGATTTGTGAATCTGGAAGGGATATTTAGAAAGTAGGGGAATGAATGACAAATAGAGATCAGAATGTTTTGAGCTGTCGAGAAGTGAAGTCCAGTAGTAGACGGTAGTGTACGGAGAGTGAGAAAGCCGGTGTAGTTCCGTGAGTGTGGAGTATCTATCGTGGAACGAGAGGTAGGCCAGGTTGAGAGTAAAAGAACCTCCTTGAGCCAATAGTGTCCCGGTAGCTGATTGCAGTTTCGAAAAAGGTAGAATACAGCATCACGACAAGCAGGTACGAAAGCTATACGAGCTAGTTTTCAAAGGAGAACATTACTGAAAGCCAGGACGAGGTTTTGATCGCAGCCAAGGATAGCAGGAAACGGGTCTTGTGTGAAGACATTCTCAGTTCACCAGAAAAAGGTCAGTCTCATTTGTTTGGACATTAATGTATGGGTTTTTCGTATTAAATACCACATTATAAATTGAAGAACATAATAAATAATATCAGAAAAGCTTCATCAAACTTAAATAGAATTGTTGCTAATAAATCCTAATAGTTAAATGTTAATAAAAACTTTCAATTGGAAACCAAAAGGAAATAAGATTCCCATTTGTAAATGTTATGTTTAAGAAAAATAAGATCTAGAAAATATTAAGCAGTGATTGCCAATTAAATAAAATAAACAATATTTTGATTATAATTGTAACCCATATATGTGTATTATTTTACTCTTTTCTTCCCTATCCCGATTAGGAACCATTGAGTAATACTTAGAAGCCACGAGAGTAAGTAATTAATTTTATAATTCGCCCTGAGATTGAAAACATATTGATATATGATCTGGTAAATTAATTAGATTATTATTAATACATTGATTAAATTAAATGACATAAGAATATTATCTCATATCAATAATCAAGATCACATCAGTATATTATATTAATAATATAGGTATGCAAAGTCCGCAGATATGGGTTGGTTCTGGGGTCGTAGATGTTAAGGCCACCAGGCCTACAGGTGTTGGTCGGTCATTTGAGGTGTTCAGTTGATTGTCATTGCTGCATCGCCGGCGATATTAGGGGCTCCAGGTTCAGGAAGTCCTCCCATAAGGTGAAGGGTTGTTCGGTAGTTTTATTATTTATACAGAAAACCCCAATTAAGAACGCCTGTTGGAATATAAAAATAAAACAATCATGAAATCTTTTGTCAGGGAAATTATAGATAAACCATCCATGTTAAGAGAGATTGGCTTGACACGAGTTAGTTAGTGAGGGCTTGATGCTGACAGAAACGAGAAATAAAACGAGAAGCATTTCGCACACTTGATCCAACGTTGCCAATTGTACGGGTAACAGTCAATGCGCGGTAAATTTAAAAAAGACGATGAATGGTGCCAGCACACAATCATAATATGAAATTAATGATACATAGTAATATATTAATTTAATGATTAAAGGGAGTCAGTCGATGGCGTGCGTCATACAGATTATACTTTCAAGTTTAATTTGTCTTACTAATATACAAAATATAAAACACAAGCTAAAAGATAAGTTTATTCAAGCGTTTAAGCTTATATATTGATGTGATCTTGATTATTGATATGAGATAATATTCTTATATGTCCTTTAATTTAATCAATGCATTAATAATAATCTAATTAATTAACCAGATCACATATCAATATGTTTTCAATCTCAGGGCGAATTATAAAATTAATTACTTACTTACGTGGCTTCTAAGTATTTCTCAATGGTTCCTAATCGGGATAGGAAAGAAATGAGTAAAATAATACACACATATGGGTTACAATTATAATCCAAATATTGTTTATTTTATTTAAATGGCAATCACTGCTTAATATTTGCTAGATCTTATTATTCTTAAAACATAACATTTACAAATGGGAATCTTATTTCCTTTTGGTTTCCAATTGAAAGTTTTTATTAACACTTAACTATTAGGATTTATTAGCAACAATTCTATTTAAGTTTGATGAAGCTTTTTTGATATTATTGATTATGTTCTTCAATTTTTAATGTGGTATTTAATACGAAAATCCCATACATTCATGTCCAAACAAATGAGACTGACCTTTTTCTGGTGAACTGAGAATGTCTTCACACAAGACCCGTTTCCTGCTATCCTTGGCTGCGATCAAAACCTCGTCCTGGCTTTCAGTAATGTTCTCCTTTGAAAACTAGCTCGTATAGCTCTCGTTCCTGCTTCTGTCGTGATGCCGTGTTCTACCTTTTTCGAAACTTCAATCAGCTACCGGGACACTCTTGGCTCAAGGAGGTTCTTTTCTCTCGACCTGGCCTACCTCTCGTTCCACGATAGATACTCCACACTCACGGAACTACACCGGCTTTCTCACTCTCCGTACACTATCGTCTACTACTCGACTTCCCTTCTCGACAGCTCAAAACATTCTGCTCTATATTTGTCATTCATTCCCCTACTCTCTAAATATCCCTTCCAGATTCACAAATCAACCTTCCACCACCAACTCTCATTCGCAGTCTTCCTCAAAACCAATTTTTAATCTTTCTAAATATGCTTAATGGATTTCAAAAAAGAAATAGTTAATTCCCATTCTAAAATTACTTTCTACTATTTACAAATTTTAATGACCTATTCTCTATTTCAACTGAGTCTTATTTAGCATAGGCTAATGATCGAACCTTCCGCGAACAACGATAATGACCTATTATCTTTTTCAACTGAGTCTTATTTAGCATAGGCTAATGATCGAACCTTCCGCGAACAACGATAATGGTACGCGCCATTCACTTTGTTTATTCTAAGCGCATTGTCCCGAGTTTCGTAAGCTTCGTCTAATCACTTCTTAAAATTAAACATAACAATTTGTTGTATACAGGTTGTTCTAAATTTATATGCCCGTGGTTGAGAAAATTGAAAATATTTTATATTAAATTGAATTCTGTTTATAATTATCAAAATTTAATTTTCATATCAAATAGAAATATAACAAATCCCCGCCTTGTATTCGATAAAATTTATCTGCATTTTTAAATAAATTTTCTCGAGGCAAACCAACTCCCTGTATATTTCCTTACTTTAATCTACGTCTTATATCCTAACTTACTATCTACTTCATGTAATTTTGTCTTTTATTCGTGATATTTGTATACATCGTGAATATTATAAATTCCTCGGATCTTTTCCGAGTTCCTGTGCCTCAACTCATAACTATTTATCCCATTTTCATTATTCACGATGTACGGGCCTTCGAAAACAGGCATCAACTTTGCGCAAATGCCCCCAGGAAGATTTGATACTCGTAATGCCCTCACGAGTACTTTTTCACCCTTTTGGAAAGTCACTGGTCTTCTTTTTCTATTGTGTTCCTGTTTTTGGATATATTTTTCGTTGCTTCGCCGTAATCTTCTCTGTACGGTTTCAATCACCTGTTGATATTCTTTTGGCTCTTGGTCTTCCCATGGCCTTATCGGCAGTACACCCTTCATGATGTATTCTGGGGCTCTTTTGTTACTGTGCTCGGAATTGTATTTAGATACCTTTCTATTTCCGCCATTTTCCTGTCCCAGTGGCGATGTTGACCATCTGTTGCAATGCGAAGAAATTTCGTCACTTCCTGTATGAATCGTTCCGAAGGATTACTCTGTGGATGCCTGATGCTGACAAAATTTGTCTCTATTCCTCGTTCTCGAAGTTGTCCCTTGAAACGATCATTTCGGAAATACGTTGCATTGTGCAGTAGAATCTTTTTTGGTGTTCCTACTATGGCTATGCTATAAAATTGTCGATTTTTCTTAATATTTCTTCCCCCTTTGTGGTGCGGCAACTATATAATTTTACGTATTTTGAAAACACATCCACCATTACCAAAATATGTTTGTTCCTTTTAGTGGTCATAATTAGGTCGCTTAACATATCTATTGCTACAATGTCTAGTTTGTTTCGGGCTTCAATATTTTTGGCAACATTTTCGTTTTTGAAATTCCGACTCTTATATTTTTGACATACATCGCACTTCTGGGTAATTTCCTTTGCAATGCGGTAATCCTGTCGGCTGATGTAATTTTCCCTAAAAACGAGCCAAACTTTTCTGCTACCGATATGCCAATTGTCCTCATGTAATTTCTTTATTATCTTTTCGGCCAATGTCTGTGTCACTAAATATAGTTCCTTTCCGTCTATTCTCTTAAAATATATGTTATTTTCTACTTCCGCTCTTCTTTTCTCTCTTTCCTCTAGGTCTTCCTGGTTTGTCCTTATCTCATTTAACGAATATATCCCTTCTTCTTGTATTAATCTATTTAGTCCCACCTGTAGAGTAATTGTTTCCTTTTTTCCGGTGTCCTCATCCCGTGTTAGAGCGTCGGCTATTATGCTGTCTTTTCCTTTTATATATCGGAACTCAAAATCATACTCCTGTAATAATAGAATGCCTCTATGTATTCTATTATTTACTAATCTATTCTTCATGATATGTACTAAAGCTGCATGGTCTGTTTCGATTGTGAATTTTGCTCCCAATAAGTAAAACCTCAATTTGTTTACGCAATATAGTACACTGGCAAACTCCAATTCTGTAACACTATATTTTCTCTCATGTGTTTTAGTCACTCGAGATATAAAACATATCGGCACTTCTTGGTCGTTTTGTATTTGAGACAGAACTCCTGCAAATTTTTGTATGGACGCATCAGTTCGGAGTATAAAAGGTAAATTGTAAATGGGGTGGTATATTTTCGTTCCTTTTGCGAATTCTCGTTTTAATGTTTCGAAAGCTTCCTCCTGTTCTTCTTTCCAATTCCATTTTATTCCTTTTTTAAGCAATTTTATCAGAGGGATTTCCTTTTGGGTCAAATCGGGAATCAGCTTTTTAAAATAATTTATCGTGCCAAGAAAACCTCTCAATGTTTTCAAATTCGTTGGTCTTGGGTATTCATCTATGAGCTTGACTCTGTCTTCGGCTAATCTTACTGTTTTGGTGTCCAATTGAAAACCCAAATAAATGACTTCTTTTTGAAAAAATTGACATTTTTCAATGTTTAATTTCAATCCCGCTGTGTCCAATTCTTCCAGAATTATTTCTATGTGTTTCAGATGACTCTGAGTATTTTGTGAAAAAATTAATAAATCATCGATATAATGAACTATGAAATCTTCATGGCGATTCAAAATGGTATGTAGAGCTCGGACGAGTGCAGCACAAGCACTCTGCAATGCAAATGGCACTACCTTAAACCGGTAGACAATACCATCAATAGAAAAAGCGGTGTAGTTTCTACACTTTTCAGCTAACGGTATCAACCAAAAACTGTGTTTTAAGTCAATTTTCGAAAATATGTGTGACCCGGTGATTCTTCCAAAAATGGCCTCGATGTTTAGAGGTGATTCATATTGTGATACAGTGTACTGGTTGATATTCCTGGCATCTAAACATAATCTCAATTCTCCATTGCTTTTCTTTACTATCACAATCGGGTTAACATACGGTGAATCACATCTTTCGATGATTTGATCTTCCAACATTTTATTTATTTCTTCTTTCACCTCTTGTCGATACTTGTATGGAATCGGGTAAGTCTTTGATCGAAAATTTCCCAAGTTTTTCACCTCAAATGAATGTTCGTACTTTTTAGCCACTCTGTTTTCCTCATTGATCAAATTTTCGTAGTTTCTTAACATCAACCGCAATTCTTTTTCTTTCCCTTCTCCACATATTAATTTTCTGTCTTCTTTCTCAGATTCTTCACACATGTTTACCGTGCATTCTGCATCCTCGTTTGCATATACCTCCTCATCAAATACCACTTTTTCAATCATATTCTTTTCACTTTCATTTTTTTGGCTTTATTTCTTCTTCTCCTGAGCTCGTCTCTTCTTTTGAGGAATCCCAGGTTTCCTTTGTTTTTGATACTCTCCAATTTTCTTCTTCTGGGCTCAACTCTTCTTTTGAGGAGCCACAGGTTTCATTTTCTTTTATCTTTTTCTGACCTTTTCTCCTTTTTTTTCTTTGTCCTTGCTTCGCTGCCAAATTCATTTCCACTGTTTGTTCTTTACCTGATTCGTTACTCGTATGCCTTCATTTATAGTTGCCAATGTCCGTTTGTTTGCGCCCACTAAATTTACCCTAGGTATTTTGTAAATTAAATTTGTTAAGTTAACTTCTTCTATTAGTTTTCTGTTGACCAATGTTATTTCAGATCCAGTGTCTATCATAATTTTAATTGGTTTCTCGTTGATAAATCCATCCACAAATTTTAAATTAACTCCATTTTTCTTTTCGTTGTTTCCTGCCAATTTAATAAACTCCTTGGGGTGACAAAATATTCCTGTTTGATTTTTGGTTTTTAGTGAGCGCCGTCGTGAAAAGACGCCGGTTGCTCATCGTTGTTTATATTTTCGTCATAATGTCTCTCTCCGTCATATTCATCTGTCTGGGTATTATTTACTTCTCTTCTATTTTCTCTTGGTCTGTCGGATCTGTTTCGGTTTTCTCGATATCCCTGTTCATTTTGTCTACCATTATTTCTGTTTTCTTGATTTGAGCGTGTGGTGTTTCTATTCTGGTATTCTCGATTTCTGTCCTCATTCCATTGCCTATTTCTTTGTTCATAATTTCCTCTTCCGTTGTCTCTATTTTCGTTTTCCCTTCTGGGATTAAAATCTCGTCTTGTATAGTCCCTCCTATTTTGATTTCTATCTCTGTAATCTTGTGTTTCTCGGGGCCTGTAATCTTCTCGCGACCTTCTTGATTTTCTTTCTCTTAGACGTGATTCTCTTATTTGTAGGAATTGGCATAAACTATCTATGTCTTTGTAATTTTGCAATGTGATATGGTCTTCCAGCGTTTCCTCGAAATGTCTTGCAATCAGTTCGACTAATTGTTCCGATGAGTAATTATATTGTAAATGTTTTGCATTATTGTAAATTTGTAAAGCATATGTCCTTTCTGATACCCCCATCCTATCATTGTATTTCCCATTTTGCAATTCCTTGTTAATTTCCAATTGTTGGACTTTTCCCCAGAAATAATTCAAAAATTTTTGTTCAAATTGTTGCCAATTGCCGAATTCTTCTTCTTTACTATCGAACCATAGGCTTGCTTCATATTTGAGATGGTTTCTGATAGTTTCTTTTGCTGTTTCGAAATTTCCGATGTGTTGTATTTTCTTTTTCAGGCTATTTATGAACGGCACTGGGTGTAATCTTCTTACGTCCCCGCCAAACCTTATCTTCACGTCATCTGTGCTATGTATAACCATTTCTCTTCTTTCTCCGACATTTTGTTGAGTATTGATTTCCGCAATCTTTCTTTCCACTTCTTCTATGTCTGCTTGAATAGCGTTTTGCAACTTGTTTTCCAAACTTTCCATTTCTTTTTTCTGGCAATTCGTTATCTCCTTTATTTTATTTTGAATTTTCGTTTCTTGTTCTTTCATCTCGTTTTTCATTGTTGTTAAACATCCTTTTACTTCCTTTTCATACTTTCCTATGCGTTCCTCCATTTTCTTGTTGTTCTCTTCTATTGCTTGTTTCATTTTTTGTTGTGTTTCATCCATTTTTTGATCCAATTTTTGTTGTGTTTCATCCATTTTTTGTTGTGTTTCATCCATTTTCTTTGATGTTTCTTCCTGATTTTTATCCATTGTCCTTTTTGCTTCATCCATTGCTTGTTTTGTTTCTCTTTGATTGTCATCCAGTTTTTGTTGTGTTTCATCCATTTTCTGTTCCATTCTTTGTGACTGGAGTTGCATCATTTGTAATAATTTATCTATTCCTGATAATTCTTGCTGTTCTGATGCCATGATTGTCGTGTCTAAAATATCTTGTTGGTCTGAATTGTTCTCTTGATTTGAATGTTCTTTTAGTTTTTTGTTGTCCTTGCTTTGGCTTCTTGTCACAGACATTTGTTTTCAAGAAGTATTATCCCCGCCAAATATGAAATTTTACTAGTATGTTACCAAGACGACTTTTTTTTACCCAAATATTATAAATTGTCAATAAATATATCAAATGTAAATATCGTAAAAATAAAATATTAAATCAGTTATGTAAAATTTGTACCTAAAGAGATCTAAAATTTTATGTTATCAAATGTAAGTATCTCACTTTTTACCACAGGCATATAAATTTTCAAATACCGGCTTTACTCTTTCTATCCTTCAAATTTGCCACTAGAAATACTTTTCAATGCTTTCCACGTTGGACGACAGTTGATGTGATCTTGATTATTGATATGAGATAATATTCTTATATGTCCTTTAATTTAATCAGTGCATTAATAATAATCTAATTAATTAACCAGATCACATATCAATATGTTTTCAATCTCAGGGCGAATTATAAAATTAATTACTTACTTACGTGGCTTCTAAGTATTTCTCAATGGTTCCTAATCGGGATAGGAAAGAAAAGAGTAAAATAATACACACATATGGGTTACAATTATAATCAAAATATTGTTTATTTTATTTAAATGGCAATCACTGCTTAATATTTGCTAGATCTTATTATTCTTAAAACATAACATTTACAAATGGGAATCTTATTTCCTTTTGGTTTCCAATTGAAAGTTTTTATTAACACTTAACTATTAGGATTTATTAGCAACAATTCTATTTAAGTTTGATGAAGCTTTTTTGATATTATTGCTTATGTTCTTCAATTTTTAATGTGGTATTTAATACGAAAAACCCATACATTCATGTCCAAACAAATGAGACTGACCTTTTTCTGGTGAACTGAGAATGTCTTCACACAAGACCCGTTTCCTGCTATCCTTGGCTGCGATCAAAACCTCGTCCTGGCTTTCAGTAATGTTCTCCTTTGAAAACTAGCTCGTATAGCTCTCGTTCCTGCTTCTGTCGTGATGCCGTGTTCTACCTTTTTCGAAACTTCAATCAGCTACCGGGACACTCTTGGCTCACGGAGGTTCTTTTCTCTCGACCTGGCCTACCTCTCGTTCCACGATAGATACTCCACACTCACGGAACTACGCCGGCTTTCTCACTCTCCGTACACTACCGTCTACTACTCGACTTCCCTTCTCGACAGCTCAAAACATCTGCTCTATATTTGTCACTCATTCCCCTACTCTTTAAATATCCCTTCCAGATTCACAAATCAACCTTCCACCACCAACTCTCATTCGCAGTCTTCCTCAAAACCAATTTTTAATCTTTCTAAATATGCTTAATGGATTTCAAAAAAGAAATAGTTAATTCCCATTCTAAAATTACTTTCTACTATTTACAAATTTTAATGACCTATTCTCTATTTCAACTGAGTCTTATTTAGCATAGGCTAATGATCGAACCTTCCGCGAACAACGATAATGACCTATTATCTTTTTCAACTGAGTCTTATTTAGCATAGGCTAATGATCGAACCTTCCGCGAACAACGATAATGGTACGCGCCATTCACTTTGTTTATTCTAAGCGCATTGTACCGAGTTTCGTAAGCTTCGTCTAATCACTTCTTAAAATTAAACATAACAATTTGTTGTATACAGGTTGTTCTAAATTTATATGCCCGTGGTTGAGAAAATTGAAAATATTTTATATTAAATTGAATTCTGTTTATAATTATAAAAATTTAATTTTCATATCAAATAGAAATATAACAATATGTACAAAAACTGTAAGAAAGTTACTAACGAAGAAAAAACAAACAGATCGTTTCGTAGAGGCAATTAAGGTTGCTTCGTAGGGGTAACTTTAGACATGGCCTGTTCTGTTGGGCCATAACAGAGGGTCACTTTAAATTGTCGGCCTGAGTGGGGAAAGAATTTGGTAAGATACTGAGTCAAATGTAAATACCAGGTAAATTCAGAACCAAATACTAACTTACTGGCAACAAAATTTATTACACGAGTGAAATGGAAAGAATAAGCCAAAGATAGCTTAACTCAGCGAGCTTTAATAATTGTATTCTTCAGACACATATTTTTGTCACAGCAAATATGTGTCTGAGCTTCAGACACATATTTGCTGTGTTTATTTACGTTTGCCTCTAAATCCCCCCTTTGAAATCAATAGGGAGTGATGTGTTGTTGCCACATCAATTTCTAAAAGTGAAAGTTAATATAAAATTTCCATACCTAAATTGTATTTGCCTAGTGATAAAAAATAGTGTTTTTCAAACTAAGCAATATCTTAAGGCTTAAGGAACATAATAAAACAAACATATACAGTCGTACCCAATTTATTTTGAAAACATGAAGTTGGTCAAGAGCAATCAAACAATTACACAGTTTAAAAAATACCTATAATACAAAGTATAAAAATACTTTAATTAATGCTATACAGGGTGTTACAACAAAAAATAATAATAAGCAGTAGAATATGATCGATAGTGGCCGTTTACAATTAAAAGAAAATATGATTGATTTAAAAATTGTTGCCTTCTATGCGAAGTATTTGTTATAATTGGGTTTGAAATTGTTTTTCACTCACTAAAATCCTTGTAGACTTGTAGAGCACCAATTCAAGTTGAACTTGTTATTGTTTTTTGTGTTTGTTGTTTTGTTTTTTTTATGACTCTGTAAGCTTTGTCTATAAAATTGTATAATTTTCCATGACAATAAAGCATATTTCTATTCTAAGTTGTCTATTTTTTAAACCAAAGCATTGATTAATACTACGAAATATTAATATCAAATATCGTCAATATTAATCTCACAATCAACCCATCGAAGTTGTTCAAACAAATAAAATATTTGGGAATCATTATCGATAATTTATTTATTAACATTAAAAACGATTTATTGATTACAGTTAATTTATTTAATGGAAATTAAGGTAATAATAATAATAATAATGTTTATTCAACACAAATATAACAATATACATAAAATAATAAACTATAAAATCTTCATGCGACTAAAAACATATCAAAGTGTATAGTTAATAAGAATAAACATAGGAAGCCACAAGAAAATAAGTTTGCATGTAGCTATTTATAGCCCAAAGTAACTCCTGTTGTTTATCCAAATCTTTACTAGTCAAAAGCCTTTGTGTCAAAGTTCCAGCAGTTTCTCCTTTTTCTACATATAAAATATCTGGTGTTTGTTCCTAAAAACAAATACATAAATAAAAACTCTACATTGTGTACCATAAAAAATCATGAAAATGTGGAAAGTAACACAAAAGTACAGTACACACTTGATACTCCGACATGCTCGGTAGTCCGACCTTTTGGTCCCATACCTATCGGACTATCAAGGGACAACTGTATTTTAATATTACGACAGTTATATAAGGTTTAGGTTAGTTTAGTTAGTTTTATATAAGGGCAGTTGCCGTAATAATCCACAACAAAAAGGTATTAAAAGTAAACGCTATAGATCTGAAATGGGAAGCTACTACGTTTAGTCTATATATAAATGAAAATAAAACAAAATATAGAGTGCACAAAGTCGAATCAACATGAGAATCTGAAGGTAGACAACCATACCTACGAATATGCCTCCCATTTTCACTACCCAGGCTCAATAATAAATGACAACAACAACACCAGTCAAGAAAAGCAGTCTTAGCAGTAATAAATGATTTTATGCATACAAAGACTTAACGAAAAGTAAGTTACTGAGTCTAAGCTTAGAATCTACAAAACAAATCTACACATTGCAGTGATGGTTTGTGGAGAATTAAAATGAACCACGAGCTGGATGAACTAATGCAGAGCGCAGATATTTTTAGAATTGTAAAATCTCAAAGACTAAATTGGCTTGGTCACTCAGAAAGAATGCCAGATAATCGAGCTGTGAAAGTAATCCAGAGATGGAAGCCCCAAGGAAATAGAACAAGAGAAAGGGCCCATAAAAGATGGATAGACGATGTAGAGGAGGATCTTAAAACCATGAACATCAGGATAGTATCCGACAGACAGGGCAGAATGGAAGAAAGTTGTTAAGCAGACCAAGACTCACAAAGCGTTGTAGCACCATTAAAAAAAGATTTGACAGTTTAGGCTATATGCATTAAAACATTGTGAGCTTTGCATCTAACCATATTGTAATAAACTATTAGACAAAGCGGAAACGGCGGGTTGGTTGGGAAAAATATTCCCATGAGATATTTTTGCATAATCACATTCATGAGACATCTCAGAATAAGGTTCAAGAAGTCGCCCACGTGAAAAGTGGGCCAATTTTTTTTAACATTTTTTTTAATTAAATTGCAAAAATCAATATTTTTGGCCCGAACTAATTTTTTTAGGTTTTTTGGACCATTTTGGACAAAAAAGGTCTCTTATAATTTTTCTCTAAAGTTGATCTTTTTCGAATTATAAGCAATTTAAAATTTGAAAAACGCGAAAATGGCCATTTTTAAGACTTAATAACTCGGTTAAAAATTATTATTATGAAAGTCAGAAAGTGACTAAATCGCACTCAGAATTTACAGCGACCGCACACGTGCATGGCGCTTATTACTATTACTTAAAAATAACAGCTTAGTAATAAAATAATGACAAACATTTCTTCAGGATCTTGTAGGGGGGACTTTAAACTTTTATTTAGTCATATAATATTGACCTTCAAATAATAACTTTTAAGCGAGTTATTAAGCCTTGAAAATCGCCATTTTTCGTTTTTTTCAATTTTAAATTGCTTATAAGTCGAAAACGATCAACTTTAGAGAAAAATTATAAGAGACCTTTTTTGTCCACAATGGTCCAAAAAATTAAAGAAAAAATTGTTCGAGTCAAAAATATTGATTCTTGCAATTTGATTAAAACAAAGTGTTAAAAAAAATTGGCCCACTTTTCACGTGAGCGACTTCTTGAACCTTATTCTGGGATATCTCACGAATGTGATTATGCAAAAAAATCTCATGGGAATATTTTTCCCTTCGAACCCGCCGTCTTCGCCTTGTCTATATAAATATCTTATACTTACATGGTCGAGAGAAGTCTCGGCATTATTTTCTTTACATTTACTTCTTTTATCAGCTCTTTCCTTGCATTCTAGATCACCTTTTCTTTTAATTGCCTGCTTTGGTAACCCATGTTGTGGTTTGGAATCCAATCTTCATTATTTATATCTTTTTAAAGTTTCTGGCTTTCCTAATAATTAAGTTTGAATTATTATTTACATCTTTATCATTATTGTAGACATTTTTTAAAAACCTTATTAATTGAATTACATTAAACTTACCACTTATACAATGTTTACTACATACTCTTTCATATTTTAATTTTACTTCTGTTCTCCTTATGGCTTTTATCCATTGTTCCCGACTTTGTTAGGATAACTATTTACATTTATTTATTTATTTATAATTTACCTTAAACAAGGAAAAGCAATTTACCGTCGATAATCTGTCAATTGTCAAATTGGTGTCAAATATTGAGATTTTACCGACTTGGCAACGTTGGATCAAATGTGCGAAATAGCTTCTCGTGAAATGAAAGAGTAGGAGCCTGATTCTAATTCATTTCGAGGTCGCTATAGAATTTCGACGCCGCCATGATGGTCGCAATTTATAGCGATTCTTATTCATTTCGATATTAGTTACAACTGGGGATATTAACGTTGTCATTTTGCTACTGCTCAGAATTTGGGTTGGCGCTCCGGTTTATACCACTGCAAAATTTGTTGATAGTCTTGGAAAATGATCGAAAAAATGCCATTTTTGGGAAAAGTTATTTACCAGCTATTTTATTGCTAAAATCGAATCTTAAGATTGCATATTAGTAATATGGGGTATGACAAGTCCGCAGAAAGTGTGTTATTTTATTTATAAACAAATTAGCACTCCTAAATCTTCTTTTTTTTTAATTAGTACTCTGTAGATTATTTTTCAATTACTCCTAAGATTTTTCCTTTAAGCCAAAAACACTCAAATAAAAATTCACCGTAATTTAGTTCTGCACAAAATTATTTTTTTTCCGATTTCCTTCAACAAAAATTTTACTCAGAAAATCCGAGATTTCCCAAATCCAAAAAATCTGCAATTTTCAGTTAAAATTTTAGGGAAGTAATTATTTATCAATAATTAAATAAATTGACATGAAAGTTTTTTTATAGTAGATTATACAGAGGGGCTAAATTATGGAATAAATTAATTTTCTCTAAAATGGACGATTTTGGAGCAAAATCCCGAAGTAGTCGATTTTTATTTTTAAATTACAATTTTTTGGCATATATTTCATACTAGTGACGTCATCTATCTGAGCGTGATGACGTAACGATAATTCTTTTTAATGGGAATAGGGGTCGTGTGGTAGGTCATTTGAAAGGGCGTTCAATTCTCTATTCAGTAATATAAACATTAATATCATTATTTATACAGGGTTGCTAAAAAAAAATTTGAATTAAATTAATTGGCGCAAAAAGAAGAATGTATATAATTTATTTAACTCAAAATACATTGTACTGCTGTCAGAAAATAGAAAAAAAGGTTTATTTTACAAATAAACATTTCTTTTCGCTTAAATTAAATCACAAACAGCCTCCTTCCTACCTATTGGCAGTTTGAACATTTAATTTAAGCTAAAAGCAATGTTTATTTGCCAAATAAACATTTTTTTCTATTTTCTGACAGCAATAGAATGTATTTTGAGTTAAATAAATTACATACATTCTTCTTTTTGCGTCAATTAATTTAATTCAAAAATTTTTGTTTGGGCACCCTGTATAAATAATGATATTAATTTATATAATACTGAATAGAGGATTGAACGCCTTTTTAAATGAGCTACCACACGACCCCTATTCCTATTAAAAAAATAATCGATTACGTCATCACTCTCGGATGGATGACGTCACTAGTTTGAAATATTTGCCAAAAAAATTTAATTTAAAAATAAAAATCGACCTGTTTCGGGATTTTTCTCTAAAATCGTCCATTTTAGAGAAAATGAATTTATTCCATAATTTAGCCCCTCTCTGTATATCAGGAGACCAGCGACAATCTAACCAATAGCTTAGCAATAACTAAAATGTTAATTAAAAATTTCGGTCGAAATAATAACCAGAAAGATTATGATACACCAGAATAACTATGATTTTCGTATAAAAAAGCACTATACCTACATATTCAACGTACTTTACAGAATTGAAATTGGACTATTTGGGCGGTCTCAGGAATGTTATAAAGAAACAATTTTTTGGCTTATAAATAAATAGAACTCCTCAGAAAATATTAGATTAAAATAAATTAAGTTAACGCTGTTGAAAAGGGCACGGCTTCTGTACCCTTTTCGAAGAAAAAAAAATTGAATTGCGAGGAGTGGTTCCAGGTATAACCGGTCAAATTTGACCGGCATTTGCGACAATGTTATAAACAGGATTTCAATCTTTGAACCATTACCTTTTTTTATTCCGGTCCTCTTTGTACATACAAATGTTCATATCTTCAAAACACTTAAAGATTTTGTTTGGAAAACCCGAATTTTCCGAAAAAAATTTCCGCCGAAGGAAATCGGAGAAAAATATCTATGGGCAGAATTAAATTACAGTGAATTTTTATGTGTTTTTGGTTTTACGTTAAAATCTTCGGAGTTACAGAGCAATAATTGAACAAAAGATTTCGGAGCGCTAATTTGTTTATAGACTAAATAGCACACTTTCTGCGGACTTTGCAAAGCTATATTACTAATATATGAAATCTTAACATTTGATTCCAGCATGTCCAGCAATAAAATAGCTGGTACATAATTTTCCTTGTTTTATACTAATTTTCCCAGATTATTACCTAACATATTTCATTGAGTTGATAATTCACATTGTGGAAATTCTCAATTATTATATTTATAATTTAATACTATTCTATCTAATTCCTCCAAAACTAGCAAATTTCCATAAAACCCAGCCATATTAATACCTTTTGCTTTAGTTTTCCTTGCAAGAAACAAACAAAACACATCTCCTAAACTAAACCTAACCTAACGCTTTCGGCGTTCGGCCATTCATTCATGTCCGTCCGTGTCACAATAATTTCGAGTCGAAATTATAATATCCTATAATATCAACCACTTTTTTGGAGTCGCTATTAATTTCGCTATTTCGTGACGTCATTTCGTTAATTCAACTAAAATTCACAAGGCTCGCACAGTCGCATTTCAACGTCGCCATATTGAAAGCGACTTGTTTCCAGTCGAAATTTGAATTAGAATCTGGTGCGGGAGCACGCCAAATAGAATTCTATTTTAGTGACGTCACTTTGCCTAGCAACCGTCGATTCTCCCATTATGAAATTCTATTTTGTGACGTCAGCAAAATAGAATTCTATTTGGCGTGCTCTGGGCCCTGCTGTGGGAGCACGTCAAATAGAATTCTATTTTAGTGACGTCACGTTGCCTAGCAACCGTCGATTCTCCCATTATGAAATTCTATTTTGTGACGTCAGCAAAATAGAATTCTATTTGTCGTGCTCTGGGCCCAGGGCCTAGAATACGAGTATGTTCCGTTTTATGACAAAGTGAAAAGAGAGTTGCCTATAACAGGGCGCCAATAAGGTTATCACGGGAAAACAAGTTAAAACAAATATACAGAAAATTATTTTTAATGAATTATTAAATCAGATAGAATAAAATAACTAATTGAAAATAAAACAGCAAATATGTGACGATTATAAAGTTATAAGTTATACATACATCTGTTTATGCAATAATTGGATAGTCAGTTTATTCTTTAAAAACGTCGTAATGCTAGGATCTTACCAAGATAGTTAGAAATAGAAAACCGCCAAAAACTAAAAAAAATTAAATACTTTTTTGTTTTTTTTTTCAAATGAAACTATTTACCTTACACCTTACATCCCTATAACATTATAGTTCCTATTAAATGCCATTCAAATTTTTAATAGAGACATTTAAATAGATTGTAGATATAACTTGATGAACTTTTAAAAATGGAATGTTTAAATGAATGAAACGGTAGCTGTAATTAAAACAGTTTATTAATTAATAACAACATTATCTTTTCTCATGCTGTCAAATTCCTGTTGCATTCTTTCCCACAATTTACATATTCCAATAATTACAAATGAACCTTTTTAAGAATTGATACATCTACATGTCCAAGCTTTGACAGAGTAAAAAATCGTGTTAACAACTATCGAAGAAGTTAGACAAAATGATGTCTCCTCGATACAACGAAGATAAGAGGAACCTAAACAAGTTTGTATTCAGAGAATAATCTCTCGTTTGCATCAACTCTTTAAACTAAGATGTAAACAAATGGAGTATTAAGAAACACTTAGTCAAGAGTACGTATATTGAATTACACTCTTTAAAATAAAAGGGTACACAAAACGGACAAAAGAGTCACTTAGAGGTGACAAATTTCCAGTTAATTGGACTTATGTTCGTCTGTGCGAGATTTTATCTATTGAAAAATTGTTTGTTGAAAACAAATCGACATGTTAATAGAGATGTTCATTTTTATTCTATTAACTTTAAATTTTAGCGTTAGAAATGGGGTGATGAAGGTCGTTTATTTCCTAGATTTCTTGGTGTGATAATACTTTTGGGTAAAAATTAAGAAAGATTACCAATTCTAAAGAAATATAGTTATGGATTTGGTAATAAATATGAACAGTTTTTTGTGTTTAGTAATAATATAGTACCTAATTAGACAGGGGCATTAAGCACGAAAAACACAGTAATAAATCGGTTTTTGTATTATAGCACCTAGAGACTGGCAACTTTTTGCATTGTGTTCAGGATGGCTTCAGGAAAAAAGTATACTATAAAAATGGGTGGAAATGCATCCAAAAAAGTGCATAAACATGTCAAAATAATAAGCATATTAAGGACCAGATTTGATTATCCAGGGGATTTTGGGATCACTGAACACGAATATGTAATCAGACCTAATATAATAATAATAATAATAATAATAATAATAAAGGACTTTATTTAAGGGGAAAAAATTACAGTCAGTTACAATAATAAAAAAAAATGTTCCCTATCATGTCCTGGTTTGGCGCAAGTCTAGCTCAAGGCTACTCAACTGAACCAAACCAGAACCCTAATACATTTATATTTTTTTTTGTCACTTACATGATAAGTTACACAAAGGCTTTTATGTTAATTTATACTGATAAAAGAACATTACGGATTGACAATTAATAATAACATTGAATAAATATTTTATTTGGTCTACAAATTAGCTAATAAATTAAAATTTAATAATTTAGTTGGTTTTTTAAGATTTAAGATTACTTATTATGACATATTTAACAGGTATTTTTTATATTTGACTTTAAAGGTATTAATAGCCTAAGAGCTGTGAGACATTTTTGAGTAGGTATTTTAGGCAACCTGAAATTTTTTCAGGTGACTCTTCCATGATAGCCTAATACAAAAATGGCGGTCTGGCTGAAGGGTAGCGGTTATTTTCCCCAAAAATCCCCCCCAAAGTTAAAAAAAGGGTAAACATTGTTATTACAAAAAATATCATTGACGTGACTTTAAAGTAAATTTAAATATTCAAATATGTATAAAGAAAATAAACATGCCAGGCAATTTGAGGACGATTTTAACTCTGCAAGATACTTGCATGGGCTCCCCAGGATTATTTTCAGGGGGTGCATTTTTTTTTCTCTGATTCTGGCTTTGGTTTAGAACTAGAACCTTTAGCCACGTAATTGTATAACTTATTACTAAGTCAGGGGAGTAATGTGTAGTGTGTGTGTTGAGTAAGTGTCTTGTTACTTTGCAAAGTCGACGTCATTGTCTTTGCAAAGAGACGCTAATTGTTTCCGAACGTCTGCGGTCCCTCCGGTGAGTACCGATCCCACATGGTGGGGGTGCATTTGAACTTCAGAAGATTTCATCTGAATCTGTACATACTATTACCGAGTATAAAATATACAACTATACATGCATAGCTATGATGTACATTCCTTCCGGACAGGGAGGTGCAATTGTTATTTTGACAGGGTATTTTTTAATTAAAAATAAATATTCTAAAAAGACAGGTTTTTTGGTGAAATTTTTCAACTGCCAGGTGATTAAACAAATTACGCAAGCATGTAAATGAAAAGCGCTATAGGTAAGCAGCAGTGTGAGAAAGAGCGTATACCGGTAGCTGTTTGCGTCCTATATTGTAGCTGAGCGAGTCCGTTCGCTCGAGAAAAATCACGCGACCTGGCGATACCCATGTTGTTGTGCCTCGAAACGTTAGAGTAATTATTATATATTATAGTTCCTTAAGTAACTTTTTATTAATTAAAGGAAAATAATACGTACTGTACAATAAATTTTGCAAATATGAGAGAAAAAGACAAATTTATTATTATAAATATATAGGTAGAGAAGCATAAAACTATAAATTAAATTAATTATGTGTCCGAATCTTGTACTATTTCTTCAAACTCCTCATCTAAGCTTAAATATTCAGTCTCTTCTTCTTCGTCAGACTCCCCTCTAGATTCCTCTTCTACATGATCTGTAATATATATTTAGAATTAATTAAAAATTAATTAGTAATTAACTTAATTGAGTAGCTACGTATTCTCTCTCCTTTTATATGGATTCAAAGCCTGAACAATCACGGGCGCATCTGAAAAAAGACTTGCCATTGTTGAGATATGGTGTTATCGAATAATATAAAAAATATCATGGACACAACACGTAACAAACACGGAAACATTAAGAAAGATGAAAAAAGAAAAATAAATACTCAACACTATGAAGGAAAGGAAAATGAGCTACTTTGGTCAGATACCAAGAAATAAAAAACGTGATGTGATTGGTTATATAAGGAAAAGTGCTAGAAAAAAGAGAACCGGGAAGACGATGCATATCCTTGTTGAAAATTTTAAAGTAGTGGAGTGTTAAAAACAACAATAGAACTCTTCAGAATCGCTGCAGAGAGAATAAAATGGGCCGTGATGATCGCCATTGTCATAAAAGGATGAGGCACACGAAGAAGCAGAAAATTGAGTTAACTAAAAAAAGATTTCAGTTATAAAAAAAAACATGTATGTAAGCTTACCCTCCGCAATATATCTGAAATTCTCTTTGGTTCGCTGATGAACTATAGCAATCATAAACTGATTGAGGCAAACAATATCGTACATAAAGATGGCTCTAATTCCGTATGTAGCTTCGTTATATTTATGTATATTTTAAAATTTCCAGTACCATACTCCATAAAAATCTCTAGATCCTCACTTTGGAGATGATCCATGTTTCCAAGCATAATTATCAAAACCTCTGTATCAGAAGTTTTAATAAGAAAATTGGTCTTTGCTAATGTATTAAGCTTGCATACGTGATGAACTATCTTCGTGTCGGCTTCTTCGTTATTTTCGCAGGTCATGTTATCGTCGATCGACATTTCTATACCATCAGTATTTACAACATACGAATCACATAAATCATAATTTAAATTTATTAATAAATTACCAATAAAAGGCACCATCTCCTCTGTAGACCAATGTTCAATCAATAAGAGGTAAATCTCTTGAATTCATGAAGCAGCATTATAAGAAATTTTTACTACAATCGCAGTAACGTTATTATTATTATATTATAGTATATTGTTGTCGTTATTGTTATCATTATTTTTGTTTTTATTTATCATTCTTATCATTTATCACATAACATCACAAATTATTTTCTTTATATTATTTTTCTGGTAGCCACATTACTATTTTTATCATTTCAGTATTATATTATTATTTTTATGTCGAATTATAAATTACTTTACATTCTAATTATTTCAAACTAACTTTGTAAACTTGAGGTTAAGTGGATAGCTCTAGCTAGACTTCGCCTCATGTATATCGTGTTTGTAAATTTTTACAGACTAAATAAAGGCAATTTATTCAGATTTAGCCATACGGCTCACACTCCCTCTAAGGGGAAAATTGACTCATCCCAGATACCTACGGTATCAAAAGGATTGAGCTCTGGTGGGACTCTTTCCGTGTTATCGAGCCCTAGGTGACTTGGAATGCAGGTGTATCTCCCAGAAATTTTCGTACGCATCTGGCCGTCGCGAGTAGTACAGCTTTCTGCATGGTCTTATAAAGATGTTCATTCAGACCCAGCTTTTTTATGCTTTCGAGGAGGGTCTTCGGAATGACTCCAGTAGTAGACATAATAATCGGTATCGTCTGGGTACTTTGCATTCTCCATTGCCTTCGTATTTGAATTTCTAGATCTCTGTACTTGGCGATCTTTTCAGTAAATTTACTACGTAGATTATTGTTGTTAGGTATCGCCACATCAATTAGTGTTGTTTGTCTTGTTAATTTATTAACTAGTACGAGATCTGGTCTATTATGTGCCACTGTTTGGTCTGTGAGCACAGTGCGGTCCCAGTATAGCTTGTAGTTGCCATCCTCAAGCATACTCTCAGGGACGTATTGATAATACGGGAGATGGTCTGTTTGGAGAAGTCCCAGCTTAATAGCTATCTCTTGATGAAAAATTTTTCCCACTGCGTCATGCCGTTCCTTGTATTCAGTTGCAGCAAATGCTTGGCAGCCCCCTGTAAGATGTTGGATGGTTTCTTGGGCTTGACATCCATATCGGCATCTGTCGTTTTGAACCTGAGGGTCTTTGATGATATATTTCAGGTAATTTCTGGTTGGTATAACCTGATCCTGAATGGCCAGTAATGAACCCTCCGTCTCAGGGAACATCTTTCCTGATGTCAACCAGTAGTTCGACGCTATATTGTCGACATAATCTTGGCTGACCTCATTGGGATGTCGCCCGTGCAGAGGTTTACCCATCCAGGCGCGCACTTTTTCGTCCTTAGTAAGGTGGTTTATGCGCATTTCTGGTTCCCTCAGTTTGATCGGTGTTGTGTCATCTACTGCGCAGATAGCGCGATGTAGAGTAGATGTCTCAGCCTGCATCTGAAAATAAGTTCTTAAATTAGCAATTTGTTTATCTAATTGCTCACCTATATCCATAAGTCCTCTTCCTCCTAGATTCCGTGGTAATGTTGTTCTTTCTACTGCACTTTTAGGATGGTGTTTTTGTGCCTTTGTGAGGTGTGTTCGTACTTTTCGCTGAAGAGCCTCTATATCTGTTTTTGTCCACTTAATAATACCAAATGAGTAGCTAAGCGCGGAACATGCGTAGGTGTTTAGTGCCTTAAACAAATTTCTACTGTTAAGGTGTGAGCGAAGCAGCTGTTTTACCCTTCGTATAAACTCAGTAGTTATCTCTGTTTTCATTTGTTTATGGTCAATTTTCCGCGCTTGCTTTACTCCAAGATATTTATACATATCATTTTCACCCATGGCCTCGATGTTCTGGCCATTTTGCATATCGAATCCTCCGGGCTGTACTTTTCCTCTGACTATATTTAAAATACGACACTTATCTAGTCCGAAGTGCATATTAATATCATTAGAAAAAGTTTCTACAGTTTTTAGCATCTCGTCGAGTTGGTTTCGAGTGGAAGCCATTAATTTCAAATCATCCATGTACAATAAATGATTAAGCTTCGCCACCACATTGTTGTTATTTTTGATGCTAAAACCTGCATCTGAGGAGTTCAATAGCTGAGATAGTGGGTTCATTGCTAGACAGAACCACAGAGGACTCAACGAATCTCCTTGAAACAGGCCCCGGCTGATTACGATATTTTCAGTTTCGATGTTACTTTCACCAGGTATTTGAAGGTGAATTCTAGTTTTTCACTCTGTCATTATATGTTGTAAAAAGGTCACTATATTATCATCGACTTTATATATTCTCAAAATATCTATAAGCCATTCATGCGGCACTGAATCAAAGGCCTTTTTGTAATCAATAAAAGCAGTAAATAGATTCCTCTTTTTGGTATATGCTTGATTAGAAATGACTGAGTCGATGATAAGTTGTTCTTTGCAACCCATGGAACCCTTAGCGCATCCTTTCTGTTGAGGCTCTATGATATTGTTCAGAGCACAGTGTTGGTAGATACGCCGGGCTACACAGGATGTGACCAATTTATACAAAGTTGGAAGGCAAGTAATTGGGCGGTATTTTGCTGGATCTTGGGTGTTATTTTGATCCTTCGGTATTAAATAAGTGGTTCCCTGAGTTAGGAATGATGGTATATCCTGCGGATTAGAAATAACATGATTAATTAGTGTTGATAAGCATTCATGAGCACTCGAGAACTTCTTGAGCCAAAAGTTTTGAACTCCGTCTGGTCCAGGAGATTTCCAGTTATGAAGCTCTTTGAGGATATTTGAGACTTCTTCAGTGGTGAAGGGTTCGTAGAGAGTAGTAGTGTAGTGTTGGCAGTTCTGTGCCGTATCTTCTATCCATCCAGCATTGTTGTTAAGAGCAGCTGGTGTGGAAAGTTGATTTCCCCAAAACTCATGAATTTCTTCTTGGCTTGGGTAAGACTTATCGATATTTTCTACGGTGGAATTGAGTTTCCGATAGAACGCCTTCTCAGCAGTCTCAAAAAGGGCATTGTCGGATTTTCGGTTGTTACTCACTTTGTACCTTCTTAGTCGTTCTGAATAAACTGAGAGTCTTTGTTTTAATGTATCCAGGCACTGTTGGGCTGTGTTGTTTTCTGGATCGTATCTTGAGTGTCTTGCAGTATTCCGTATTATTTCTTCAGCTCTCCTGATGACTCTTATACTTCTTACACCTCGTATATATTCTGTGACTTGACCAATATCCCTACGCAGCAATTCAATCTTTCCGAGCAGTCTTTTTTCCCAGGGTGCAATTCTGTTACCAGTCCTTCCGTTGTTAGTACCCCGTCGTGTTCTGATCTTAACGCCCATTACATTAGCAATTGCTGTTCCTGCACAGTAGATTAGCATGTGCAAATATTCTAATGTGTGGGCTTCTACGACATAATTGGGTAGGACTTCAGTGTTCACAATTTGTAACAGCGCCCCTAGTTTCTTACAAGAGTTTATTCGTGGTAGCGGTGGTCTGCTAAGTGGGTTTGTTCCATTAAACTCCTGTACAGCACGTGCCATTTCGCTTACTAGGTTATCATGTAGCTCGTTGTTTTCCTGCTCTGTATTGTCAGGTTGAGTTTCTTGTATGGCAAGCTCAGGAATCTGCTCATGAACTTCATTGGGGACTTGATCTTCAATTACAACATCGTTATGAATCTCCCGTTCGACTTCGCTTCTGATAATATTGCGTCTAGTCTCTGGGATAAGGTTGTTTCTTATAATTACCCGGTATTGGTCTGATACTCGTTGCTCCGATACTTGAATATCTGGGTACGTCCTGCAAAATTCGGCATACAGCTGTTGTCGGTAGCCGATTGTTTCTTGACCGAGGTTTGTCACCTTGTAGTAGAAGCGCAAAATGTTTTCATTAATGGACACAGTCCATTTCATGCGCTGCCTCGGCCGTCCCGCTTGAGTGAGCGCCGGCTGATGATCCAGCGCAGCACCTTCGGCGGGTGGAGCTCTTGTTGTTGTTTGGCTCGCTTGTGGTTGTGGTTGTGGTTGGGCTGTAGCTAATTGTATGACAGGGGCCCGCCTCCTCAACACCCTGCCACCGACGTCCCGCATGCTGTCACGTCCAGCGCCGGCTCCAGACGTGCCCTGGCGATCCCCAGGCAGCGATCCTAAACATAAATTATTATTCTCCATTCTCATGGGTGTGCATTTTATACCTACTGCCAGGTGTCAGTTTTTGTTCCACGGCAAGTATCCCTGCTACTCTCTGGGTACTGGCGCTACGAATACCCAGAAAGCATCCCCCATTCGCAGGGGGCCGCGCCTGATAGAAGAACTGACAAAAACTCCCACAGGGAATATTATTATTATTATTATTATTAATTAAAAATTTAACTACTCAAATTTAAAATTTTTTAATTCCTTGGCAAAATCTGTTAGTATCCATTAATTTCCGTTAGATGTTAAAGAATTACCTATACCCCCAGAATTACCTTACCACATGCACGCTTTATTTGTTTCACCTGGCAGTTGGAAAATTACACCAAAAAAAAACAAAAATAACAATTGCACCTCCCTGTCCGGAAGAAATGTACATAGCTATGCATGTATAGTTGTATATTTAATACTCGTTAATAGTATGTACAGATCCAGATGAAATCTTCTGAAGTTCAGTTCAGATGCACCCCCTGAAAATAATCCTGGGGCGCCCATGCAAGTATCTTGCAGAGTTAAAATTGCCCTCAAATCGCCTGGCCTGTTTATTTTTTTATATTTAAATATTTAAATTTAGTTTAAAGTCACGCCAATGATATTTTTTGTAATATCAATGTTTACCCTTTTTTTGCCTTTGGGGGATTTTTGGGGAAAATAACCGCTACCCTTCAGCCAGACCAGCATTTTTGTATTAGGCTATCATGGAAGAGTCACCTGAGAAATTTTCAGGTTGCCTAAAATACCTACTCAAAAATGTCTCGCAGCTCTCGAACCATAATGCCATGATGCACCTGGATCATGATGCACCTGGGATCAATGCACCTGGGATCAATGCCCTCGGACCATGATGCACCTGGTACCCAGGGTTACTGTTAAGGCACTTCATCTGGAATTTCGTGGGTTTTCGGCACTAAATTAATGCAAACAGGTTACTCGGAATTTTTGGGACGCGGACGGCTGAACACAAATACGTTCATCAGAACCGACTCAAGGAGCACTTGGTATCCAGGGTCACTGATGAGGCTCGTTATCTTCTAGAGCTTCGAGGGTTTTGGATACTAAATTAATACAAACAGATTAATCGGAGGGTTTTTGCGGTTGCTGAACCCGAATATGAGATCAAAGCTGGATCCTCGGAGACCACCTAGTGTGCAGGGTGACTGATAGATATGCACGTCATCTTTTGGGATTTCGAGGGTTTTCGGTTTTCGAAAATCGGTTCTGATGGCGCATTCATGTTCAGCAACCCCAAGTAATCTATTTGCATCAATTTAGCGTCAGAAAGCTTCTAAATGCCCTGGATACTAGGTGCTCTGAGAGTCAATGAAGATTCAATTTAAAAATTCTGGTGAGACCTGATGCTCTGATGAGATTCAATTTAAAAATAATATTGGCCACCATAATATAGCCAGAGATCAAATTTAAATCCGATTATAGCATTTATTTGACCCTTTAAAATATCGCATTCGGAAAAGAATTCCTATTCCTATGACACTGGTATGCTAACCATAGCTGCACAAAAAAATTTCATTTTCATATATTAATTTCAAAATATGCAATATCTTTGCCCCTTAGTATAGGTATAGAAAATATTTTCGAAACTTTCTTACTCAATTTTCTACATTAAATTCTGTTATAAAATATTATCTTCTGAAAGCCACATTATAACCCCTTGGCGCCTATTCAAATAACCCAATTAAGGCCCTTAATTACATATATGAAAATTTTTTATAAACGTTATCAAACTGTGCATTTCAAATCATAGGCTTTTGTGTAGTCTAGATTTTAACTGATATTAATGTTTAGGAATATTATATTGATGCTAATATCGGTTAGAGTAGCAAACCCCCGAGGAGAATGTAGGGTGAGGGTTGCAATGGTCATTTATTAAATGGTCTCCCCGTGTGTTCTCTATTTTAATCAAAGAACTTTAAACTCGATTTAAAATAAAGAAAGCTAAATTTGACCACAAAGTAGATAATGTATGCTGTATCAATAAACATCAAAATTGATTATCATAAAAATTTCACAATATATCACAAGTTTTAGGACCTAATACATAATTGCAATCTAGAATACTTTTGTAACTATCTAAACGATATTAAATCCTTAACAAATTATACATTAGAACTTTCTAATTAGAAATCGAACCAGTCGTACGCTTAAAACAATCTCCACAATAAAACTAGTTTTTAAGTGTTAAAAAGCAACAAAGTTTTACGTATAGTATAGAGTGAATCTAAATGATTGTTCTTACGGCAAGTACAAAAACTGTGAGTACAAATTATTATTTAATCCAAATAATTAACATTTACGCTAAATCCACGTTAGTCCTGTCGCCAGGGGGGGGGGAGGTGCAACGGCCTCCTTAATTCAGATGGACTTATCCAAGTTTTTTTTATGTATTTTGACCCGTAGAACACGAATTTTTTGGGTAACAGTTGATCCGGATGTCGATAAGTTTGTTATAAGCAAAGAACTTGAGGAATTACATAACAGCGATTTTTCGCAAAACAAAACATTTTTTTGTATTTTTTGGGTGATTCTCAGCAAAAAATGGTTTTACAAATTTTTTCGTAGGATGCATAGTTTTAGAGATAAACGAGGTTGAACTTTCAAAAAATCGAAAAAGTGCAATTTTTGAACCCGAAAAACTTTTGATTAAAAAATAAAATAGCAATTCTGCTTACTGCATTTGAAAGTTCAAGTCAAATTCTGTCGGTCTTGATTATTTGCATTGCCAAAAATTAAGTTTTTATTTGTTAAACAAAGCCATAAATTCATAGTGTTTCCCGTGCCAATGCATGCGTTTTATTGTACGTAATCTACGTACAAATTGTCTGTATGCGCCTACACGTTTAGTCTAAGAGCTGGGAGCGGATTTTGTGCGTGATAAGTAATATGGAAAAACTATACGGGGATATGTTGAATTAGTTGTGTACATGACTTTTACCAACGGCCGAAAACCAGAGTTGGGGCCGAGGGTAGTTATAAGGGGTCAAAGTGGCGGATTATATTATTTTTTTTTATGACGCTCATGATCGAGATAGTGCACCAAAATTTGGGAATAAGTAGGTCATGACGTACCTAAGTAAAATCTCTAGGGGCTCAACGACGCGTGGCCGACAAAGGGGTGGGGCTAGGGGTGAATATAAAAAATATAAGGGGTTTTTTGCGACGTTCGTGATTGAGATAGTGCACCAAAATTTGGGTATAAGTAGTCCATGACATAAATAATTGAAATCCCCAGAGCCGGAAACCAGAGTGTGGAAGGAAGGTAGTTATAAGGGGTCAAAGTTCCGTTTTTTATTATTTTTTTTTTGTCACGCTCATGATCGAGATAGCGCGCCAAAATGTGGGAATAAGTAGGTCATGACGTAACTAAGTAAAATCTCCAGGAGTGGAAGGCTGCGTGGTCGACAAAGGGGTGGAGCAGGGGTGAATATAAAAAAATGTAAGGGGTTTTTTGCGACGTTCGTGATTGAGATATTGCACCAAAATTTGGGAATAAGTAGACCATGACATAACTAAGTAATATCCCCAGAGGCGGAAACCAGAGTGGAGGACGAGGGTAGTTATAAGGGGTAAAATTCGCGGTTTTTATTATTTTTTTTGTGGCGCTCATAATGGAGATAGAGCACCAAAATTTGGGAGTAAGTAGGTTATGACGTAACTAAGTAAAATCTTCTGGGGCGGAACGCTGCTTGTGGTACAACGGGGTGGTAGGCAGGGGTGAGTATAAAAATATATGGGGGTTTTTTTGCCGTTCGTGATCGAGATAGTGCACCAAAATTTGGGAATAAGTAGATCATGACATTACTAAGTAAAATCTACAGCGGCGGAACGCTGCGTGGGGGACAAATGTTGTGCCGGGTCGCAAAAAAAATAATACATACTGCGACTTTGACCCCTTAAAGCTACCCTCATCCCCAACTCTGGTTTCCGGCTTTGGGGATTTTACTTAGTTAAGTCATGGTCTACTTATTCCCCAATTTTGGTGCACTATCTCAATCTAGCACGTCGCAAAAAACCCCTTATATTTTTTATATTCACACCTACCCCCACCCCTTTATCGGCCACGCAGCGTTCCACCCCTGGAGATTGTACTACCTCATGACCTACTTATTCCCAAATTTTGGTGCACTATCTCGATCGTGAGCGTCACAAAAAAAATAATAAAACGGCGAATTTGACCCCTTATAACTACCCTCATGCCCAACTCTGGTTTCCGGCTCTGAGGATTTTATTTAGTTATGTCATGGTCTACTTATTTCCAAATTTTGGTGCACTCTCTCAATCACGAACGTCGCAAAAAAACCACTTATATTTTTTGTATTTACTCCTGCCACGCAGGCGTGCCTTTTGTCGGCCACGCAGCGTGCCACCCCTGGAGATTTTAATTAGTTACGTCATGATCCACTTATTTCCCAATTTTGATGCACTCTCTCGATCAAAAATAATAAAAACGGCGACTTTGACCCCTTATAACTACCCTCATCTCCAACTCTGGTTTCCGGCTATGGGGGTTTTACTTAGTAATGTCATGATCTACTTATTCCCAAATTTTGGTCCACTATCTCAATCATGAACAGCGCAAAAAACCCTTTATATTTTTTATATTCACCCCTACCCCCACCCATTTTTCGGCCACGCAGCGTTCCGCCCCTAGAGATTTTACTTAGTTACGTCATGACCTACTTATTCCCAAATTTTGGTGCACTATCTCGATCATAAGCGTCATAAAAAAAATAATAAAATCCGCGACTTTGACCCCTTATAACTACCCTCGGCCCCAACTCTGGTTTCCGGCCGTTGGTGAAAGTCATGTACACAACTAATTCAACATATCCCCGTATAGTTTTTCCATATTACTTATCACGCACAAAATCCGCTTCTATCTCTCCGACTAGTTCGATTTCAAATAGGAAATGCATTGAAAACATCATTCAATCACTATGTGCTTATAGCTTTGCTTAACAATAAAAAAATTAATTTTTAGTAATGAAAGTAACCAAAACCGATAGAATGTGACTTGATTTTATTTTTCAATCAAAAGTTATTCGGGTTCAAAAATTGCAATTTTTCGATTTTTTGAAAGTTCTACCGCGTCTATGTTGAAAACTATGCATCCTACGAAAAAACTTGTAAAAACATTTTTTGCTTAGAATGACCCAAAAAGTACAAAACAATGTTTTGTTTTACGAAAAATCGCTGTTATGTGATTCCTCAAGTTCTTTGTTTATAACAATCTTATCGACATCCGGATCGACTGTTACCCAAAAAATTCGTGTTCTACGGGCCAAAATACATAAAAAAACTTGGGTAAGTCCATCTGAATTAAGGAGGCCGTTGTACTCCCACTGGCGACAGGACTACGTAGACAGTAATCAATTTTAGATCCAGTGTGGTGGAATAAGTGTTGCCCCCCCCCCTGTTAACTTGTTTATTTAGAATATAAGCAAAACGCTCTGACAGGTCGATTTTCAAACTAACCATAGTATATTACAGCATCAACGTTTCGAACTTTACGCGATCCCTCTTCAGATGACAGCCATAACTTTGATTTTTTTAAATAGGAAAGTACATCATGTGTCACTTCATTTAAAAGCTCTTAAAATACTGATTTCAAAAATGTATAATACTTTAATCCTGTTTGAGAGCGTAGGCGCAAAATTTCGGTCGAATTCTTTCTAAATGCAATCATATTTTTCGAATCCTTAAAAAACTAATGAATATTTTTGAAAAATTTAAACGCAGAATGAAATATTACAGTATTCTCGATGGTCCAAATTTCCTGAGAACTCTTATAATGTTTATTTTAATAAGTCACAGTGGTGAAAAAAAGAGAAAATTTAGTGTGATTTTTAATTCCAAATATATCGTTCAAAAGAAACTTTTTGTTTATCGAAAGGGACTGTCAGCCCTCGGTAATAATCTAATCTTTCATTCTGCGTTTAAATTTTTCAAAAATAACACTAGTCAACAAATAAACAAAAAAATTTTGCGACAGATGTTAAAATGGCTGTACCGTGGAGTTTAAAGCGCCCTGAATGCGAATTCGAACACTAAAATTTTCCACCACGTATAGATTTTGAGTTATCTTCTTCTTAAAGTACCGTGCATTTCTGCGCAGGGGTCCACGCGTACATTGTCTTCTCAGGTGAAATGTTAGATTTTGAGTTATAGAATGCATCAAATATTGCTGTTTATTATAAAAATTCTTTTATAATATATACACATAAGTTCAGAATTAGAAACAAAAACTATAGTAAGTCTTTTGTACACAATTTTGTGCATATTCCAATTTTCCCATAACACTGTGGATTAACACGAACACACATTTTATCCTGCATAGTAAAAAACTAGGATAGCTCCTGGTTACGGTTCCTAAATATTATAAGTTTTACTGGCTAGTATATTCCATTTAAAAAAAATTCATTATTGTAATCTAGAACCTAGAGTTATGCATGTCCTTTGGACAAGTGAAGGTCTCGAACTAAATCATGTAATTCGGCTTGTTGGATGCAATAAGGTGCTTTTCGTCGCTTTCGTGAAAATAAGAATCATTCTTTTCTCATACATTTCCAAATCTTCCTCCCAATTTGCCGTGGGTCCTGGAACTGGTAAATCTTCTCCATGGAAAACCGGCTTTATTGCTGAGATAATATTTGGATATTCAATTTTATGCTTGCTTTTCCTTGAAAACACAGACACTTTTGTCATGCAGAAGTAACAGTCGTTAAAACGGTTTAGGACTATATAAGTTTAAATGGGTAGGTTTACTGATTAAGGATTACCTTTGGTTTATTCTTTATTTAAATGTTAGTTGGGCCTTGTTATGCAAAAAGCAACCAACCCACATTTTTGAGGAAAACAAGGTAATGTCACATATCGATTTAAAAATGTGTATTCTACATTGTGTAAAAAGCAACCAAGCCATTCTAAATATTAAACCATGAAAAATACTACTCCAAATTATTTCTGTTTAATAATAGTTCACTTAAGATTTCGCATAAGACAACCAACCCTCTTGGATTGTTTGTGTGTATCACTGGACTGAACATATTATTACATTGCACTGTCGAAAAGTACCAGCCAAGTGGGTTGATATTGTTATGCCGATTACGGTTCCTGGAATGTTGCATCTTTTTGTTTTTACGTGTAGGTACTGACCAATATTAGTTCGTGCTTAAATATTAAAATATTTGTTGTGTTATATCTATTATATTATGAAGAAATCTTTGAATCTTTAATGCGAAAAATATGTTTAAATCAAGAACTGTTAAAATAATTAAAGCGGCTCGGGAAATTTCAGAAAATGGTAAGTTTTAGGATTAAGGCTATGTTTATCTTACTTTTTAAATATTATGGTTTGTTGTTTTGACTGATTATCGCATATTTTTTATTTGTATTGATATTACGTTTAATAGTAGAAATTTTACTGTATGGTATTACAGAGTTGACTGAAATTATTCGGTTTTATTCATGGATTTTGTGGGTTGGTTGGATTTTGCAGATTGCATTTTATTAGATATATTTCCAACAGCAAAAAGAAACCAACCCTCAATATGGCTATTTTTTTTGTAAAAACTTATTAGGATAATTTTGATAGTACTATGATAAAATTGCTCTAAAATTAAACTATTGATTAGTGAAGTTATCGTTTAAAAAAATACGACGGAAAATTAAATATTTAGAAAAACATAAAAAGTTAATTTTCTCTTAATTTACAAATTGAGGGTTGGTTGCTTTTTGTTTAACATGGCCCAGTTAAAGTGCTATTCGTAGACATTAGATATCCCAGTGTTGTCAAATTATGCACAATTTTTAGAAAAAATGTTAATTTGACAACATCACTCCCCGATATATTACAAATGACTATCTTAAAAAAATTTTTAGTAAAATATTCATTACTCAAAAATCGTAACTCATTTTTTTTGAAAAAATCATAACTCAAAAATCTTACGTGCTAGGAACTTTTTATCATCATAATCATATTCAGAGAGCAAAAATTAACAAAAAACGGCATATTGCATTCCAGTCGCAAATTGGTTGTAAACTAGTGTAATTATTAGTTTCCTCAGAATTCGAAAAAAAATAAATGTGTTAAAAACAGTTCGACCGAAATTTTGCGCGTACGATCTCAAAAAGGATTAAAGTATTATACATTTTTGAAATCAGTATTTCAAAAGCTGCTAAATGAAGTGTCACATGATGTACTTTACCATTTTAAAAAATCAAAGTTATACCTTTCACCTGAAGAGGGATCGCGTAAAGTTCGAAACGTTGATGCTATAATATACTATGGTTAGTTTAAAAATCGACCTGTCCGAGCGTTTTGCTTATATTCTTAAAATAAACAAGTTAACAGAGGGGGGGGGAGACAACACTTATTCCACCGCACGGTATAAAGCAACAACTTTTTATACCTACCTGCTATCAGCTCTGGTATCAAAGGGACAGGATCGTACTTTTAAAATTTATCGATAACAATAATAATGGAAAACGGATAGTTTTCCGCCTCTTGGAGCTCCTGACCAAGAACTGGAGCATAATTTACCAAATACAACTATGGAACAATCTTTTGTCATTGTCACAAATCAAAATTTACCAAAATTCCCGTTAAAAGCACAAGCAGTAGTTTTTCCTGTTTTGGAAAATACAAAGTTGGAAGAATATTTGTTTGCAGTTGGTGATTTAATGCATCCCAAAAATATTCTTTTCTCCTCTAGAATGTCAAATGGTCGAATTTGTATTTACCTAGCAAGCGAAAGTTTAGTTAACAATTTTCTACAAATTAATAGGGGAATAATAGTCTAAGAGCTAGTGAACCCTCCGACTAACGGTCGTCCTGTAAGGCTAGAAATTTTTCTAGTGATAATTCATAGCACATCAAGGCTAAAAACCATGACCTGGCAGGCCTCAGCGGTGCACGTGTATCTACCAGGTGAATCGAAATGTGCAAATTTAGGGGGTAAAATAAAATTTCTCCTGTAAGGTTTAAATTTAAGTATGTGTTTGAGTAAGTCATTTAGAAGAAATGTGTACAATGACAGGCGATTCTGAAGAGCATAAGACCTTGCCAGGCGAGGGGAAAGATTAGGGGTTTTTCCTAAAATTATTCTTTTTGCATCGAACAAATTTTTTTTAGGTTTTTTGAATAATTCCAAACAGAAAAGGTCTTTAGTGATTTTTCTCTTAAATTAATAGTTTTTGTTATATAAGCCATTGAAAATTTTGAAAATTGCGAAATCGGCCATTTTTAACCCTAAATCGGACATTTATCTAAAAATTTCAAAGTTGCCAAGGTAGGTGGATATTCTTTAAACATTGATTGATGAAATCCCAAAGAGTTTTTTTTAATACAATATCGGAAACGCCTTTGTTTTTTAATTGCTAATCAAGCGGGCGCGACACTTTAGTATAAGTGAGGACGTTTAAGTTGGCATAAATTCATTATGTCGAGAATGGACAAATTTCAAGAGAAATCCTCAGACATGTCGATTTTTATTTTTAAATTAGGACTTTTTGGCATATACATAATACTAGTGACGTCATCCATCTGAGCGTGATGACGTAATCGATGATTTTTTTAAATGAGAGTAGGGGTTGTGTGATAGCTCATTTGACAGGTTATTTAATTTTCTATTCACTAGTATAAACATTAACATAATTATTTATACAGGGTGTACAGAATTTTTTTTTTTTTTAATTAACTTTGATTAAATTTGACAAATAGAAGAAAAATTTTTTTTGTACACCCTGTATAAATAATTATGTTAATGTTTATATTACTGAATAGAGAATTAAATAACCTTTCAAATGAGCTATCACACAACCCCTACTCTTATTTAAAAAAATCATCGATTACGTCATCATGCCCCGATGGATGACGTCACTAGTATTATGTATATGCCAAAAAGTCCTAATTCAAAAATAAAAATCGACCTATCTGAGGATTTCTCTTGAAATTTGCCCATTCTCGAGATAATGAATTTATGCAAACTCAAACGTCCTCACTTATACTACAGTGACGCGCCCGCTTGATTAGCAATTTAAAAAACAAAGGGGTTTTCGATATTTTATTGCAAATAACTCTTCGGGATTTCATCAATCAATGTTTAAAGAATATCTACGTACCTTGGCAACATTGAAATTTTTAGATAAATGTCCGATTTAGGGTTAAAAATGGCCGATTTCGCAATTTACAAAATTTTCAATCGCTTATATAACAAAAACTATTAACTTAAGAGAAAAATCACTAAAAACGTTTTCTGTTTGGAATGTATCAAAAAACCTAAAAAAAATTGTTCGATGCAAAAAGAATAATTTTAGGAAACACCCCTAATTTTTCCCCTCACCTGGCAAGGTCTTATGCTCTTCAGAATCGCCTGTCATTGTACACATTTCTTCTAAATGACTTACTCAAACACATACTTAAATTTAAACCTTACAGGAGAAAGTTTATTTTACCCCCTAAATTTGCACTTTTCGATTCACCTGGTAGATACACGTGCACCGCTGAGGCCTGCCAGGTCATGGTTTTTAGCCTTGGTGTGCTATAAATTATCACTAGAAAAATTTCTAGCCTTACAGGACGACCGTTAGTCGGAGGGTTCACTAGCTCTTAGACTATAATAATTGTAAACCACCAAAACATTCAGGGTTGTAGATTAATATCACCAAATGAAAGATTATTGATATCAGTTGTTTGTCCTTCAATCCCTTATTCAATTATTGAAAATGAACTTTCCAATTTGGGATTAAATTTGGTATCTCCAATAAATTTTTTAAAAATTGGTACATCAAATCCTAATTACAAACACATTTACAGTTTCAGAAGGCATACTTTTATTTCTCCCCTGTCTTGCCAATACCTGACTCAATAATTGTAAATTACATAATGATATCATACCGTATATTTCTTGTAATGAAGAAAGATTTATGTACTATTTGCAGACATGCGGGACATTCGGCTGAAAATTGTCCAACTGTTTCAGAAACACAAACATCTCAAGTACAAAATGCTGCTCCAACTATTTCAACTGATCAAATAAACAATGAATACATTCCAACTGCTTCAATCGCTCCAACTACGTTAACTGATCAAATAAACAATGAAAACATTTCAACTGCTTCAACCGCTCCATCTACCTCAACTGTTCAAATAAACAATGAAAACACTCCAACTGCTTCAACCGCTCCAACTACCTCAACTGATCAAATAAACAATGAATATATTCCCCGAACGCAAACTATATCTTCGTTTACTCCTACACTATCGACTAAAATCCATATTTATATTTTACCCGCTACTCATGCTACACAAACTATTGACACCTAACAAATATCACACGATCCTCCTTCAAACAAACGAACTATTCCTGAAATTATAAGCCCTCCCCCAAATGATACTCCAGAAAATAGCTCCTTTCCAGCTCCAAAATTAAAAAAGCCAAAGTCCTCAATTACAGATGCAAGATCAATTCAAGTAATGAAAGATATAAAAAATTCAGCTAGACTAATATATGACGATACTTCAGTAACACATTCAATATCTTATGAAACATTCGTAGATATATTGGAAAATGTTCATGGTACCCGTGACCCAATAAGCTTAATAAAAACTTATACAAACGATCTCGAAAGCCTATTGAATCTTTTAAGTAAACTACATGAAAATTTACCAAATAAGAAATCAAAAGCTAGATGCACCAAAATACTTAAATTCATACAACCAGACACAAACACCGAATTCGAAAATGAATTTGAAAAAGATTTTTACAAGACATTCTATGCTTGACGTTCCTTTTTATAAAAGGGTCAATAGATACCTCAATGAACTTGAATTCAAATTTCCAGATATGTATTTTTTACCAACTGTCAACACTGTTCCTCCCTGGACTATCTCTATCCCAACTATAAATACCAAACTATCCATACATAAAAAACAGTTAACCATCCCAAAGTACTATATCAATATGCCCTCCAAGAACTCAAGACATACAGTAATCATAATCTTATATATTATACCGATGCCTTTAAAACTATGGAGTGAGTGGGAGCAGCATTTATGTTCAATAAAACTAAAATATTAATTAAACTCCCGAAATTAACTTCCATTTATACAGTCGAGTTAACCGCTATCCTCAACGCAATAAATTTTGTGGTAGAAAATAGCATGAAAAAGCCTGTCATTATAACGGATTCTCTAAGTTCTGTAGCTGCCTTAAATGACCTGTATCCTCTTTATCCAAGTCTACTACTTATTAAATCAGCATTACACCAATTGCAAACTATGAATATCAATGTCAACTTTGTATGGATTCCACCACATATCGGAATTGCTGGTAATGAAGAAGTAGATTAATTGACAAAACTAGCAGTATTAAGCACGGAAGCTGTAGAAATCACAAGCATTCCACATCTAGATGTAAAACATGTAATCAAGAACTTGGTAATCAATGCATGGCAAACGAAGTGGAATCAATCAACATCCAAAGTGCGACAAATAAAACATTCAATACTACCTTGGAAATCAACCCCAAATAAGCGATTACATCAAACCATTCTCTCTCCTCTGAGAATAGGCCACACCGCCATCACGCATAAACATCTGCTGCAGAGTGAAGTAAAACCACAGTGCTACGTATGTGATATTGTGCTTAGTGTTCGCCACATTTTACTGGAGTGTCCTCTCTATAGTCTCTATTGCATGGAGAGACTTTAATATAAACTACAATACACCTTACAAGCAATATTAAGTGACGGAACTGATATGAACAATTTGACATCATACTTGTATTCTATAAATGTACTAAATAAATTGTAAACCTTTTAATTGTATTGCGCCAATGACCCTTTGAGGTTGAGGCATAAATAATTAAAAAAAAGTATACATTAGTTTTATATTTCATAGATCTTAATATTATTCTTCTTCTTCCTTTTCCTACTTTATGAGTAGGCTCATGGCTCTATTACTTCGGTTTTTAGCCTCAATTGACGTTGTCTGACCATCTTTTCCTCGGTCGTCTCAATGATCTTTTTCCATTTGGCGATTTGTCTCTTGCTATTCGTACTATTCTATTTTCTTTAATTTGTTCTATGTGTTGATTCATTCTATCTTTCTTCTTTTGGGCCACATGTTTAGTTTCTCTATTCCACATCTCGTGTCTCATTACTTCTTATTCTGTCTTTTAGAGTTTGCTTTATTATTTTTCGTAAGACTTTCATTTCTGCTGTTTCCAGCATTATTTTTGTTTTCGCCGTGTCTGCTCTTGTTTCCGCTGTGTAGGTACGTCACATACCACAAGTATGCCGTTTCCATCAATTGTTTATCGACCAGTTTACATCGTCTCAGTTCCGCTGATATTACTGTCTATTTAGTTTTCTCTGTTGAGATCACCATGTTGTATATTATGACCGCCGTGTCTTCGAATTCTTTAATTAATCTTTTTAGGTCATCTTCACTTTTTCATTGTAAGGTCATTGTAAGGCCACTGATGAAAAAATACAGGAATAAAGAGACCAACGCTCATATGGTATTCATTGATCTTGAGAAAGCATATGCTAGAGTTCCTCGAGAGATTCTGTGGTGGGCACTCAATAAGAAAGGATTCCCTGGCAAATATGTAAAGATTGTGAGAGATATGTATGAGGGAGTAACGACTAGTGTTAGGACAGGTGTGGGAGAGACTGATAAAATTCAGGTAAAAGTAGGATTGCACCAAGGCTCGGTGCTTAGTCCCTATTTATTCTCATTAGTTTTGGACCAGATAACAGCGAAACTACAGAGTAGCATTCCATGGTGCCTAATGTATGCTGATGATGTAGTGTTAATAGGAAATACTGAAAGAAACATAGAACAAAAACTGGAACAGTGAAGACAAGCTCTTGAGTAAAAAGGTTTATAACTTAGTAGGACAAAAACAGAGTATTTGGAATGTTCATTTAAAGATGGAGTTACTACAAATAAAATTATATCTTTGGATGGTGAAATGATTGTGAAAAGCAATAGTTTTAAGTAACTAGGATCGGTATTACAGAGTAATGGAGAAATTGGTGTAGATGCATGCAGTAGAATTAGGGCTGGATGGATGAAGTGGAAAGAAGCGAGTGGTGTATTGTGTGACAGAAAAGTTCCAATGAAGCTGAAGGGAAAATTCTATAAAACAGCCATAAGACCGGCTAGGATGTACGGAACTGAATCTTGGACAGTGAAAAAGAAAGAGGAACAACGAATGCATGTGGCGGAAATGAGAATGCTTAGATGGATGAGTGGAGTGACAAAGAAGGATAAAATTAGAAATGAGTATATTAGGGGAAGTCTAGGTGTGACACCAACTGATGCCAAAATGAGAGAGCATAGGTTAAGATGGTTTGGTCATGTTCAACGTCGAGACGGTAATCACCCAATACGAAGAATAGCTGAAGTGCAGATTCCTGGAAGGAGTAGGAGAGGAAGACCAAAGAAGACTTAAGGGAAGTCGATAAGGCAGGACATGTTGGTAAATGGGATTAACATTGATATGACCCAAGATAGAATTGTGTGGAGAAATGCAATTAGGGAAGCCGACCCCGCATAGGGATAAGGCAAAGATAATGATGGGGTCATCTTCATTTTCTGCTGTTATTATGGCGTCGTCGGCTTAGCCTACTATTATCTTTATTTCCTTTTGTCCCATTCTATATCCTCTTCTTTTTTAATTTTCCTTATGATTTTCTTCTTTATGAATATATTAAGATCTTTATATAAAAATCTTAACCCGGCATTAGTCGCTAGGTTGGCTTTTACGTCAGTAGTCGCGCGTGAGATTTTGTCTCACATATTCAACTTAAAACATTATCATATTGCAAATACAAAATAAAATAATGCTACAATATATAGAATAATTCTGTAAAATAATGCTAAATAATATTATACACAGTGGTCGCGCGATGAGGGAATATTTCACTTGAAATGCACTAACTTAAAATTCGGTTAACTGAACCACCATTTGAGCGGATGAGTCTATTCGATTGTAGAGAGAGGATAATTAGGAGACTAGAGGATAATTAAGAAAATGTTCACAAAACATAAGATTACAATACGATTCTGAGGTATACCTACTCACATTTGTACCTCGTCCTCCCTACAGGGTGTCTCAAAATTAACATAAGAAAAACATTTCTTTTCTTCCATCCGGTATAAGTACAAAAAAGAGGTTTGCGTAAACCTTTCCACAACTGTGTAAGTACTAAAGAAAAATCTAAAATAGTAAAAAAAGAGCGGAATCCATTAATCGGTTCACGAAACAATCAATTATGAAAATGAGCATCATTTTCTCTATCCTTAATTTTTGACGAGCAGTTTATTATAGAACTTTAAATTACTTTGTAATTTTATACTGTATTAATGGTATTTTGTTTTCTGTTAGAATAACCAATGAGGAAATACCTACTGAGGAGAATACAGAACAGCAGGGAGATACTGGATTCCAGCAAAATAAGAAAACTTCAATACTTGGGTCATATAACACGTGGTGACAGATATGAACTCCTAAAATTTATTATGCAGGGAAAGATTCAAGGAAGGCGAAGCATAGGTAGGAGAAAAATGTCCTGGCTGAGAAATCTCAGAGAATGGTTTGGATGCAGCTCAACTGAACTCTTTCGGGCTGTAGTGTCGAAAGTGAGAATAGCAATGACGATTGCCAACCTTCGTCGCGAAAATGGCACGTAAAGAAGTAAAAAGTTCTCTGTTAATAACAACTAACTAAATAACAACTAAATTCTAATTTATTTTTAATGAACACAAAATAAATTACAATAATCCAAATTAGAGCTTCGAAATTTCTTGTTTTCACAATGCCATTTTTTAATTTCGGTCCCCGATTTGATATATTCCCTAATTATATCAATAATATATCAATAATGCTTTTTCGGGTTCTTTCATTTCATGGTGTTCACTGTGCTTTGTAAAATTTATTTCTTTTTAATCACACGTTCAAGTTCAACAGCTACTGAATCAACTCATTTCTCTATCGAATGGCCCTTTGTCATTCTGAAATCATTAAAAAGTGTGAAAAATGATGTCCAATTGCCATTTTCAAACCATTAGCAATACCTACCGTGTGAAAACCATCTAGTAAAAATAGTTTACTTTTCTCTGAACTTCCTGCCTCATAGATTTTCCTTTTTTTTTAGGATTTAACTCTGGGCGTCTTACACCAATTTGCCTTTCAGCGTCCGATTAATGTTGATGATGTCTCTAAGTGAACATGTCATCTCTAATGGCTGAATCATCAGGCTGAGTGAAGCTAAATCTGTTCATGTTAATTTTACCAACAAAAAAATAGAAAATATACCAGTTACAATCAACAATATTCAAATACCATATATAAAGAGACTGCTATTTAGGTATAATACATGCCAAACTACGCCAGAAGGCTTACGTCAAGGAAAAAATTAAAGAACTAGATATAAGTTATAAAAAAATGCATTTGCTATTTGGAAGAAACTCCATCCACTCCATCGATCCATAATAAGCTACTATTTTACCAAAGAATATAGAGACTTGTAAGGACTTATGGATGACTATGGAGGTGTGCTATAGACCAACCAATATAACAATAATACTAAGATTCCAGAACAAAATACTAAGAAATATTGTAGATGCTCCTTGGGACGCGATTTCCTTAAGGACATAGGAAGCAAAATTGTGGACAAAGAAGATGGCAGGAATTTACGAGAAAATTAGTGTTGCTCAAAATCGGTCTTGGTCTTGCAGTCTTGGTCTTGTTCTTGCGTTTTAGCAAGACCAAGACCAAGACCAAGACCGCCTTATTTTAGCAAGACCAAGACCAAGACTGACCGTGCAAGACTTGAGCAAGAACAAGACTAAGCCTGCGAGACTCTTGCGTCTTGCAGTTTGAGTGTCGTTTTATGGAATAATACAGGGTGTAACAAAAATACAGGTCATAAATTTAATCACATATTCTGGGACCAAAAATAGTTCGATTGAACCTAACTTACCTTAGTACAAATGTGCACATAAAAAAAGTTACGGCCCTTTGAAGTTACAAAATGAAAATCGATTTTTTCCAATATATCGAAAACTATTGGAGATTTTTTATTGAAAATGAACATGTGGCATTCTTATGGCAGTAGTATCTTAAGAAAAAATTATAGTGAAATTTAGACACCCATAAAAATTTTATGGGGGTTTGGTTCCTTTAAACCCCCCCAAACTTTTGTGTACGTTTCAATTTGATTATAATTGTAGTACCATTAGTTAAACACAATGCTTTAAAAACTTCTTTGCCTCTTGGTACTTTTTCGAAAAGTCAGTATCTGTCGAGATATTTTGCATATTATTTGTCAAATCCACCACATATTTGTATATGGTCACATATGTTATGTTCATCTGTGATATATGGCTGAGTACGATTATGGAGACTTGATAATAATAGGAAAATTTATTTATGATTTACATTTTTAGGTATATTTTGAACCATATTAAACAAGAAGTCACATCTCGATAACATGTGCCTTATCGAAAAAATACAAAGCAAAAAAGTTTTAAAAACACTGTGTTTAACTAATGGTATTGCAGTAATAGTTTAATTGGAACGTACACAACCATTTGGGAGGTTTAAAGGAACAAAACCCCCATAAAATCTCTACGTAAACATATTAGAAAAGAAGCCGCAACTCGATAAAAACTGCCTTGTCGAAAAAATACTAAGAACCAAAAAAGTTTTAAAAATATTGAATTTAACTAATAGTATCACAATAATAATTTAATTGGAACGTACACAAAAGTTTGGGTGGGTTTAAGGGAATAAAACCCCCATATCATTTTTATGGGGTGCACAAATTTCACTATAATTTTTCTTTAAGATATTCCTGCCATAAAAATGCCACATGTCCATTTTCAATAAAAAATCTCTAATAGTTTTCGATATATTGGAAAAAATCGATTTTCATTTTGTAACTTCAAAGGGCTGTAACTTTTTTTATGTGCATATTTGTACTAAGGTAAGTTAGGTTCATTCGAACTACTTTTGGTCCTAGAATAGGTGATTTAATTTATGACCTGTATTTTTGTTACACCCTGTATATTAGTTCGGGTATATGCTTAGAGAATATGAGATACAAAAAAATATGTACCAAAAATTTGGAAAATTGGATTTATCCGCATTATGAACAATACGATGAACATACATACCGAATTAAAAATATGAACACTTATTTATTGGATACGTACTCAGAGGTCATAATAAATTATTATACAATGTAAAAATAAAATATTTCTTTCTTTCCTAATATCAGACGACGCCTTCGCTCCAAAATTAATTACAATTGAGCAATTGTCTAGATTTTGAGAATAGTAACCTTTCATAAAATAATCTTCTTGTGTTGTGTGACACGACACGACAGTATAAAAATAACGCATTGAAACTTTTAAAGAAGTATGTCGCCTATAAGGTGGTAAAAATATAATACGAATACCATATGCACTGTTACGGACAACCACTCAATTGTCTTTCCTTATCCATATAAAATATAAAGACTAAACGTCCTACTTATAAAACTGTTTGCAGGGTGTGCAATTAGATATTAGATCAATCGGCCAAACAAAATTGTTTGCCGAAAAAGCACTAGATAAGATAATGCCTGGCTACCCTGTATAGTCCATTCGCGCACGGTAAAATGTTACGAATCCTTCAACTTTCAAAAAAAGAGATATTTATTATTATATAAAAAGAGATATTGGCCGATGTGCTATTTTGCCATTGTTTTTTTTTTATTGTTAATGAAGAACTTATGAGAGGATGGGCGACCTAAAATGGGCATTAAAAACTAAAAAACAATGTTTTTTAAAATGAAATAAACAAATTACTTATCGACAACTGATAAATAAAGTTTAAACTTCAGTTTAGGCACTTCGAGATTTCGAAAATAATATTTTTTACTTGTTTTTTTGAGCCTTGAAAATCGTCATTTTTCGATTTTTTTTCAGTTTTAGATTGTTTATAACTCGGAAACGAATAACTTTAGACAAAAACTACAAATTTTTTGTTCGATATGATTCAAAGAACCTAACATAAGCCTGCCACGTCTGAAACAATTGATTTTTATAATTTGTTTAATTTTTTTTTTAAATAAATATAGAAATAACTCAGAAATTACGGCATTTCGGTATAGGAAATATTACATGAAAATTAATTAGTAGTTATTATGGTTCAAAATGCAAAAATATACAGGGTGTTCTATTCAAAATACGAAAGTTCATTATATTTTCAAAAAAAAAACGCGAGATCTGGCAACAATCTGTAATTACCCCTATAATATCGGCCGCATTAGAATTTAGACCTTTACCCACCAAATTCTATAAAAATCGTTCAAGTCGTTTCCGAGATATTTGAGGCGTTCCATACATAAAACTCACTCTGTATAAATGTTATTTAATTAAACTGCGTGTATTACTTTGTATTAATTCTTGTTAAAAAAGAGTCAATCTTAAAATTGTCAACTAATAGCAAACAAAAATTATCAACTAATAATAGTGTCAAAGCTATTGCGTACTGTGCTGTAATTTAATTTGTATTTTTTTTTATTTTTTATTTGAATAAATGGCAAATTGTAGAACTCTTTTATTCCATTTCATTTCATATACCTAATGTGAGAGTCCATCAATCCCTTTCTAGACAGATAATGTTCTTTAAAATACAGTCAAGTTTATGTCATTTGTTTGTTTTTTTTTTTTGTGTTTTCACCATGTTTTAGCACATGTCAGGTTCTTAAATGCAAACGTTTATTAAGAAACAGACTGACTCCCGTGGGACATGGTAGATAGCCCAGTTAGTTAGAGTATAGGCAGGGATATTTTAGATCGTGGGTTCAAACCCACCTAATGTGAGTTGTTTATTAATAAATAGCAATATGCTAGTGGGTAACTGCGAGACTTGCAAGACTCTTGCTGCAAGACCAAGACCAAGACCAAGACTGGGAGTGCAATACCAAGACCAAGACCAAGACCAGGTGTACTGGTGCAAGACCAAGACCAAGACTGTCCAAGTCTCGTCTTGGTCTTGCATTTAGGCAACACTAGAGAAAATACTTCAGACGCACGAGAATATCGAGCTAATTTAGCTCCTCAATACTACTGGACAAACTAGAAGATTAATCGGTCATATTATGACCCAATGGGCAATGTTACTGCAAAATTTCCCATTGGTCATATGACAAATGGGCAAACTGAAATGTTAGTTTACTTGGTAATGTTATTGTATTTATCCTCCTCCTACTAATCTTCAGTGGCTGTGGCTGACACGTTTAATAAAACGCAAAGAACTATATTTTTTCCAAACCAAATTCGAATCTATTTTTAATGCATACAAACTAAAATAATCCAATTGTGTCATTATTTTTACAGCCCTGAAATTTTTAGTTTTCACAAAGCCATTTTTGATTTCGGTTTTCGATTTGATGTAGGTATTTTCTAATTATATTAATAATGCTTTTTCGGGTTCTTTCATTTTTGGTGTCCACTCTAGGTTGCAAAAATTTATTTCTTTTTAATCACACATTCAATAGCTACTCAATCAACTCGAAATCTCTCTATCGGAATGGCCCTTTGTCATTCTAGAATCATTAAAAAAGTGTGAAAAATGATGTCCAATTGCCATTTTAAAACCATTAGCAACACCTACCGTGCGAAAATCATCTAATAATAATAGTTTACTTTCTCTTCTGAACTTCCTGCCTCATAGATTTTCCTGTTTTTTTTATGATCTAACTCTGGGCGTGTTACACCAATTTGCCTTTCAGCGTCTGATTAAGGTTGATGATGTCTCTAATTCGCACCGTTCTTTTATTAAACGTGCCCTTATTACACACCTCGAAATATAATCACCTATTTTTGTGCAGAGGTCTCGCTTTTTTGGTTAAAAATCGGCGTATACGTAACCAAAATTATAGGGTAAGCGACGGCTCCTTTACTGGGCGCCTTGTCTAGTTAGCCGGCTGATTTATGTGACTCAAGGTGTCGAACGGTATGCGCGATCGATAGCTTGGTTAGATACTTCAGAAGGAAGTTCTACATTATGTTCGTAATTGTTATGAAAAGCTAAACGAAACTGCTGCATTTTTACAATCATCATCACTTGTGAAAATCACATTTGAAAGTGAAGAAAAAAATTGAAGTTATCATTATCAACAGAATTCTTAATTAGTTCATGATTATTTCTACTTGACCAAGTTCATGATTATTTCCAAGCGACATACAGTAGGGAGGCTAGATATCGAGGGAAAATAAATAAAAAGAGTGAATAACTACAAATATCTGGGAACCTGGGTACATGAAAACAATAACCAAACTAGAGAAATCAGGACCCGTATTGAAACTGCAAGACAAGCATTTATAAAAATGAAAAAAATGTTTGTTAATCGAGACCTTTCTCTGGAGCTGAGGATAAGAGCCTTAAGATGCTACGTGTTCTGGACTTTGTTATATGGAATTAAAATTTGGACACTAAAAATAGATAATATAAACAAGTTGGAAGCATTTAAGATGTGGTGCTAGAGAAGAATTTAAGTTGAGGAATCCTTCTATATCCTATTAACTTAGACACAAGTTTTTTGCATTTTCCACATTTCTCAGTATGTGATATCACAATTACTATTTATTTGTCTCACCTTTATTTTAGCCAGTTTTATCAGCCATCATTTTGTGTTAGGTCACAAATAATTATTACCCCAGGCTGTGGGTGAAAAAACGTGATATATTTCAGGAATTTTTGAAACCTAAGTATCAGGTGTTGTAAAGGACGGTGCCTGGAATAACTTCTACTAAAATGTAAACAAAAATATTATGCGCTTTTTTTTATTGCGAGTTTCATTTGTTAAATTTGCAATTTTTAATGATTTTTAATTTTGCAGCTTAGGATATTGATTTTAGAGAAAAACTTTTTAATAGAAAGTTGTAGTAAATGAAAAAACCTACAATTTGAGCTATGGTAAGTTTCATTTCGTTAATTGGTTATTGCAAAACAGCCTGCGAAAGGTACAAAATGGCCGTTTTTTACAATTGCATTATTTATTGTACAATTTTTTTTTAATTTTTAAAGCTTTAAAATGAAGATCTTTGAATTCCAAACATAAAAAAAATTGTAAAGCCAGATTAACGAATTTGTTGCTTAGATATTATAAATTGTTTATCCCAAGAGGTCAAATGTCGAAGGCTATAACTTTTTGAAAAAAAATCGTAGAAAGTTGGTGAAACATCCAATCTCCTTCTAAAGAGTTATATTTTCACATTCTGATGTAAATAAATGCGTAAAACATTTTTAAACCTCTAATTTTTGGGTTTGAAAATAAAGGGGGAATATTTCGTTATAAACATTTAGAGCTGAAGCGGCCCTGTACATCCTATGAGTTTTTAACTTACAGATTATTGTTGTTAAAGATGAAACGAAGATTTATAAAAAATAAAAAAATTCTACGACCAACTGAAGCCGAGTTAATTTTTGGGTTTGAAAATAAGGGGGCAAATTTCGTTATAAACATTTAGAGCTGAAGCGGCCCTATACACCCTATGAGTTTCTAACTTACAGATTATTGTCGCGGAAAACGAAACGAAGATTTATAAAAAAATAAAAAATTTCTACAACCAACTGAAGCCGAGATAATTGTTTTTTTTTTTCTTAAATCATAGTGCCTTTATTTATAACAATTAAGAAATTATTTTACAGTCGTTGACTAAAGAAAGACTATATTATCTTAAAATAAAAATTATTATAAAATATAATTACAAATCGGTGCTTTTGTGAGCGGCAAATTTTGCAAATCGCCCGGCTCGCTTCAAATCCGCACGCTCGGAAAATTTTTACGTAACTTGTATTACATTTTGACCGAAAACAATTTAATAATATTACCATTATAATATACAGTCTATTTACCACTGTTTTTCTTGATACTTTTTTATATGTGAAATCCAAAACGAATAGTCACTACAAGAAGAAAAAGTGTTATATTGTATATTATAGTAAGAAGTAACATTATTATTATTATATTTATAAAATAATAAAAAAATTAAAAATATAGTTATATATATATATAATAGCACTAAAGGCCTTAGAGGCCCATGGCTTGAAAAGTTTGTTCGTTCTTCATTTTTACTTTTCTTTAGGTACCTAGATCTTCTCTGGCTTTGTATGTGATTTTTCTCCATTCCTTCCTGTTATTCATTTTTCTTCTCTGACCTTCTAACCCCATTTTTTCCATATCTTTTTCGACCTCTTGCTTCCATCTATTTTTCGGTCTTCCTTTTCTCTTTTTTGAGGCTATGTTGTAGTTTAGTACCCTTTTTGGAGTCCTCGCGTTCGGCATCCTTTCTATGTGAGCTCGCCATCTAAGTCTCTGTGCCTTTATCACTCCTATTATATTAGGTTGATTGTATAATTCCTTTAACTCATTATTTGATCTTCTTAACCATAAACCGTCCCTTATTATTCCTCCATATATCTTCCTCAGGATTTTCCGTTCCCAGATCTCCAGTAAACTTTGTTCATTTTTTGTCATTGTCCATGTCTCACTGCAGTATGTTACTATTGGTTGGATAGTTGTTTTGTATAACTGTATTTTTGCCTTTCTTGATAAAAACTTGCTTTTCAGCATTCCATTAAGCGCATGTACACTTTTGTTGCCTGCCATTATTCGAGCTTGTATTTCTTCTTTAATATTCGGTTTACGTGATATTATTGCTCCTAGGTATGTAAATCTTTCTACCATTTCGAATTCGTATGATGTTCCTTCTTCTACTTCTACTTTAAGCTTTTGTCCATTCCTGAACTGACCATCTGTCCATTCCATACATTTTGTTTTAGTTTCATTTATGTGGAGTCCCATTTTCTTCGCTGCTTTTACTATTCTCTGTACTATTTCCTGTAGCTCTTTTGTTCCTCTTGCAAGCAACACCACATCATCCGCAAATGCCAAAACTTGGTGTCGTTTTTGATATAGGAGTGCTTCTCTATTGATTTTTGCTTCTCGCATTATTTTTTCTAGGCATAAGTTAAAGAGTAATGATGACAAAGGATCACCCTGCCTTACTCCTTCATTTACTATAAATGTGTCTGATGACTGGTTGTTTATTTTGACTCTATTTTCTGTATTTTCTAACGTAATATGTATCATGTTGCGTAACTTTCTGCTAACTCCCAATTCCTCAAGCGCCTGCTTTAAATTCTTCCTCTTTATTCTATCGTACGCTTGCTGGAAATCGATGAATAGCGCTATCGTTGGTAGGTTGTGTTCATAGCTTTCTGCTTGTAATTCTCTGATTACGAATATTTGGTCCGTTGTGCTTCTTCCTCGTCTAAATCCGCACTGATATTCACCTATTATATTTTCCGCTTCTTTTTCAAGTTTATCTTTTATGGATTTTGATAAGATTTTATATATGGTATTTAGTAATGCTACTCCTCTGTAATTACTACATTCTGTTTTGTCTCCTTTTTTGTGTAATGGGCAAATAATTGCTTCCTTCCAATCTTTTGGTATCCGTTCTATTCTCCATATCTCTTTTATGATCTTGTATATCCACTCATGTAGCAATTTTCCACCATATTTCATCATCTCTGCTGTTATATTATCGCTTCCAGGACATTTGTTATTCTTCAAATCTTTTATGATTTCCTCGATTTGTTCTTTGCTGGGTGAATTATCTTCTATGTCTTCTAAGTTTTCATTTCCTTCTTCTGCTTCCATGTATTCTCTTTGGTTTGACTTATTCTTGCCATTTAGTAACTCGTCAAAATACTCTTTCCATCTCTCTACTATTTCTGCTTCACCGCTTATATTATTCCCCGCTTTGTTTTTAACGAATATTGGTTTTTGTTGGTATCCTCTTTTCTCATTTCTGGCACCTTGATACAGGTTTCTTATTTCTTTATTTCTGTAGTTCTCTTCTATTTCTTTTAGCTTATTTTCTACGTGTTTTCTCTTCTTTTCTCTCAGCAATCTCTTTACTTTATTTCTTTGCTCTATATATTTATTCTTCGTCTCTGTCGTTTCTTTCATTATCATTTCCATCCTTAATGATTTTCTTAGTTCTATTTCGTTTTGGCATTCTATGTCGAACCACTCCTTTCTCTTTTTATTCTCCTGTTTATTACACTCTTTTGCTGCTTTGTTCATTACTTGCTTTATGATGTCCCAGTTGTTTTCTGTTCGTTCTTCTGTTTGTATCTTTTTTAGTTCTCTTTCCATTGTTTCCCCATACGTTTCTTGCTCTTTCTGTGTTGCTAATCGAATTGGTTTATTTATATATTTCTTTACCTTTATTTTGTTTTTGTTTTCTGGTATCAGTTGTTTCATTTTGATGCCCACCATGTAATGATCAGAGTCGGCATCTGGTCCTCTGTATGTTCTTATCTTCTTTATACATTGCTGTTCTTCTTTTTCAATCAGCACGTGATCTATTTGGTTTTTAGTCTTTCTATCTGGCGATATCCATGTTTCCTTATGTATTTCTTTTCTTTCAAAATATGTGCTCATTATGATCATATTTTTTTCTCTTGCGAAATCTATGAGAAATTGTCCGTTCTCATTAGTTTCATTGTGTTTGCTATGCTTTCCTATTGTCGGTCTAAACACTTCTTCCTTCCCTATTTTGCCATTAGCGTCGCCTAAAATAATTTTCATATCATATCTGGGTATACTTTCGATTGTTCTGTTTAGTTCACTGTAGAAACATTCTTTAACATCATTATCTTTTTCTTCGGATGGAGCGTGAATATTTATGAGGGTGATTTTTTGGTATTTTCCTTTGATCCTGATAGTACATATGCGGTCTGATATCGGTTTAAACTCTACTATTGCTTCTTTTAGTTCTTTTCTTATCATAAAACCTGTGCCTAATATTCGATTCTTTCCACCGCTGTTAAAAAACAATGTATCTTCTATTTCTAATATATCATTTCCCAGCTGTTTCGTCTCCTGCAAGGCTACTATGTCAAATTGGAACTTTTCGATTTCTCTCGCAAGATGTTTAAGTTTACCTTCGCCATATGTGCCTCTTACATTCCATGTTCCTAAAAGTAAGTATTCTTTTCGACATGTTTTCTTGTTTTTTGGTCCGGTTTTTGTTTTTTTCCTCTTGTTTCCTTTTTTTGTATTATCACTATCCTTTTTCTGTGCTTGTTTCGTCAACGTTATTCCTATGGTACAGTTATTTGTTAGTTTTTTGATGCTGTTTTGATCATTGTGCCCTCTTTGTCGTTCCACTTCCATTCGATGTTATTTACCCATATTTTTTTTACTCCAATTTTGACTTCATTTCCTTTATTTCTTTCTTCCTGGGCAATGTTTCTAATTGTTTTCTGTATATCTCGTTCTTTTATGGTTGTATCTTCGTTGATATATACCTTGTGCTCTTTAATTTCTTTTAGCTTGTACTTTTTTTCCATTATTTTTCTTTTTTCCTCTTGGTTTTCTAATTCAATTAGACATGTTTTTTCGCCTAGCTTGTGAGCATTTCTTATTTTCACCTCTATTCCTAAGTGGTGTTTGATGAAATTGTTGATTTTTCCTTTTAACCGTGCTTGCTCATATGTGTCTATTGTTAGGCCGCTTATAACTACGTTGTTTATTCGTCGGTGTTTTTCCATAACTTCCATGTTTTTTGTTATTTCTCTGAGTCCCTCCTTGATCTCTTTATTTTCTTCTTTCAGTTCTGCATTTTCTTTTCTCAGCTCTCTGTTTTCCATAATGAGCTTTTCTATTGTTTCCTTACTTTCTTTTTGATTTCTGTTTATTTCCTTAATGTCATCGGTGAGGAGGCTCATCATTATTATTAATTGATCAATTTTTGACCCTCCTTCTGGATGTGTGTCATCACTCTCTAATTTTTCCATTTTCCGGCGCCAAACACTGTCTTCCACCTCAACAGTGCAGAGAAGACAGCGTCTACCGTATTTATTTTGTTTGTTTATTATCCGTTGTTATTTTCTGTGGTTATCCTGAAAGTCTACTCACAACGGCAACGTCGCAATTTCAACGGTCAAGGTTTCGTTTCTACGCTTTGATGTTAGACAAGCTTATCAATTGTAGCGATCTTACTTTTTATAGGTCCTTGGTATTATTCCGATGCTATTTCACCGATTTTAAAGTTTTTTCTTATCACTGTCCTTAACTTAATGTCTTATATTATTCACTAGATACTTCCAATAATTTATTTCCCGTTACAACTCTCAGAAATTGAGTTTATTGCAGACGACAAATAAAATATGTGTTTACGTTTTGACTACAGTGTTGCCAATCAAAAAATATAGTTATATATTTCATATATCTGTACCATTTTTGTAATATTATTTCTTCAGAAATGAAATTTCACATATAAAAGTTTATCAAGAAAAACAAATACAGTCGTAAATAGACTGTATATTATAATGGTAATATTATTAAATTGTTTTCGGACAAAATTTAATACAAGTTACGTAAAAATTTTCCGAGCGCGCGGATTTGAAGCGAGCCGGGCGATTTGCAAAATTCGGCCGCTCGCAAAAGCACCGAATTTAAAAATAATTTTTAATAATTAAATGTAATTATATTTTATATTAATTTTTATTTTAAGATAATATAAGTCTTTCTTTAGTCAATGACTGTTAAATAATTTCTTAATTGTTATAAATAGTGGAGTCATTGAAGGTTTTCACCTCCGATTTCGTTGAATCTCCATAGATTTTGTTGAAAATTGGTGAGTAATTAGAGGATGCCTCAAGGAACAAAGGTGACATGATGCCAACTTGCGCTTTTACCCTGGGGGTGAATGCCACCCCTTCTTGGGTGTGAAAATTATTTTATTATAAATAATACCATAAATCGATAGAGGGACAAATTATAAGCAAAATTTGTTATATCAAGTTAATAATATAAATCAACAGTTTTTGAGTTATTAAAGACCAAAGATTTTGTTTTTTCGAAAAAAATGCATGTTTTAAATCGGTTTTTCACGTATATCTCAAAAACTATAAGCTTTTGCAAAATAATTATTATTACTGAAATTGATGATAATAAAAAACTGAATACATTTATTACTTAAAGAACTAAACTAATGTTAGTTGAAAGTGAGTTATTGGCAATTGAATGTGTATTTTTTTCGACGGGTACTCAAATCTAAGTATTCAAGCTTAAATATCGGGAAAACGATGCAATGTATAAAATATACCTGCTACACATTTGTCAACGTTCTCCGAAGTACCTATTAAATGAGCTTTAAAAGAAGTTAATGGCGTCAAAATTAAGCAAGTTATGATGAAAGTAAAAGAACCCTTTCGATTTTTTTAGGCAAAAGTGAAAAATAAAACATACGCCATTTCCACAAAAATTAAAATTTATAGTAATCCTTACAAGTAGTTCTTTATATTAGCATAAGTAATGATTTTAATAATTTTGACCGGTTTAGAATGCATATTTCTGAAAAAAAGATATAATTTACAAAAATCATAATTTTTAAAATCATTGTAATTTTCGTATTCTTTTGATAGTAACTCCAAAAATACTCAAAATATGTAAAAAATTATATATACACAAATTGTAGTCTTTTCTGTGTCAAATATTTGACCTGATTTACTCTTTCCATAGGGCAAAAAATAACCGAGATAGAAACGTTTAAATCTTAAATTTTGCTGTGAAAACCATGCAACCGGGGCCATTTAACCTTTCAGTTAAAAAAAAGTAAGGGGTCTAAGAGATTAAATTCAACGTAGTTAAATAGCTCTTGGAATTAACTTTCAAACAGCTTTTAGATAAACCTGATATCGGAAAAGTACCGGAGTTATTAAAAAAAACAATAACATTTTTTGGAAAAATTTTAAAAAAATAAATTTTAAAAAAATTTTTGTGCTAAAATTTTAATGCTATCAACATGTTCGGGGGCTCATTTGGTAGATATTTTTAAGTACTTTGACTAATGTTTAATAAGTTTATGTTATGAAATTCATCATTTTCCCGTTATTTCAGCTTGAATACTTAGATTTTTTTACTCGCCGAAAAAAATATATATTCAATTACCTATAACTCACTTTAACTTAACACCAAAAGGTTTTTCTAATAAAGAGTTTATTTAATTTTTTATTAGCTTCAATTTTAGTAATAATAACTTTTTTGTAAAAACTTATAGTTTTTGAGTTATTGATAAAAAATCGGTTAAAAACATGCATTTTTCTCAAGAAAAATTAAAATCTTTGATCTTCAATAACTCACAAAGTTTTGATTTATTTTAATAACTTTATATTACAAATTGTGCTTAGAATTTGTCCCTCTATCGAATTATGGGGTTATTTTCAATACAATAATTTTCACCCCCGAGAAGGGGTGGCATCCACCCCCAGGGTAAAAGCGCAAGTTCGCACTATGTCACCTTTGTTCCTTGAGATACCCTCTAACCAGTCACCAATTTTCATGCAAATCTATGGAGGTTCAACGAAATCGGAGGTACTAGCTCATATCCACGTTCAGTGACTGCACTAAAATAAAGGCACTACGATTTAAGAAAAAAAAAACAATTATCTCGGCTTCAGTTGGTTGTAGATTTTTTTTTATTTTTTTATAAATCTTCGTTTCGTCTTCAGCAACAATAATCTGTAACTTAGAAACTCATAGGATGTACAGGGCCGCTTCAGCTCTAAATGTTTATAACGAAATTTGCCCCCTTATTTTCAAATCCAAAAATTATCTCGGCTTCAGTTGGTCGTAGAAATTTTTTATTTTTTTATAAATCTTCGTTTCATCTTCAGCAACAATAATCTGAAGTTAAAACCTCATAGGATTTACAGGGCTGCTTCAGCTTTAAATGTTTATAACGAAATTTGCCCCCTTATTTTCAAACCCAAAAATTAGAGGTTTAAAAATATTTTACGCATTTATTTACATCAGAATATGAAAATATAACTCTATAGAAGGAGATTGGATGTTTCACCAACTCAGGGACGCGCCAAGTAACTTCGGCGTCGTCGTACAAAATATTGATAAGCGCCTTTATCAAAATTACCGGGGTAGAAATATCAATCACTCCTTCACATTTCAACGTGGAAAACTATGAAATTTTTTCTACGTCTACCCAGATTTTTTTTTAAGGAAATAATAAGTACACAGTACTGTTATAAAAAATAATATGTTCTTCTTCATTCTTGTATGGAGACTTTAAAGCATGTTTATTCTTCAATATTTGCCTCCTAAATTGTGTTCGTTCCACTCCTGTTTCCGTTTTGTCACCCATCTATTTTATGTCTTCTACATTGCATTTTTCAGTATTTTCATCTGTGTTATTTCTAGTAGTGTAGTAGTTGTTAAAAATTATTTTTTTAAATTATATTGCATAATAAAACAGAACAGAATAAAAACTATGTTAAAGTTATACAGCATTTATATTGCGATTTTTTAAACAAATGTACTTATTATGATGAAAACCAAGGGATATTTCTTATAGAAATTGAACTTTTCTTGCTTTACCTTTGACAAATTCATTAATTAGATTTTCATTATTCAGGTCCTTTAAAAACTCAGATTCTGTAGAAATAATAGTAAGATTTTCTAGCCGTTACTGACCCATTCTAGATCTTAAGTAATTGAAGCGTTTATCTGAAACACAACACTTGTCCAAAAATGAAAATTTTGGAAAATCAAGTAAAACTGCCCAGCTTTAATTTATTTCAAATCTTACTTTTATTAAGACATTCATTGGAAGGAATGTGGATATCAAAATAATTGTACAAACTTACCAAAATATATTCGAAAATAGAGAGGTGTTGTGTTGTACATATAGTTTCTGTTATGCTGAACTATTTCTAATACAAAAGAAACAAACATCACATTATTACTATCAAAGAATGCACACAACTGATAAATTTAAGGATAAGATCATTCACACTTACAACTACCGTTGACTAGGATGGGACAAGTGTTGTTTTTACAAAAAACCGCATGGACATCTGTTGTTTTTCTAAAATTATAAAAATTTTCTATGCAGTGTGAACCAAATATGTGAACTGGAGAAATAAACTACTATTCTATAAGAACAATACATAAAGTCGAATTTTCTAAAACTGGACATGTGTTGTTTTTCAAATAAACGCTTAGCTAGAACGGCTGAAGCTACAGAAATCGGTACCTATAGTTAATAATATACGTAACGAAATAGTAATGTTTTAGAATTAGTGGACTAAGTTATTTTTTGCAATGTTTTTTTTGCTTCAAAAAATATTTAGTTTTGAATTGGATATTTGTTTAACTTTGCCGAGTCAAAGGGCGCCTTCAACGCCTTGGCGCCGTCGTGCGCCGCACGACCTTGCCCATATAGACGGCGCGTCCCTGCACAAACTCTCTACAATTTTTTTTTCAAAAAGTTATAGCCTCCGACATTTGACCACTTGAGATAAACAATTTATAATATCTACGCAACAAATTCGTTAATCTGGCTTTACAATTTTTTTTATGTTTGGAATTGAAAGATCTTCATTTTAAAGCTTTAAAAAATAAAAAAAAAAATGATTTGTACAATAAATAAAGCAATTGTAAAAAAACTGCCATTTTGGACCTTGCGCAGGCTCTTTTGCAATAACCAATTAACAAAATTAAACTTACTATACCTCAAATTGTAGGTTTTTTAATTTACTACAATTTTCTATTAAAAATTTTTCTCTAAAATCAATATCCTAAGCTGTAAAATTAAAAATCTTTAAAAATTGCAAATATAACAAATGAAAATCGCAATTAAAAAAAAAGCGCACAATATTTTTGGTTACATTTTAGTAGAAGTTATTCCTGGCATTGTCATTTACAACACCTGATAGGTTTCAAAAATTCCCGAGTTATATCCTGAAATCGACCTATTTTTCACCCACAGCCTGGGGTATATCTATTTTCAACACAACCTACACAACCTACCTACTGTATTTTGGTTTGACTATCTTTACTTCATCAATTCATGTACACCTCATTGATGAATGTGGGCTTTCAAATTCGCTCTTTTTACATCTTAGATCAAATTTATTCTCACTAAATTTTGTATTTTTATAATCCCAACACACTGATGTTAGCTGTTATCATTGCTTGTACCATAAACAACTTTAAAATTTAGTGGCTAGTGTAACCAACATTTCATAAAAATTTATGTTTCATTGACAGTTGTTGTCCTGACATCAGACAGATTCGCTTTCGAACTCTCACCTATTAGTCGTCTTTCACCTCTTTCAACATCATCATCATCATCATCCAACCAATTTACGTCCACTGCTGGACATAGGTCTCCCCCAATTGTTTCCACACTTCACGGTTTTGTGCTGATTTTTGCCAGTTTTTACTAATCCGGCTGATATCATCTGTCCATCGTGTAGGCGGCCTTCCTCTACTTCGTTTATCTTCTCTTGGTCTCCACTCCATCAGCCTTCGTGCCCATCTTGAATCTTTCAGCCTGGCGACGTGTCCTGCCCAGTTCCATTTGAGCCTGGTGATACGTTCTACAACATCTGCGATACCGGTTGTTTGTCTGAGATCTTTATTTCTTATTTTATCCCGTAGAGTTACGCCCAGCATGGATCTTTCCATGCGCCTTTGAGCAACCCGCAAGACGCTGTTGCCTTGGTTAGAGACAGTGTCTCTGCTCCATATGTCATTACTGGTAGCACACATTGGTCAAACACTTGTCTTTTTAAACCGATCGGTATACTGCTCCTAAATATGTCTCCCAGAGCTCCGTAGGCTGCCCAAGCAAGAGTTAATCTTCTTTTTATTTCGCATGTTTGGTTATCTCTGCCAATTCTAATTTCATGACCCAAGTAAATGTACTTTTCCACTAGTTCTACTTCTTGTTCGCGTATAATCAGCTGTCCGCTAGGAATCAGATTAGTCATAAATTTAGTTTTAGAAAAGTTCATTTTCAGGCCTATTTTCCAGCAGATAGCGTCTAACTCATTTAGCATTTTCTTTACTTCTCCTAGGTCATCAGTTATAAGGACTATGTCATCTGCAAAACGAAGATGATTTAACTTTTCTCCATCTATTTTGATCCCTTTATTGTCCCAGTTGAGCATCTTAAAGGCATATTCCAGAACAGTTATGAATAGTTTTGGCGAGAGTGTGTCGCCTTGTCTTACGCCGCGTTCTATGCTTATTTGTTTGGTTTTATCATGTAACTTAACACTCATTGTTGCCTCTTTATAAATATTATAGATGAGTGTACTGTAACGGTAGTCAATGCGGCATTCATTTAGAGCTTCTAAAATGCTATCCAGCTCTATCGTGTCAAAGGCTTTATGAAAATCCACGAATGCTAGGACAAGGGGTTTATTATATTCTATTGACTTCTCAATTAGTAACTTGACTGCCTGCAGATGGTCGTTTGTCCCAAGGTTTGATCGAAATCCAGCTTGTTCTTTTGGCTGGTAAAAATCTAGCTTCTTTTCTACTCTTTCTGTCATTACTTTTGTAAAGAGTTTGTATAAGTGGTTTAGCAGGCTAATGGGTCTATAATGTTATAAGTCTGTTTTATCTCCCTTCTTATGCAAAAGTATTGTTACTGCGTTTTTCCATTTTTCAGGTATCGACTTTTAATGAAGGCATAAGTTGAAGAGATTTTTTATTTTACCTATAAGAATGTGGCCTCCGTTTTTAATGGCCTCTATTACGACTCCATCTTCACCTGGTGCTTTTCCATTTTTCATTTTTCTCAGTGCTTGATGGATTTCGCTAGTGGTTATCTCTGGTAGTATTTCGGAGCCTTGGTTTATTATTTTCTTTGAAACCGCTTCTCTCAGATTATTTTGATTCAGCCTTTGGCTCCTATATAGTTCCAAATAAAATTCTTCTACGATATTTAGTAAATCTTCTCTGTTTGATGTTATTTCGCTGTTTTTATTTTTTAATTTATGTATTTCGCATTTTCCGTTGGTCAATTTCCTTCGTAAAACTTTCAAACTTTTATTTTCTTCTATGGTTTTCTGGATGCTTTGAGTTTTATACTTCCTTAGATCTTTTCTGATTTCCTTTGACACTTTCTTGTTGATGTCTCTCGACGCACTTTTTTCAGTATTTTCGCTTCCTCTCATTTTACTTCGCGTTTTGATTAGTTCTCTAGTTTCTGGGCTTATTTTTTCATCTCTCTTCTTTTTTGGGCAGTTTTTTCGTTGACTTTCTTCAATGGCTCTAATTATGTTTTCATTTAAGTTATTTATACTTTCATCTGAAGTTGTATTTCTTTCCAAAGCAGCGTTTATATGGTGTTGGTATTTATCAATATTTAATGGGGGAGTCCAAGCTTGCAAGGTTTTCTTTTTTATCAAACGATTTCGTTCTTTTTTGAGGTCTATTTTTATTGTGGCTCTTACCATTCGATGGTCACTTCCTTTAGTAAATTTATTTAGGACGCTCACGTCTGTGATAATCTGTTTTTTGTCGCTGATAATGTAATCTATTTCATTTCTTGTTTTACCATCAGGACTTTCCCACGTCCACCTTCTATGTAGTTTTTTAACGAAAAAACTGTTCATTTGGAACAAGTTATTCTGTAGCAAAAAGCCTAAGAGTGTTTCTCCCCGCTCATTTCTACCTAGAGTTCCAAAATTTCCTAGTGATGTCTCTGCTTCGTCTTCTTTAAGGCCTAATTCTGCATTAAAATCCCCACACAGGATTGTAAAGTGGGTGGGTGTGTCTTTTAGAGCTACAGATATATCATCATAAAAGTCTTCAACTTCTTCGTCCGGATGTTGTGTTGTTGGAGCGTATACCTGGATAATTTTCAGTTTATACCTGTTGTTGAGCTTTAGGGTTACATAGGCAACTCTTGTAGACACACGTTTTATATCAACTACGTTTTTCTTATGTTTTTTATGGATGAAGAAACCGACCCCTCCAACTGATTCGGTTTCGGAGCCAATGCTATAGAAGAGGTGTCCTGATTTCAGCGTCTTTAAGTTTTCACCACGGTGTCGTATTTCGCAGACTCCTATTACGTCCCATTTAATTTCTTTGATTGCATCTTCCATTTCGAAGAATTTTTCTTCTGACAATAGAGTTCTGGCATTATAGGTGGCAACGTAGAATGAAAAGGGTTTTCGTATTTCTCGTTTCGTCGGTTTTTTGTCCCCCCCAGAATCCTTGGGACAGACTGATAAATCAGTGTGAGACTCTGGATTTATCCTACTCACCTGGGGTCTTTCCGTCTTTGTTTTAAAATCTGACATTTCGATTTATTTGAGGGGATGTTGGCAACATAAAACACCACGCTTGCCAAACGGGTTGGTGAGTCGCAGTATAGAAGCCAATCAAACTGCTGCAGTCTTGCCTCCTACTATCCAATATTAGGCCGGTCCTGGATAAATTTCCATACGCCCCAACATGGTACTGGAAATGCTGCTTACCATTTTCAGGAATATTTATCGACCTTCCGGTCTAGATCCGTAATGTTCTACGTTAACAGGGGCACCTCGTGTAGGATGTGGCTCTTCACCACGCATTACGGTCTTCACTAGAGAGAGGCTAAGGCTCCACTTGGAAGTGCTATATTCGCTTCATCTAGCCCTGTGAGCTTGTGAGGACCAGTGTTCAGTCAAACCGATACAAAGGTACTACCTCTCCAAAGGTACTACCTCTTTTAACATAATGATCAAATTAATTGTTACCTAAATAGTAACCCACTTACCACGTGTGGGAGTCATAATGTTGCCCTAAGGCCATATCCATAGGATTTATATCCATCCTTTGAATTTTACTGTGGTTACACTTATATAAGACTTTTGGTCTATTTTTAAAAGGTTTTATTTAACCTTTGTATTTTTGGATGGCTCACCATGTGATTGTAACTATAACCAAACTTTTGTTTTTACCTTGGTTATCATTTTAGCTTTAACATTTTGTCTTAATTAATACGGTTATACTTATTTTAGGTAACACCGATGATGCTCTTGTTACAGAGCGAAAACGTTTTGTTTTTATCTTTGTAGCCCTTCTAGGGGCTTTTTAAATTAATACACCTTTTACCAAGATCAATTTTTAATTAAATCTACTTGTAATTAATGGTATACAGCCAGCTACAGGAAATTCTTCTTTGTGGATAAATGTTAAAACTGCCAACCACCTGTCTCTTAACAGTTTGAACATTGAATTTAAGGGGATAGGATCATAGTTTCTGCTCCAATGCTATTCAAATGGGATTTATTTGTTTTGAATCCTGAGAAAACTAATAAGTATTTTTGAAAAATTTAATCGTAGAATGAAAGATTACGTTATTAGCGAGGACTGAAAGTCTCTGAGAACTTCTATACTGTTTATTTTAATAAGTTACAGGGGGTGAAAAACTAAGAGAAAATTTATTGTGATTTTTAATTTCAAAATCTGATTCAAAATAAACTTTTTATTTATTTTAAGGGACCTTCGTGCGGCACTCTGTAATAATTTAGTTTTTCATTTTGCGTTTAAATTTTTCAAAAATATTTATTGGTCATTGCAGGATTCGAAAAAAATGAACACAATGTCCGTGGTAATATTTTCCAAAACTATTTTTTTTATTTAGCTAATGCCTCGACAATTAATGGCCATTGGCATGGTAGGTACGGTGAATTTTTGCAGTTAGGTACCTGGTGTCATGTGTAGTGTGTGTATTAAGTGTCTTGTTACTTTGCAAAGTCGACGTCATTGTCTTTGCAAAGAGACGCTAATTGTATCCGAACATCTGCGGTCCCTCCGGTGAGTACCGATCCCAAAAGGACAGAAACTATTTTCATTTATTAATTTATAATTAACTATTTAGACGAGAAATAAGCCACAATTAAATTGAAAAAGTTATTTTATTAACGTTTCGACGCCCAAATCGGGTTTCGCTGTCAAAATACAAAATACTACTAAATTAAACAAAATTGTTGTTGCTAAGTGAAAAAATTCTTCCAATAATTTATTTAATCTGACTCATTTATATTGGCAATTCATACGTATATTATACATTTTAAAGTAGAAGGCTTTAAAATGATATCGCCAATATTTATGAGTTGCGTTCCTGGGACGACTTTACTAAAAATAGCTTCAGAACAACATTAATTTATAATAAACGAAAAATTTCTGACCCTGACATTACTTATAAATTTTATAAGTAATTATTTCGTTGTAAAACGAAAACAAGAGCCGTCCTATAGAGAGCGCATATTCTTTGATATTTGATTTGAGTGTGAGTGTCGTAGCGACATCTGATAAAAACATGTATAAGTTTTACTTTTAATAAAATTAAAAATAAAACTATTGGGACCTATCTTCTGGTAACACCTACGTGGTTTTTAAAATTTTCAAACCAACGAATTGCCGGAGCAAAGAAGGCCGAGGGAGATCTACATAGTTGCATCTCACTTCCCGCCTGTCCAGCTGGTAAAATTCCAGCGAAGATTAGTCCTGAGTTCAGACTCCAATTTGTTAATACCTATGTCTTGGAAAAAGTATTGTACACAACTCCTATGGCTCTCTTGTCACGTACTCGATTGGTCAATACGGTAACTTGTACCTCGGCCATTACTTATGTAATATACGAATAAAATATTTATTTTTAATTATTTACATATAAGTTTGAGAGTACTTCATCTTGTAAGTTTCTTGTATAAACATTTCTCACATTGAAATCTCTATACATATTTATTATCTTAGACATATTTAAGAACTTAAGATGTAGAGACATATTTCTTTTCTTTCAATATACATACATATACATGCTTCTATTCGCGCATACCACTTTTTAAAGTGAAATTATACATTGTATAAAATTTCCCGCAAGGCACTACCACTTTTGAACGCTTTACGAAATATTTAAAATATTTTGTATCACGCAAAGAATGCATTCGTGACAATTGTTGCATAAAAATATGTACATAAATTTGACAATTAGTTACGCAACTCCCTCTATAAATCGGTTTCTTTGATTCTATTCTATTATTATTTTAAACCACATTCACTTTGCGCCTGACTATAACAAGAATTACAACGTTTTAGCAATATTCTTAACAAGAAACATCATCACGGCATTTCTTAACGAGGCGATCGCTTTAGATGCAGCTTTTTACCAAAAAACACAATGAGGGGTTGCTAACAAGGTAACGAAATAATGTTAAAATATGCAAATTGGCCGGAAATAATTTCTTAAAGAGGTAGAAGGTTTATAATCAGGCAAACTCTCGCAAATTAGGGATTTTCAGAATGTGATTTATATTTTTGGTGAATTTTGAGTATAGGGTTGGGGCTACCGTCAAAGACCGACGATTAGCAGAATGCCGACACCTGGTTAGTATCATGAGAAGAAAATTAACATTATCGGAAGTGCTGTAATGACACGAGCAGAAATCATTTAGGGAAATATGGTATTTAACAACCATAAAAATAAAACAGAACTACGTTTTAGCGTTGAATGTTGAATAGTATACCTATTATAACTTGTATATTTATCAATCAACGCTGTTAGTATAAAGAACAATTTCATAGACAACTTTTTCTTCTTCTTCGAGTGCCATATATCAGAATTATCCGACGTTGGCGATCACCATTGCGAAGGCTTCTCGATCTTCTGCAATATGGAAAAATTGTCCTGCAATTGATATCTGAGTTCATTCACGAATGTATTTTACCTTTAACTACACGCACTGGCGTATTTTGTACGTCAGATATGAGAATCCTACTGCAAATATATTTAAAAATTTAATTTTTGACCTTGTTCTGGGAAGATCGTAATTTACAGTTTAGTATTAATTTGTTGTTTCCGGTGGTGGACAATATACGCCACAATTAAAATAATATAAGTAGTAAGTGAAATATAAGTTCATATTTCAGTTGTATTTTAGTCATTATGGCACAAAATATATTTTTCTTTATAAACCATACTTTTTCTCCTTTAAAAATCGCATTTCAAAAAAAAATTTTATTAGTAATTTTATTTATCATGGAATCCAGTTATTAGTCTAGGCGCCAGAGGGGTCACCGTGTCATATTCAATTCTGATGGACAAACTCAACGGTTTCTTATGGATTTTTGGCTGCTGATTACGAATTTCGAGGGGGGATTTCGATCCGAGTGGTCAAAAAATTGTTATAAACAATTTAATTGTTTATAAATTGTTTATAAGGCTCTGGCTCATAAACTAAAAGAGTTGAAAAAAAATGTTTTAAATAAAATTTGTTTCTTAATAAAAAACCAAGAAAACACCGTTTACTAAACGTAAATCTAACAATTAGAACTCAAGATATTGTAAAATTAGTGCATAATGCAAATTGCAAATTGCAAAATAAGTATTTTTCGAAGCTTTATCGATCTAACTCAGCTTCTGCGCAAGCAAATGAGTCTTATAAGGTGTCGTTTTAAAGCTTAATTAACAGGCTTCCAAACAAAGTTTGCTAAATTACTTGATTTTCATTTGTTTTAAAGTTATACTCGTTTGAAGTTACAATTTTCTTAAAAATATTGTACATTCATTTGTTTATAAGGGTTTCAAGCAAATTTGAGCTATAAACGTTTATACTTTAATGAACAATAATGATAGAAAAACTCAAAAGGAACAATTTGACGTTACGAAAATGTTCATAAGTTTATTTTTGGCCAAGATGTCGATATTTTAATGGCGCGCGCTATGAGGCGCAAGATCGGCTCACCGCGTAAAGGTTCACGCGCTAACTTCTCGATGCAAATTATAATTTCTATGTATACATACGGTATCTCCATTTTTCATTTTTGAAGATCCTAATAAAATTTTATCATATAATTCTTATAATTAAATCATCATAATGTACCTCGTATCACCTTTCATTCTATTTACTTTGTCTTCTATTTTTTGCACTAAATGAGAAAAAAACATTAAAAACTAATATTTCAGAAGTATAACTAAAAAGTAAGTTGATATTATTTATTAATACTATTTTTACAAACATTTTTTTTCATGCATGTGCAAATCTGCATAGAGATATACAGGGAATATCAGTTTTTTATATCTGCATAAGTTATTTTTCTTATTTTAACAGTTACATGGTGGTACAAGTCTGTCTTGTAGGCAGTAAAACTAAAACTTTTTGAGGCTTCAGAGTCTAATTGTCTATATGATATCCATATAAAGTGGATCTAGTTCTTTTACAGCATCATCAAGGCCCGTCAATTGTGTGTATGCCGCCACATCATAAATGCTCGTTTTATATGCAATGATGATGCTGCAAAAGAACTCGTTCCATTTTTATATGGATATCACATATTGGCTCATTTGCTTGCGTAGAAGCCGAGTTACGATCGATAAAGCGTCGAAGAATACATACTTACTTGACTGTAAGCCAATCTTGCGCCTCATAGCGCGCCATTAAAATATCGACATCTTAGCCAAAAATAAACTTACGAACATTTTCGTAAGCTCAAATTATTCCTTTTGAGTTGTTTTATCATTATTGTTAATTAAAGTATAAATGTTTATAGCTCAAGTTTGCTTGAAACCTTTATAAACAAATTAATGTACAATTTTTTTGAGAAAATTATAACTTCAAACGGGTATAACTTTAAAACAAATGAAGATCAAATAATTTAACAAACTTTGTTTGGAAGCCTCTTAATTAAGCTTTAAAAGGACATCTTATAAGGCTCATTTGTATGCGCAGAAGCCGAGTTACGATCGATAAAGCTTCGAAAAATACTTATTTTGCAATTTTCAATTTGCATTGTGCACTAATTTGACAATATCTTGAGTTATGATTATCAGATTTAAGTTTAGTAAACGGTTGTTTCTTCATTTTTTATTAAGGAACAAATTTTATTTGAAATATTTTTTTCTATTTCTTTTAGTTTATGAGCCAGAGCATTATAAAGAATTTATAAACAATTAAATTGTTTATAACAATTTTTTGACCACTCGGATCGAAATCCCCCCTCGAAATTCGTAATCAGCAGCCAAAAATCCATAAGAAACCGTTGAGTTTGTCCATCAGAATTGAAAATGACACGGTGACCTCTATTTGGCGCCTAGACTATATTCCATGATTCTAGTTATAAATCACAATTAGCTTATTGAGAAGGAACTCCAAGTATTCACTGATGCTGAATAAGGTTTATAACAAACAACAAGTGTATTTTTTCAAAAAAAAATAAACAAATCTGCTGTTTTTAAGTGTATTTTCTTGTGGCGTATAAAGTACGCCACGCGTGTAGTTATGTTATAACTTGATGCGCGGGTAGTTAAATGCTAACCAAGAAACTTGTTTTCTTCCTACACCTCTACTGTCCTCTATTTTGCCTTTAAGCATCAGTTATAATATTTTATATCGACTTCCCTTTTTTCGATGTCTAACAGTTTTAACAGTTATCTCTATCTTTGTTGACCCTCCTTAGTACTTCTTCATTAGTTTTTCTTGCTGTCCAGGGTATCTTCAGCATCCGTCTACGAATCCACATTTCCAATGCTTCAATTCTGTTCATGATCGATACTTTTAGCGTCCACACTTCTGCACTATACAAAAGTACGGACAAAACATAGCACTTAACCATTCTTTGCCTTAGTTATAAACTGAGGTGATTATTGCAAACAAATGACTTCATTTTCATAACAGTAGTTTTAGTAATTGCTATTCTTCGTTTTATTTTTATGTCTGGATCTGGTCCGTTATCACAGTTCCGAAATAATATATAAGACAACTTTTATATTATTTAATTGATAATAATTTTAACGTTTAGTCATTTAGTTTTTAGTCTCTAGTAATTTATTATGGCTATTACATATTATATCACACCTCACATCACGTATTATCTACTTATCTACTGATTAAATGGACAAGGCCAATGTTTATTACACTTCAGGATCTAATTCATATACACTACGTTTACTTTTCGATTAGATATAGGGACCTAAAATGGCAATATTGCCGGCCTCCTACATTCAATAAGCTACATTATATTGCGATATTACCTATTATAATTTATAGACCTGCAAACAATAAGTGTCGGTGGCTTGATTGTAGTCATTGAGTATCAATTTCATTGCCTGCTTCCCATATTCAATCAGCTCTGGGTTATTATAATATTTTATAGACATGTATTTATAAATATTAAGAGTGTAGGCGGCATAGTCATAGAGTATCAGTTTCATCTTCAAAATAGAGATGAATATTTCTTTAGTTTTTTGACATTCTTTTGAAAATACTTACTTGTTAATTGCTTACATTATTTATTAATTGAATTAATAGGATTTTTTCAACTATTTATTCAGTGATTACAATAATTTACATACTATCCAATAAAAACGAGTAATTGAGAATAGATAAAAATTGATAAAGTGATTAATAACATACTGTTACTATAGGAACGAGTGGATAAATGTTGAACATCTTTAACAGTTAAATTACAATTCTAAATGTTTGATCATAAATGTTTAAGGGATTTGAGAAGCCGCTTTATTTAACCATTTGTCGGTAATTTAACAGCGGTATCGAAAGTGCGAATTGCCGTGATGGTTGCCAACCTTCTTAGAGGAGATGGTACATGAAGAAGAAGAAGAAGGTAATTTAACAATCGTATTACGTTACCTACTCCTTGTAAATTATTAATTTCAGAACTTGAAAGTAGTTGTTTGAATGTGCTAATGGACGATTACGCATCTATACTTTAGTAGAATAATAAACAGTGTTGCCAATTTTAGCGCTTTCGTTAATGTGGTATATCTAATAAAAAGTAAACGCTCTTTATCAAGTATATAGTATATAAGTACAAATATATTACCAACTAAACTAAAAAATACATTTAGTTAGGAGATAATTGTAATATTTTGAGTTGTTACCGTTTATGGTAGAGGAGCCCAAGCGATGTTGTCAGAAAATCACATGGGGAGAAACCTTGTACCCTGTAAATGTAACCCTACCATATATGGACTCTTAATACAGGGGTGTGCGTTGGGGGCAGTCCGGAAAAAATATATACTTAGAAATATTCGAAAACGTCAGATTAAGACAAGGTAAGTAAAGTACATGAAGAAAATATTTTAAAAAATCTGACGATATGAGTGGTGCGTAAGGAAATGGGTGAGTTTCAAAATTTTCCAAAAAAGGCAAATATTTTGCGAAATAAACATCAGATCGAAAAACTGAAAAATACGTATTCAATATTTTTCAAAAATCTATCGAATGATACCAAACACGATCCTCCACTGAGGTGGGGTGGGAGGTTACTTTTAAATCTTAAATAGGAACCCCCATATGTTATTGCAGATCTGGATTCATTACGTTCAAATAAATAATTCGAATTATGGATAGACATAATCAGGAAAAAGGATTTTTGGAAATGAAAAATTAAAAAAAGAAACGAAAAATTCCCACGAAAATGAAAAAACCTGACTTACTTTTTTTCGTTTTATGATCTAATTTTCACAACCCGATAGGTCTCCATGACACTTTAGTAACTGCAAATTTAGCATCCAAGCCTACCATAGAGTGGTATATGCGATTTTTACATTTTTTTATTAATTTTGACACAATTTTTCAAGTATCTACTGTTTCAATTTTGTCGAAACTAAGACGTATACGTTGCTATTATTACCAAATAAATAAAGCAATACACATATTTTGTGTTAAATCTCGGTGCCAAACCCATCACATGTATGTATACCTTCTACAAATACTCGAAGTATGGAGTGTAATGTTTGCCCTCTCAACATAATTAGTTGGCAGTGTTCATTTCAAGTGGTTGCGGTAAAGCAGATGCCCCGGCGCAAGTACTTCAACTAAACAATAAACACGAGTTGAAATAGATACTGTGTGTATCTTTCATATAGAAAACCACCGCACCTTCAGTGGAGTGGTAGGAATTCGCAGTAAATTTAACCGTCGGCTTCGATTAAACTTACGTTATTGACGTGCTGAAACTAGTTTCTGGTGGTATGTCTAATGTTTATGTGGGATTACGCTACAATTAATAGTAATGAAAATTACATTAATTTGATGGGTACAGTGTAAACCCGATAAGTCAGACTCCGATAACTCGAAAGTATGGCTAACCGTATGGATTTTCATCAGACAAAACAAACATTTTTTCACTTTGAGTTCTGTTGAGAAATAAACAATACTGTATACAACTGTACGTAATTTAGATGTATTTCATGTGTATTTCATGTTTTTGCAATTATAATGGAGTTTATCTGTAAGTATACCGTATTTTATCAATTTTACCATATTCTCTGGCTGTCCCGGATTTTCGATAACCCGGATCGGCCGCGGTCCTGATTAATCCGACTTATCGAGGTTCCACTGTAATTGTTATTTGACGTTTCTAAAAAAACTCAGCCAGATTGGCATGGATCAACAACCTGTCAGAACAAAATAGGACAGAAACAAAATAGCAGGAAACAAAGCCAACGTAACAAATAAAAAGAAGCTGGAGGATATTGAAAAAGACAGAAAAATCATAAAATAAAACAATTTTACAAAAAAGTCAAAGCAACAAAAATATGCCCACAAGAGGACTAAAAATCCAAAAAGGAGAAACCATATTTGAAGACAAACAGATCAGCAGAATATTGGAAGAAAGGATATTATGGAAAAATGCTATCCACTACGGAGGAAACACACTGCAATGAAGAAGTATGACCAATAATACAAGATAACTACAAAGTAGAAGTTCTCACAGAAGAAGAAGTACAAAAAGAAATTAAAAACGCCCGAAGCGGAAAAAGAGCAGAAGAAGATGAATTAGCAGTAAAATTAATAAAATACGGAGAAAGAGAATTACTTAAAGAAATAAACCAGCTAATACAACAAATATGGACACAAAACAGACTACCAGACGACTGAAACAGAGGTGTACCTATATACAGGGTGTCCAGAAACTCTCCCGACAAACGAAGACCGGAGATTCTTCAGATAATTTTAAAACAATTTAACTCAATTCACCTAGTCCGAAAATGCTTCCTAAAATGCTTCCGAAAAGGGAGCTAGGGCTCTTTAAAGATGGCGTATTGAAATTAGTTTTTCTTAAATATCTTCAGAACGCTTCTATTTAGAAAAACGAAAACTAGTACACTTATTTAGTTTCCAAAGATAAATCGATTCCATCAAATACGAATTTTTTGTACCGGTCATAGACGCCCGTGTTGGGTAGGGTAACGGCTATTTTATCGCATAGCTTTTTTGTCTTAACCTTCTAAGCATTTCTGACAGTGGATTATTAAATTGTAATGTATTCTAGTACTAAAAGGTACTATTGCTTTAAGTAGGTAGAATGCACGGTTTTCTAGAAAATTCGATTTGAAAATTTTTTGTTTGTTGAAATTGAAAAAAAAGTTTCAAAAGAAAAACTATTTAGAAAATTGAAAACTGGTACGTTTATTTGTCTTCCAGAGATAAATTGATTTCCTTAATTGCAAAATTCTAGTACCGGTCAGATGCGTCCGTTGTGGGTAGGTCAACGGTTATTTTATCGCATAACTTTTTTGTCTTTAATTTTTAAGTATTTTTAACTGATGATTAAAATTATGAGGTATTTTAGTACTAAAAGTTACTCTTGCTTTAAGTCGATGAAATACACCGTGTTTTTTTGAAAAAAAATTTTCAAATTCAAAAAACGAAACATTTTCAAATCGATTTTTCTAGAAAATGCTGCATCCTGCTGACTTAAAGCAAGAGTATCTATTAGTACTAGAATATCTTACAATTTAATAATCCACTGTCAGAAGTGCTTAGAAGGTAAAGACAAAAAAGTTATGCGATAAAGTAACCGTTACCCTACCCAAAACGGACGCCTATGACCGGTCCTAGAAATTCATAATTGATTGAATCAATTTATCTCCGGAAATTAAATAAGCGTACCAGTTTTCGTTTTTCTAAATAGAAGCGTTCTGGAGATATTTAAGAAAAACTAATTCCAAGGTGCCCTCTTCAAAGAGTTCTAGCTTCCTTAGGAAGCATTTTTGGACTACGTGAATTGGGTTAAATTGTCTTAAAATTATCTGAAAAATCTCCAGTCTTCGTTTGTCGGAAGAGTTTCTGGACACCCTGGATAGAAAAGGAGATCGGGGGGAGTGCGAGAATTACAGAGCAATAACTTTATTAAAGGTAGGGGAGCAAAGTATGCTAAATTTGCAGTTACTCGAGCGTTATGGGGACCTATCGGATTGTGAATATTAGGTCCTAAAACCAAAAAAAGTTTCCAACAATCGTTTTTTCCGATTATAGCGCCATCTATTAATAATTCGAAAAAATGTCTCGAATAATAGTTGCTTATTATTACGTAAAGAATCCAAATCTGCAATAAAAATTTGGGGGTCCTATTTAAGATTTTAAAGTAACCTCCCACCCCACCTCCATGGGGGGTCGTGTTTGGTACCATTCGATAGATTTTTCAAAAACATTTTGAAAGTGTGTTTTGCAGTTTTTCGATCTGATGTTCATTTTGCGAAATATCGAGGGGTTTGCATTTAAAATTTTAAATTTACCCCCTACCCCTCTCCGTGGGGCTCATGTTTAGTACCATTAGATAGATTTTTGAAAAATATTGAAGATGAATTTTTTAGTTTTTCGATCTGACGTTCATTTCGCGAAATATTCGCTTTTTTTGTGAAACTTTTTGACTCTTTTTTAGATTTTTAAAATATACACTCTTTTGCATGTACTTAACTTACCTTATCTTAACCTGACAAAACTAACTGGACACCATTATGGCTCAAGTGTAGAGGAAAACCTAGAACAGGATGGCTGGATGATGTAGAAGAGGACGTAAGAGGAATGTGAATGAGTGCAAAGTTCAGTGCAAAGACAAGAAGAAATGGAAAATTCACGACAGCAGCAATGACACACAGCAAGCTATAAATGACAAAGCAGTAATTCTCCTTACCCAAGAATATAGACCGGTCTAGTTAGACTCAAAAATAGGAGTGAGGCTACAATAATTACCATCAAGCTGAAAATTGGCAGGATTGTTCAAAATACCATCATAAATGAAATCTAAAAAGTCCTCATAAATCCGACAACTGCTAAAAAATGTACGCGAGGTCAAAGGTCACCAAATATGGTTCTTAGCGATTTTCAGAGAAACGGTAAGTTTTATCGTAAAATTAGTTGTAACAAAAAATGTAGATTAGATAATTATCTATAAAAAATATCTTAATAGTTTTTTTCCTAAGAGGCACTGTTTTTGAGATACAACGATTCAAAGAATTGGAAGACTTCTAATCGCCATAATATATGTATTAGTACACCAGGTATATACATCACTGAAGCTGTAATAAAGTAACCATAACATTCTACGGTAAACTTAACTTATAGTACACATAATAATATAAGATTATAAATATGATAATGTTTCTACTATACAGCTTGCGGTCTACCGAGGGATAGATTATATTACAGTACCAACAAAAAAATCTTTACAAAGTGAATGTAACGCGAAAATAATAAGAATTATTTGAATTTTACGGCTTAATCCCAACAAAAATACACAACAAAATACAACAAATGACAAAGTATTAACTTATAATAATTCTTTTTATTTATGCGCCTTAGTTCAGTTTGCAAAGATGGGTTTTGTCGGAATAAACACGTTCGTCAGCTAATCTAATCACCCTACCTATTCTCTTCTCCGAAGGGTTTGAACATAATAATGAAAGACAACTTTCTAGACAAAATCTTTATTGCTAAGTACTAATAAATACTTATGCAAATTACACCGTAATTTTCCTGGGTGGCGAAATCCTTCAGGTAGATGACACCCTCGAGGTATTAATTAGTCTTGAGTACTACTCCGGAGTGAAAATACGTGTTAAACCTATATTTTTTTATCGTGTATTTCGTGTTATTTTCATTGTTATAACAAAAATGTCAGAATATTGTTTTATTTGCACGTATTTGCGCGTATTATTTGACGTAATGATAATTGAAACAGCCATAGAGCAATTCAATTTAACAAATACAACTATTGTTGTAGGTGAAGATGTAGACTTGCTCGTATTACTCACTGGTAGAACTCCAATCGAAATAACTATCTTTTTTTAAAACCTGGAAAAGCTCAACACCAATCGGAAATATATTCATCGAAAAGTTTATCTACTTTTGCAAAATGTCAAAATCATATACTATTTTTACACGCAATAACTGGCTGTGATACGACATCTGCATTTTTCAGGAGGGGTAAAACGACTGTTTTTAAAATGTTTGAAAAAAAAGATTTACTTGAATGTGCTGAAGTTTTTAAAAAAACTAATTCAACTCCACAAGAAGTTATTTTCAACGGAATTAGCTTTCTTCTCTCTATGTATGGAGCGCCTAAGAAAACTACGTGCTTAGATAAGTTTCGATATGCATGTTTTTTTAAAAGTACTCGAAACAAAAAACAAGTGCAGTTATCTTGTCTTCCTCTAACCTCAGCGGCTGCTCATCAACATCTTTTTTGGGTATATTACCAAGTTCAAGTGTGGCTTGGTTATCAGCTAGATCCAAAAGACTGGGGATGGAAATTAGTCGACAGTTCATTAGAACCAATTCAAACTTTACTCCCCCCTGCGCCGGAAAAACTCCTGAACACAATTTTTTGCAACTGTAAAAAGGGATGTAGCGCTAAATGTAGTTGCAAAAAAGTTGGAATGTTTTGTTCGGTAGCATGTACTAATTGTCAAAACCGGTCGTGCTCCAATGTTGAATCACCAACAATTGAGGATTCATTTGATTCTATCGAGGAGCCATGCGATGTGTCATTATTGGGACAATTTACTTGCACCCAGGATGAACAAGAAGAAAAAGAAGAAGAAGAACAAGAAGAAGAAGAAGAAGTACTAGAAGATGAAGAAGAGGAAGAAGAACAATGAGAAGAAGAACAAGGGAAGCAGAAGTATTAGAAAATTATGAACCAGTTTGATAAATTTCCCTTTTTTTAATTTATACCGCTTTATATAAAGTTAAATCATTTTTAACCCTTGCCAATATCAATTATTAAATAGCTTTAAATTAAACAGAATCATAACAGATCCGTGGAATAGGCCTACTGGGGAAACCACGTTAAAAAACGCGCTAAGTACACTACCTCAAAGGTGGTGTGGAAACGTGTGCGCATATTATGACGATTACCACTTTTTGAATCGTTATATCTCAAAAACGGTGGCTCCCAGGAAAAAAAGTAATAAGACATTTTTTATAGATAATTATCTAATCTACATTTTTTGTTAGCACTAATTTTACCATAAAACTTACCGTTTCGCTGAAAATCGCTAAAAACCATATTTGGTGACCTTTGACCCCGCGTAAAATTTTTAGCAGGGGTCGGATTTATGAGAACTTTTTAGATTTCATTTATGATGGTATTTTTAACAATCCTGCTAATTTTCAGCTTGATGGTAATTTTTGTAGCCTCGGATGCGTAAGTTGACCGGAGTAATAGGATTTTGAACGCCATGGCGTTCAGCTATAATCCCTATTCTAGGGATTGTTATGCTTAATAAATGAATGAATAAATGAATAAATGAATAAGTGAATGAATTAATGAATTTCTACTCCGCATATCGTTTTCAAAAAGATTACATATTTTAAAATAGTGAGCTGCTATTATACAAGGGTGGGCATAATTCAGTTAACTAATTTGCATACCAAACAAAATACTATACAAAAAATTAGTTTATTGCTTTGATTATCTATATACAAAAGTAATTATGGTTTTAAAAATACAGTTTGTATTCAAACTGCGAACCTTCCTCAACAGAGTTCTGACACGGTTTATTTACGCTTTTGTAGGTTTTCTCAAATAATTCTGGGTTGTTGCAGATTGCATCGAATTCCTCTTAAATTCTTGTTTTCAAATGTTCAATATCACGTAATGGGGTGACGAACACTTTGTTTTTGAGTACTCCCCACCGAACAAAATCGCATGGCGTTAGGTCGGGTGACCGTGCTGGCGACTCAATTCTTCCTCTTTTTCCTGTTCATATGCCATGCTCGGCATCCAGGTATTCGCAAACTGCAAGTCTAAAGAACGTTGTAGCGCCGTCTTGTTGAAAATAGCGAATACTTGCAAACTCTGGGTTATTTTCAAAAATACCCAATAATAAATAAGCAGTTCAAAATAATTTTCTGCACATACGCTGACCTCAAAAAATTACGGCTCAACCAGGCTAACGGCGTGAATCTCAGCCCACACTGTTACTTAAAGAAGATTTAACTCATCAGCAATGGATTCGTGAGGGTTTTCATCCGCCCAGTAAACACAATTGTTTCGGTAAATCCGTCCTTTTAGTTAGAACTGCGCCTCATCAATCATCAATCCAAAGCATTTGCTTATAAAACTGTGAGTCGCCTTTGCGAAGAGCAATTAAAAAAATATTTTTGCCTAATTATGGTTTATTTTTAATACAAAAAATTATAAAATAACATTACTCGATTAAATACTTCTTAAAAACATTATTCAAACAGGAATGATAATATATATGGCAAGATCTAATTTTTATAAATTGTAACATTTTCTGACATTTTCAGGACTTTTCAATGCAGTTTTCACGCGTTTGTGACAATACGAGCACTGTATCCAGAATCATAGACGTTGGTTTTTGTCAAAAATCATATCAGACACCACCGTATTTGCCCTTCTTCTTGTTCTGGACTGGTATTGGATATCTTCTTCCGTAGGTCCGGTTGGTCCTCGACGCCTTACACGTCCCACGGCACTCTCTTCTCCTATCCGCTCCAGTCTGGCGTTTCCATAGAAACCTCACGGTTTCCTTGGTTTCTGGACAGACGCGCCGAGGACCCTCTTGCGGGAGTCCACGCTACGTTCCGTTTCATAATCGTCTCTTTTGTTTCAGTATAACATTTTCCCAAGTGGTTCAATATTGTCTCTGTTAATCGTCCTTCCACCAGAGTTTCATTCAGTTTTTCATCTTATTCTTAAAAGGTATTTCCTTTTATACTTTTCTAGCATAAGTCATTGATGTTGTTCTGAAGTTATTTCCTTGTGGCATTTTTATAATTAACTATTTAGATGGGAAATAAGCCAAAATTAAATTGAAAAAAATAATTTTATTAACGTTTCGATGCCCAAATCGGGTGTCTTTGTCAAAATACTTCATACTACTAAATTAAACAAAAATGTTGTTGCTTAGAAAAAAATTCTACTAATAACTTATTTAATCTGACTCATTTATATCGTCAATTCAGACATATATTATACATTTTAAAGTAGAAGAATTTAAAATGATATTGCCAATATTTATGAATTGTGTTCCTGGGAGGACTTTACTGAAAGATAGTTCATTCGATTACATGAAATCAACCCCAACTCAAGAATATCCGCCACAAAAAAATCATAACATGTGATCTGTCTTTAAAAAGACAATATAAATGAGTCTAAATTGCCGATATACTTAAATGAGTCAGATTAAATAAATTATTAGAAGAATTTTTTACTAAGCAGCAACATTTTTGTTTAATTTAGTAGTATTTTGTATTTTGAAAATGACACCCGATTTGGGCGTCGAAACGTTAATAAAATTATATTTTTCAATTAAATTGTGGCTTATTTCCTATCTACATAGTTGATTATAGTCATTGATATTCTTCAAGTTCAAATTTCTACGTTTGTAGAACTGAGCATTTATTTTGAATTAAATTTTATCAAAGGCTTTATTCTTCTTCTTATTGTACCATCTTCTAACGAAGGTTGGCGATCCCTTCTGTAATGCCCTACCTTTTGCAACGTGAAATATCTGTTCAACACTGAGGTTAGTCCAGTCTCTGATATTCCTCTGCCAAGATTTCGTCTTTCTTCCCAAGCCTTTTCTTCCCTCTACTCTTCCTTGCATGATGACGCGTAGCAGAGAGTATTTATCATTTCACAGTATGTGACCCAGACACGATATTTTCCTTATTTTAATTGCGTTCATTAGCTTTCGGCCATGTCCAATTCGTCTTAACGCTTCTTTGTTTGAGACATTTGCAGTCATAAGGAATTTTCAGAATACGCCTATATAGCCACAATTCAAATGCCTCGAAGTTTGTTACGGATTGGGCTTTCGGAGTCCAAACTTCTAAATCATAGAGAAGCTGCGATCAAACAACATTCGACGAACCTCAATCTGATAGTCACACTCAATTTCTTATTTGTAACCATTGACTTCTATTATATAAATCCTTTTCGAGCTATTTCTATTCGGACCTTTAACTCCTCACCTTGATCTAACTGTGAGTTTATAATAAATTATTGCTCCGAGGTATTTGTACTTGTTAACCCTTTCTAACGGTTTACGTTCCAATGTCAGATGTATGTTGTCAATAGGGGTTTCCGAGATCACCATGTATTTGGTTTTATCTATAATCTATTCCCATCTTTTTGCTTTTTCTGTTAATGATTTTTAACAGAATTTGTAAATTGTCTATATTCTCTGTCATGACTGCGGTATCGTCTGCAAATCTTATGTTATTGATGATACTCACTCCAATCCTTACACCTTCAGTTCTTTCCCATAGTGCCTCCTGAAATTTTATTTGGGAGTAGGTACACACTAGATAATTGCGGCGACATCACGCATCCCTGTCTGACTCTCCTTTGCATTTCTACTTTTTTGTACGACCGCTGTTTGATTGTATTATAGATTTATGATTAAGTTAATATCCCTGGGATCTAGGTTTATGTGTTTCAATGCATGTATGAGTTTACCATCTTGAACTCTGTCAAACGTTTTTTCGAAATCTATATAGCATACGAATAAGTTTTTATTATATTCCCTACATTTTTGTAAGGCTTTATTAAACTCAAGAAAAGGTTATCGACTAAATTATTTTTTGCTACTGTAAATAGCGAGAATAGTATAATTTTTAGAGACCAAAATAAAGACACGAACTATTCTTAAACATGACATCAAAGAAATTTTTACAATAGGTACATATTTAACGCTTATTTTCTAGTAAAGATGAAAAGCACCTGCCATCAAGTGTCAAGCTCAAGTATCGTGAACACTTCCTTGTAACACCAACGCCACAACAATTGCAAATTAGACATTTTTCGGATTACAATGCGGAGATTAGTAAACGTTTAAAAATTTAAAGCCCAAAAAGGCAAACACCGATACGTGCCTTTCATTTACGGTGGATGCTTTTTCCTCTGCTTTCTTCTAAAAGGTGTTCGATTGTCGCGAGCCCGTACGCTCAAGCTCATTTGGCGAAATCTGGTAAGCCACGCGTCTGTCAGTAGCAGGTGGTTGGCGGACCACCTGGTTAGAGTGCTAAAAACTAGTGCCACATGTCGGGAACGGATTGCCAATGGTTGTCAATGAAGTATCAATAATGGAGGCATTAGTTAGTTGAGTGATGAGTGATGAGTTAAAAAAAAAGAAAAATATTATGTGGGTAAAATATTTAAGATCGTAAAATTTGGACAAAGTTCTTATTATAAAAATAAGAAATAATTATGGTTTCTAGAGGAAGTGAAGATAAAATGTGAAGAAAAGAAGAAAGCCTTTTTGCAATACAGAACACGACAAACACAACAGGCACAATACAACCACTATAAACGAATTAGAAACGAAACAAACACTTTAGTCAGACAAATAAAAAGGGAACACTGGGAGAACTTCTCAAAACAGATGGAACACGACTTCTACGGAACACAAAAGAAAATATGGAGAATGATCAAAAGACAAAGAAAAGAGATGAACGAACTGGGAGCGTTCAAGTATTACGTAACGCAGCTTGGGGGTAGGGGTTCTTGTAAAACGTTACGGTGCGTTACATGGGGGGAGGGGGTTCAAACAGCGCGTTACGTAACATTGTTTATTTAACTTATGTAAATAAAAAAACTACGGAATCAAAATCTCCCAACTTTGCAACTTTCGTTTATATTTTACGGAGAACCAATAGATTGTATTATATTGCCCCTTATGATCCGCTCATGTTCCGGCCCTTCTACAACTACAATAGGACAATATATTATGTAGTATCTATTCAAGTGAAAAATCTTCAAATTTGTCACCAGACAAGAACAGATATGTTTGCAATAATTGACCTTTTTGGAGAACAAAAGCTGAAAAGATACAGTTACAGATGGGATTCAGACCAAATGGCCCGCCTTTTTTTTTAAGAAATTTTAAGAGAGAGAGTCATAAATCGTTTGTCTACTCGTTTTCTGAAGCATTAGTTAGAAAATTGATAGATATTTTAAAAAAAATACCCTTATTTTAAGGTGTGATTCCTGAATTATTAATTTCAAAGTTTTATGTGAAATATCTTGACGAAAATTATACATAATTTCAAAATTTCACTTGCATTATTCATAATAGACCCTACATAATACACATTTTTGAGATGAGGTTGTTAAGCAGCTTATAAAAACAAAAATATACAGGATGTTTAATTAAAATTAAAGATAATGGACTATGCTAGACTTGAGTGAATCACCCTGTATATTCAAATTTATGTTTAAATAGTCCATAGTTGAATTTAAAAGTTTACGTATCCTAGCGTTTTTATAATTTTCTAAAATAATGACACATGACACAAGCAAATTTATTCCATAAGTGTTTTCCATACATTATAATTTTAAATGATCACCCTGTATTATTCATAAAAACCATGAAATCAGATTGTTAAGTAGCTTTTAAAAATATAAAACTATACAGGGTGTTCCATTAAAAATAAAGCTTATGGACTACGGTAGGCTTGCGTGAATCACCCTGTACATTTAAATTTATGTTTAAAAAGCACTTATTTTGATATATGAAAATCTACGGGTCTCAGCATTTTTTAAAATTGTTTAAAACAAGGACAGAAATAATTTTATTCCATAAGTGCCTTCTTATATATACAGGGTGTTTCGGAAAAATGTAACACGATCTATAGGATAGGTTAAAAATTGAAAAATAATTGAGATTTGCTTACTAATTTTGCGTTACGTAATACTTGAATGCTCCCACTAATAAAAACGAAACATTCAGAAGGAAACTTGGACAGACTATTTTCTATCTCTGTTTGCTAAAGATAACGATAACGAACCACCAACACCTGAAATGACAACAAACGAAGAAATAAATATTGAAGAAGCAGAGGTGACAGAAGCATTAAGGAAATTAAAAAAGAGAAAATCACCAGGAGATGACAGAATATCAAATGAACTCCTAAAGTACGGAGCACAAGATCTGACCAAACAACTATTAAAACTAATCCAAAAAAAAATAATAGAACAAAACAGAATGCCACAAGAATGGAGATCAAGCATCCAAATACCTCTCTTCAAAAAGGGAGAAAAATCGGACGCGGAGAATTACAGAGGAATTAATTTATTAAACACAACATTAAAATTAACGACCAAAGTGATAACAAACAAACTGAATAAAATTATAACATTAGCAGAAGAGAAGAACAACAAAGTTTTTGGTCGGGAAGATCATGCACCAACGCTTTATTTCAAGAAAAATCATTATAATGCAACAAACCGGCATACTTATGTTCGAGGACCTTAAGAAGGCATTTGACTGGGTCAAATTAAACGACGTTATCCATTTATTGTACACAAGAGAGGTACCTCTAGGAATAATTAAAACGATCGAAAATATCTACCAGAACAACACAATAAAAGTAAAAGTACGTGAAGAACTAACTGACCAAATTGAAGCTGGCAATGGAATAAGACAGGGAGATTCCCTGAGTCCTCTATTGCTCAACCTAATCATGGACGAAATAATAAAAAAAAGTAAGAACAAAAAAAGGTTACCAAATGGGAGAAAAACAACTTAAAATAATCTGCTATGCAGACGACGCAATATTAATCTCTCAAAGTTAAGATGATCTACAGCGTATACTGCACGAATTAAACCACTAGAAAAGATTACATGTTAATTCCCCCAAAAAAGACTAATACATGGTTATAACAGCAGATCTAATAAAGTGTAAATTAGAACTGGAGGATCAAATAATAGAACAAGTCATGGAGTTTAAATATCTAGGCATCACACTATCTAGCTACGGAAAGCTCGAAACAGAAGTGGAAGATCAGGTGAATAGATCAAACAGAGCCGCGGGTTGCCTGAATGAAACAATATGGAGAAATAAAAACATCGGAAAAGAAGTGAAAGGCAGAATTTACAAAATAATCATCAGACCAATAAATGACATACTCTATTCAAGTTTTTGTTAAAGATGGTAAAATAACTAGAGCTGTTTGTAAGAAGCAGGATAAACTTGCTGTAATAAGGGACGTGTTGGATATTGTACGTAAGTAATTTATAAACAAGTAGTATACTTGAGAGGAATGTGCCTATTTAGACAATATATTGTGTCAAAACAAAGTCGATTCGGTCGCGGCAGTCTCCGATGTTAAAAAGTAATATCTGTGTAGCCTTTAAATTTACACCGAAAAAGCTCTAGGTGATGTAGCAGAACGAAATAAAAGTTATAGTAGAACATTTACCATAAAACTTGGCAAGGGATCATAGGTAACTATTTAGATCATACAAGTGTGCGTTTGACACAAAATTTATTAAATAAAAATATGACTATTCTCGGAATGTGCCGGAAGAATAAACTAGACACTACCTCATAGTTCAGTCTATTTTGCCGACCAGCAGAAACTTGAGTGTTTGAATTTACCAGAAATATGGCAATGGTTTCTTACAATATTCTAAGAATAGTTTATGTCCTTTCCACTTAACAAGATAATAATGTAATTTGTTCAGAGAAGAAGAACAAGCCATATATGAACCTAGAGTAGGTACAACAAAACTAAAGTTGGTGTATATGGTGCTGATAGAATGATCAGAGCATATACTTAGAAGAACTCCTTAGCCCTATAGGACATTTATGAATATTTTGTATATTTTTGTGCTCCAAACACATAGCATGTGTTGAAAAATCAATATTAGAAGAAAACTGTTGGTTAGCGACGACGATATTTCTTGCTTCAATATGGTTAGAATCTCGCATCAACACCGCAAATCTTTACTCAGAGACGACAATTGGAAGTCAATCTAAGAAAACGACGCAGGTGTTTTAGACCAAGAGGCAGCGTTGAAAAATCTATTTGAATTTACTAAAGCTAGATTTTTTACAATTGATTACTGTGAGTGTGTAGAGAAACATACTGCGGTCGGTCAGGCGAAACGTAGAAAAGGGGTTACTGAGAGGGTATCAAAGTTGCTTTCATACGAAGGTAATTAAATCCATTTACTAAGGCTGAAAATCAGTACACACATTCTAAACTAAATATAAATAAAAGTTATTATAGTCGGTCAGCTGTATGACGGGACAGAGCCGGTCGGTCGGTCCCAATAGTCGATTGAGGAAATGAAGCATTTTGGCTCGCAATTTTTTCATCCAGCATGGATTTACTTGAAATTTTTACAGAAGGTTGGGAATAGTCCAAAGATCATTTTCTACATCATGCCGCTATCATACGCTAAAACCTTGGGGGTGGTTGCCACCTCATCCCGGGGTGGGAATTTTTTATTACATTTTAACCATGTAACTCGATGGAAAAAGTGATTCTAAGAAAAAAACGTTTTTTACATTTTCTTCGTAAAACTAATATTTTTCGAGTTATTCGCGCTTGAAAATAACAGTTTTTCGACGAAAAAATCGACTTTTTTAGAGGGTTTTTTGAGAATACCTCGAAAAATATGCATTTAATCAAAAAAACTGTAGATATCTAAATTGTATCTTTTAGTAACATAAACCAAATTCTTTTCCTATAATATCAATAAGACCAATACAAACCGAGATACGGTATGTTAAAGGTTAGCTTTTTTCGTCAAATGCACAATTTGAAATATTCAAAGCCAAATAATGGGAAAAATTTGCATTTTTTGAGAAAAACTTAAATAATCTTTTTTCAAGTATACAATTAGACCTTTCAAAAAAATAAAAAGTTTTTAACATGAAAATTAAGCGACTTACAAAAAAAATGTCGGTACCTGCTTTTCTCTACGAAAAAATCAGTGAAAACAACCCCCTAACTACCTTCCTAATTCAAAATTGGTCTTTAGCTTTCTGTAGTTCTTTTTATATTTATATTATCAATACACTCAAGGAGTTTGACCTATTTAAAATGCCTAATTTTGGAAAAATTTGAGTTTAAATAAATATTGATTTTTTGCAATTTGCTATTTTTCACCTTTTACTTCAAAATATCTCCGAAAATACTAAAGATATGAAAAAAATTATAAACCATTAAATTATAGATTTTTTAATGACTAAAATTATCCTGTGCACAGATTTTCATTACAGTGAATAGTTAGCCAGATATAGCTGTTAAAACCTCTATTTACCAGCAAACACCCCCTTATTCGAGCCTTTTAAACCCGCCCCAATTAAAAACTAAGCCATCTTAAGGAATTTAATTTACACAGTCTTATAGCTCCTTAAAAATCCTACAAAATTATTTTTGAGGGGTCTCATTACTGAGAGGGTATCAAAGTTGAATTCCTACGAAGGTAATTAAATCCATTTACTAAGGCTGCAAATCAGTACACAGTGAGATGTAATATTTTTCCAAAATTAGGCATTTTAAATAGGTCAAACTCCTTGAGTGTATTGATAATATAAATATAAAAGGAACTACAGAAAGGTGAAGACCAATTTTGAATGAGGAAGGTAGGTAGGGGGTTGTTTTCACTGATTTTTTCGTAGAGAAAAGCAGGTACCGACATTATTTTGATTATAAGTCGCTTAATTTTCATGCTAGAAACTGTTTATTATTATTTTTAAAAGGTCTAATTATATACTTGAAAAAAGATTATTTAAGTTTTCCTCGAAAAATACAAATTTTTCCCATTATTTGACTTTAAATATTTCAAATTTTTCATTTGACGAAAAAAGTTAACTTTTAACATGCCGTATCTCGGTTTGTATTGGTCTTATAGATATTATAGGAAAATAATTTGGTTTGTGTTACTAAAAGATACAATTTTGATATCAACAGTTTTTTTTTTGATTAAATGCATAAATTTCGAGGTATTCTAAAAAAAAGTCGATTTTTTCGTCGAAAAACTGTTATTTTCAAGCGCGAATAACTCGAAAAATATTAGTTTTACGAAGAAAATGTAAAAAACATTTTTTTCTTAAAAACACTTTTTCCATCGAATTACATGGTTAAAATGTAATAAAAATTCCCATCCCCGAGATGGGGTGGCAACCACTCCCAAGGTTTTAGAGTATGATAGCGTCATGATATAGAAAATGATCCTTGGACTATTATTCCCTACCTTCTGTAAAAATTTCAAGTACATCCATGCTGGACGAAAAAATTGTGAGCCAAAATGCTTCATTTCCTCAATCGACTATTGGGGCCGACCGACCGGCTCTGTCCCGTCATACAGCTGACCGACTATAATAACTTTTATTTATATTTAATTTAGAATGTGTGTACTGATTTTCAGCATTAGTAAATGGAAATAATTACCTTCGTAGGAAAGTAACTTTGATACCCTCTCAGTAACCCCTCTTCTACGTTTCGCTTGACCCACCGCAGTATGTTTCTCTACACACTCACAGTAATCAACTGTGAAAAATCTAGCTTTAGTAAATTCAAATAGATTTTTCAGCGCTGCCTCTCCGTCTATTTTGAGTATCCCGAATATCTGACCAAAATTTTAACTATAATTGTTTTTATGTAAAATATTTGATTGCAAGGCACATAGAAAAAAAAAATATGAGTCAGTTTTGTGCAGAGACTGAATCAGAATTAACAGTTTTAGACACCAAGGGTGTCAAAAATCATTGTTATTATTTTTATTTTTATATATTGTTCTCAAATTTTAAAAATTTTAAATTTCTATTTTCTTAGAGTTGTATTTCACAAAATATTGAACACGACATCTTATATTCTGCAATTAACTAGCAATCGTACATTACAACTAGTAGGCCTTAGTTTACCAGATAATTACAACCTAGTAGGCCTTAGTTTGTGCAGAGACTGTTTATCAGAATTAACAGTTTTAGACACCAAGGGTGTCAAAAATCATTGTTATTATTTTTATTTTTATATATTTTTCTTAAATTTTAAAAATTTTAAATTTCTATTTTCTTAGAGTTATATTTCACAAAATATTGAACACATCTTATATTCTGCAATAAACTAGCAATCGTACATTGTAGGCCTTAGTTTCTTTGGAAACAACATACATTTTATAATAAACATTTTTTAACGTATTTTATGAAAATGTGAAATATTCTCACGAAATCAAACATTTTCAGGTGATTTCAGCTCCATTCGATTCAATGGGGTGAGAAAACATAAAACACATATTGCACCTTTTTTATTCAATCAAACGTAATTATATTTTAAATGCATCTACCGCAAAAATGCCGTGCTATCACCTGCATAATTACACAGGAAATTTTAAGGTGACAATGTCATAGCACCCCTGAGAAATGATCAAAATTGATATTATACGTTATGGGAAATTAAATTTTGTTATTTTCGGGTAAAAGATAATTAAAAATTATTGAAGCTTGAATATACCTACATGTAGTATGTACCATATAATTATATTTCTCTTTATATAAAAGCTATATAAATATCTATCTAGAATATAATAACAGTGGAGTCAATGTTGTTTTTACTTACGCAAACAAAAAAATAGAGCTTTTTGTAATTTCATTAAGAAATGTATAATAAACAACATATCAAAAAATCAAAAAGTTCTACTCCAAAAGTAGGTGCTTAATTTATTGAACAAATTAACTGCGAAATTAGTTTTTTTTAAATACCTACGAAAATATAAATATTAGAAAAAACTGACTTGACCATTGAAAAATTCAGGAAATTTTACACAAGAAACTTTATAAAAAGATTTTCCTAAAATAAAATCTACAACTTCTATAATTTTTTAATTATAACGCTCGAGTCATCCCTTTCACAAACATTGCGATGGCATTGTTAAGCAAGGCGCGCGGTTGAATTAGTTGAACGTCACTTTTTAAGTAATTGATCGAATTCAATTTTACATATTGGAAATTAAAGAAGAATATTAGGTCTATCTTATAGTTATACTACAAAGAAAAAAAATTAAATGCATAAGTACAATGTGGGCGGAAAGTGGGACTTACATGAATTTTATTTAAAAATTATTTAAAAATGTGTTACTAATAAATTTTAAATATAAAATTCTAAAACTTACACAAACTAGTTCTCAGATAGTGTACTAAATGATGCTTTATTCAAAAAATATCTCAAAGATTTAACTCAAATGATACGACGTAGTTTTACAGAATTAGTACCATTTTAAGAGGGTATTCATTACTCAAGTTTAAATAACTTGGAAAAACTCCTGATACAAGAATAAAAAAAAACGCTAAACGCCGTAAAATGAGTGGCGCATACAATATTCCAGCTACAAAAGAGCTGATATGAATATTATGTGGCGCCAAAATGTATTTTCATTTTGAATGGAAAATTAAATTATGGTTTTATTTTAAAATATTTTTCCATAATATTTGCTAAATTTGAAGTAAAACGCGCCACAAAAGAGCTTCAAAATGCAAACTGTATCAAAGTTACTCTTTTGTGGCGCGTTTTACTTGAAATTTAGCAAATATTATGGAAAAATCTCTCAAAATAAAACTATAATGTTATTTTCCATTCAAAATTAAAATACATTTTCGTGCCACATAATATTCATATCAGCTATTTTGTAGCTGGAATATTGTATGCGCCACTCATTTTTACGGCGTTTAGCGGTTTTTTATTCTTGTATCAATTTAGTAAAAAAAATAATTCCTGTATGTGTATATACCTAATAATTAATTCATTATAGTTTTAAACGACCATAAAGTTAAGAATTCGGTTATTTAAATACCATTCGTTTTGGAAAAGCAGGGATATTATTGCCATATGGCGTGCCAACGATATAGTGAATTCCAAATTCAATCTGATTTCACGGCGTTTCAATCAGAAGTCGTAACTTTTTCTAGACAAATAGATATTTTATTTTCGAGCCTATAACTTCAAGGTGGAGAGATCGACACATGGGATCAAAGCCAACACCGACTTTCAATTCGACTCCTTTGCAAGGCAAATCCAACACAACTTTTGGGAATCTTACATGTAGTTTGGCACCTTTCTTGCATGGGATATTTACATAAGACACTTCTCACATAAATTCATCAGGCAGGATCAACGGCAAGTGATACATGGTTGTTCTTGTCGCATCATTTTCAGTGTAGTTAACACTTTTAGAGATGGTTGCGGTGGGTTATTCAAGTAACAGTTATTTTCTAGTGCAGCAAAAATACTAGTTTTTTTTTTGTGCTGCAACCATGTTTTGATAGAATTTTGAAAATTTCTCAAGAATAATCGATCCATTGCTTTTTGTGTGGTTCGTATCATATTAATAACTCTTTTTGGGTATTTGAAGTTATACAATTTATTAAAGGTAAGGGAGCGTTCAAGTATTACGTAACGCAATTTTCGAAGATTTTTGACCCCCCTCTCCCCCTACGTAACGCACTCTAATGGGCGTTTAACTATTGCGTAATGCAATTTTTGAAGATTTTTGACCCCCCCCCCCACCTGCGTTACGTAATACTTGAACGGTCCCTAACACTTAAATTATAAAGGTTCGTTTACACGTATCCAGTAACTGGCGCCAATCTCACTGGCACTCTTATTAAAAATCCTAATACTGCCACTGAAACCACAGGTACGACAGCGCCAGCGACTGGAACGTTGTGTTTAAGGCGCGTTTACATGTATCCGGTAACTGGCGCCAGTCGCACTGGAACGACAGTGCTGGCATCATGTAAACGCTTTTTTGCACTAGCAAAAGAACAACAAAGTGTTACGTCGGGAAGATCATGCACCGATGCTATACCTATAATAAGGCAAGTGCAAAAGAAATATTTAGATTTGAACAAACCGGCCTATTTGTGTTTGTGGACTTTAAGAAGGCATTTGGCTGGACCAAATTAAAGGACGTTATCCACATAAGAACAACACTATTAAAGTAAAAGTAGTATATAATAGTAACTGATCCAATTGAATAGAATATGGCAACGGAATAGAATAAAAAAAAAATAAGATATTAATTTTCTTAAAAAGAGACAAAATGTATGGTTGTAACAGAAAATCCACTAAGACGTAAAATAGTACTGGAGGTTAAGGTAATAGAGCAAGTGATGGAGTTTAAATATATATGCATTAAACTATCTAGCTACAGTAAGCTCGAAACAGATGTTGAACATCAAGTGAATAAAGAAAACAGAGACGTAGGTTGCCGAAACAACATGGAGAAATAAAAATATCGGGAAATAACTGAAAGGCATAATTTACAAAACAGGTACCAATAGAGAGCCGAAGGCAGGTAATATATAATACACGCAGCGGTACTTAAAGGGAAAATTTAAGGATGAAAGTACCGTCATTAGCCAATTCGTCATTAGGCAATTCGTCTTAACCAATGAACAAACCATTAGCCATGACGATAAACAAGTGGCAATTCGTCTCAACCAATGAACAAACCATCTTCTTTGTTCATTTTCGCGCCTGGCAACATAGTCAAAAATTTAGCTCATTACCAGGTCCTCCAATGAAAGTAATCAACATGAGTCCAGCTCATTCAGCTAATGGTGTCGTCGGTACCACGTAAATTAATTCCCTTTTGAACTTTCTTTTTTAAACTGAAGTCAATATCAATTCTAAGGTAGAAGCTTGCCTGGTTCATCATCATCATTGGCTCTACAACCTAAGGTGGGTATTGGCCTTTTCCAGAATCAAGTTCCTCTTCCACCTGGTCCTTAAATCGTGCTTTGGATCTGCCTCTTCTCCTCACTCTATCCAGTCTTTGTTTATGAATGAGTTTCGACTGCTCCATCTCGTTTATTCTCTCTAAGTGGCTCAGCCACCGCAGCCTCTTTATTTTGATAGACCTACCAACAGCGTCCTATAGCGTCTACGTCATAATCCGTTTGAGGATTTTACGCTCAAAACAGCCTAACTTTTCCTCATCACTTTTTGTTATCGTCCACGTTTATGACGCGTAAGTGAGGACGCGCTTGATTTGAGTTCTATATATCAATATTTTTGTTCTTTTTGTGACTGTTTGATGTTAAAAGTTTCTTTAATATGTACGCTCATAGTACGCTCTATTTGCTAGATATATACGTGTGTTAATTTCTGCAGTTACTGTATTATTTTGGTGGATTTGTGAGTTTAGATATATGAACTCTCTTACTCCTTCAAAAGTATATGTCCAACCGTTAGATCTTCGGATTAAGCTAGTATTAACGTGTAGCCCTATTCTTTTTGCTGCTGCTTACAATGCCGTGAACGATTGAACCAGGTCCGCTTTTCTTCTTGCTATGATATCAATGTCGTCTGCATACGCTAGTATTTGTACACTCCTAATAATAATGGTCCCTCTTGTTGCTATTCCGGATTCTCTAATAGCTTTTTCTAGAAAAATGTTGAATAGAAGCACGACAGGCTATCTCCCTGTCGAAGTCCCCCGAAAATTCAGTTCGCCGGGTTAGAGGTAAGGGTAGGGTTAGATAGTTTCAAATAAAAAAATGCCACCAAATTGATGGTTAGACGATTATCGAAACTACTGACCTAAGATAAGAATTAAAAATAAAAATTATAATTAACATCATACAGTGCCGGTTTAACCTAACTTCGGGCCCTGGGCACTGAAGATTTAGGCAGAGACATGTTAAGGATAGATCGGGCTAGTCACATGCCACTCAATGCATCGAGGTGTAACGCCGACATAGGATTGAATGGTCTAGCCATCTTTGTCTGTCACATGCGCGGGATCGCTTGGTTAAAAGAGATAGATAGACCACCAATCCCGTTTCCGCGTTACGCTTTTTTGGTGAGTATGCCTTGTCTACGCTTAATATGTCAATGGATTTAGGGGTCCCCTTCATTGCTATCGTCATTTCGTGTCGTCAAATAAATTTGCAATAAAGTTAAAACATTGGGAAATGTCAAAAAAGCTCAAAAGGAAGGTCATTAATTCTACTCCAATTGACACGTTTAAGTCCACAGTTTCTAACGTTTGGCTTGTCGTATTCACTCATTCCAAAATTATTGCCCAAATTAGTGTCAATACAGCTGTCTCAAAGGTATCCGTTTTATTGTGCAGTGCCTTGGCTTCATTTGTAACTGCTGATTTTTTGTTTCTATTATGGCAAAACTGGAAAAAATATGTTTGATAGATCCGTAATTTTTAAGTTTCAATTAATATTTTACACAACATTTGCCGCTTTCTCTTAACAAATTCCATCTTTAAGGGGACGTCGAATAAGCCGTGTAGATACTTTGAACAGTGCTGAAATAATCAGTTGCTTTCAAGCTTGATTCACATGCAAAATTCCCTGCCTGGTTTAAAGAATGATTCGCACATGGGACATAAATAGCAGTTGACGATAATGCTCGTATTCTTTCTTGAAGCCCCTTATAACGACCCGACATATTTGCGGCATTATCTTAGGCCTGTCTTCAACAATTTTCAATATCTAAGGCTAACTTTTCTAATTTGTTTATAACTACATCTATTAAAGATCTGCTACAGATTCAAGGACAAAAAGCATAGGAAGACGCAAAATATCATGGCTGCGCAACCTGAGAGAATGGTACGGATATACATCAAATGAAATTTTCAGAGCAGCCGTTTCTAAAGTCCGAATAGCTATGCATGCTGATTGCCGACATCCGTCGTGGAGATGGCACTTAATCTTCGGATGACCAAAGGCGGTAAATTTGGACCCCAGCGTATGTTTTTCTTTAATAAATTCAAAAGTATTTTCAATTTTTAACTCATTATTTTTTTATTTGACTTTATTATCATTCTAGATATCCTTATATTTTGAAATAAAGAAAATTCCCTATATTTTACGAATAAAAAATATATTCTGAAGTTGATGTTTAGTAAAATACCGTCTATTATGTGGAAGTCCAAGTAGTTTTACACTGCGCGTTATCAAAATCTATTTTTAGACGGTGGTTCCTGTTATGTACGAATCATGACATTCCTGTCTGCTACAGTTAGTCATTATTATTATTTCCTGGCGTATATTATTATAGTTTCTTAGTATTTTGTGTACATAATATAAGATATGGCCCGCAAATATCTTACTGAGGCTGAGTTACAGGAAATTGTTACTGCTAGCAATTTTTATGATAATATAGAAGATGAAATAGTATCAGAAAACGAGAATGTATTGTTAGATGAAGATTTAAATGCTGAAAATATTCATTCCAGGCCCTTTTTGACCTGGGGTAATTGTTGACCCCCGTTGGTCATCCGTGTAACAAAAAAAGGTTGGTCATCGAAAGGTTAAAGAAGAAGACATATTAAATACTCTGCAGTGCGTCTCCTGCTGAATAAAATCAAAGAATCTCTGTATTGCCTTTTACATACCTGAGAATAAAAGTAAGCTGATCTTGAGGGCTGATGCCCGGAGTAGAGTCTACAAATAGAGAGTATGAAAGTTTAAGTATTGTTTTCATCACTTTCAGGAATTCATTACTTTGGTGAGATAAATATAGCTGACTGAACCTTTTCCTTTATTCGCATACGGCTGTAAATACTCAGCTGACTTGTCAAATTTAGCCAATTATACAAGACAACTAAGTAATTTCCTTTATGACGACTCGTTAAATCCTTGGCTTCACAGGAAGCTACTCGTCGAGAAGCAAGTAATTTAATGGTGGCAACAACTCTCCTTGGGACGCTTACCCAATGGTCAGCTTCACTTTCTACTTGCTCGTTCAAGCCAGCGTCTATAACTCCAATTAATAATGATCTTGTTACTAATGTAACCATATAGTTTAGATGAAATTTACTTTCTTCGTCAGATTTGAGCAAACTATTCAAAGGTTTCCAGTCGGTATATCCAAAATCAGTTAAACTATTTCTTTCAATTTTTTGCAATTGAAAATAACTTGCACGGGTAACAATAAACAGCTTTAACACTTGCACCGTATGTTAGCCAATGTATCTTTTCTTTGCCTCTATTGGGCTTTACTCTATAAAAGTTGCTTTCATTTAATCTTCTATAATAAGTTTGTCTCCATCTTAATACATTTTTTACAATCTTCTAAAGTCTAAAGAATCACTCTTTGCTTTTAAAGTTATCACAGTTCTTATAAAGTCATCAGTATTAAAACGAGAGGGACCATCCGGGGCCCGGGCCCCTGGGCGCCCGCCCTAAGCGCCCAGTGAATAAACCGGCAATAACATCATACATAATACTAGTCAAGTACAACAGAATTTCGTACTTAATAGATTTTAGATTAACGCTAAAATATAACCAAATAGTATATTGTAACCATCTCTATTAGTTCTTTGTTATACGTCAAGTTGTCACCACACCATCAACATCAGTTCTCTGGTGACATTTCAATGAATGGCTCCCACTCATTCATTGAACGACTTTTCGAAATTTGCATGCTAAAATCTTCTTCTACGTGGGAGATTTTTTGGCGACATGTCCGCAAAACAAAAGTCCGCATGCAAAACAGCCGATCGTCTTTTATTTAAATCGGACAACATTGATAGACGTGTCCGCTGCAAACCTTTCGGTATTCAAATTTTAGAATTATATCTTTTAGGTTTATCTAATTTAGGTACAATGAGATTTATTTTTGGTCGTTTTTAGATTGAATTATAGCCGAAAAGATAACAAATTGATATTATGTTATTGTCTTAGATTAAATATATCTACTGTGGGAGTTCAATATCTGTTTTCTTGGACAGGACTTGTATGTAAAATTTATATGTCAAATTATATGGGTAGGTATATTACAAAACCAGTTTTATTATAATTTTAAATGGGTAGTTAATCTGTGTAAGATATACCGACTGAAGATAAAAAAGATTATTAAATCTACTATTTCAATCTTAACAAAACCATATAGGGGAGTGCATATAGATTTTCACTTCGGAAAAAATCTAACAAGATAGAACTTGCTGTAATTTCATTAAGAAATGTTTAATAAACAACATATCAAAAGGTTCTACTCGAGAAGTGGGTGCTTCATTTTTTATTAAACAAATGAACTGCGATATTAGATGTTTTTATATAACTCCAAAAATATAAATTTTAGAAAAAAAAAACTGACTTAACCATTGAAAAATTCTGAAAATTTTACAAAAAAAAAACCTTATATAAAGCTTTTTCTAAAATTAAATCTATAGCTTCTATAATTTTTTATTTATAACGCTCAAGTCACCCTTCTCACAAACATTGGCGCACTGTAAACTATAGCGTTCGACGAGGTGCACGGTTGAGATATTTTAATGTAATTCTTTAATGAATAGATCAAATGAAATTTTAGAAATTGGACATGAAATAAGAACAATTAAGCTATCTTATGGTTGTAATAAAAATAAATAAAATGTATGGGCATAAGTACGGCGTGGGCGGAAAGTGAGACTTACATGAATTTTGTTAAAAATGATTTAAAAATTTGTAACTAATACAATTTTACTTATAAAACTCTCATATTTCCACAACTTACCTTTCAAACATCTTACTAAACGGTGTTTTATTAAAAAAAAATCTCAAAAATTTAATTCAAATGATACGACGCGACGCGACGTCTCAAAAATATAATTTTTGAAAACTTCGTAGTTTTACAGAATTACTACTAATTTAAGACGATATTACTTAAGTTTGAACAGATTTATAACAATTTTATAGGTGTTTTTTAAAGCTTGGGATGTAATCTTTAAAATGCCTAAATTATTGTACTTTAGAAATAAAATAAACAATTTCTTTTTGGGAAAATTAAGAAAGATTAAAGAATATAATACAAAAACCGAAAATGGCCTACTAAAAAAATGTCTATACAAAGTGATCAAAACTTTTTTCTGTAAAACTTAGCTAAAATACATTTAATAATAAGCTTCAACAATAAAAAAATGTTCAGTAGTAATCGCACAAGAGCTCTGAAATTATTGAATTTTTCCCGAATGACACTTTGACAGTTTTAATTTCACGAGCCGAAGGCGAGTGAAATTATGTCAAAGTGTCACGAGAGCAAAAATTCTATATTAATTTCAGAGGTCGAGTGCAATTTGTTGCGATTATTTCATGAATAAAACTGTTCAAAACCAAAATTTTATTGTAATTTATTTATGTAAGTACCATTAAACACACAGCTTTTATAAATATTTGACGATTGAAAGTCATCACTTTTATAATTTTTAAAACATTAATTGTCATTAATGTCACTGAATGTATTTTTTCGTAGCAACGAAGGGCATCTGACGTAATATACTTAACGACGGGAGATTATCAAAAATTATCGAAATCAACCAAATTTTTTTTGTGCTGTTATACAGTATGCCGGCCTAAATCGATAACTTTTTTAATATCAGTTTTACGAGAAAAAGTTAAAATACTCTGCATCGTATAGAATCTAAGATGCAACTATGATATATCAAAATTTATACGAAGTATGTCAAAAAAATATGAATTTTACTCAAGAGTAAAATACCCTTAAATTTTACAATATCGATAATTGTTATTAACAAATGCTGTTTGGAATTAAAAACTAATTGAAATATTGTGCACTATAAGGGCACTTCACTGTTAAGCGTGATTCATATTTTTTACATACCTCGTATAAAATTGAAAAAGTTTGATATCTGATGATTGTATCTTAGATTTTAGACCAGGTAGAGCGTTTTACGAAGATTTTTTCGTAAGCTTTTTTCGTAAAATTGATAATGAATAGTTGTTATCATAATTGAAATAAAATGATTGAGAAAAAATTGACAACATTTTTTTTTTCAATTAGAATGATGTAATTGTATATTAAAACATAGTTTTTAATTTCAATAGCCTTTTCTTAATGACAATTTTTCATATTCTGGAATATAAAGGTGCTTTATTCTTTAACGAAATTCATATTTTTGACATACCTCGTATAAAATTGATAAAATTTGATATCTAATGGTTGAGTTTTACATTTTAGACTATGCAGGGCATTTTATAAAGAATAACTTTTTTTTCGTAAAATTGATAATAAGAAAGTTTCCCATGTGGTTCCTAGCTACGCAGACATACTTTATAAGAGCTTATGTATTATATGTATAACAATTTTCAAATTGTAGTGCCATATTCGGATTCAGAATAATCAAAAACAAAATAGAAACATTTGATCAAAGTACAATGATGAATTCAACGATATTTTTAAAATTATTTATACAAATCAATTGTTAGATATTGTTTAAACAATTACTAAACAATTAGCGACAAAATCTGTGAGTAGAACTTTTTACTTTAACATGTATATAAACTTACAAAATAAGTTTTAGAAAAATATAAGCTTGTTTGAATTATTCCGAAACAATGCATGTTTTCGTTCTATCTTGACTCCGCTAATAAATATATTAAATATATTTTATTATAGCAAATTAGTTCACGTTTTGTTTTTTATTAACATTTTATCAAGTTCAAAAGATTACAGTTTTCTATTTTGTTCTTTTCCGTACATATTTTATTGTAAGCTATTTTTATGTATTAGGAACATGCATAAAATACATTATACAAAAATGTACTGGTCTTTGCTCTAACCCTACTAGTCATCTGTACCCACAGAAAAATCCAATCTAAATTTATTTTTTAATGAATGCAGGTGAAATATTTTTTGTTGAAAATTAATTTTTTCGGAACTCATATGTCCTATATGATGAAGGTATTTCCTAAAACATAAAACATTAAAATAGTTCATGCTGCATTAGGTTCTAAAACCACCTATCAAAAAGAATATTAAACCGAAACCCAAAAATTGAATAAAACGATTTATTATACAAACAATGACTTGCAATATTTTGGGATTTTCGTGCATCCTTGACAAATTGCAAAATGCTTTGTAAGTGATCTATTACAGTGTCCTATAACAACAGCTTCACGGTAGTCCACTAAAAATATTCCATCTATTGTGCAATGGGATTTTATGACATTAAAGCCAGGTACATTTTATATATTGTAGAGAAGTGTTTAATTCAAATACTATTGTACGATGTCCAGTGTTTATATTCAAAATAAAATTTTCTGTTAAATATTTACTACTAAATACTAACCATAATAATAATAAAGTGCTCCATGGTAATTTTAATAAACACAAATATGTAAGATCTTTAAGACCATTACAATCTAATCAAACAATATGTTCAATGAGCAATTTTTTCTAGCCTGAAATTATTACGAAATACATAGAGGCCAATGAAGTCGTCGTCCATCAACTGTAAAACATATCCTGGCGCAGAATGTGGAAGCGATCATCAACTCCTGGTATTGAACGTTCGACTTCGTTTTAAAGTCCCCAAAAGAAGTTTGGCTTTCCACCGGTTTCCACTGGCCGTAAGCCATGGATATCCGATAATTCAGTGGCCTTCTGACTACCCTAGAGAACCTACTGTCTTACTCGCTGAAGTCAAAGATGCAATTAAATCACTAAAGAAAAATAAATCCCCAGGCATTGATTCAATACCATGTGAAATACTACAGTTTCTAGGTGACAGAGGATTACATATCATCCATTCTATCTGTGTCGCTGTTTGGAATTCAGGAAAATGGCCATCTTATTGGTGTACCTAAATTTATATCCCACTACACAAAAAAGGAACTACCACCAGATGTGAAAACTACCGCACACTGTCACTAATAACACATGCTAGTAAAATCTTGTTGTATTTAATCAAAAACAGATTAAAAACCTATCTACATTACCCAATACCTCAGGAACAAGCGAGGTTTGTAAAGGGTAAAGGTACAAGGGAACAAATCCTGAACCTAAGACAACTCATTGAAATGTCTTGAGAATTTCAAGTACCTATGGTTATATGCTTCGTTGACTACCAAAATGCATTTGATTGTGTAAGCTGGATAAATCTGTGGTCAACTTTAATAGAAATGGGCGCACCAATGCACCTGGTGACACTTATTAAAAATCTCTACCAGTCAAATATAGCGACAGTACGACTAGATCAGAAGTTCTCAAACCAATTCAAGACCAAGAGAGGTGTTAGAAAAGGATGCCTGTTGTCACCTGACTTATTTAACATTTATGGTGAACATGTCATGAGGATGGTTTTAGAAGGATGGGCCGGTGGAGTAACAGTAGCTGGTAGAAAAAATCTCCAATTTAAGATTTGCTGATGACACTACACTTATAGCAGCAAATGAACAAGAAATGTTTGATCTTCTGCGAAGAGTTGAGTACGAAAACAATAAAGTTGGTCTGAAAATCAATAAAGCTAAGACAAAAATAATGGTGGTCGACAGATTCCACACTATTCAACTGACTAACATGTTACAGGAATACCAGATAGTAGATAGTAAACATATTTATCTATCTTGGGCCTAGTATAACTAGCGATGGTAGCTGTGAAGCAGAAGTTCGGAGACGTATTGGTATGGCAAAAATGCGATGAGTCGTCTAACTAAGGTTTGGAAAGACATATCTATCTCTCAAAATATCAAGATGAGACTGGTGAATGCCCTTGTATTCTCAATATTTCTATACGGAGCAGAGACTTTAACTCTTCGCGCATGCGAGCGCCAAAAAATTGATGCCTTTGAGATGTGGTGCTGAAGAACAATGCTACGCATACCTTGGACAGCTCATAGGACAAACATTTCCTTTCCAAACCAACTCAATATTTAAAAAAGGCTGTCCACAATATGTCTGCAACGAATTTTGCAATTCTTTGGTCACGTGGTTCGCAGAGGTGACGACAGTTTGGAGAGATTAATTGTTTCTGGAAACGTTCCGGGGAGAAGATCAAGAGGACGATCACCAACTAGATGGTCTGACCAAATAAAACATTCAGCTGGAAACTAATTCTGCGAAGCTCTTAGAGCAGCTGAAGATAGAGACCAATGGAGAAATATTATTAGGAATACTGGAAGAAATCACGATCCTCAGTAATGGGGAAACGGCAAGAGAGAGAGAGAGATATAGAGGCCAATATAAGGGCAAACTCACTAGTATCACTCAAATTTTGTTAATTTATTTCACAAATGTTTTGTACTTGTATCATAATTTTTACTATAGGCTGCTTGTTACTCAACTATCTCAAACGGTTTCTTCCTTTTGAGTTTTCTACCCAGATCAATGGCCTCAATATTAACGTGTTTCAGAAGTCTTTGTTTGTAACTCTTGACAAATTTTTCAATGGTCCTGTTAGTAGTATCGATTTCTAGTACCCTATGGAGGTCACTGTTTCTCTGGTATCAATGAGCGTTGACAATGCTGTTGGAATCAATGGATGAGGTTTAAATTACTCTTACTAGTACAACACAACAGCCGGATGCCACAGGTTTTACAATCTGTTTACAGAAAAGTACATATTTTATTGTAGATTTGCATAGTGGATTGTCTTCCCAATAGCCACTACATTTTTTATAGTTACCTACTTAATATTAAGCTGATCTTTGTTCTTTTTAACATGTATGTATGTATGTATAGTCCAGAAAGCCACTGCGCATCCGCTAGGAAAAATATTCTAATTCGGATTTTTTGCACAATCTTACTCAAAAAGGACTCCTTTTAACAAATTTGCATGTTGCCAGGACCAAAAGGTGGTCAAACATTTTTTACGTTTTTTTTTTTGTTTTTTTCCTAAAATTATTTTTTTGCATGGAAAAAAGTTTTTTTAGGTTTTTTGGATCATTCCAAACAGAAAAGGTCTTTAGTGACTTTTCTCTAAAAATGATAGTTTTTGACATATAAGCGATTAAAAATTGAAAATTTGCGAAATCGGCCATTTTTAATCCTCAAAAACTATGTGAAAAATTGAAAATTTGAATGTTGCCAAGGTAGGTAGATATTCTTTAAACATCGATTGATGAAATCCCGAAGAGTTTTTTGCAACACAATATTCAAAACTCCTTTGTTTTTTAATTGCTAATCAAGCGTGCGCGATACTATTTTCCACCGACAGTATGGTGCAAATGAAAGGAATAAATTCGTTATTTCGTAAACCGGCGACTTTAAGGAAAAATCACGAAACAGGTCGATTTTTATTTTTAAGTTATGATATTGTGGCATATATGGTATACTAGTGACGTCATTCGTCTGGGCGTAATGACGTAATCGATGATTTTTTTTAAATGAGAATAGGTGTCGTGCGGTAGCTCATTTGAAAGGTTTTTCAATTCTCTATTCAGTTATGTAAACATTTACATAATTATTTATACAGGGTGTCCTTCTACTTCTTTTTTGTCAAATAATTTAATTTCATAAAAATTTTTTATACACCCTATATAAATAATTCTGTAAATGTTTATATTACTGAATAGAGAATTGAAGAACCTTTCAAATGAGCTAGCACACGACCCCTATTATCATTTTAAAAAATCATCGATTACGTCATCACGTCCAGATGGATGACGTCACTAGTATACCATATATGCCACAATATCATAACTTAAAAATAAAAATCGACCTGTTTCGTGGTTTTTCCTTAAAGTCGCCGGTTTACGAAATAAAAAATTTATTCCTTTCATTTGCACCATACTGTCGGTGGAAAATAGTGTCGCGCACGCTTGATTAGCAATTAAAAAACAAAGGAGTTTTGAATATTGTGTTGCAAAAAACTCTTCGGGATTTCATCAATCGATGTTTAAAGAATATCTACCTACCTTAGCAACATTCAAATTTTCAGTTTTTCACATAGTTTTTGAGGGTTAAAAATGGCCGATTTCGCAATTTTTCAATTTTTAATCACTTATATGTCCAAAACTATCATTTTTAGAGAAAAGTCACTAAAGACCTTTTTTGTTTGGAATGATCCAAAAAACCTAAAAAACTTTTTTCCATGCAAAAAAAAAAAAATTTTAGAAAAAAACAAAAAAAAACGTTTAAAAATTTTTTGACCACCTTTTGGTCCTGGCAACATGCAAATTTGTTAAAAGGAGTCCTTTTTGAGTAATATTGTGCAAAAAATCCGAATTAGAATATTTTTCCTAGCGGATGCGCAGTGGCTTTCTGGACTAGTATGTATATGGGTATTATTTACATTAACTGTGTTGTTTTTTATGATTTGTAAAATTAATTTGAAATTACGAAATTTCGTATAATTCTCCAGAATTTAGTACAGTTGAGTCTATTAACAGAAGTTTGTAGTTTTCTTGGAGCTTCTTCCTGTTCTACACCTACGGCCAATACGAGAGTTTGATCATCAGAGGTAGCTATTGTGTTGTAATCTAATTCAGGGTTATCACTAGTCCACTAGTGTATGAAAGGTAGGAACAGGACTGGTCCTATAACACCATCGTGAGATACACCTTTAGTCCAAAAAAATTTCAATTATTCTGTGTATTTCTTTGCAAAGAAAATGACGTCGACTTTGCAAAGTAACAAGACACTTACTCAACACACACACTACACATTACACTAGGTACGTAATTAGAAAAATCCATACAGTACCATTACCATACCAATGGCCATTAGTTGTCGAGGAATTAGCTAAATAAAAAAAAATAGTAAAATCCTGCTGAATTTATACCTTATAGTCTTATTATTTATTTCAGGCCTTCTTGCCATACTTTATCAAAAGCTTGCGTCACGTTGAGGAACAGAGCGGAACAAACTTCCTTTTCTTCTAGTGACCTCTCTATTATATCCGCTATTCGGTATTTTATGGGCTTCGGCAAATTGGTTTAATGGAATTAGAGCTTTAGTGTCTATGAGAGGTTTCAGCATTTTAGCAATAGCTTCTCGTATAGTTTTGAAATTACAGGTTGTAACGAAGTCGGCCTGTACTCTGATACTGTATTTTGTTGCTTTCCTGATTCAAGAATCAATAATATGACCTGACTGTATAACTCTGTTGACTCTATTGACTCTAAGAATTATGTAAGAAGGAGTGTTTGAGTTTTTCGCATTGAGATAGAATTACTTTTCTTTATCTTTCTTTAACCCAGCTTCGTCAGTGAAGTCTAAGATGTTTGCTTTAATTTCTCTGAACTTTTTTTGACTCCATTGCTTTGAATGATACTTGTGTTTCTGCATTATTTTTCTGCTGTCCTATGTAGGTCCTACTACTTTTTTTTTGATACAAATATTATAGTGTCGTTCTGCAGATTTTCAACTTTTATTTTTGTGGTGATGGATGGACCAGGTCCATGATATAGGTGAAAACAGAAACATGAGTATAAGAGATAGGGAGAACCTGGCAACGAATAGATGCGCATGGAAGGTTGGGAAAGGAATAGCTCTCTATTTGAAAGAGAATATAGTCGATCATAGATCTGTGTCGTCTGATAATTACAAAGTATACTTTTTTTGTCCATCAGTTCAGTCCGTTCGTTGTCTGTCCAGTCTGTCACAAAATCACGGTTTTTATATCTTACAGTCTCGTTATATTGTTGATTTATATCTGTTAATATGGCATCTTCAACACGGGCTTTAAAATTGTCCCTAATACAGATATTTTGAAAGATAATCAATTAATTCTGCAGATTTTCGTTTACTGTAAGTACTCTAGAGGTGTTCTCTAGAGTACTTACTTTTAGAGTACGCTTTTTGTTGTATTAAGATGTCAGTTGTTCTCAGGTGCATAAATTGCTACGTTTAGTTTAGTCTTTATGTGAGCTATTCTTCTTAAGACAAATTTATAGTGTTCTCCTTGGTTTGCAAGTTTCTGTGTACTAATAGGGCGACCCGTTCTTTGACTCTGGTTTCTTTATGACTGTAGAACATTAAGTACTTATCTAACATAATTTGGCATTTTCCTTTTTTCTTTATCGAATATCAAGATTCAGATAAACATTTACCACGAAAAATACTATCTTGATAATATGATATTTACCAAAAGAGATATCGATATCGGTTAAAACTAAAATACTAAATCCTACTATAAATAAATTTAATATATTTAAATTTATGTAATCGATTGATCAATTGCTTTTTAGATTCGATTCTTTCGCTGCTTCGTATGCTTTCATTATAAATTTTTGCTCCATAAAAGAACTTAAAAATTGTATTTAATTACAAACTCCAATTAAACAAGTGCACTTTTTACAAAGAACTGCATTCTTTTATAGTTACGATGAACATTTTTCAGTACTTCAGTAATTCCAATTATTATTTTATCTTACAATATATCAAATAGTCCTATGCATGTATGTATGGTAGGTTACCTGGTTACACAGACTTGGCATATTTTTTTATCTATTTATTAATTATATTGCCGCCTGTTTTCAATACGTGCAGATAAGACAGAGGCTCTTCTATACTTTATTTAATTACCTACTGATCATTGGCACTTTATAAATCACGTTTTAATTTGAGGGGAATATAAAAAAGAACAGAGGAACAGCGTAACACCCTGTTAACTTATTTGTATGATTATGTCAAACAGAAAACATTGGGTCTATTGAATAAAAAGAAGTATTTGCTTTTACACAAGTATTTACTTAATAGTAATTGAATAAAATCATTTCTTTAATGCTTTATTTAATTACTATTAAGTTAATACTTAAATACGAGGAAGTAAAAGCAAATACTTCTTTTTATTCAATAGACCCAATATGTATAATATAAAATCCAGGAGGAAATGAATTTTCAGTAGTCGGCTGTACACCATATATCATACAATATTTAAAAAATGTCTTTATAAAAGGTAAAATTAAACGAGCTCTTTCAGGTTACATCATCGGGATCCTTGGGATAATTCCTTTTGTAGGATTTAATTTTTGATGTTTTGCCTTTCTTCGATCAGTAGTAAAGGATCTTTAGTTATCCATTTTTTATTTTCTCTTCTTTTCAATCCGATTGTTTCTTTTGAAATTTTTATCATTACTTCTTTAAAATGGTTCCATCTTTTTACAAAGAACTGCATTCTTCTCTAGATGCGACGAGCATTTTTCAGTACTTCAGTAATTCCAATTATTATCATATAGGTCTGGATCCCGCATAAGAAAAAAAAGTTGAATAATAGCAAGCTGAAAATTTGTTAATAGGTTAACGGTGTCTAGTCGGACAAACTTTGATACATGGGAACACTGGAACAGGGGAAGTTTTAATGGTGGAAGAGTTTAAAAATTTGGAACGTCAGACTACGAAAACATCAGATGTATTTTGTCGGGAGACTACGAACTCCCCCACGCTACCTAGATTTTATTGGGTTCAGTTTTATAGTAGGATTAAAAGCGACTACGAACTGCCTCACGCTACCTAGGTACGTAGATAATATTTTTGTGAACAAATATAGTTTTTATTTTACTTTATTGTATTCAAAAAGGAACCCAATTCCCAAAGCATGAGCGAAAATTTTAAATGATTAAATAATGAAACTAAAACAATATAAACGAATACAGTTTATTTATAAATCTACATCTACAACTTATATACAATAACAAAAACTACAGTTAAACAATAACAATGCTTAATTCTATGATTGCTCTGATTAGTGATTAAAATAAATAAGAGTGAACACTATATCTTAGATTTTAAAAGTTAACTGCATAATAATTGCAAACTGACTTAATGAAGTCTAATTTAGTAATATTTTGATTAACGTAATATTCATTTAGCCTATTTTCAATAAAATCAACTTTTCTTTTTGCCGTTTTATCAAGTTTTTTTCGAATCTATGTATGTGCAGTTCTAATTTTCACATATACTTCTGCTTGAAAATTTAACAAAATGTCTGTAAATTTAAATACTTCAGGATGTGATTTATAAAAACATTCGTTAAATTTCGAGTGAAATGATTTACATGCGTTTGTAGTAAATATAAGAGATGATGAATTTGAAGCCCACATGTAAGGTGGAAATGTTGAATCTTCCGTTAAATAATTATCAACTAGGTAATCACAAAATTGCAAATCTCTATCTCCTTCGGGCATAATATTAAAAAGTTCATCAGAAAAAAGTCACCAACATCATTTGGATCTAAATAAGGAATGCCGAAAAACAATTTTAAATATTTTCCAATAACAGTTTGATTTTTATATTCCGAGGATAAATTTTGAATTTTTCGGTACCAATTTTGTATTAAATGAAATTTGCAACAAAAAAGAATAATGTCGGACCTCACTAAATTGGCTGCATTTTGAATTGCTATTTCAAAATCAGAAATTATTCGCTTCGGTTTGAAATTTAAATTCAAATCTGTAACTGTACATATTGTTATTAATGTATCAAAAGTACTTTTGTACGATTGCTGTGATTTATTTTGTAACAAACAAAATACTAGAGGAACATAAAAACCATTCTTGTAGTCATGTATAGTAAAAATCTGACAAAAATATGTAGAACAGTATTGAAAAGTTCCATCTACATACAAAGAATCTACATTACACAAAAAGTAAATATTTGTGAAACAACTAAAAATTGCGGAATTATTTTTCGTAGATAATAAAAAGTTTTCACTTTTTTACATTTGTTTTTAAATTTAAGTTCACTAACGCTTGTAGAACTTCTTCCTGTGACTTGGACAATGACGGTTTGGATTCTCGTCTTGCAGCATAGATATTTCTTCGAACGCATGAAATGTCTTTCGTCGTCAGCGGTAAATTTTCGTTCGTCAGCGACTTTTCTTAAAATGTAAAGTTATAAAAGAAGGCTTATTCCTCAAGTTATTTAAGAAATTATAAAAAAATACTTTTACATCTAAATATTTGGATATTGGTTGAATGTATTTTATGATTAATTGTTACACATTTGTTTACAGGGTGTTCAAAATTTACACTTTTATTATTGGATTATTCAATGTGTCATATGATTCTTATTTTAAATGGGACACCGTGGATATGAATAAATAATTATACTAAACAAATCTACCTCTTTCGAATGATATATAAATGTCCTATAACTAGGTGTCATAGTTTTTGCGTAATTTAAAATTATTAAAATTCTTTATCTGTAAATCGATTTTAAAACAAAAGATGTAGTTAATTAATGGCATTATATGACATTGTCATTTTATGACAGTACGGTCTAGTAATTATTTTATAATTAATTTATTCCATGATTGATTATTACACATTTATTTACAGGGTGCTCAAAATTTACAGTTTCATTATTGGAATATTTGATGTGTCATATGATGCTTATTTTAAATAAAACACCATGTATGTTAATAAAAATATTATACTAAACACAGGTTCCTCTTTCGAATGGTATAGGGATGTTCCATAACTAGCAGTCATAGTTTTTACGTAATTTACAATTTTCTTAAACAGTAAATTGATTTTTAAAATAATATTTATGCACTCTCGACTTTTAAACTGTACGAAATAAATGTTTGTTTACTGTATCATAATGAAATAAAAATTATGTCTATTTTCTAGAGCATTATTATGAAAAGTAGGTAGATTGGTCTGTATACAATACATTTAAAAAAATCAGGATCTGCTCCAAAGTCTAAAGTCCATAAACGATAAGTTAAATATTTATCATAATCCTGTTCGGTCTAATATTGGTATAGTTGAGTTTTATACGGATAATAGTGGGGTATTCTAATAGTCGTTTGACTGATTTACCCGAAATTTTTTCTTTACTAGTATTTGGGTTTTCCGTAACAGAAAGCAGGACATCAAGTTTCTTGACGTGATCACAAATAACTGGTTTATTTTTATTTAACTTTCCGAAATTTCTCAAAAACGTCCTTTTTGGGTGACTTCTATCAGGATACCTACTTTTGAGCGTAAACTTTAGAAAGTAAGATACAATTTTGCAAACACTCCCCAATGCAAAGTACCATGTCTACTCTTTCGTAGATAACGTGGTTATATTCATTTTTAGGAACAATTAAATTTGAACATCATACATAGATGTTTATATTTTTGATAATTACCAGACCGTACTGTCATAAAATGACGATGACATACAATGAGATACATTTTTTGTTTTAAAATCGATTTACAAATTAAGAATTTAAATAATTGTAAATTACGCAAAAACTATTAGACCTAGGTATAGGACCTCCATGAACCATTCGAAAGAGGTGACTTCGTTTAATATAATTAAGAATTAATATACATGGTGTTCCATTTAAAATAAGCATCATATGACACATTGAATAATCCAATAATGAAACTGTAAATGTTGAACACCCTGTAATAAATGTGTAATATTCAATCATGGAATACATTCAACCAATATCCAACTATTTAGAAGTAAAAGTATTATTTTATAGTTTCTTAAATAACTTGAGAATGAGCCTTCTTTTAAAACTTTACATTTTAAGTAAAGTCAACATAACTCAGAACACTCTGTACATAGGTATAGGGAAGCCTTGTGAAACTATACCTTATTTTTTGCGGACAATAAAAAAAATCCAATAAAATACAGGATGTTCCATAGGAAAAAACATAACTTTGATACGCCGCCATTTATTGCATATATTTTAAAATGATTTTAAAGATTTTAACAACTTACAAACCACTAATTAAATTTTTTTTCAAATCTTTTACCATTTCGCTGTAATCTTCCGTCGCGTTAGTGGTGACTCACCCTGAATATAAAAAAAACATGAAAACTGAAAAAAACAGAGTGTGATACAATATTAACTGGGTACAATTCTTTGAGACAGAGAAAATATATACAAAATGTTGGGTAGAAATAAATGGCCAGCATGTAATGTAGCCAGCGTGTACCAGACTACTGGAAGACGAATATATAACAATACCGATATACAAGAGAGGAAACAGCAAAGACCCTACCAATTACCGTAGTATCACCTTGCTCAGCACAAGTCTTAAACTTTTAACAAAAATACTTGCCAATAAAATAAATTAAATATACACAATTAGTGAGGAACAACAAGGCTTTCGGGAAAATATGTCCACAGTAGACGCCGTATTCATAGCCAGACAAATAATTGTTGAGAAAGCACTGGAATAATATTATATTATAATAAACCTGCATTTACGTTCTTTATAAATCTGAATAAAGCTTTCGATTAAGTAAGGTGCTAAGATTGCTAACGGAGAAAAATCAGCCCAACAAGATGGTAAGGATAATTAAACACAGTAATACGAAGAACAAAACCAGAAAAAAAGTCGAGAATGAACTAACATCGGAAGTCGAAATCAACTCGGAAATCCGACAAGGGGATAACTTGAGCCCATTGCTTTTCAATTTAATAATGGACAAAATCATAGAAGACATTAAAAGTGCAGAAAAAGGATATAAGATGGCAGAAAAATAAATAAAAATCTTCTGTTGATGACGACCCATATGATGTAAAATATTAATTAACAACCAACTAATTGAACGAGTCTCAAAACAAGAAAATAAAGCCAATTACGTGTCAGGATGTCTAAGGGATGCAGTGGCGTACTGAGCATGGTTCCGCGGTTTTCGCGGAATCAGGGCCCGGGCCCTGCAAGGGTCCGCTCTAACACTCTTTTTGTTTCTTTTATTTTTCTAATTTGTTGGGGACATTTTGAACTACACAAGTACGAAATAGAAAATGTAACTGCTTAATAAATTTATATTTTTGTGTAGGTACTTATAAATAATAAAAACGAGGAATGCCTATTTATCAAAAAAAGGTTAAAACAAAATTTATTAATAAACAAAGGGATCACTTTTGTAAGGTTCTGCACTCGTTTTATCTGCCTAAATCGAAGCCCTGGTTTCAACACTTGTTTAAAGAATAACCGCCTGTAGCTACTAACCCAAACATTTGTATTTATATCAGCACTGTACATAAATAAGATGTAAATTATAAAGTTGTAAAAATTTGGAAATTGACATAAATGTAAGTTTTATACGGAGTGTTATAAAAATAATCCCAAGACAATAAACTCGACGCTCGATGCTCCTTTTTTTTCGTATTTATAGTACTCATTCTTCAAACTTTGGCTTTAGTTAATTCTTAACAACTGAAATTAAATTTTTATCATGGGCAAAAGTGGTTACAACTGAACTAACAGGTACGTATTAGAACTTCCGCCCTTCCTGTGTGGAAGCAGTCAGTAAGTTGAAACTCTAAGAGCTAAGACCGTGGTCTAAGACTCTCGAGTTTTATAAATATACACTAAGCAGCAAAATGAACGCACCCCTTAAAAATGGGCATTTTTGATGTCTCGAATTTCCTAAACTTCTTGTCCGATTTGAGTGATTTTTTTAATATAATATAGCCTATAGCTTTATTCTTTAACAATATCCCTGTAATAATATTGTTGCTAAACAGGTAAGTTGTCTTTGTATACCGGGTGTACCAATCATACTGAGTTTTTTACTAAAAGTTCGGAACACCCTGTAGAATATTTTGCTTCTTCTTGCAGTACCGTCTCCTATCGGAGGTTAGCTACCATCACAGCAATCTTAACTTTGTTGGCTGTAGCTCTGAACAATTGTATTGAACTGCACCCGTACCACTCCCTTAAATTTCGCAACCAGGAAATCCTCCTACGTCATACATTTCTCTTTCCCGGGAGTTTTCCTTGGATTATGTGTCTTACAGGGAGTACAAACAAAAAAAAAATTACGGACATAAATAATAAATCTACTAATTTTTACAACAAACCAGACACTTTTTCACTGTTAACAATTTGTTATTAAATTGCTATTTGATCATAGCCTACTTTAGGCTTGTTTTTAAACTAAGCAGAAAATAAGGATTTATTGATGAAAAACATGCCTAGTTGTTAAAATACCTAACTGTTTTATTTTTCAATATAAGCAAATTAATTAAAAAACAAAATGTTAAGAAAACCTGAGGTTATAGTTGGGTTTTAATTTTAGTATTTTATAAATTCTAGAATTCTCCACAGGGTGTTGCGCACTTTGAGAAAAAAAACACCATTTTGATTGGTACACACGGTATACAATGACGATTTACCTGTCTAGCAACAATATTATTACAGCGATATTGTTAAAGAATAACGATATACCGTATTAAGAAAATCACTTATATTAAATCGGACAACAAGTTTAGGAAATAAGAGACAACAAAAATGTCTCATTTTTAAGGTGGTGCGGTAAATTTGCTGCTTAGTGTATGATGATTTATATTTAATGTTTATTAAAAACTTTTGATATACAATGTGTGTTTTTATTAGAAAGGGGCCCCGCATCCCAACTGGAACCAGGGCCCGCGGATCTATCAGTACGGTACTGTAGGGATGTCATCTGGAAAAATAAAGATATGAGGCTGGAAGGGAGCGTACGCATATACAAAGCATGTGTGAGACCTATCATGACGTACGCGATAGAAACAAGATGTGACACAGCAGAAAGCCAGAGGATACTGAGAACATCAGAAATAAGAACGTTGAGGTCAACAACTGGGAAAACACTGAGGGACAGAATACCAAACGACGGAATAAGAGATCCCTGTAACATACAAGACATGAACGGTGGGGAAGACAGAGAGAGAGAGAAGACGAAAGTTGAATCAGCATGTGACGAGAATGGACAGCGAGAGAATACCCCGTATAGACAAAGATTCAAAGCCAACAGGCAAGAGACTTTAAAAGGTGACTTAATGAAGGCCTTTTAAAAGGTGGCGAGATAGCTGGTAGTCAACATCACAGCTACGAATACAAGCTCAAAATCGGTTAAAAACAGGTCAAGAGGCCTAATATAACAACAAGAAGAAGAAAAATTGGGACCAATTTTAACAAAAAAGGTTTTCATCCACTCTTCTATTAAGATCATATTTTTTTGGAGTATAAAATGTGTAGGTACTCCAAATGGATATACCAAACTGTTGCGTATAGTTTGGTTTTGCATATGTTCTTTTTGTTTCTGATCTCCACGTATGTCCTAAAATTTTGACACAAAATATTTATCGGATATTTTTTAATAAAGAAATATACTTAAACACGAACTCATCATCCAGCCTTTTGCATCCAAAGTTGAACAGTGGTCTCGCCTAATTTCTTCCAGTTCTGTCGGTCTTGACCTTGCTGCAGCCAATTTCCAGCGACAGCAGCCAATTGCCAGAAACCATTTTGACGTCGTCAGTCCATCCTGTAGGTGATCTAAACACTAACTAGTTATCATAAAATACAACTTAATACTTAACTAACGAATATATAAGTATATATTCGTTGACTGAACTATACTGTACTAGGTATAGAATTATGTTTAGTGGCCGATTATGCTATATTAGACGCAAAATTTCTTCGAATCTCTTTGATGGGGTCCTGGACGTAATTAGGATCAATTTTTATGTTCTTGTCAATGTTCTTCATCGTGGCCTTCACAGCACCATGACGTACTTTCCTAAGGTAACTCGATATTATTTTGTTGTTATTAAAATTAAAGTTAATGAGATTTTTGCCAGAGCGTTTAGAACATGCGTTACTTCATCGTTACAATCAAACTATTTATGATGTTCTTTTATACTAACATTAACCATTATTAATTTGCAGACTTGAATTCGCATATATCTTCTTTTATTGGTACGGAGTAATCTAGTTAAGACTGATTTTGTCGACACTTATGTGTTAGTTATAAAAGTAACCTATCTATATATCAATTTAATTACCAAGAGTAACTAATAGGAACATCCACCTGCGCCATTACGGATTTAAAAAAATACTTACACTCTCAAGTACAAATTGCAATCAGCTACGCATATATTTTACTAAGAATTATGTTCTTTTACATACGAGATACAAATCTGCTTTGTGCAGTAATTCTAATTATTCTTTTATCTTCTAAAATATCGAATACACCTCTTGGTTCATTAGAAATTTTTTACTTATTTTTGCGTGTATTAATTATCCCACTGCTTCTTGTTTTCAGTAGGGGTAGATAATACGCAATTTTGTCGTGAATTAATTGAACATCTTGGCACCTGCACAATTTTAGTTTAATGCTATTAAATCAGTGAAGCTCGTGTTGATTCATATCAAATAAAAATTTAAAGAGGTATACAAATTGGTTTTCAATTGAAGTGAGTTATATAGTTTTTAGTCCAAGAAATAAGAATGAAGAAAAACTTAGTACTGACACCAGGAATTTATTGAAACAAAGAAATCTTATTACAGAAAGAAATGATCAAAATGGAGAGCAAAAGAGAGAGATAAACAGAGAAGTCAAGAAAGCAATAAGAAAATACTTAAGAAAGTATAATACACTAGAAATCGAACAAACCATAGAAAATAATAAAGGCCTAAAAAGTATGCGAAAAAAACTAAATAATGGAAAAGTCTGATTATTAAATTAAAAACAAAAAGGCGAAATAACAACAAATAGAGAGGAGCTTTTAACAATAATAGAATACTTCTATGGAAAACTTTTTAAAAGCAGACGGATGAACCAAACACAGCTAAAAGATGCAATAAGCAAAACAAAATTAAATCAAGGCTCTGAACTCATGCCAGAAATAACTCTCAGTGAAATTAGACAAGCGATGAATAAAATGAAATCCAATAAATCACCAGGAGACGATGAAATAGTGATCAAGGCTATTAAGAATGGCGGAACCTCTAATAAGAAAAATAAAAGATCTCTTTAATCTATGTTTGACAAAGAAATCCATACCATCTGAATGGAATAGAGCCAAAACAATTCTTCTGAACAAAAAAAGAGAAAAAACTGATCTGGAAAATTACCGACCAATCAGTTTGTTAAACCATCTTTATAAACTTTTCACGAGAGTAATCACCACAAGATTCGACAAGAAATTAGACCTATATCAAAGTAGAGAACAAGCTGGATTCAGAGCAAACTTTGGAACCAACGATCACCTCCAAACAATAAAAAAACTCATCTAAAAATCCATAGAATATAACAAGCCCTTAGTTTTAGCATTCGTAGATTTCCCCAAAGAATTCGACTCAGTATAACTCGACAGTGTTATAGAAGCACTAAACGAGAGCCGCATTGATAGCCGATATTCGAGGCTAATATGTAATATAAGTACAGTGGAACCCCGATAAGTCGGCCCCCGATAACCCGGAAGTCCGGCTAACCAGGACCGATTTTCATCAGATAAACATTTTGATTTTCAGTACATATTTTGTATTTTGACAACGACAGCAGATCTGGGCGTCGAAATGTTAATAAAACTATTTTTCAATTTAATTGTGGCTTATTTCCCATCAAAATACATAGTTAATTATCAGACAAACATTTCAACAATAAAAATGTATGTAATATAATATTTGAGATATAATACGTATTTGTGTAATTTGAACTACATAATATACCATAGTAAAAATGACTCATGGCACACAACGTTAATTGTCGTGTTATCGAAAACAACAGGCACCTGTAAGTATCCTTGATTTATTTGAAACTGTCTTAGTATTGTTTAGAAAAGATTAAAAGACTATTAAAATTATTTTTCAAACAATGGTCTTAGTCTTCACTGTTATTAAATAACAAATCTTGCGATTGAGACCGTATTGTCTGTAGTAAAGTTGCATTGTTCGCTTCCGTTCTGTAATCGTTCGTAAATCTATTCAGATTTTGTCTTTGCGGAAATAAAACGTAAAAATGTTATTTTTGTTTCAAAATGATATCAAAAGACAGTTTGGACAATCGGTGCAAAGCTAATAAAGCTAAAAATTAGACTCTCGACGACGCGACGCTTTGTATGTGTGGTTTTGTGCGAAGCGCGAACGTGGTTTACCAGTGTCTGTGTGCCAATTATAACGGAGTTTATCTGTAAGCATACCATATTTATTAATTTTTACCATTTCTCCGGCAAACCCGGATTTTCGATAACCCGGATCGGCGGCGGTCCCGATTAATCCGAGTTAACGGGGTTCCACTGTATATAAAAATGCGACAAGCTCGATTCAACTACATGCTAACATCAACCAAATAAAAATCCAAAGAGGTATCCGTCAAGGGGATACGTTGTCACCTAAACTTTTCATATGGGCTCTAGAAAAGCGATCAAACCCTCGAATGGAGTGATAAAGGAATAAATGTGGACGGAGAGATGCTAGACCACCTAAGCTACGCAGATGATGTAGTCCTGATTGCAGACGATTTGGGACAAATAAAGGAAATGTTGGAAGAAATTGTTGGAAGAAAATGTTGGAAGTACAGTATGTCATAAAATAGGCTTAAAAATGAATATAAGAAAAACAAAATATATGACGAACTTAGTACCAAGTAAACACCTTGAAATACAAAATGAACAAATAGAACTGGTAGAGCAATATGTGGGTCACGAAATTAAGATAGGTAAGGAAAATCAAACAACCGAAGTATCCAGAAAAATAATACAAGGATGGGCAGCATACGGAGCTCTTAAAAGCATGTTTAAGAGTGATATTACAACTAACATGAAGAAAAAAGTTTTCGACGAAGGCGTGCTACCGGTGATGACCTATGGTGCAGAAAATTATCGCTCACAAAGAAAAACACACAAAAACTAAGAGTAGCGCAGAGAAGAATGGAGCGATCAATGATAGGGGGCACTCTGCGAGACAGGATTACAAACGAAGATCTACGAGATAAGACCAAAGTCATAGACGTCATTGAAAAAAGCTGTAACTTAAAATGGAAATGGGCTGGACACGTTGCCAGAATGAAGGATGGAAGATTTACACGTAAACTAGTTGAATAGAGACCAAGAGCCGATAAACGTAGCAGAGGAAGACCACCAACACGATGGCAAGGCGACTTACGAAAGACAACAAAAAGCTGGATGCAGAAAGCACAAGATAAAACACTTTGGAGACAAAAAGGGGAGGCCTATGTCCAGTAGTGGATTGAAAAAGCTGATGATGATATAGTTTTTAGACTACTATCAAAAGAATAAGACAAGTGCTGCAGTTTTAAAAAACCTATAACTTAATATTTTGTGTTCAAAAGTACCTACTTTCTTATAAATGTTTACCAACATAAACTCAGATGGATGAGACATATAGAAAGGAGAAAACCAGAAGCGGTTATCAAGAAAATCACCAAATGAAAACCAGTATCAGGCAGACCGCGAGAAAGACCCAAAACTAAATGGGAGAACCAGAGGTGGACCTTAAAATGACGGGAGTTAGAGAATGGGTAACCATAAGCAAAAACAGAAAAGAATGGAGAAAAATTGTAGAAGATACCAAATCACACAACCAATTTTGTAAAGTGTTTAATTACTTTTACGTACTATCGTGAATTCACTATCGATCTTAGTACTTTAAACAGAAATCTTTGGATGATATTCAACGACGTTAGCTTTGCATAGCCTCATAAATGCAGTCCGTATTACACAATAGCTTAGAGGATGGCTTTGCATAGAAGCATTTTTTTTGGATGTTGTGTTTTGATTTTCGTCCAAGTAGCCAATATATTTGCCGAGCAAAGAATTTTAAGTCGAGCTGTCTTCTTTTGGTCTGGATATGTTTCTTCCAAGTCAGACGTTAGTCAGGATGGGGACCAAGGTATCTAGCGTATGTTACTGTGAGTATTCTTACATTGTCCATTCTGACAGGTGGGTAAATGTTATTTGAGTTGATTTTGTTTTCTTTATTTTTGTTCGCCATTTTGTGTACCAATCACTGAGTATGTCCAGATGATGTTGCAGGTCTTGTGAGGTTTGCATTGGATCTTTATTTTTAGCTAGTATTGCTACGTTGTCAGCTTTCGCATATTTCGTCTTGTCCGCAAGTGCCCCCAAATTTGACTTGTCCGGAAATGCTCCGTTCGCAAGTGCGCCGACACGAAAAAGAAGAACGGTACATCACTAATTAAAATATCGGTTTATATTTGCTCTCTACTCTCCCACCGCAACCAATTTTGTCATTAAATTTAAAAATAATTAAGATTTAGAAAAAAAATTAACAAAACCAAAAAGAAAATAAATTCAGGTATGTATAATACAATATTCCAATTAACAAAATAAAAACCAATATTCCGTCGTTTGCCAACATTAATCCCTTTATCCTAAAGATAAATAACAGTTTGTCGACGAAAAATCCATTCGAACAAATAAATGTTCGTCGACGAATAATTGTACATTCGATGAATTGTGCATTCGACCAACTGTTTGTCGACCAAATGTTGTCGACAATTTTCGGTCGACGAAGTGTTCTCGACCAACTTTCCTAGATCCCCTGCCCTACGGTAAATCCGGCTTTATGCATAATAATAAATACCGACTTCTACAGTTGATTTTACAAAGTAAGATTTAGGGCAAGAGAGGCCCTGAACGTAGACGTATATCCTGGCTGGCCAATCTTAGGAAATTGACTGGTTTAACCAGGGGCGTAACAAAGGCCCCCGCAGCATGAAGCTTGCGAGGGGGCCCCAATATGTCAGGGGCCCCATCTTGTTGTCTAATAAAATGTAAAAATCTGTTATCGTTATATTATTGTGCGCATACATAGGCAACGTTTTTTAAGCAATGCAGTATTAAAAATAAAGTTGCCCATCAGATGATACAATGTATCGTATGTATGTCTTGTATGCATGTATTAATAAAATTGTAGATATATTCGCTGAGAGTAGTGCTCGAAGAAAGTTGTTCGTCTCATAGAATAATACTATGTAATAATATAGTGGTTTATTAATTTTCTTTTTATTTTATTCTATGCCAATAAAGATGAATAAACAGTGCACGAATACACCAATAGCCCAATAAATGACCGATTTGGAGTGGAATTATCAGCTATACGACGTATTTGCTTGGCAATTTGGATTTAGATTCTATTTATTCTCCACTTCAAAATTGGAGTTGTCCCGTCGGTTGCGGAGGATGAAAAATATACGTTTCAAATAAGTCCGGAAATGGATACATTGACTAATTATAAGCAACTTTTGTTCTATAGAGCTTCTTTATCTAAGTCAATACTTTTCAAGTGACCTGCGAGTGAAAATGTGTATTTTTCAACAAAAAAACCAAGTATTCAGGCGGTTTTTCGCAAATAACTCAAAAAATATGTATTTTATCGAAATATATTATCAAAAAATTATCGAAAAAATATTTTTATCAAAAATGTAGCTTATGAAAACCAAAAAAAAAATAATTTACATATTCGTGAAGTCTATCGACACAGTAAAGGAAAAGTAGCTCATGAAAAATTGTTCTTATTTGTTCAATTTCAAACGAAGCAGTTTTCGGGGAAAACTCATTGAAATTTTTTTTAATGTTTAAAGTAGAGCTTTATTTTTATTTTTTATAGCATTTTTTGTAGCATCTATAGCAAGCTTCTAGCATCAAAACAAGGCGAGTACTGCTCAATATAAAGTTGACCCTTTTTGAAGCTAAAAAAATCTCCCCCTAAGTTGGATCGGTTCGAAGTTCTTATTTTTGAAAAAAATTGGTTTTATAGTAAAAAAAGTTTTTATAACCACCTGTCCCGCTTGCTACGAGAAAAATATTTTTATTTTTGTGCTGAACGGTAGTAAAGGTTGTGCTGAACGAGGTAAAGTGTGAGGTAACCTAAGCTATGCATGAATCATAAAAAAAAAGTTCATGCCTCCTCCCCCCCGAAAATCGATCTTGGATCCGCCCTTGAGTACTAATTAGTGATACGAAAAATCTCAAAAAGTAAAGAAATGTAGGTTTTGCTTTCATAAATATTTTCGTTTTATTCTGTTTTTCTGTAAGACAAAAATTGGTTAAGATATGGCTGTTCTCAATTTGCATACACTGGTAATAAGGGACTCGTTAGAACCCTTTCAAATAAAACCCATTACCCAAGCGGTAATAATTAGTTTCATTTGGGGTGCTAAATAGGGGGAGATTTTCAGAATGTTTTTTACCAAAAAAGTCTTTAACTGTATTTTGAGCGTAACTCGCTTAGTTTTGATGATAGAAATTTTTATAAAAAGTAAACAAAACTTAAAACTTTTTTTAAAACACTTTAAAAAACTTTTATTGATTTTCCCCGAAAAAGGCTTCATTTTTGGGTATTTCACGTAAAAATATTTGATTAGGAATTTGACGAAAAAGAACAATTTTTCATGAGCTACAGATTTGCATTTATCTGGTCGGTAGACTTCATTTTTGTAAGAGCTACATTTTTGCTACTTACTAATACTTACTTTTTGAGATATTATACTAATGTATTGACTGGACCACTTCGGTGGTGACATTGAAAATTACACGGTCAGAAATTACAATTAAGAAAAGGGCTACAGTTCTACCGAATTATATTATTAGACATCACTAATTTATTTATAATTTTCTTAATATAATATTAGATCATATAATACGTTAAAAAAACATCAACTGACAACTAGTCTACTAAAATGTAAATATCAAAAAGTTCTCGATTTTTCCAAATGCTAAGTATTAACTGTATTGAAATATTAAAAATTAAACAAAAGAAAAAAGGAAATTTCACGTTCATTAAATGGGCTATATAACACATCAATAAATTTTTGTTACACATGTCGCATTTAGTAATTTTTGAAGTTATACTTCTTTAGGCGCGATTGAGATTGAGGGTGAATTTATATTGATCTGAGCGCATGCGCACACCGACAGTATGGTATTATTCGTTATACGGGCTCTAATTGGGTGTTGAAATGATCTGTCAATAATAAATAGTTGTTCAATATAAAGATAAACAAATGTATAATATATTAGTTTTATTGTTGTGAGGACAGAAACAAAAAAGTTTATAATTGTAGTGACATTTAAATAGTTTTTAAAAGCAACAGGTACGTAATAATTGTAAATGTATCATAGGTACCTACCTATTTGAACCTACCAAAATACATAGTATGTAATACTTTTATTTAAATAATTTGATTACCATCAAAATTTCTATCAATGTTCACCTAATATATTGTTTTCTAACTCTATGGTTTGTTGTATTTTTTCAATTCTAAATCATTTCAATTCAAAATCAAAATAATTTAATTTAATTCAAAAATGTCAAAAGCTCAATCCGTTTAGTTAGTCGATCTTCGCACATAATGACACATTGCCTCCGTGGCGAAGCGTTTAAGGCGAATGAACCCCAATATACCAACCGCGCTGATAGCTGGTTCGAATCCCAATAAAAACTTTTATTTTTTTATTTTTTTTATACATTTTATGATTGTAAATATATTTATTATATAATTTTATTTTCAGAAAATACGTATTTAGTTAAAAAATTTTCCGACAATTAATGTTCAGAAATCATTTGTGGCATTTTTAATGTGTTTGTGTGTGTTTTATTCTTTTTATTATTTTAATTTTTGGCACTGTTTTAATAAAAATGTTTGAGAAGTAGTAAGTATAAATTAGTTTAATATTTAAATAAAATATAAATAAAAAGTATATTAATTTCGTTTAAATCATATAATAGAAGTATAACTTCTTACGTGCGTACAAAGTACACACACATTCTTTTTTTTTAAAGGGGGCCCCATTTCCAATTCTGCGGAGGGGGCTCCGTCGGATTTTGTTACGCCACTGGGTCTAACGTCAACTGATCTATTTCGAGCTGCTGTGAATAGAATATGGGGGCCAATGTGGTCGCCAACATATCTAGAAGATAGGCACCTTTGGAAGAAGATTCAACAGCAAAAAAAGTACCTACCTGAAAAAAAAAATAGGTTTTATTATGTTCATCGCTTGTTCTGGTATGTAATGAACGTAAAGTAAAATAAATTTGAAAAGAATTATAATTTTTTTTTTTATAAATATACGATCCCCATATCTGGTCTTCCCAATATTTATGCAACGTACTAAAAATACCGCAAAAACCAAGTTGTTGTAAATATGTATCGTATATCATTTTAGAAAACCATCTACCCTAACAAGATGACAGGCCAATTAAACCAATTTGATCATCGAGTTCCTTTTCCGTCAGATTCATCATATTTTTTTAACATTCATCAATATTATATTATTCTTGAAACGCAACGTAAAATTGGGCCAATATTTGCAACAATCCACAGCTATACCAGCTTACAGATTTAGAAGAAGACTTTGTGTTTAATTTGCTTTCTACATTTCGTTAATTGCCCCAAATCTCACTTTTTCGGGTTTCAATTCCATATCAGTAATAATTTTTCCAACTCATTATTTGGATGATTTTAATGAAGAAGGCTATATTAAGCGCATGCAGAAGTTAGCCAAAATTGGCGAAGATTTCTTTTTCCTTTATAACTTATTCATAGGCGTTCAGTGCAGATTTCTAAGGAAATGTGACCATAAATTATTTTACGTACATGAAGTTTTACCAAGTTTAAAAAAATATAGATTTTGACCTAGAAGAATTTATATTTGGGCGGATATAAGGCAGTGTTTTAAGACAGGCTTAAAAATAATCTATTGACTTCCAAGCTAAATCAAATGTTACGTTATTTTGATTAGTAGCCTTAAGAAGATCGGCACGAAACTTTCTCTCATAGAAGAACAAAATAAATATGAAAGACTAGTCACTAGAGCACTGGAGAATATTGCAGAAAATGAAAACTTCGAACAAAAATGGATGCAAATTTAAGTATGGATGACCAAAGCACTTGCCTGCAAAGGTAAAATAGTATATTTGAAAAAAGTGCGTTTTGAAATAAATGACTTTTTGTTCTTTTACTGTGCCGTTTTGTATACCTAAAGAGTATATAAAAGATTTTATACGTATATACCGTCGGATGAGATAAAAATTCCCATTGGTCATACTATGACAATAGAGTATAATATGAAATGTTATATTACTTTACCATTGGAATTGGAAAACCGTTTTTATGAAATATGTTCCGTATAACAGTATACACCATATATATCCTGTTTTACCAGTAGAGTTTAAAAAAATTGATATAGCATAATACCAGGGATAAGCAGTGTAAGACGATGTATACTATTCTGTCTTTGTAGAGTTTGCCGAATATACTTTTTAAGCATAGCAGAAACGCAAGTACAGGTACTCATATACTGTTTTACCAGTGTCACAGTTTGAAAACTAAATGAGATAGAAATAAACTAAAAATTGCATAAAAAGAGTGGAAAAAATAACCCAGTTTTGGCGGCAAATTAAAAAATCGATTTTTTTCACATATACTATTTTACCTTTACAGGCAAGAGCAGCGCAAGCCAGTAATAAAAATAAAAAGATGAAGACAAATTACGGTTTAATTAGGAATGTTAAATAGGACTTGATGAGCGAAATAAGCTAATACTCAAAATGATTTAAGTAAAATACCAAAGATGGAGATAAAATACAACGAACAAAGGAAACGAGCCAAAAGGATCACAAGATCAAAGAAAGGAAAATGCAATGAAGATAAAGTGAAATGCACACAAGAAAGCTTTAAAAATGGAGAAATTAGAACCATATCAAGGAGTAAAAATTGGAAAAAGGGTTATCAAAGAAAACGTGTACACCACAAAAGCCAAAATGAAGGAATCTAGTAAGCGACGAAGAAATACTGAACGGACAGAATACTTCAAAGAGCTTTAAAAACTTTATGCCATAATTACAGAGGAATAGCGCTACTAAACGTTGCATACAAAATACTTACAGGACACATAAAAAGATAACACAAAATACAGGTAATGACTTAGGATAATATCAATGTTGATTCAAAAGATGACGCAGCACAGTGGATCAAATTTTCCTGCTGTGAAAATTACAAGCGAAAAGCTACGAATAGAAAGAGTGATGTCAATTTACAAAAACAAAATGTATGTACCTCAATTCTGCATAATAAACAGGCACCTTTTAAAACAGGTTAACAATTGCAAGTACCTACGACATGAATCGATAGCAGGCTAAATTATGAACGAGAAATATAGTCGAGAATAGAACAGGCCAGAAAATCTTTCAAAATAATCAAAAAACTGCCATGTGATTCTCGAATAAAATCGAAATTCGACTACTTTTATCAAATATGCTACGTCTGGTCTACACTTCTTTGTAGAATTGGAGGTCTTTGAAAGGTTGATCTACCGAAGGATCCTTAAGATTTCATGGACATAGCATATGCCAAACGAAGAAGTACCGTATAGAATAGGCAAGGAACGAGAACTTTTCAACACAGTGAAAGTGAGAAAAACATACCTATTGCACACGCTAAGAAATAATCTTCTTCTTTCTCGAAACTCCTAATGCCCCTCAGGGCGTCGGAGATTTTATTCATCCTCTATCCATATCTTCCATTTCTTGCGGTCCTTTGCCAGCTCTTTCATTTGTTAAAGTGTTTTTTTTTTCCCTGTCCAATTTCTATACTCTGATCGATCCATCTCTTCCTTGGCCTCCCTTTAATTCTTTTACCATATCTTTTTGATTCCATCACCTGCTTTTTTACTCTTCCTTGGTCCATTCTGTTAATGTGTCTATACCATTTTAATTTTCTTTTTTGGATCTTGGTTATTATCGATTCCTGTCTCAGTCTTTGTCTAATATCTTCATTTCTTATTCTGTACAATTTCGTTTTTCCTGCTAGTTTTCTCAGCTGCTTCATCTCCGCTGCGTTTATTGTACTGTCTATTTTTGCATTGTTTACCCATGTCTCACTTGCATATATTAAAGTTGGTACAGATATTGCATTGTATACATTCAGTTTTATTTCTTTATCTATTTCTTCCTTTCCAAATATTGTTTTACTTAGTGCATAGTAGATCTTATTTGCTTTTTTCGCCCTGAATGAGATTTCTTGATCTAGCTTTCCATCCTCTGATATTATTACTCCCAGGTATTCAAACGTCGAGACTGTCTCTATTATTTCGTTTTTGCACCTAAATATCGTTTGGTTTATTTCTTCCCTTTTCTTTTGGGCTACTATCATGGTCTTCGTTTTCTTTACATTTACCTCCATTTTCAAATTTTTTATTTCTTCCACCCAGATATCGATTAATTTTTGCATTTACTTTTTATTTTCTGCTATTATTACTAGGTCATCTGCATATTGTAATCCCTCCATTTTCACTGGTACTAAATTCCTGTACCCTATTGTTGACTGTAATTGCCTTGACTTTCTTTTAGAGCTCTTCATTACTCTATCCATTACTAATATAAACAAAACTGGGCTGAGACTGTTGCCTTGTTTTATTTCTCTCCTTAGGTTTAATATTGGCGATCTGTTTCCGTTTATTTGTACTTTAGCAAGTACGTTTCTATATGTACTTTTTACCACGCTTATTATCTTTTGTGGGATTTGCAGGTCTTCCATTACTGACCATATTACTTCTCTATTTATAGAATCAAAAGCAGCTTTAATATCTATAAACATAATATATAAGTCTTCTCCTATTTCGTTTTTCCTTTCAATTATATTTCTCAGTATGTATATATTATCTGTTGTTCCCTTTCCTTTCTAAAAGCAGCTTGTTCTTCTTCTAGTTTTCCTTCCAGTTCTTTCCTGAGCTTTCTTTCTATTATCCCGGTGTAGACTTTATATGCCACTTTATAGTTATAATATTCCGCTTGATCTCCTTTGTTGTGTATTGGTATCAATAAACTTTCTTCCCAGTCTTTCGGTATCTTTTCTGTTTTCCATGCTTCCCTCATTATTTCCAGTAGCCAAAACTTGCCTCGTTCTCTTACGTACTTCGTCATCTCCGGATCTATGTCATCTGCACCTCCCGCTTTTCAAATCTTTATTCTTGCCAATCCTTCTTCAATATCTTTGATATGAATTTCGTCTACTATATTGTCCCTATTCTCTTCTCTTTCCTGCTGTCCTCTCTCCTCATTTTGTTGGTTACTTGCCTCGAATTTTTCTTTATAGTGCTTATTCCATATGTTTAGTATGTCCTGTATGTTTGTTTTCAATTCATTCCACTTATTTCTAATTCGTCTTATTTGTTTCCTTTTTGTTCCTTTCACGCTTCTTATTTTATTCCAAAACTGTTTATTTTTATTCCCAAAACCTTCGTTCAATTCTTCACCGAATTCCTTCCAGCTCTTCTTCTTCGCATCTTTTACTAGTTCTTTTACTATATTTCTCTGACTTCTGTATTCGTCTCTGTCTTGCTCTTTATTTACTAAGAAATAATAAGTACCAATATCCTCAAAATAATAGTGAAAACAAAGATCAAGAAAAAGAGGGAAATAGAAACAAAAAGACACTATTGTGGCAATAAACATCCGATAAAAGATAGAAAAGAGTATGCAATTATTGTAGTAGCCAACCTTCATTGTGGAGGGGGCACTTTAAGAAGAAGAACAATTTACAATTTAAATAGGCATATTCCTTGGGATTGCGATAAATCAACATTTGTAGCTATTCCTGAGACTTCAAAGATTTGCAATGAACTCAGATTCATTAGTCTGATGAGCCACATTCTTAAATCATGTCTGGAAATTATCCACTAATAAATATATAGATAAAAGGTGTATTTTTCACACCTTTTATCTATATATTCTCTAGTGGATAATTTTATTTTATTGATTGCCAAAAAGCGTTCGGTAATGCATGTCATAGTTTCATATAGATTAAACTATCCAATCTCTAAGTTACAGTTTTTTATTTATTATACGTAAGTCACCTTTTGTCTACATTTTCTAATCAATTCCGTACATTACTTGTTCTAAGCAGACTATACCAAAATCGCAATAAATATGCACTAGAAATAAACAAACCAGGACCAACGTCAACGGGTCTGGACCCCCTATGTATTCAGTCTATAATTTTTTCTCTTAACTCTAAAGTACAACTCTAAATTACACGACAACCGCTTCCAAAGAATTGATAGAAGCCATAAAATCTAATAAAACGCCCTTCTCTGAAAAATAATCTGCAGGCGCATTTGTTTGGGTACTGGTGGAACCATAAACAACGGAAATATTTTTCTCAATTCAAAGAATAAAAAAAATGATATTCTAAATTGCAAATACATTTCACTGGGTATAAACCTTATCTCATGAAAAGTCACGTTTCAAATTTGCGATATAATAAAGGTAAAAAAATTTGTATTTTACTAGATAATCCATGCGTACCTACCCATCGATGGTAGAAAGGTTAATCATTATGGTAAATGACGACCAGTGAGATTAATAGTCGTGAATTGTCTATCAATCCTTTTGATACCGTAGGTATCTGGGATTATATAGTGTATTTTACCCTTAGAGTAAGTGTGAGTCGTACGGCTAAATCTGGAAAATATAATACTTGAGCAGTGTTGCCACAGGCATTGGACAAAATTTTTAGAGACTGCTCCTATTTTTTCGGTAGAAATCTTCAAAGTTCGGTAAATTTTTTTTTTGCCTTTTTTGCTATCACATTTCAAAAAAATGATACTTTAGGTACGAGTATTCAAAAATAAACTACATTCATCATCATAATGACTACATAATGATTAATAATCACCATTCATCATAAAAATCATTCAAAGTTCAAAACCGGTGTACCTTAAAAAATGTATTTTCTTGGCTTTCTAGGTATTATAGAGCAATTTTCTTCATTTTTTTTTAATCCAAATTAACTCGAGTAGAGCCATCTAACTAACGCAATACTAAATATCAAGGACGCTTTAGTTTTGTTATAAGGAATTAATTTATTTATAATAAAATAAAACTACATATTTATTCCTGTTGTAGACTTAAAAAAAAACTTACCACGCGTGTACCTATTAACGTTCAAAATACAAATATTCTTATTTGAAAGCTGTATAATTGTTTAAACAAGTTAAAATTTTTGTTATAAAAAATAATAGTTAAAAGTTATTAACATTTATAAATTACTGTAAAAATATGGGTTTTTTGCAATTATCTCCAATTGTTTATGTATTTTAAATTAGAAACTATTAAGATCTAAAATATTTATTTGAAATATTTTTCTCTAAAATCTACAAGAAATGTTTTATAGGCAAAAACATGATTTTTTACACTTTATAATCGTTTAAAAACAAAACAACGTCGGAAATTGAAGCAATTGAGAACGAGAAAAATTTTTAATATTCTTTAGTTATGCCGAAATACTGTAAGTTAGGGGTGTAATGCTAGTTCGCCTCCATGTGGTGCACCCTGGGTAACGCTAAATGAACTAGCAAAAATTTGGCGGCAGACGAACGAAAAACAAAAACAATATCCTGCCAACATCACAGATCACAAACAGAAATCTTATCTATACGTAAACATACGATGGGAACAAATAAAGGTTCTTCTCAGAACCAACTGACTAGAGATCTCGGACCGTGTATCCGAGTCTGTCACCTTAACATCGAGGGCATAAGCCAGGCAAAATGCCAAGAGTTGCAAAAAATCCTACACGATAATTGACCTGGTTGCCATACAAGAGACCCATACTGAAGACAAAGTCCAGCTTGATTTAAGGGGAAAGATACCTGGCTACTATTTACTGGGAGCCACCTATGATAAACATTACGGCGTCGCAACCTACACTCGCTGCAATATAGAAAATGGTTTCCTACTTTCTGCTTCCAATGAAAATAATATACATGAAGTAGTCACCAAGATTGGAGATATTACCGTAGTTAACATATACAAACCTCCAGCCACTACATGGAACCCAGAAGTGCTAAAGACTCATCCACATCCTACTATATACATCGGCGACTTCAACAGCCACCACGAAATGTGGAAGTACACCACGAATGATGAAAATGGGGAGGCACTAGTAGAATGGTCCGAAGAGCAAAACACATATCTAGTTTTTGATGCCAAAGACAGAGGAACATTTAAATCAGCTGCATGGAGAAAAGAATATAACCCAGACCTATGTTTTGTCTCAAAAGATACCAATGACAGACCACTAACAACTGCGAGAAGTGTCCTTGCAGACTTCCCACATACTCAACATCGTCCGGTGCTTATCACCATCGGAATATCAATTCCAATAATTAGATCATATCCTCGACCCAGGTGGAATCTTAGAAAAGCAAACTGGAAGAAGTTCTCTGAACAACTAGACCGGACCTTGAGCTGGGTCCCTCCAACCAGCAAACATTATGAGAGGTTTGTGGGCGCAGTAATAAGCACTGCCAAGAAAACCATCCCTAGGGGGTATCGCAAAGAATATGTGCCTGAATGGACTGAAACATGTGAAGACTTATACACGAAGTTTCTCGAAAGTGGTGACCGAGAAATAGCCGATGAGCTTTTACACAACATCGATACAGCTAGACGCCAAAAATGGATAAAGACTGTCGAAAACCTTGACTTCAAAAAATCAAGCCGGCAGGCATGGTCCTTGTTGTGGAAAATTAGAGGAGCTAACCAGCTGGAATCCAGAGAGTCTAAAATGTCTCCTAACAAGGTTGCCTCCCATATAGTATCTCTATCCAGAGCTCCACGAGATCGAACACATACTACCAACGTGAAAAGAGACTTAAGGGCATTAAAACAAATGAACAGAACGAACTCCGAATATTCAGCAAGAATACTTATTTCTGAAATCACACATGCGCTGAAAGAAATGAAATCAGGTAAAGCACCTGGCTTTGATGGTATCCATCCAGAGTTCTTGATACACAGTGGTGCATACACGAAACAGTGGCTTGCAATGTTCTTTAATGATATACTTCAGTCTGGTAACATTCCTTTCTCACTTAAGCGAACAAAGATAATTGCAATTCCGAAACCGGGCAAATCAAACGATAAGCCAGAAAACTACCGCCCCATAGCTCTACTCAGCATGGTATATAAACTATTAGAAAAGCTTCTCTTCAACAGAATTAGTCACAGGATACTAGAAAATGTCCCCATTGAACAAGCTGGCTTCCGCCCTCATCGAAGCTGTACGGACCAAGTGCTGTCATTAACAACTTTTATAGAAGCTAGTTTTCAAAAGAAACAAAAGACAGCAACAGTATTTATAAATCTAACAGCAGCATATGATACTGTTTGGAGACAGGGATTAATATATAAACTGGCCCGCATTATCCCCTGCAGAAAGATAATTAACCTCATTGACAACATGCTGACCAACAGAGCCTTCCAGGTTATAATGAGAAAGGAGACGAGTAGACAGATGAAACTTAACAATGGTCTTCCACAGGGTTCTGTCCTTGCCCCTTTACTTTTCAGTCTCTATATTGCTGACATGCCTGAAACCGAATCTCGGAAGTTTGGATATGCTGACGACTGGACCCTTGCAACAAGCCACCAATCTTTAGAAACTACAGAAATTACTCTCACGAATGACTTATCCATCCTCAGCGAATACCTTAAGAAATGGAGACTACAGCCAAGTACTACAAAAACTGAAGTATCAGCTTTTCATCTAAACAACAAGTTGGCAAACAGAGAATTGCGAGTGTATTTTAATACCAAGCTGTTAAAACACAATAAATACCCGAAATACCTTGGGGTTACTCTAGACACAACGCTCACATTCAGAGAACACCTGACGAAAACAGCAGCAAAATTGAAAATACGCAACAATATAATACAAAAACTCTGCGGCACTACATGGGGGTCCACAGCATCCACATTAAGATCCTCTGCTCTTGGCCTGATATATCCGGTGGCAGAATACTGTGCTCCAGTGTGGCTAAATAGCAGGCATACCCACCTGGTCGACACCCAACTAAACCGTACTATGCGTATGATAACAGGCACAATTAAGCCCACCCCTACAATGTGGCTACCTACCCTTAGTAATATAGCACCACCCAACCTACGCCGCGAACATGCATTGGTTAAAGAATATAACAAAATAATGGACAGTCGCCAGCTTCCAGTCCACAACGACATCCCCGATATTCTTGGAAACCATCTCCGATCCAGGTTACCCCCTCTACAATCTGCTCAAGCGCTGCAGCAATCCAACTTTGACTTAAATACCCGATGGAGAGAAGATAGGGAAAGTAGGACAGATCCGCATTACCATAGTCTACCGGACATCATAGGGAAACCTGGCGAATTTGAACGTCCCCGTAAGATTTGGGCAGCCCTTAATCGAATTCGAACAAACTGTGGAAGATGCGCCGACTCCCTCCACAGATGGGGTAAACTCCCCTCGCCTTCTTGTGACTGCGGCGCTGCAAGACAGACGATCAGTCACATTCTTCAGGACTGCCCACGCAGAGCATACACAGGCGACCCTATAGACTTTGTAATGGCAACCGAAGGGTCAATCGAATATATAAAAAAATTTGACATCTGTTTGTGATGCATTGTATAATGCATAAATCTAAATATATTCTGTGATATACTTAAGCCATACGCTAAATAAAAATAAATAACTGTAAGTTAGAAAGGTGGAAAACAAATTTCTCCTCTTTTAAGATTTTAATATAAGTACTATTTTTAGTTTGGAATTATCTTCTCTATCAAAATAAGCCACAATCCCTCAGTGTTCACTATTCAGATTCAGGTGGATACATTTTACTCCCAAAATCATTCATAGTCCTCAAAATTGATATCGGTAAATACGTATCTGCTGGTTCACACATTGCGTCACAAGCTAGTAAAAGCAATTCAAATGAAAATTGACTAATTTCTGTTGCCAGATCTATCCGCTAAAAAAATGGAGAATTAGGTAGATCGGTAGATTTGACAGGTATTCGGTAGATCTACCGAAAAATCTCTAGCTGCGGCATCACTGTATTTGAAGTAAGTCTGGCCCCCCTATTATGAATTTCTAGATCCGCGCCTGCGAGGAGCACTCCCGAATCATGATTTACAATGTATAAACACTATTTTTGAGTGCTCCTCGTAACATCCAACGTGTCTTGGTTTGTTTATTTCTAGTGCATCTTTATTGTGACTTTAGTATAAGTAAATAATTATGCATAGTTTGATCGTCGGATAAACATTGAAATTGAAATTTTCTTCTGGTTAATGAGTATTTTAAATTCTTGGATGACGTTAATCTGAACTTTCTTCAATTAAGGTTTAAAAAATAATACGTGACAAATAAAACTCCTATTTTTATTTCCATCATTAGTGAAAGTCTACTCCACTGGATGTCCAAAAAGGCAATTTTGCATTGATTAACATGTTAAAATTAGCGACAGAGTACCCACTGACAATGAAAATTTTCATCTGCTTGCATCCCAATCTTTATTTGGAAATTTGACCGGCTTTTTCGAATTTTTTTACCAATTATGTACTGTTATTTTTGAATATGTGGTCATTATGAATGTTTGTAGCAAGTTTAATAATCAGGTGAACGCGGTATTTTAATTTTAAACTTCTTCGTCCCCATCTTAGTTAATACATATTGCTAGAGACGGGCTAATCTGCGATTTTACTGTAGCAGTGACAAAATGTGATTGTTCTGTTTTATGAAACTACTTACATATAAAGAGCAGTGCTATTTTATTAGGTCTACTTGAAGTATTTCTCTTCATGAGAGTATATACCTAATTATGGTCAATATACAATTTACTGATTGGTATAATGTGGTATGATATACCCTATGGAAAATAAGTTTGCAAAAATAAACCCAATAATTGATAATTGGGGGATTTTATTAAAAATTAACAAAATTGATAGATTTTTTAAGTATATCTTCTTCTTCTTCATCTTCTTCTTACGGTTCCTATCCATTCCGGATGTTGGCAATCAGCATGGATATCCTAATTTTGCTTGCTGCTTGTCGAAATAGTCCGGTTTCGATGTATTGAACCACTTTTTCATGTCTTGAAGTCCCTTCTTTCCTCTGTTCCTCTTTTCCCAAATACCTTGAAATCTGAAGAATGACTTGCAACAAGCGATATTTCTGTTCATTCCTAACAACATGGCCTAGGTATTCTAGTTTGTGCTCTTTAATGGTGTTAATAATCTCGCATTCCTTGTCCATTTTACGTAGGACCTCAATATTAGTCACACGATCCACCCACAAAATTCGTAAACTACGTCTGTAACACCACATCTCGAATGCCCCGAGTTTTCTTAAATAAGCTTCGGAAATTGTCCAGAACTCCGTGTAATAACTTAGAAAATACATAGCATCTGACGATAGAGATTGTGGTACCAAGTGTGATAATACTATCGTATGGCATTTTTGCCGGGGAGATCCTTTCGGACAGTTACGGCGCCATTTACATCTTTAACCCTGTTTCAAGTAACTAGTGCCGATGTACACTAGCCCAGGGGGACCGACGGCTTTACGTGCTCTCCGAGGCACGCTGAGATGGCTCGTGTCATTATTGAAAATGAAAATGGCTTGTCTTTGGCAGGGCTCGAACCCACGTGCACTGGCGTATGAGGCCAGCCAATATGCCGTTACTCCACGGCCGCTCACGTACCAAGTGGTAAATCGTGACTTCTGAAAAGAGACTGCTGACTGCATCATTAGGTTAGTTCCAAGACGACACATTTGTATGATCCCTTGAATCGTCACGAAATCGATTGGACCGTTTTAATGCGCAGAATCGCCCTTAAAAGGCCCATTTATACATATCAGGGCCGTGTCCGTTCCGTGTTAAGACAGGGCCCGGTCCAAAAAAAACAATATGTACTCTTATGAGCATATTTATACATTGGCGTTTCCCGGACGGGGCCCGTCCGGGTCCGGTCTGAAATTAATCCCAGCCGATATTTTTGCTGTCGGCACTGGCGATGCACGAAAATGACACGGATCGCAGGGACTTGTATAAACACGATTTTATTGTTGTGTGAACGCGACTGCTGGAAAACAGACAAGCAATAGATATTGTGAGGTGAGATCTTCTATCCAAGCCGAAATATTTTCAACTATCTTTTACACAGAGATATGTAATAACGTTTTCCTCCCTTATTCGGCCCGGTACGCACACTGCCACAACCCGGTTGTATGTAAATATTGCATTAAAAATACCCGGACTCGGCACTGACCCGGAACGGACACGGCCCGGGTATGTATAAATGGACCTTAACGGTTTTCTTTCGATCCCGAACCGATTACCGGTACGTAACCCTCTTGGAACGAACGTTATACAGTCGAACCCACTTATTGGAATAGCCTTCGTACCAATCAAAACTCTTTCTATAACCGGGATATTCTAATAACCGATCATTAGCCGCTATTAGAAATGTTTCGGGACCTAAAATTTTTATTCCGTAAACCGGGATATTCCTTTAAGAGGTATTCTAATAAGCGGGTTTGACTGTAATATAAATTATATACGAGTCTCAAGATTCTATCATCTAATCCTTTCAAGAATGTTAGGAGTTTATCATCTTTTACACTATCAAATGCTTTTTTAGTCAATAAAACAAATATAGACGTCACAGTTGCAGTGGCGGCGCCTGGTGTAAAATATTGGGGGTGCACACATAATATTAAGATATAAAAAGACCTTGAGACCCTATTTCCGTAGGTAAAATTTTTTGAGTGTCGTCAAATTGTAAAAATCAAAGGACATTATTAAAAATTATGTATTTTATTGACTTAAAATTATAATTTAGTGTTTAAATGTTACAAGCAAGTTTTGTAACGAAAGTCAGTCGCCTTTTTTTAGATAAATTATTCACGAACAAATTCAGTAAAATTTGGAATTTCTTGAATCACTTTTTTTAATTGAAAACATTGCAAGTGCAGTTAGTCGATCCTGGCCCATAGCTATTCTAAGGAAAATTTTGATACGTCTCAATGCAAAGAGACATCGTTCTGTTTCTGCAGTTGTCACTGGCATCGTAACAAGTAATTGATAATTAAATATTTCAGAAAAATCGTCTTGTAAATTATTTTTAATCAAAAGTTTAGTTAAGTGGACTGCGCCGGATAGTTAAAATCGTATCTTCTATTTTATTCATTATGCTTCCTCTTCTCCAAATATGTGCCTACACAATTTGTAAGTTTTTACACAAATCTTCATTTTAAATAATCATTTATAATCCCGACCTTTGCACTTTGGTACATTCTTAATTAACAAATTTGGTTTCGGCATTTTTAATTTTTCTTCTAATAAATATATTGAAGAAAATTTAACTGATTTTAAATATTCCACGCTAACATTTACATCCACAAATCCTTCCATTCTTAATATTGTTCCGAAATTCGAACTTCACGAAAGCAAAATTTAGACGTACGTGTGCCGTGCACGTTGAAAACACCATAAGATAATAAGATCACATCCAACTTGTGCTCTTGTGGACATCTAAACTTGTGGGCTATAGCGGGTAGCGGGGCGGGTGGTGAGTTGTATTTTGCCGTATGAAAAGTCATTGGAATAGGAACCACCCTAAGAGCGGTGAACGAGGGGTTCTGTCTAAGGCCTCGCATCCGTGAAGTTTCTCCTTTGAAATAGAATAAAAATAATTAAATGTTACCTATTAGATACTTATAAACTCTTTGGATCTGTTATTTCGAATTTCAATTACTGTATAGTTAGATTAAAATGTTATTTATAGAATGATAAGTTTTACATATATAAATGTTGGTGTGAAAATAATTTTGGGGGTTCACTTATGAGAGATCTGCACTTATGCACTTATGGAGAAACCGCCACTGTACAGTTGACATCCCTGCACCTCTACATAAGCACTTGGACAGCGAATAGAGCCTCTCGGGTGCTTAAGTCCGGAATCAATGCTGCAATTCTGCTGTGTATTACTTTTAAAAACGTTTTGGGTAAGTGGATTAATAGACTAATTGTTCTGTAGTCCTCGCATGTTTTTGCAAAGATTATTTTGGTATAGTTACAAGGGTCGTCTTTAACCAGCTTTGGGGTATTTTCCAGTTACTTACATACATTTTGTTAAATATAGTTATAAAAAAGATCAAGGCAGGTTTTGTTTATATTTGATTCAGAGTTGGACCACCATCTCCATATAGCTATTTCAGCATCCTTATGCCTCATCGGTGAAGCTCAGAAGTCTCAACTCTGAAGGAAATACAAACAATTCTGCCAATTTAAGGCAAACCATCGCAATGCAATGAACCCACTTCTGAGACGCAATTCAGCGACATCTCTCGTATTACGAGGAAAACAACGAAAAGCCCCAGATGCAAAGTTTACTACCTTTTAAACAATTAGAATAATTGAAATAAAAATATAATAAACAATATTTTAAATCCAAGACTTTTCGTTAATAAACTGCTTTCTGGCTGCATCCCATATCTCCGGATTTTACAATATATAATCACAAGAGACGACGAAAGTAGGAGAAAGCAAATAGAGGACGCTTAGGCCACGCATTTACCTTCCCTTCGTCAAGGAAAAGGACCGAAAGACAGTTTCTAAATACTCAAACTGAGTAAAAATGACAAATATAAAAAATATATAAAAAAGATCAAGGCAGGTTTTGTTTATATTTGATTCAGAGTTGGACCACCATCTCCATATAGCTATTTCAGCATCCTTATGCCTCATCGCTGAAGCTCAGAAGTCTCAACTCTGAATGAAATACAAACAATTCTGCCAATTTAAGGCAAACCATCGCAATGCAATGAACCCACCTCTGAGACGCAATTCAGCGACATCTCTCGTATTACGAGGAAAACAATGAAAAGCCCCAGATGCAAAGTTTACTACCTTTTAAACAATTAGAATAATTGAAATAAAAATATAATAAACAATATTTTAAATCCAAGACTTTTCGTTAATAAACTGCTTTCTGGCTGCATCCCATATCTCCGGATTTTACAATATATAATCACAAGAGACGACGAAAGTAGGAGAAAGCAAATTGAGGACGCTTAGGCCACGCATTTACCTTCCCCTCGTCAAGGAAAAGGACCGAAAGACAGTTTCTAAATACTCAAACTGAGTAAAAATGAAAAATATAAAAAAGATCAAGGCAGGTTTTGTTTATATTTGATTCAGAGTTGGACCACCATCTCCATATAGCTATTTCAGCATCCTTATGCCTCATCGGTGAAGCTCAGAAGTCTCAACTCTGAAGGAAATACAAACAATTCTGCCAATTTAAGGCAAACCATCGCAATGCAATGAACCCACCTCTGAGACGCAATTCAGCGACATCTCTCGTATTACGAGGAAAACAACGAAAAGCCCCAGATGCAAAGTTTACTACCTTTTAAACAATTAGAATAAATGAAATAAAAATATAATAAACAATATTTTAAATCCAAGAGTTTTCGTTAATAAACTGCTTTCTGGCTGCATCCCATATCTCCGTATTTTACAATATATAATCACAAGAGACGACGAAAGTAGGAGAAAGCAAATAGAGGACGCTTAGGCCACGCATTTACCTCCCCCTCGTCAAGGAAAAGGACCGAAAGACAGTTTCTAAATACTCAAACTGAGTAAAAATGAAAAATATAAAAAAGATCAAGGCAGGTTTTGTTTATATTTGATTCAGAGTTGGACCACCATCTCCATATAGCTATTTCAGCATCCTTATGCCTCATCGGTGAAGCTCAGAAGTCTCAACTCTGAAGGAAATACAAACAATTCTGCCAATTTAAGGCAAACCATCGCAATGCAATAAACCCACCTCTGAGACGCAATTCAGCGACATCTCTCGTATTACGAGGAAAACAACGAAAAGCCCCAGATGCAAAGTATACTACCTTTTAAACAATTAGAATAAATGAAATAAAAATATAATAAACAATATTTTAAATCCAAGACTTTTCGTTAATAAACTGCTTTCTGGCTGCATCCCATATCTCCGGATTTTACAATATATAATCACAAGAGACGACGAAAGTAGGAGAAAGCAAATAGAGGACGCTTAGGCCACGCATTTACCTCCCCCTCGTCAAGGAAAAGGACCGAAAGACAGTTTCTAAATACTCAAACTGAGTAAAAATGAAAAATATAAAAAAGATCAAGGCAGGTTTTGTTTATATTTGATTCAGAGTTGGATCACCATCTCCATATAGCTATTTCAGCATCCTTATGCCTCATCGGTGAAGCTCAGAAGTCTCAACTCTGAAGGAAATACAAACAATTCTGTTGTTGGAACTTAGTAGATTAAGCACACCGAAATTTAGTCTCGAAGTTTTCCATTGTTTTACTATAGTAAATCTTTAAATTAATTATAAGAAACATAATCAGTAGTTTGGTTATTAGTGGTGATTTGATTGCCGTAAGTACTTTTATCAATATTTTTACGGTTTCATCAAAATCTTACAGAATAACAAATTTCAATACAGCCATACAGTTTTGTAAATTCAAAGGTGATTAACAAAAACTTGTTTTTGCCTTTAATATCTTCGATAAGTTAAAGACTTTGTAATTAACAGAGTCGTACTGACCCATTAAAATATAATGAAACGAAACAAGAAAATTAAAAATTAAAAGTATTTAACAATTTTACCGATGGCTGGTACTTCTGACTACAGGGGTCCTCCAATGTTACCCGATCAACAAACACCATCTTATTCTACAATTACCAAACAAAAAGCAGCTACATTCCCTTTGAAAGACCAAGCCGTTATTATCCCAGCAGTAGACACACTAAAATTAGAAGACTACGTTACAGCAGTAGGATCACTAGTACAGCCCAAAAATGTACTTTTTTCGTCAAGAATTTCTAACGCCAGAATCTGCATCTACCTCTCCAGCAAAGAAGTTGTTGATACTTTTTTAACAGACCACGGAGGTATAAAAATAGGAGATAATGTTATTAGAGCGAGAAGACTAGTCACTCCTGCTAAAAGGTTACTGTTATCTAGTGTCTGTCCGTCTATTCCTCATCACATCGTTGAAAAATATCTTGCTGAAAATGGCTTTCATCTTATTTCACCGATGACTTTCTTAAGAGCGGGAATTCAAGACCCTCAATATAGTCACGTATTAAGCTTCCGTAGACAGGTGTACTATACACCTGACGACAATCTTGTTATTCCTGAATCAATTCTCATTGACTTCGATAATACATCGTACCGAATCTATCTTGCTGATGGACTCACCTGCTATCTCTGTCATCAATCTGGTCATATCGCCTCAACATGTACCAATATGGCCATCCAACCAAACCCGTCCATACCTACATCCCAAACTGACCAAGACTCTATTTCTACATTTAATGCAACAGCTGAAAACAACAATGACTCTGTTCAGAATCAAACAGAAAACACTCGTGAAGTAATGGATTCCCAAGAACTCCCTACAGAAACTACTATACCGAAACGTTCTCATTCTGAAATATCGTCTCCACTTAGTGAAAACACAGAAATAGATTTTCCAAAACCTAAAGCAAGATCAACAAAAAAGCCAAGAGTCACTAAATCTGATACAAAAAGTGGAGAAACAGTTTCTACTGAATCACTTATCCAACCTGCAAAGGAATTTATTGATGAAGCTTCAACCCAGTTTGAATTAAACTATACAGAGTTAGTAAGCTTTCTGGATGATGCACATGGTTCCCCCAATCCATTAAGTATCGCACAAGAATACACGAAAAACATAACAGGACTATTAGTAATGCTAACAGAAATCTACCCCAAACTCGAAGACAGACGCATTAAATCTAGAATTACACGAATAAGGAAGAAAATACGTCGTCAACTAAATCTAGACCAAACTGAAAATGATAACTCCGAAGATACAGATGTTTCCCAAGAAAACCTCAATTAAAAACAAAAATCAATAAAATAAATATTAACAATAAATGGATATTATTCAGTGGAATATACAAGGATTATTTACACACATCGAAACACTTCAACTCCTAATAAAAGAAACAAACCCACAAATTATATGCCTACAAGAAACAAATTTTAAAAACAACAAAAAATATAACTTAAAACATTTCGATTCCTACCACAAAATCAGAAACTACGCCAACAAAGCAAGCGGTGGAGTATCAATATATGTTAATTCTAATTTAGCATCAGAGGAGTTTCCCTTACATTCTGCTTTAGAAGCCGTAGCAATAAAAGTTCAATGTCCAACACAGCTCTTTGTGTGCAATGTTTATATCCCATCGGATGTGGATTTTGTCTCGAGAGATCTGGAGCATTTAATAGAGCAAATTCCAAAACCTAGACTTATTCTAGGTGACTTCAACTCTCACAGCATTTCCTGGGGATGCCATTCCACAGATAAAAAAGGAGAACAAATAGAAAAATTTCTTAATGAAACAGATTTTGTACTATTAAATACAGGAGAAAAAACTCGGTTTAACTCTGTTACAGGCAACCATTCTGCTATTGATCTGACTATATGTGAAAGTTCCCTAGCTCCTAGTCTAAACTGGGAAGTATTAAATCATACCTACGATAGCGACCACTGGCCTATAATAATAAGAAACAATAATACCACAAAAACAAACATAAATTTTTCAGAAACATGGAAAACTAAAGATGCAAATTGGATAGCTTACCAACAACTTATTGAAGTCTACCTGCCTAATTTTGGAACAATAGGAGATAACATAAATTCCGTTACAGATAAATTTACCTCAATGTTAACAGAAGTAGCCACAATTATTATAGGAAAAACAGCAAAATCAAAACGTAAACATTCAGTACCTTGGTGGAACAAACAATGTGAAAAGGCACTTAAACAAAGTAAGCATGCATTTAATGTATTAAAAAAACATCATACACCGGAAAACTTATCTAATTTTAAAAAACACAGAGCCTACGCAAGGTACATAATTAAGAAAAGTAAACGTGAATCATGGCAAGATTATATTTCCACGATAACCGACGATACTCCGGCATCAGAGATCTGGAATAAAATCCGTAGAATTAAAGGAATTTCATACAGCAACAAAATTAACTCTCTTGACATTGAGGGAAACCTAATTACAAATAACAGTCAAATAGCCAATGCTTTAGCGAACTCATTCCAGACATATTCAAGTGATTCCGTGCATGACCCATTATTTGTCAAAAACAAAAAGAAAATAGAAAAGGAGATCAAGATTACAGATTCCGTCAGCCCGCTAAATGTTGCAATAAGTATGCAAGAGCTAAATGAAGCACTACAAGGACTTAAAAACTGTAGCCCTGGATCAGATGAAATTCCAAATTGTTTTTTAATTAATCTTCCTTTAGCTGCAAAGCATCTACTCTTAGATATATACAACTTTTTATTTTCCACCAAACAATTTCCTAAATCGTGGAGTACCGCTACAATAATTCCTCTTTTGAAACCTAATAAAAACAAGTCAAATCCAGAATCTTATATACCAATATCTTTAACATCTTCCTTAAGCAAATTACTAGAAAAAATTATAAATAGACGGTTGCAATTTTTCTTAGAATCAAAAGATCTAATAGTTCATCAGCAAAGCGGCTTTAGGAAAAACAGAAGCACAACTGACAATTTAGTGTCACTAGAGTCTGCAGTTAATGAGGCATTTGCAACTAATCGACAAGTTATAGCTGTCTTCTTTGATATAATTAAAGCTTATGATACTTTATGGAAATATGACATTATTGTTAAATTACAGCATTGGGGCATAGATGGAAATTTTCTAGCATTCGTCAAAAATTTTCTAGATGACAGAAATTTCAGAGTTAAATCAAACCAGGAATTTTCAGAATACCATACTCAAGAAAATGGCATACCCCAAGGATCTACACTAAGTGCAACACTCTTTCTGGTTGCAATTAACGATATCGTGAGCAGTGTCCGAAACCCTGTTAAAGCAATCCTATATGCAGATGACCTTGTAATTTATACTTCTCATAAGAATCTTAGTATGGCATCAAATATTATTCAACTTTCTATTAATTCCCTGCAAGAATGGTCTAAAACAACAGGACTAAAATTTTCTACGGTTAAAACCAAAGTAATGTGCTTTTCTCGAAAACATCAAAATGTTGCAAATATTCCAAAATTAACACTGTATGATCAAGTTTTAGAAAATGTTGAGGAACTTAGATTCCTAGGTATGATTTTTGATTCAAAACTTACTTGGAACAAACACATCGAAGTACTTAAAAAATCATGTTTACAGCACATAAATATTCTTAAAGTACTAGCAAATCATAACTGGGGCGCAGACACGACACAGTTACTCAATATTTATAAATCCTTAATCCGCAGTAAATTAGATTATGGATCAATTATATATAATTCAGCTAAGGATTCAACATTAAAAAAATTAGATATTGTACAAAATACCGCACTAAGACTAGCTCTAGGAGCCTACAGGACCAGTCCAGTTGAAAGTCTTTATGTAGAAGCAAATGAGTCGCCACTCTCGATTAGAAGATTACGTCTAAGTCTACAATACGCAAGCAAGCTATCAACTAATCCAAACAACCCAGCCTACCCCTATGCCTTTTCCACACATTACCATTCTAATTACATTCAAAATCCTAATCTTCGACCATCATTTAGCAAAAGAATTAGCAACTTCACATTTCCGAGTATTATGCATACCAGCTTTGATTATACTCCCCCTTGGACTATACAAATTCCGTATTGTAATACAGATCTATCCACTTATACTAAGGACAACACCCCTTCATCTCTTTTTCTCCAATACTTCTACAATATTAAAAATAAATATCCATCCTGTCAACTAGTGTACACCGATGCATCAAAAACCCCCGAATTTGAAACAGTGGGATCTGCCATTGTCACAGATGATTCTGTGCGCAAATTTCCACTACCTAAGGACTACTCAATATATTCCGCCGAACTTTTTGCAATATCCAAGGCAGTGCAACAAACTCTTAATCGACCTGAAGACATGGCAGTAATATTTACCGATTCCTTAAGTGCAGTTCAGGGCATTCAGAAAATATATCCGAATCATCCGTTCCTAGAACAAATTAAAAAAGACCTTGTGGCTCTACAAAATAACCATAAACAAGTACATATTGTGTGGATACCATCTCATGTGGGGATACCAGGAAATGAAATTGCAGATAAAATGGCTAAAGAAGTTTGTAAAATGAAGAGATCCGAATATAGAACTAACCAAATTCCTCACTCTGATATGAAAAAATGCATCAATGAGTACACAAAGAACTTATGGTTACAAAGATGGCAACTCTTACCAAACAATAAATTGCGGCAAGTAAACCCAGATCTAACTGCGAAAACACCAAATTTAGTAAAACGAAGGGACCAGGTTGTACTACATCGTATCAGAATAGGGCATACCAGACTGACGCACGAACACCTACTAAGGAAGGAACCTCCTAGAATGTGCTACGCCTGTGACACCAATATAACGGTAAGTCACATTGTTATAGACTGTCCATTATATCATCTGGAAAGACAAACTTCTGGACTACCAAGTGACATAAAGTGTGCGTTAGACAGTGCGGAGTGTAACAAAATCATTAGGTTTTTAAAGGAAACTAAATTGTATAACCAAATATGAGTGCTACGTTATGAACAATTTAAAACCAACTTTGTAAAATCTCTATAGTTCATAGTTTATATCAATTTAATATGTATCGTAATTGTACCACCGCTAATAACCTTTTATGGTTGATGCGGGTTATTTCTAATAAAAAAAAAAAAAATTCTGTTGTTATCCATTTTATTCTTTGTTCCTCCATAAGTTTTAAGAATTCTGCACAAAACTTGTCAGGCCCTACAGCATTACCATCTTTAGTTTTTAATAGCTGACCTGATTTTTTCAATGGCAATTTGGTGGCCTGTTTGGCATTCAATGTCTTCGAAGGTATTTTGCCTTTCATCTGCAAAAGTTATTTCTACATATTTTTTTAAGTGTCTAGTTTTTCTTCCACGCTTAATAGTGGTTTGCTTTGGTTATCTGCCAAACACCCAACTCTTCTAGACTTGTATAACCCTGCAGCTTCTTTAACTTTTTTGTGCATATTGAATGAATCATGTTTTGTATTTACGCACCCTGTTCTCTAAGTTATGTGTCCTAACTATTCAAATTGCATTTTGATTTATCTATTTATCAATCCTTTGTGACTATGCCAAAGCTTTTGATTGTGTAAATCACAACATTTTGATAAAAAAACTAAATTTCTACGGAATTCGAGGCATTTCTTTAGATTGGTTCCAATCTTACTTGGAAGATAGGAAACAACTGGTTAGAGCAAACGATAAAGACTCTAGTCTCAAAAACATTGTATGTGGGGTACCTCAAGGTTCAGTATTGGGTCCTCTACTTTTCCTTATCTTTATTAATGACATCACTAATTTAAAAATCGGTGGAAACATCTTTCTTTTTGCTGATGATACCAGTATCACTTGGAGCAACTCAAATATTGCAACTCTTCATGCTACTATAACTTCTGATCTACTTACAATAAAAACCTGGTCTGACTCAAATTTACTCTCGTTTAACGTAGATAAAACAGTAGCATTGTCTTATAAAGGAGCACTTCAACCCTTACCTCTTAATAACAGCCAGATCAGTACCGTTGATTCTGTAAAATTTCTTGGCATTTTTTTAGACAGCAACCTTAAATGGTCCCTCCATATCGATTTGTTACGGAAGAAACTCTCGTCAGCCTGCTATGCTATAAGATCTGTTTCGAATGAACTCAATTTAGCATCTTCCAAAATAACATATTTTTCTTTGTTCGAGTCACTTCTTCGTTATGGTCTTCCTTTTTGGGGTTCTGGTACAGCTGCCCAATTCGATGTTATTTTCAAATTACAAAAAAGAGCTATAAGATATCTGTTTGGCCTCAGAAGAACAACACACTGCAGAAGTTACTTCAAAGATCACGGAATTTTAACCCTTCCATCTTTGTATATTTTAGAAACTGTTTGCTTAGTTCGTAAACAACTACATGTCTTTCCACCAAGACCTAATCATCACTACTTCACGAGAAATTCTACGTTTGACGTCTATTTGCCGACCCCGTCCTCGGAGTTAGTAAAGAAATCGATATTATATTCCGCAAAAAAAATGTACAACCATCTCCCCCTACAACCAAAATCTGCACCATCTTTTCCCAAATTCCGTAAACTGACAAAAGCCTACCTGCCTGAAAGACCATATTATTCAGTAGAAGATTATTTTAGTCAATAACTAAGAAATTACAGTACCCTTTGCACAAGTAGTATTTTTATTATTTTTTTATCTATATTTGGGTGTCATATGCAGCAGCTTAACTTTTTAACTTTTAAACCTTTTTTATTAATTATTAGGTAGACTATGAATTTGCAATTTATTTAAATTTTTGCAATTGAATATTTCTGTTTTAACTTCGATTTATTTATTTATTTTATTTAACTTATTGACGATTTATGTAATTTTAGTAAATTGGATTGTTACTGTTTTGTTTTTTTTTTTACTATTTATAAGCTTTGTAGATAAAATTGTAAAATTTTTCATGGCAATAAAGCATATTTCTATTCTATTCTATTCTTTTGTCTAATGTCGCTTCCTGACCTTTGAACTTTTGCCTCTCTTCCAACAAACAACGTAAAATGAAGGAATAAATGGTTGGAATAAGCTTGAGAAATAGGTTAAGAAGACATTTTTTCACAACAATGGCATTAAAGTGATATTAACAGATGTATAACAGCGATTGTACAACATCCTGCAAAATCTTAACGCATCTCTACTCTCTTGTAGATGACATTCATTTACTGAGCCGGTTAAATTACTATGTGAGATGTCTTACCCACCTTAAAGTTGACATTTTAATAACCACTGGTACTTGGTAGCAAAAGTTGTAGAAGTACAAGATGTAATTGCGATATTTAGATTTATTACTTGTCCTGTATATTAAGATCGGTCTTGGGTTAATTTTATTAAGATCTTTATCAGAAAGCAGATATGTATGTTACGCTACACTAAAGATATATTTTCTTAATTAAAGTTATTGTACCAGTTTGAGGATAATATGACTGTATATTAGCATAATTGAATAGAATATTTTTAAAAAACTCTTACTTTAAGTAAAAACCACTTCTATGTAATAGGTATATTTACTAAAATTTTAAAAATTCCAATGGATTGAATAAAATATGTCCAATTCAGAACGTTTTCAGACCTATCAGTATATCATCAGTGAATCTAAAATAGAATAAGTAATACCACTATTAAAATTGAAAAGATGGTTGAAATTTTGAAAGTTAAAAAATGTGGTTATGATCACTTACTCGAATACTTGCTAAAAAGCCCCAGAACCGAACAATGGTTGTAAATATAATTCAATCTACATTATTTTTAAGTAAAATTGAAAAGGCTAAAAGCCGATGTTGAAATATAACACCTCCGGGAACATGGTGAAACCCTATCACGAAACTTAATCAACCATCTTAGGCCAATGTTGACTACCAAGTGTCAAAGTCAAAGGTTTGTACGGAACTGTATGGAGTGACATTGACAGTAGAGAAGAAGGTAGTCGATTTTCAAAGGTTTAATAAAAGGTTATGATCCCAAAACAATGATATGGTTAAGATTTAAATATCTGAAAATGTCTATCATTTAAATCTATTGTTTATTATAAACAGAAAATAAAATTGTGTTTTACAAAGTTTTAAATTATAAAATTATTTTAATTTAACTGTTGACTAAAAATTAAACTGATCAAATAAATTAAAAAGCTGATTGGTAAGAATGATAAACAAAAGATAAAACAGATGACGGTGAGGGAGAAGAAAGAATAAATTTGATTAGAATACTGTTATACAGAGAAGTTACCAAGTTGGCAAAATTATTTATATTAGTATTGTATTGGTGGTTGTATATATGTAAAAGGGAAATTTTTTAAATTTAAATGTGAATGAAAATTGTTAAATAATAAAATAGGAGTTAGGATAAGTGAATCTAATTGTAGAAAAAATGTAAATTAAAAGGATTCTAATTATTATGAAATATTTTTAAAAAAAAATTTTTTGAGAGAATTCTTGTGACAAAGTTGTAGGTATGTAAAATTGAGGAAAAAAATGTAAGATTATGGGTGAGCCCAGTTGATACAAAATGAAATTAAAATTAAATGAATATTGAAAACAGGTGTATGAATAAAATAAAATTAGTAAAACCGAATTAAAAGGACGAATATTGATATAATTTAATTGTAATAGTGCCGGAGTTTGAATGTGAGAACTGAGTTTAATTGATGAATTGTTAAATGGAGAGGTAAACACATTCAAACAATGTCACATTCAAGCTCCGGCATTATTACAATTAAATTATATCAATATTTGTTCTCTTAATTCGGTTTTACTAATTTTATTTTATTTATACACCTGCTTTCAATATTCATTTAATTTTAATTTCATTTTGTATCAACTGGGCTCACCCATAATCTTATATTTTTTTCCTTAATTTTACATACCCACCACTTTGTCACAAGAATTGTCTCAAATTTTTTTTTAAATATTTCATAATAATTACAATCCTTTTAATTTACATTTTTTTTACAATTATATTCACTTATCCTAACTCCTATTTTATTATTTAACAATTTTCATTCACATTTAAATTAAAAAAATTTCCCATTTACATAATATACAACCACCAATACAATACTAATATAAATAATCTTGCCAACTTGGTAACTTCTCTGTATAACAGTATTCTAATCAAATTTATTCTTTCTTCTACCATCTTCTTCAACCTTCAACTCTCTTCTTCTCAAAATGTCAACCATCTTTTCAATTTTAATAGTGGGATTACTTATTCTATTTTAGATTCACTGATGATGGACTGATAGGTCTGAAAACGTTCTGAATTGGACATATTTTATTTAATCCATTGGGATTATTAAAATTTTAGTAAATATACTTATTACATAGAAGTGGTTTTTACTTCATGTTAGAGTTTTTTTAACTATATGGTATACAGTCAACCTAGGGAACTTCCCCTTTTTGGAATATTTTTATAATCGTATCAAAAAAATTGTTTGTCATTGAAAACGAAAGGTGAATGTTTAACGACAAATCTTTTATGAACAAGCAAATTATAACATTTTAATTAACACAAAAATCAAGCAATTGGACTTCGTAAAGTCCTAGGTTTCACCCAACGTGACCGGAAGTAGAACTGGAAGTCGATATTTGAACTGTTCGTCATTTTTGCCAAACTTCCGGTCATAACTTTTAAACGGGAAATGACATAAAAACCAAAACTAAATATTCGAGCTCCACTTTTCAATAAGCAATGATTGATATATCACATGTACTATTTCTGCGACTAAAATGTGGCACTTCCGATTATACCTTCTGAACCGGAAGTGCATATTTATTCTCGTCTTGCTAAGGCGCGTCGGGTAATATATAGCTTGAACTATTTCGGCGACTTTAACCTTTAATTACCCGCGCATCAAGTTATAACATAACTACACGCGTGGCGTACTTGATACACCACAAGAAAATACACTTAAAAACAGCGGATTTGTTTATTTTTTTTTTGAAAAAATACACTTAGTTGTTTGTTATAAACCTTATTCGACATCAGTGAATACTTGGAGTTCCTTCTCAGTAAGCCAATTGTGATTTATAACTGGAATCATGGAATAACTGGATTCCATGATAAATAAAATTACTAATTAAAAATTTTTTGAAATGTGATTTTTTACAGGAGAAAAATTATTAGGTCTGGATCCCGCGTATGAAAAAAAAGGTAAATAATAGCAAGCTGAAAATTTGTGAATAGCTTAAGGGTGTCTAGTCGGATAAACTTTGATATATGGGAACACTGGAACAGGGGCAGTTTTAATTGTGGAACAGGTTAAAAATTTGGAACGGTCATACCACGAAAACGGCACATTTCTTTTGTCCGACGGAATAGACTTAAACTCTCCGAACAGAGATTAAACTCTCATGCAAAAATCAGACTCCTATTTATCACCAAATGGGCGTTTTAATGAGTGGAACATGTAGAATATGTCAAATGACAGGAATTATGACAGGTGATAAATAGCAGTCTGATTTTTGCAAGAGAGTTTAATCTCTGTTCGGATAGTTTAAGTCTATTCTGTCGGACAAAATAAATGTGCCGTTTTCGTGGTATGACCGTTCCAAATTTTTAACCTGTTCCACAATTAAAACTACCCTTGTTCCAGTGTTCCCACATATCAAAGTTTATCCGACTAGACACCCTTAAGCTATTAACAAATTTTCAGCTTGCTATTAATCAACTTTTTTTTCATACGCGGGATCCAGACCTATATTGTTTATAAAGAAAAATATATTTTGTGCCATAATAACTAAAAAACAATTGAAATATGTACTTATATTACTACTTATATTAATATAATCGTGGCGTATATTGTCCGCCACCGGAAACAACAAATAATAAACTGTACGATATTCCCAGAAAGCCGATTATAACGAAACTAAAAATAAATTGTAAAGTACATTCCAGTGATAGGTTAGAGAGATAAACAAGGTCAAAAATTAAATTTTTAAATATATTTGCAGTAGAATTCTTATATCTGGCGTACAAATTACGTCAGCGCGTGTAGTTAAAGGTTAAAACAGTACTTTCGGTTGCAACTATGCAATCGCAAGTCCGAGGTTAAATTTCTCCATCCATTTCCAGTACCATCCATGAGTTATAAGCTCTCGTTCGACGCCTCGGTTGTCATTCTAGCAATTCTAATAACGTAGAAGTTATATTCGCGGATAGACAGACGGACGGACAGACAAGCATAAAACGAAAAGTTTATATTATATGTTTTCGTCTTACTAAGGCGCGTCGAATGCAATATCGCTTGTACTATGTCGATGACTTTAAAACAATAATTCCTGTTACAACTCTAAACCCGGAAACCCAAGGTCAAATTTTTCACCTCCAATACCATCTTTGGATTATACCTAAGCTTGGTTATAACTTGATCAAATTTTGTACCTTGGATATCAATTAAATTGTAATGCAAAGAGTCACGGCGAAATTAGATCCAAGATAGAGCAGACCAGAGAAGCTTTTCAAAGGATGTCCACGGTATATGTAATAACAATCTAAAATTGGCATTGTGGATCTGCCTACTCGCTGCTACGTGTTCTCGTACTTACTTTATTGTGTCGAGTCCTGGACTGTGAATAAAATCGATGTAAATCGCATTGAGGCTTTCGAAATGTGGTGCAATAGAAGAATTTTAAAAGTTTCTTGGGTGGAGAAGATTTGTAGCTCCAAGACTACTGAGATTATAAACAGCAACGCTAAGAGAAAACTGGAGTATTTCAGACATGTAATGAGAGATCCCAAATTCCCAAATATAGGTTGCTACAAAATATTACGCAAGGGACAATAGCAGGCAAACGCAGTCCAGGACGAAGAAGAAATTCATGGTTGAGTAACTTGCGATATTAGTATGGAGTTGGTACGAGCATGCTACGTAGGGTGGCAGTGAACAAAATTAAGAAAGCTATGATGGTAACCTACGTTCTGAAAGGACATGGAACATGAAGAAGATTATAAGCTCTCATTCGACACCTCATTTGTGTTTCTATCCGTTTTAGTAACGGATGAGTTATATTTGCGGAGGGACAGACGGACGGACAGACAGTCATGAAATATGAAGTAAGAAGTGTCGAATTATATATTGCTTGTACTATTTCGGCGACTTTAAAACAGTACTTCCGGTTGCAACTCTAAAACCGGAAGTCCTAGGTCAAATTTTTCACCTTTAATACCATCCTTGGGTTACAAGCTTTCTTTGGAACAGGCAGATATCTTCTTCTTCTTCTTCTTCGTCAAGCCATTCACGTCAATATTTAAACATAAGCCTTTTCAAGTCTTCCTTTCCATTGTTTTTTATTGTATTTTAGAGAGGGCTGCTCTAAAAGTTCATTTGATGTACATCCGTACCACTCTCTCAGGTTGCGCAGCCACGATATTCTGCGTCTCCCTATGTTTCTCTTTCCTTGAATCTTTCCCTGCATAATCAATTGGAGCCAGCTGTATCTCTCTCCACGTGTAATATGTCCGAGTTATTCCAATTTTCTTGTTTTGATGGTATTTAGGATTTCCATTTCTTTATTCATCTTTCTCAGAACCTCTTTGTTTGTGACGTGTTCTGTCCACGATATTTTCAGAATTCTTCTGTACACCCACAGCTCGAATGATTCTAGTTTTTTCATTGATGCAGCATTCAAGGTCCAAGCTTCTATTTCATAAAACAAAGTCGAGAAAACGCAGCACGAAAGTCGAAAATTTGATTTGAATTTTTGAGGCACCCTCACAATAATTCGGAGCCTATTAACAAGGGCATTTCCAGTGACTTAAAAGCTTATTAAAATAAGCTATAAAAATTAAACGTATTTGTGCCAAAATGAGTGGTTCAAAGTAATAATTTTGATTACCTACTGATAATTGTGATAACTGTGATTGCGATCAAAGCGACTTTTTTCAATAAAAAAAGGAAAATACACCATTTCTCGATCAAATCTCTTTCTTATTACTCAATTCTTTAGTCATTACATACTGTTGTGGAATTGTTTTTTTAAGGAAATTCAAAAAAATTAAATTTATATCAAAGACCATAAAATCATAGTTTTTCATCACCCTGTATATGGCCAAGATTGTATAGAATTTAATTTTGCTATTAAACAAGTGTTTCGGAAAAATTAAAACGATTAGTGATAATTATTCGACGAAATGGACGGTACATTAACAAACATTTTGGTGATTAGAAAGTGGAGAGAGCGTTGACGGGACAATAACGTTTTTAAGATCCTTCCGGAAGGTATTTTAATGTGGTAAACAAACTGTATTAGTTTTTAGTTGTAAAAGTAGAAAGTAGTAAAGAACTAATTATGATATTCTTTGAAATTTGACAAATTGGAAAAGTTCTCTTAAGAAATAAATGGTTTGAGAGAGGTTGTTGTTTATTGGATGGAAAATATCAGAAGAAGGGATAATGATTGTGAGAGTATGGATTTGAGAGAAAAATAAGGACACTGTGTAATTGACATCTGAAGAAGGCAGTCGAGTTTTAAAAGTGTATAATCAGTGTAGAGTGGTGTGATCGGCCTTTGCGAGCAGAATCAAGTTGAAACCAAATCGTCGACCGGTTGAAGAGTTAATTTTCCTGGTCCGAGGGAGATGCCTTTGTTTTGTCTAGAACGAGTAGCTGATTATTATCCGTTTGTGCACAAGATATTCGAGCAAGTCCTGTGTGTTTTTCTTGGAAGCAGTTTTGACGAGAGGGACTTTTTCGCAACAACCAGAGAGTACGTGTTGAGAGAATCAAGGACGGCGCAATCCAGAAAACGAGGGAGTGAAGAATAAAAGGTTAGTCAAATCATTTTATCTGAATGGAGAAAATTTATTTATATCAAAACCATATTTGTTTATTTGTTTATTGAACAATTTTTTTAACGCAGTTAGTCATTTCAAATTTGAGAAATCAATTCAAAAGAAGAAAAGTAAAATTCATTCAATTTAGTATGAGTAAATAAGAAATTAATTAAATAAATATTTTTGTCAAAACAAGGAGATATCAGAGTTAGAGTTTAAATTTATTAAGTTAGAGATTGTTGCAACAAAGTTAAATTTTAGTATTTTTTGAATCATATTTACACGGCTAAATTGATAAAAACAATAGATTACATTTATATGATTTTGAGTGTTTTCAATTTCCCTGTTTCTACCCTGGAAGAAGTAAGCAACTAGAAATACTAGAAGCCACAGATCACAGGTCTTGTATCAAATACTAAATTAGCCCTGAGAATAAAATTGATTGGAAAATTTAATTGGAATTTAGTTGTGATTTTACATAGGCAATAAATAAAATAATTGGATAATCAATTAAATTAAGAATTTGCTAATTAATCTAAATAAATAGAAAAAGTAGAGCATAACAATACATATAGTCTGATAAATTCCCATACAACTAAAGTTACGAGTAATATCTGCATTGCCGAAATGTCTGCTTTTATTATAGATAACTTTTTTTGAAAAACACAAATTGAGTTGATGTAGGCACCGAACCTCCTGGTTATTTTTATGACATAATAAAATTAAAGTAGATTAAAAGGGTCGTAAAATGTAAAAGGACGTTATCTAGTAATAAGGGCATTAAAGTCTTTTAAGACTTTTACCGAAACTTGTTGAACATGAGGTAATTAATAGAAGTATTTTGGCCGAAAATAGCAGGCAGATAAAATGTCTCATTAATGTATCGGTCGCAAGGTATTATAAAATAATTAACTATATATAAGTCTTTAACGAGTATCATAGTTCCACAAATTGAATATTATAATAATTTTTACGCTATAAACAAGCATAATATATTTATAAACTATTAGACCAGGGCGCATCTGTAAAAATATTAGTACATTTGGACGTTGAGAGGTGACTCAATTTTTTTTGCAGAAATTGCTTGAAAATAATTCAAATAATAATATTTGAGTTATTATCCCTCTCAAAAAGGTCCGGAACATTGTTTAAATAATCAAAATGTCAGAAAATGAAGGAAAAATTCGATTTTTTTCTTCGTTTTTTGATTATAACTTTAAAAGTATTCATTTTTGAGAAAAATTGTACTAACATAAAAGTTGCAAGATTAAATTTCCTACAATACAGAATTGGTTAAAAATTTAAAAAATAGTTACCCTTGTTGCAAAATAGCAATAATTGCGAAAAAACCATACGAAAACAAGTATTCGCATTTTACGTTCTTCAACCATTTATGCTACACTAAGGGCCTTCATATTTCACCCAGAAATACTTTACGACGCAATAAAACAACACTGTAAATTTCATTAAGATCGGTTCAATAGATTTTGCAAAATAAATTTGTCTATCCAGATTTCGCAAAAAAAATTAATTTTTTCAAAATGTTACAGGACTCAAAATAAAGCAGATAGCAAGTTGAATTTTTTTTGCGTATAGAAGTGTACTGTATCTTTCATTTGCAATTTGCAAAATTAAAATCGATTAACTACCATGGCGTCGGTAATTTTTTTAAATAAATATTAATTATTGGTGCTACGCGCAGGACAGCGGATAATTTGCTCTGATTGGACATACCAATGACCTTTGATAATGATTGATACATTTTAATTTTTATTACATTTCGAAATAAATAAATAGATTTGTTTATTGCAAAATAAAAACATATACTCTATCCGTTGAAATAACAGTTTTATTAGCAAAAATTTTCTTTGTACATAATTTTAACTTAGAGAATAAAAGTTTATTATTTTTAAACATATTCAATTTTTTAAACAATATTTCACAAACAATAATAAAATTAGTTTGATTTTTGTGGAATTAAAATATTAAAATACAACAAAATATAGAGTAAGAAAATAATATATTAGATAAAGATTGGAAGAAATTTTGGTAGAAATCAACTTGTGTGAATCGACCACCGCTGTCCTGCGCGTAGCACCAAAAATGAATGTTTATTTAAAAAATTTCCTGACGCCGTGGTAATTAATCGATTTGAATTTTTCAAATTGCAAATGAAAGGTACAGTACACTTCTATAAGCAAAAAAAATTCAACTTGCTATCTGCTTTATTTTTAGTCCTGCAACATTTTAAAAAATGAATGTGTTTTGCGAAAGCTGGATTGCAAAATTTATTTTGCAAAATCTATTAAACCGATCTTAATGAAATTTACAGTGTTGTTTTACTATATCATAAAGTTTTTCTGGGTAACATATGAAGGTCCTAAGTGTAGCATAAATGGTTGAAAACGTAAAATTCGAATACATGTTGTTGTATATTTTTTTTTGCAATTATTGCTATTTTGCAACAAGGGTGACTATTTTTTAAATTTTTAGCCAATTTTTATTGTAGGAAATTTAATTACGCAGCTTTTATGTTAGTACAACTTTTCTCAGAAATGAATAGTTTTAAAGTTATAATCAAAAAACCAATAAAAAAATCGAATTTTGCCTTCATATTTTGACATTTTGATTATTTAAACAATGTTCCGGACCGTTTTGACTGGGAGGATAACTCAAATATTAATATTTGAGTTATTTTCAAGCAATATCTGCAAAAAAATTTGAGTCACCTCTCAACGTCCATCTCAAAACAGATGCGCCCTGGACTATATACACAGGAAAAGACGGAATAACTGCAGAGATACTTAAATACGTAGGAATAGTGCTAGCAAATACTCTCCATATCCTTTTTAACCAAATATTAAAAGAAAAAAGAATCCCCAACAACTGGAAGGTATCCGTAACCATTATCCTACACAAGATAGGGGACGAAGCAGACATAAAAAACTACCGTCCTATAACACCCCTCAATATACTCCTAACAAAAAGTTTAACCAATAGATTGACGACAAAATTCTATGGATAGCAGTCGAAAGAACAAGCTGATTTTAGAAAGAAATTCAGCACAAGTGACCATTTATTAAGTATGAAAAATTCTTATAAAACGAGCAAATGAATACCGCATTCTTTTATACATAGAGTTTAGCATTCATAGATTTAGAAAAGGCTTTTGACAGTGTTGTCGACCATTGGTCAGTAAAAAGGTTTTTGATTACCAGCAGAATTGACCACAGATATGCAGACGTAATAGCCATTATATGTATATAATGAAGCCAAAACAACAATTATTAAAGCATATGAAGGAAAAAAAACCAATAAACATAAATTGAAGCCTGAGACAGGGTGACACAATATCACCGAAAGTTTTCAATCATGCCCTGAAATACATTTTTAAAAGAGTAGAATGGGAAGAAAAAGGTATAAAAATTTCTGAACAATGCTTGAACCATCGAAGGTACGCTGATGACATCGTATTGACAACCGATAAAAAAGAAGAATTGTTTGAAATAATGAAAAAACTGGCTAGGAGCTGGAAAGATAGGCCTTAATATGAATTACAGCAAGACCAAAATCATAACAAATACAAGTGAGGACATCAGAGTAAGGAGAGGATAAGATAAAATAGAAGAAGTTCACGGTTATCTATATCTGGGACCAATTATAAAATTTAACAAGAAAAACCAAGCAGAAGAGATCAAAAGATGAGTTAGACTGGCATGAGCGGCACTTGGCAAACTAAGCTCCATCCTTAAAAACAAAAGATGTCCACAACATCTTAAGACCAATGTAGACCATCAATGTTCTCACTTATGGTTCTCAGACGTGGACGTTTACAAAAGCAAATATGAACAAAATCATTAAAACGCAAAGAGCAAAGGAAAAACAAATGTTGCACATAAGACTAATGGATAAGAAGAGAAACGAGTGGATAAGAGAGAAAACATATATTAGGGATGTTAGACAAGAAGTTGTAAAATTGAAATGGAGATTTGCCGGACACAATATACGATTCAAAGAAGAACGTTGAAACAAAATCCTTATAAAATGGAGTCCGTGGGAATATAAACGCAGCAGAGGAAAGCCCCAAATATTATGGCCAGATTATATCAAAAAGAGGGGATCCTAGAGTAGGGGATCAGTTAACAGACGACATAAAGATAAAAAGAGGTGTGCGACAGGGATGTATGTATATGGTCCCCATTATTGTTCAATACATATTCAGAGCACATTATGAACCTAGCGCTAACGGACATAGACGAGGGAATACTTATAAACGGAGAACGATTGAACAACATAAGATACGCTGATGATACTGTCATTTTTGCAGACAGTCTTGAAGGTCTGCAGACACTTGTCTCCAGGGTGGCAGAAGTAAGTAGCAGGTTTGGGCTTGATTTTAACATAAAAAAAAACCAAATACATGGTTATAAGCAAAAATAGGATACCACCTGGTCAACTACTAGTTAACCAACAACCTATAACACAAATCACCAGCTTTTGTTATTTGGGTGCAAACTTAAATGAACAGTGGGACCAATCGACGGAAATTAAGATAAGGATCGAGAAGGCAAGATCAGCCTTCGTCAAAATGAAAAAAATCTTTAACAGCCACGATATAAAATTGGAAATAAAAATTCGTTTACTAAAGTGCTACGTATTCTCCGTTCTTTTATATGGCGTGGAGTCATGGACCTTAACTGAAGCATCACTGAAGAGACTCGAAGCATTTGAGATGTGGTGCTATAGACGCATTTTGAGGATTTCTTGGATAGACAGAGTTACCAACGAAGAAGTTCTACATAGAATGGGTAAAGAGCGCGAACTAGTCGTAACCATAAAACGTCGCAAACTGGAATACCTGGGCCATGTAATGCGCAATGAACAACGATATGACCTACTTCGGACCATACTTCAAGGTAAAGTGCATGGGAAAACAGGTCCAGGACGAAGAAGTATATCCTGGCTGCATAACCTGCGAAAATGGTTTAACTTAACCACTACCGGACTTTTCAGGGCAGCAGTCAACAAAGTCAGAATAGCCATGTTAGTGTCCAACATCCGTTCAGCCCACTTCTTCTGTTAGTACTTTTTTGCTTGTCTATTTGTGGGTATCCTATAAACATTACCCATCCAACATGCTCTCTGTGCTTTTACTTATTGTATTATGCTTGGTTTATTATAGAGTTCCATTACTTCCTCATTTGTTCTTCTCCATATATTTGCTGCTCCATATACATATGTTGCGTAATATCTTTCTATTGCACCTTTTAGATTTCTATGTACAGGGTGAGTCATAACTATAGGGACATAAACTAAGGACATGTTATTTGGAACAAAATATGGCTATTGGGCCAAATATGCCTTAATAAAATGTTGCTGAGAAAAAGATACAGGGTGTTAATTTTTGTTTTTCGTTTTTTGCTAATAGTTTCCCTGTATATTTATAAATTGCTATCAAAATTGGCACAGAGGCATAATCTTAGACAAGAAATAGTATTTTATCTACAATTTTACGTTTTGTCATAGAGGGCGCCACGTGGATCATTCCTGATGATCAAATTGAGTCTAAACTTTTTCTGATGAAACTTTTTAGTAATTTTTATTAGAAAATATGACGTAAACATCATTTTTATGTAAAATTATTACTCTTGTTTAAACATGATAATTTCAACCGTTTTCGATAAAAATGCAATTGAAGATTTCAGGAACTCAGAAGGGGATATCAAATACCAAACTAATAAACAAAGTTGCAACTGAAATGATTGTGACGAGGCATTTCAATCAAAAAAGTAATGATTACTTTTAAAAAATGCAACACTACACTACACTGTCACATCAAAAATAATTTACTCTGAACAAATGACATTTACCAACAACAATGATCTGACAGTCCAAAGCATACTTTTCATAAATGAAATAATATTTGAAATCCTTTTTTAAGACTCTAAGCAGTTCGACTGCGTTTTTATCGAAAACGGTTGAAATTATCATGTTTAAACAAGAGTACCAATTTTACGTAAAAATGATGTTTACGTCATAGTTTCTAATAAAAATTACTAAAAAGTTTCATCAGAAAAAGTTTAGACTCAATTTGATCATCAGGAATGATCCACGTGGCGCCCTCTATGACAAAACGTAAAATTGTAGATAAAATACTATTTCTTGTCTAAGATTATGCCTCTGTGCCAATTTTGATAGCAATTTATAAATATACAGGGAAACTGTTAGCAAAAAACGAAAAACAAAAATTAACTTTAACACCCTGCATCTTTTTTCTCAGCAACATTTTATTAAGGCATATTTGGCCCAATAGCCATATTTTGGTCCAAATAACCTGTGCTTAGTCTATGTTCCTATAGTTATGACTCACTCTGTATATTTTGAATTAACACCTAAGTTTCGCTGCCATATAAAACCGAAAGTTGCACAATCGTTTTGTATTCCTGGATATTAACTTAGATTTGATCATTTTATTTAGCGTTTCTACTGCTTATATTACACCATCCGTCTCTACACCCCTTTGTCGTATAAGGTTAAATAGAGTTTTGTAGAGCGGACTTGCTTATCTTAATCTCTTTCTTATGGTTAAGGTTAAAGACTCATTCCTTCCAGGGTAACTTTATTTAATGTTTATGTCCAACTTAATAAGTTTGGTAAATATTTTTAACACCTCCATCGCCTCGTATGGTTTTTCCCTGTGGATTGGGTCCAACGCCTACTTAAAGTCTACAAACGTAATATGAAAACCTAGATTTTGTTAATAGCGGTTGTGCAATATTAATTTCATTGTAAATATCTGATCAATTGTAGATCTAACCCTTTTAAACCCTCCCTGATATTCACTTATAAATTCATTTCGTACTCTGAATATATTTAACGTAGAATGAAGTAAACACTTCTGTTGTATATAGGTATATTATAAATTTATTAAAAATTTTTTTTAAAATTCATCCACAAGGGAGTGGTTGTACAAAACGTTTTCGGTCAAACTGACCATCCTCAGTGTAAACCTGGAAATAAGTGAACCACTTAGATAGAAATGCAAAAGGGTGAAATTTTGACAGTTAAAAAAGAAAATGTGGTTACTTACGTCCAGTGTACAAGTAATTGAAACTAGCCACTTGAATAGGTGTAAAACCTCAAAATAACATTATTGCTACATTATGAGCTGTATAGTAATCGACAATAAGTCGATGTATTAAGATTAAAAATGTATCACATGTGGATGTATGTCATCCTTGCTCGGAATTAGCACAAGGTTGTGATCAGGTGAGAGGTTAACAACCAACTGATTAGACAGATTGGTGCCTGAAAATTCATGACAAGATGTCAAAGAAGATAGGTGGATTTCTCAAATGTCAACCGAAAAATTTTTGACAATGTGCATTAATATTTAACTTAATTATTCAATTGTGAATATGCAACTATTAAATTTGTTTGATATGAATTCTAAATTGTAAATAAAGGTTAATAAGCTATAATAATATATTCATTAGTGCACCGTAAACAAAAGCAAAATTCTACTCATATGCTGTGACGTCATAGACTGTTTGTCTACTGTATAGGACTGATAATAATTATATTAATTTGAACAAAGTTATAATGAATGAATATTATTGAAAATTATATAGAAAATTTTTAAAATTTTTTTATCAAAATATGATATTTTAATAGAGTAGCAGCTGTAGAATTGGAAGAAATGCCAATAGGGAATGGTCGGTTGCATATGTTTCAGGGAACCAACGAATATAATGAGAAAATACCAATCTATAGATCTGTAATGTGAATTATTGGAGGTATTAAAGGAAATGATATTAAAAGAGGGAAGTGGAATTGAAAAAATGTATGTACATATCTTAATCAAGAAATCTTCTCTAAAAATATTTTGTTATGACTGAATGTAAAAAGTTTGTCCCATATAGAACTATTGAAAATCTAAATTTAGAAAAATTATTAAAAAAGGTGATAAGGTAAGTTGCCTATGTTCAGTGGACAAATAAATGAAATATAATTACTGTTTTGAAATTAAATTGTGTGAATTGTTAAATGGATAAAGACTGATATTAAATTAGGAAAACTGCGCTGAAAGAAATGTACATGTTTTGATCAAAGAAGAAAATTAATTTTGATTGTAAGCTCTAAATGTAAAAAGAATATGTCACATATTAAACTATTGAAATTCTAGATTGAATATTGTATTGACCAAAGTTGGTATAAAGTAAATTTATTAAATGTTGATAGCTGAGATTTATTTTTTAATTTGAATCTAAATGAAAAATAGAGTGAATCAATTATTTACTATCTATTTTTCATTTAGATTCAAATTAAAAAATAAATCTCAGCTATCAACATTTAATAAATTTACTTTATACCAACTTTGGTCAATACAATATTCAATCTAGAATTTCAATAGTTTAATATGTGACATATTCTTTTTACATTTAGAGCTTACAATCAAAATTAATTTTCTTCTTTGATCAAAACATGTACATTTCTTTCAGCGCAGTTTTCCTAATTTAATATCAGTCTTTATCCATTTAACAATTCACACAATTTAATTTCAAAACAGTAATTATATTTCATTTATTTGTCCACTGAACATAGGCAACTTACCTTATCACCTTTTTTAATAATTTTTCTAAATTTAGATTTTCAATAGTTCTATATGGGACAAACTTTTTACATTCAGTCATAACAAAATATTTTTAGAGAAGATTTCTTGATTAAGATATGTACATACATTTTTTCAATTCCACTTCCCTCTTTTAATATCATTTCCTTTAATACCTCCAATAATTCACATTACAGATCTATAGATTGGTATTTTCTCATTATATTCGTTGGTTCCCTGAAACATATGCAACCGACCATTCCCTATTGGCATTTCTTCCAATTCTACAGCTGCTACTCTATTAAAATATCATATTTTGATAAAAAAATTTTAAAAATTTTCTATATAATTTTCAATAATATTCATTCATTATAACTTTGCTCAAATTAATATAATTATTATCAGTCCTATACAGTAGACAAACAGTCTATGACGTCACAGCATATGAGTAGAATTTTGCTTTTGTTTACGGTGCACTAATGAATATATTATTATAGCTTATTAACCTTTATTTACAATTTAGAATTCATATCAAACAAATTTAATAGTTGCATATTCACAATTGAATAATTAAGTTAAATATTAATGCACATTGTCAAAAATTTTTCGGTTGACATTTGAGAAATCCACCTATCTTCTTTGACATCTTGTCATGAATTTTCAGGCACCAATCTGTCTAATCAGTTGGTTGTTAACCTCTCACCTGATCACAACCTTGTGCTAATTCCGAGCAAGGATGACATACATCCACATGTGATACATTTTTAATCTTAATACATCGACTTATTGTCGATTACTATACAGCTCATAATGTAGCAATAATGTTATTTTGAGGTTTTACACCTATTCAAGTGGCTAGTTTCAATTACTTGTACACTGGACGTAAGTAACCACATTTTCTTTTTTAACTGTCAAAATTTCACCCTTTTGCATTTCTATCTAAGTGGTTCACTTATTTCCAGGTTTACACTGAGGATGGTCAGTTTGACCGAAAACGTTTTGTACAACCACTCCCTTGTGGATGAATTTTAAAAAAATTTTTTAATAAATTTATAATATACCTATATACAACAGAAGTGTTTACTTCATTCTACGTTGTCTTAACAAAGGTATACAGCCAACTACAGGGTTTACCCTTTTAAAGTTTTATTTAATGACGATATGGTCAACTTGGCTCTTAAGTACTTGCGGCTAGCCACAAAGAGGAACAACACTAAATTGGATATATGGTTCATATCTCAATGCCTTAATCACAAAGTTATTCCAAATTTTTGCAGAGTAAAAACATCAAAAAATGTACCTCCAAACATCAGGAGCTCACTACAAGTTAAATTAATGAAGAAGGAGATATGTAACCACTATGGAAAATTAAACTACCTCAACTGTCAACTTAAGGTAATGTATGATTCTTTGCTCGAAATAATAGGTTTTATCAATATTAATAACTTTATGTCAGATGTTCAGGATAAGGTGGAGATTTCTAATTCAATTAAATTTAATAGAGTTAATAACAAATTAATTAAACTTATTCAAGCCAAAACTTTGCTCGATCAAGCTTCAGATGTCAGAGATGTCAGAAAGTTTTCAGATTTCAAATTCCATCCCCGTATAAAGAACCTCACCAACATTAATTTTTCCAAAGACGAAATACAATTGCTCAACTACGGTCTTAAACACTCAGTCCCCAAAGATTTTTCACTCAAAGACATAGAGAACCTTTCTATCGAGACAGACATAGTTATCGAAAATCTCTCCGTAACCCTTTCAGACAGAACATCTATCAGAAACTCTTGTTACCGCTTTCTCAACAAATTCAAAACTAAAATTGATTCTTCCAATAACTCTTCTTTCTCACATAGTCTTTCTTCCAAAAAAGCCAACTCTTTTCTTAAGTCATTAAAATCAATTAAACAAAAAATTACAAACCATCAATTAATTTTCAGTAAAGCAGACAAAGGTAACTGTCTTGTCATCCTTGAACGTGACTTATATAACAACAAAGTCACATCTTTCTTAGAGAGCAACCATTTTACTTCTATAACAGTAGATCCTACAAAAAGATTTATCACTAAACTTAAAGACAACATCAAACAATTTTCTGATTTTTTCACTGAATTTGATGCTCCATACAGCAAAATTCCTAGCAATCCTTTAGTTCCAAGGTTGTATGGTTTGCCAAAAATACACAAAGTTGACATTCCTATACGCCCCGTTGTTAGCTTCATTAATACTCCAGTTTCTATCTTATCTAAATTTCTATTAAAAACAATAAAAAACTTAATTAACTTCACTCCTCAATTTTCAGTTTCTAACACTTACCAATTGGTTGAAAAACTTCAACTCATCAATCTGAATCCAAACATTACTATGCTTTCTTTTGATGTTAGCAACCTATTTACTTCAGTACCCAAAAATGAAACAATTAGTCTGGTAAAAACTCTCCTAATCAATAAGGTTATTCAACCCCATATCATTTCTTCGATAATAGATATTCTACAAATTTGTCTATCACAAGATTTCTTTATTTTTAACAATAATTTCTATAAACAACCAGATGGTTTAGCAATGGGTAGTTGCTTATCCCCCTTTCTAGCTGATGTTTTTATGGATCATTTAGAATCCAATTATATCATGAAAAATCCTGAAGTTCTACATTGGTTCCGTTACGTAGATGATTGTCTCGTTTTTGTGGATGGTCAGCAAGACTCAGCTAATCACCTTTTATTCAAAATCAATCAAATCCATCCCAATATCAAATTTACTATGGAACTAGAATCATCTAATGCCATTAATTTTTTAGACCTTTCCATTACCAGACTCAACAACCAGTTCAACTTTGGTATTTACCGCAAGCCTACTCAAACTGATCATGTTATCCATTCTTCATCCAACCACCCACTGTCTCATAAATATTCTGCTTTTAGGAGTTTCATCCATAGACTACATACATTACCTCTATCTACAGCTGAATTTAACAAGGAACTTAATATAATCAAACAAATAGCAGTCAACAATGATTACAACCCTAATATAATCGACAAGCTCATCCGGAAAAGAGAATCCAATCGTCTTCAGCAACTAGCTTACAATTCAAACCCAGTCATCACACCAATCTATAGGTCCCTACCTTTTCATAATTCTGTCATATCTGAGAAGATCAAACACATTCTCTGTTCTTCGGACAATGTCCACATATCATTTAAAGTCAATAACACTCTCAACAAAACATTATCTAACACTAAAGATCCAATCAACTTTATGAATCGTAGTGGTGTTTACAGATTATCTTGTTCCGATTGTGATGCCTCTTATGTAGGAAGAACCTATAGATCACTATCTACTAGAGCAGCAGAGCACACTAAACGTGACAATACATCAGCTTTCTCTCACCATCTCAAAGTCAACAAACACCACCTTAACATCCCAGATGGTGTGACTTTGATTCATAACATCCAAGATAAGAATACCCTTCGTTTAGACCTATATGAGGATTTAGAAATTGTCAGGGACGCAAGGACAAGTCCAAACTGTGTTAACCGTCAACTTTCTCTTAACCGTGATTTCACCCCCATTCATAGACAATTATTTCCATAATTCTATATTTTTATTCACCTTCACATTGGCCTTCTTTCCTATACATACCACTACAAACCCAAAATAAACAAAAAACCCAAACATTATACCTAATCAAATATTCTTTTAGTATCTTCCAGTTTTTTTTTTTTTTTTCACTCTGTGCTCCTGTCAAGACTCTATCTCTTCCATCTCATTCTTTAATTATTTTCACTTAACAAAATCATTTTCTCATTATATCAATATCACACCATGGAACCCTTGATCTTTTCGGATATGACATTCTAATATAGACAATAACCAAAAATTTTGTTGAATTTCCAACATTATAATTGATTCACTCTATTTTTCATTTAGATTCAAATTAAAAAATAAATCTCAGCTATCAACATTTAATAAATTTACTTTATACCAACTTTGGTCAATACAATATTCAATCTAGAATTTCAATAGTTTAATATGTGACATATTCTTTTTACATTTAGAGCTTACAATCAAAATTAATTTTCTTCTTTGATCAAAACATGTACATTTCTTTCAGCGCAGTTTTCCTAATTTAATATCAGTCTTTATCCATTTAACAATTCACACAATTTAATTTCAAAACAGTAATTATATTTCATTTACTTGTCCACTGAACATAGGCAACTTACCTTATCACCTTTTTTAATAATTTTTCTAAATTTAGATTTTCAATAGTTCTATATGGGACAAACTTTTTACATTCAGTCATAACAAAATATTTTTAGAGAAGATTTCTTGATTAAGATATGTACATACATTTTTTCAATTCCACTTCCCTCTTTTAATATCATTTCCTTTAATACCTCCAATAATTCACATTACAGATCTATAGATTGGTATTTTCTCATTATATTCGTTGGTTCCCTGAAACATATGCAACCGACCATTCCCTATTGGCATTTCTTCCAATTCTACAGCTGCTACTCTATTAAAATATCATATTTTGATAAAAAAATTTTAAAAATTTTCTATATAATTTTCAATAATATTCATTCATTATAACTTTGCTCAAATTAATATAATTATTATCAGTCCTATACAGTAGACAAACAGTCTATGACGTCACAGCATATGAGTAGAATTTTGCTTTTGTTTACGGTGCACTAATGAATATATTATTATAGCTTATTAACCTTTATTTACAATTTAGAATTCATATCAAACAAATTTAATAGTTGCATATTCACAATTGAATAATTAAGTTAAATATTAATGCACATTGTCAAAAATTTTTCGGTTGACATTTGAGAAATCCACCTATCTTCTTTGACATCTTGTCATGAATTTTCAGGCACCAATCTGTCTAATCAGTTGGTTGTTAACCTCTCACCTGATCACAACCTTGTGCTAATTCCGAGCAAGGATGACATACATCCACATGTGATACATTTTTAATCTTAATACATCGACTTATTGTCGATTACTATACAGCTCATAATGTAGCAATAATGTTATTTTGAGGTTTTACACCTATTCAAGTGGCTAGTTTCAATTACTTGTACACTGGACGTAAGTAACCACATTTTCTTTTTTAACTGTCAAAATTTCACCCTTTTGCATTTCTATCTAAGTGGTTCACTTATTTCCAGGTTTACACTGAGGATGGTCAGTTTGACCGAAAACGTTTTGTACAACCACTCCCTTGTGGATGAATTTTAAAAAAATTTTTTAATAAATTTATAATATACCTATATACAACAGAAGTGTTTACTTCATTCTACGTTGTCTTAACAAAGGTATACAGCCAACTACAGGGTTTACCCTTTTAAAGTTTCTGAATATATTTCTTCTTAATAGAGCCAATATTTTATAGGCTACATCGAAAAAAGAAATTCCTCTAATTATGTCCTCTTTATTATTGATGTTCTTATTATTGCTATTATTATTGTTCAGCTGCTTTTTCCTCTAGCTCCTGATCTGATGGTACGTTGATTTCGGCCTTATGGTTGTTTCTTTCCAGTACGGTTTATGATTGAATTTCATCGAAACTTTCCTCTGGGTTTAGCAGTTCTTCAAAGTGTTCTGCCTACCTCTCTAGTTTAAGTCAGCTATTAGCGTGCCATCTTTACCTCTGTGGGAGCATGCGATATTCTGGGACTCGTATCTTTATTGACTGTAACCTCTTGGTAGATAATCTTAATCTCTTTGTTTATCATATGATTTTTCACACTTTGTAACTTTATTTCCCAGTACTCTCACTTCTTTTTCTGCAGGTCTGTCTTGCTTTCTTTCTTTGGTTTAAATCTCTTCCTCCTTTCTGTTGTAGCTAGTATATTCATTTGTATTTTAGCTTGTCTTCTAGGTTTTAATTGCTTTTTGCTTCCTGTATAAAACCAATATTTGCTATTTTCTTTCTTTATTTTTTCTACCGTCTTTTCTGTCTCTTTCATTATTATTTTCTTTATATGTGTCCATTTTTGGTCGGTATCTTCATTAGGATTTGTGCCTACTAATATTTGTGTTATTTCTCGTTTTAGTTGTGTTTCGACCTTATTATGTTTTATTTTTTTGCATTTTAATGCTTGGTTGTATTTAGTTTCTGCTTAGATTCCTTTGGAACTTCCTCTCACAGCGCTCTAACAAAATCTATTTTCCCATTTCGACGCAATTCTTAAACATAACTTTTTTTTTAATTTTTAGATTTTATAATGAAAAATTAAAACATGATTTATTTTGTTACTAGGATAAATTACTATAATAACCGCAATTAAGTCTGAAGGCCCATCGTTAGCGCTGTGCATTTTTATAAAACTAATTCATCATACCTTTCTCCACAAACTTGTTATTTACGCCAATTCAATTGGTTTCAGCGGTAGTTTTTGCGAAAGGGCTGATCACGTCTTTTATTTTCATATATATGAAATCCATTCAATGATTTTTTAATGAAAGTTTTTGAACAGTAGTAGCTTCTAAAAAATATTCATTTATCATTTATAAATTAATAAAGAGTTATTAAAAAAGAGAAGCCTAAATGAGATGAAAGGTTGTCAGACATATTATGAATTGTCTTGGAAGGTTAATTTAATATTGTAAAATTAACGAGGTGAGAAGATTGGCAAGTTGATATAAAACCTACATATACTTTAAAATTATCTTCGCACGACAAAAACTGCTGAATATTATTACTAAAGCAAATTTTTTTTATAAAAAAAGTTTAATTATTATGGCTAAAACGAATTAATATGGTCTACTTTTCGAATAAAGGTGGTAGAGGAGATGAATCATATTATGGAATACCGTTTGGTATCTGGTTTGTAATTTTTTGTTTTTTAAAGCCACATGTGATTCTTTGTTCACTAATAGACATTAATGTATGTATGAGATAAAAATAAGAGAGTTCGCATAACGTTATATAGTCCAGGGTAATAAGCTAGAAATAGACCATGTACGGGACACTCAAAGATCCAGGTAGCTGACTTCTTTTTTAGTTATTATAGACCTATAGGAAGAAAACCTATCTGTTTACTGCCTAAAGTTCGCGTCCGTTTTTTAATTATTAACAATTTAGTGCAAAAATCTCGATTTTTTCGACTTTTTGCACCCCATTCAAAAGCTAAACAGTTGACATAAAACTACAAAATTTAATTTTTTAGAACAATGAAAAACCCTCAAAATGCCGATTTTTGAAAGTTAAAAAGTTAATTTGTTGCTACGCAAACTGAAAAATAAGTGAAAATCGTTATTTGTTAATAAGTTTTACTAAAACTACTTTAGAATTTTAGTGATTCACCCAAAGTTGTGTATTGGGTACTTAATAAACCCTCAAAATTTGAGACCGATACATTAATTAGTTTAAAAAATTTTCTATTTGTTTATCCCCGAGAGCTTTATTTTGCAATAACATACGACAGAAAATAATGAAGATAAGGCAATTCTGCGTATGTCAAATGAAAGTAGAACAGTAATACTATCAAAATGTACTAAAAAAAGATAAAAAAAATTATCACATATAGTCAAAAATACTAATGCCAAATTTTTGAAATTTTGTAGTTTATAAACATTTAGAACAACTTTAAAAATATTGGCCGTAGAAAAATCATTTTACATATTCGAAAAGTTGGCATTTTACACGAATTTTTAAAAATGTTCAGTTGGTGACTAGCCGTGGTAAGTGAAGGGGGAGCTGGGAGCCGACAAATGCACGAGTTCAAAAACTAAAAAAGGAAAACTTAAAATTATTATCATTTTCTATATCTCAGGATGTGCTGAATATATTTTGATCTTTCTTTTTTAAAATTTTTATGTAATTTTTCTGTACATTACAAATATGTAATTCGTCCATTTGCAATTTGACATTTATTAATTAATAAAAAGTTTAATTTGTTTAAGCAATTTTTGAAAAAATTATTTTTTCCCAAATTATTTTTCCATGTTTTTAATCAGACTATCATTATTAATCATACAAAAAGTTAAGGTACATATACTTTAATAAATAAATTATCTTCAAGAAATAATTATTTAATAAAAATATTTTATTTATTAAAGTGAACTTTAACTTTTTGTATGATCATTAATGATGCTATGAATAAAAAAAGAGATTTTTGGAAAAAAATTTTTTCAAGTATTGTTTAAACAAATTACACTGATTATTAATTAATAAATTTATAACCAAATTGCATATTTGTAATGTACGTAGAAATTACATACAAATAAAAAAAGAAAGATGAAAATCCATTGAGTTCATCTGGAGATACAGAAAATTGTATTAGTTTTAAATTGCTTTTTCGGTATTTTAACTCGGTGGATTTGTAGGTTCCCCCTAGTAACCGTTTGAACTACAATTTTGAAAAATCGTAGAGGGTGCTGTTATGATACAGTGTTTATGCAATTTTTTTAAGAAAAAATACAAATCCCATTATTTAAAATGGCATCAATGAAATTCCTTAATTATTAAAAAACAAATTAGCTCTGAATTAAAATAAAACACATGGCTAACTTTGTCCCTAATGAACCTAGGCTATTTTTTATTTGAAAATTCGTTTTAAAATACTAGATTTCCGAATATATAAAAGTATTGTTCCTACGGACAATATTTGTAAAGTTATTCTAAATGTTTATAAACTACAAAATTTCAAAAATTTGGCATTAGGGTTATTGATTATATTGATTAATTTTTTTAACTTTTTTAAAACATTTTGATACTGTCACTCTTCTACTTTCATTTGGCATACTCAAAATTGCCTTGTCTTCATTATTTTCTGTCTTATATTATTGCAAAATAAAGGTCTCTGGGATAAACAAATAGAATAACTGTTAAACTAATTAATGGATCGGTCTCAAATTTTAAAGGTTTGTTAAGTACCCCAATACCCAAATTTTGGTGAAACATTAAAGTTCTAAGATAGTTTTAGTAAAAGTTATTAAAAAATAACAATTTTCAATTATTTTTCAGTTTGCGTAGCAACAAACAAACTTTTTAACTTTCAAAAATCGACATTTAAAAGTTTTTTCAATGTTCTAACAAATTTAGTTTTTTAAGTTTATGTCAACTATTTGGCTTTTAAATGAGGTGCAAAAAATCGAAAAAATCGCGATTTTTGCACTAAATTGTTAATAATTAAAAAACGGACGCGAACTCTAGGCAGGAAACAGGTAGGTTTTCTTCCTATAGGTCTACCATAACTAAAAAAGTAGTCAGCTACTTGAAACTCTGAGTGTCCCGAGAAAATCCTTATTACCCTGGACTAATAGTTGAAAAGTAATATTTGAAAAAGAGAAAGTAATATTTGCACCTTAAGATAAGCTTTTCCAAATAGTTTAGTAATGTCATAGTGTTTAGTTTGTCTTTGATTTAACCTTAAAAATAATCTCAACGCCTCGCTATAATTGGTTTTCAATTTTCAAATAAATTTTTTTAGGGAAAAGTCAGGTATGGTAGAATAAGTTTCTCCAGCACTCATACACAAGACTGCTGAAGAAAAAGAAGCTCTCTTTGCAGAGAATAAGGAGTCTACCTACTTGGAGTCTCCAAACTCAAAAAGCTCGAAAATACTACACTTTCCTTTTTAAAGCCTTTGGCTCTAGGATGGACGTTATAATTGATTTCCTGACAGAAATCCTATTCATCCTTAATTATGTCGTTTCAGGAATAAATCAAATCATTTTCTTTAAGCACAAAGGTATTCAGCTAATAATCCTTTTAGCAATATTTCTTGTTACCATAAACTCATTAAACTTTTTTTACATTAAAAGTAGATAGTCTACCAACTGATCTTCTAAGTTTTGTGGTAGGATTGCGGATCTTCCTAATTTTGTTCCAACAACTTGAGCTGGTATAGCCTTCGTCTTAGCTGATAAACGGGATAATGTAGTGCGTGGAACATTGAATCTATCTGCTGCTTTTTTGTATACCATGTCCTGAATTCGCGTAGTCTTTTTATCTCCATTTTTACGACCCATAGTATTACTCTGAAAACAATTTTGTGATAATTTATAGAGTATTTATTTTTACGTAAATCTTATGTACATATTTATATGTATAAATTTAGTACAAATTATATCTAATATGTTGGATACTATTACTATACAGAACAAAATCATAAGAAGCGACTCAGAAAAAAATATGCAATAGTTTTTCCGAAAGCCAGAGCACTATTGGCTGTAAAAACCCCAATTAAATTAAAACAAGCCAAAAACTATAAAAATATCTTTATTAAACTGGAGATATTAAAGATTTGTTAACACGGGTGCCTAAACATGAAGAGATCCAAGAAAACCAATTAGCAGACTTGTTGACAAATAAAAACTTTAGAAGAAACAAAAAAATTCAGAAATTATTTGTGGTACTTATTACTAAAGATACAGTTATACGTACAATTCAAATTTGTAAAAATGTGTGGCAAATGTAAACGAAAAAAAAAATCATAAGCAATTAGCAACGTTAGCAGAAGACATTGGTTTAGTCTGCTCTTAGCAGACAAGAGCTGGTGTTGCTCACAGGGATATTCACTTGACACTACTACTTAGGAAGAACCTCTACAAACCAGGTAGAGCGAATGAACCACTTTGTAGAACACGCGAAATGCTCTGCGAAAAAATAAAGAAACTGCCATGTGTCAGGCCAGTATACACCGACAAAACAAGTATTGAGCAAGGAAAAATCCTTAAACTACCTGTCGGAAGTAGCTGACTTTTATCCAGGCCACAGGACCTGTAAGTTAGGGTAACCAAATCATAAACTTGAAAAAACAGGACACATTCAAGAAGCAGTAGCGCACCTAGAATTTTTCTCTAGGGAGAGGTTGGCTTGGGCACCGAAAATTTTTTGTGTTGGTTGTGAACTACAAGATACATTTTCCTACTATTCTTTATATATTTTTGATATGCCCTGTAGGAAAAGAGGTTAATCTTCCAAACCCCCGGGTGCGCCACTGCCAAGGAGGGTTTGGAGCGATACACAAACAGGTAGGGGCGATTGAAACATGGTCTTATAGCTAATTTGGGACCTATAAATCTTTTTTAATTTACATTTGAATATGTAATTTACGTACGATCAAAACTGCGAAACAGACAGAACGCTGAAAAATTCCCCCAGAATGACATACAGGGAAGAATACAAAATAACAAGAAACAAAGCAAACTCAACAAGTAAAAAGAAGACAAATGACTGAAGGAAGACAAACTTTGCAAACAAAAACATTATCTTGTAGCATATGCAGATGATCTAGTCATCATAGCGAAGACGAAGATGACACTTAAAAAAAAGCAGTTGGAAAATTAGATAAGGAAGCGAAGAGAATAGTACTAGAGATAAACCAGCACAAAACAAAATACATGACGATAGGGAAGGATGACAAAATAACGCAGAAATATCTAATAACACAGAACCATAAATTTGAAACTGTATTCACCTTTAGCTACTTGGGAACATCAACAGGGAAAACCTGAAAAGAGAGAACAGAGCATAGAATTCTGAAAGACAAAAACATATGGAATGAATAGAAATCTGTTGAGAAGCAATCCTCTGTATAATATGAACCTATATAAGACCTTAATAAGACCTGTTGTTACATATGGGATGGAAACAACAACGATTAACAAGAAGGAGGAAGACAGCGTTCTGAAATTTGAAAGAAAAATAATGAGAACAATACAGGGCCACAATGTAACCAGATAGGGAGAAATAAGAATGAAAACAAATGCCGAAATTAAAGAAAAATTAAAGAGAGAAAATATAGTCAGATACCTACATAAAATCAACCCAACGCATATACGGGACATTTGGGCGTTCCTAGAGACTTTTTCGGGACCCCGGGACACATCGTTAAAGAACGGGACAATCCCGTTTTTACGGGACGTTTGGTCACCCTACAGTGTAAGTGGAGTTTAATAAAGGGACTAAGAGATAGTGTTTGATGTCAATGGTCTCAAGTGTAAGAAAACAGTAAATCAAACTTGTTTTACCTCTCTTTTTAATTTCCCTACAATTTCTAAATTACACGAACCACATCGGAAAACTTAAGAGAATGAAGCATTATAAATTATAATGATGTAATAAATTCAGTATCACTCAACACAATAATAAATATAACAATTCGCTAAACAAAGTACATACTCAAAAATTATGAAATTAAAAAACGGGAAATATTTTAGAATCAAACCCATTAGCTATGCAAACTAATCTCTCTCCATTCACTAGCCCAAGAATGAAAGGAAGAAGTGTTCATAGCGCCAGCTGTTTTAACTCAGCGGCAACAACACCATCACCATCAGCAATCCACAAGACAATAACAAAAAGCGGTGCCGTGCTCGTCTACGCCGCCGAGGAGCACAGACACACAGACACACTCACGTGCTAACGTTGATTAGCTTTCAATTGTTTCAGTGCTGTCTGCTACGCCGGCTAGACGGACTTACTGTACCTTCTTTCAGCCATCGCTTTTTTATCTTCTTTCGATCACCGCGGCTTTTGTTGTTGAGATGGTAACGAGCTGATAATGACACTTACCTTGTTAAGGACGATTTCGTGAGAATATGACTACTATGAGGTAATGAAATGATTGTACAGGAAATACTCGAATTAAACGGGTACATACTAATAATAGTTGTATGAATGTGCAAAAACTCTTTTGAGGTTATATTTATTTATTTGTTTTAGTATTAAATTATTGGGTATCCGCTGGGAAGGTTAACTATGATAATGAGTCACGTGGTACACTCTGACGTCGTGGGGGACGGTCTTATGTGCATGCTGTATATGTGATTTACAAACACAAGAGATTATTTAAAATTTCATTATCAATTTATAATATATCAACACCTTAATAGGAATCTGCTATAAATATTCTATATGGTAGAAAATGTCTGATATGATATATAAAATATAGTTTAAATATAGAAAAATGCGAAGAGATTTTAAGGCTGTCGTATTGTTATTGTAAACAAAAGTTGAAAAGCCAGGATTTGACCAATCTCAAGCCCTTTTAATTCATACCCATAAATTTGAAATTTTGCTTCCTCAGCTGCCTTTTCTGCTCAACTATAGTATTTTTAAGATAATACCACCATAATTCAGTCTTATATTTCTATGAAATTTAGTTTTTTTATAGGAAGCAAGCAAGCAAATGGTAATAAAATAATAACAAGAGACAAATCGCCAAATGGAAGAAGATCATTGGGACGACCGAGGAAAAGATGGTCAGACAATGTCAATAATTAGGCTAAAAACCGAAGTAAAACAGGCCTTGAGCCTATTTATAAAGTAGGTAAAAGAAGAAGAAGAAAATGGTAATATGCTTTGCCCCGGATTGTAGACAATATAGTGACAGATGGATGTGGTTAAAAAGAAGAGGTGAATTTCATTACTGAGGTAAGAAAATATAGTGAAGAAGAAGAACTGAATTTATCGCCCGTGTAGGACAAATTACAAATTATGCCACCATGAGAAGCACTGTCGACATGTCATAATCTCCTCCACGTCAAACCTCCCAGCGGATAGTACATAATATATTTTGAATACGGAAATAAAACAAAAAGTTAACAAACAGCTCATAACATTTCCGATATCTTATTTTTCGTGTCCATCATCATTTCAGAACGTGGTTTGTCTTGTGGGTGGTGGTACTGTCTTCGTTGTAGATCACTTGTGGTGGTATTCGGTATCGGTTGATGATGTCCCGCGGAGCATATTCTTTTCAGAATTTTTTCTGTTAATTAATTATGAAGGAGATGACTGAATTTAGGTAAAAATGTATAAAAATGAATTTTATTCGCGTTGAAAGCAACTGTTACTGTATCTTCCCTATAGACAGCTATAATTATTGTGCAATGGGACTGGGAAACCACGAAAACTGATCCCTTCCTGTTTGTGCGAAGTGAGCTATTTATCTAATAGTGCGCTAAAAATTGGAGTTGCCTTACAGGATGTCAATATATTTATTTACCAGGAAGTTCGTTGCTGGCAGAGATCAGCAGTTTTGTTGGTAGGAATGATAATTTGCGTTGGTAATCACACTTCAAGTCTGATGACATTTCCGAAGGATGAGCAAGTTGTTTTAAAAATTGTTTTATCGTATAACTCCTGCTCATAGAGGTGAGCCTTTCAGTTATCGTCTGGATATTCGATAGTTGATCAATTAGGGCTGAGGGATAGTCTTGTCGTTTTTAGTTTACTTTACGATTCTTAACAGCTGTAATGATTAGTCGAGATTGAGCCCATAGATGTTAGCCCTATATTTAATGACGGGCCTAGTATACCATAGGGTATACCGACTCTTCTCCTAATCCTGTTAAGGGTATCGGTCAGATCTTATGTAATACAAAAAGCCAAAAACTGCCCAAAAACGCTAGAGTACCGGGAGAGAATGGAATAATGGAAAAGGACTATTAAATTGGTAAGATTATAATCAACAAAAATCTCATATGGCTCAATTTTGCTAAGCAGCATATACCTACGCACCGAAAACGTGAACAACATAACAATGCATAAAATAGAAAAATGTAGATTATATTTTGTGAAATAGACTAAAGCTTTGGATTCTTTACTTTGACCATTGGCTTCCATGAATAATAGAATAAATTTAAGACATTCTAAAGTACTTTAATCACGCTATCAGATCACTTGAATTGAATATACCTTGCAATGAAGTATGAAAGCGCGTAAATATACTTGAAAGGAAATAGACGATACTATAAAACTTTGCATGCGAGTACAATACACGTAAGCAACGCATCTAATGCGATATTTTTTGTTTCTACACAATTTCACTAGAAAATCCCCTCAACTTTATTAATTTAAATGGGACACCTGTACCTATATATTTTGCAGATTAAAAAAAAATTGATCTTGCTTATTTATAAATATGAAGGTTGATAAAAAGAATACGTTGAAAAGAAAAACAAAGCAGTTTACAAGCGATAAGCGATTGGACGTAGAGGCTGCATAGAGTAACCTGCTCGTTCTCCGGACCGTAATCCCTTAGATTTTTTCTTTGGAATCATATAAACTCACTTGTGTATATTATTGATTTGAAACAAATAATTATTGATGAAGATGGACTAATCTGGGGAAATCTTGGAAAAAGTAACTCAAGAATTTAATAATAGACTTGCACATTTTCAGAAGGTGAACGGAGAGTATTTTGAATATTTACTTTACTTTATTGTATTTTGAATAATAGTTATTCTTTAACTTTAAAGGGATTTATTTCTTGTTTAAACATTATTTTCTACCACACAATAGTGTTAACAAGTGACGAAAGATTTGCCTTACAAAGATACACAGTTCCAAAAAGATGGAAGTTAAGCCAAAATTAACCTCATGAACCATGAAAATTAAAACGTTGAGTTGTTTATAAGAAAACAAAAATTTGCGTAGTTCTGTTTTGTATCTAAGAACACTAAGAAAAATACGAATGTATCAAAAAGAGCAACAGGAACCTTGCAGGAAAATAAATTAGAGAAATGTTCTATACAAGAAACAAAAACTCTTGATAAAGACGCTGGTGGATCATATGATTTTCGATTTGCTGTAAACGGAGAAATACTTTTATAAAATGAAACGATAATAAGTGTATTACCGTAGTACCTAATTTTGATAATATAGAAACTCTCACAGAATCTAGGAGATGAAATCACAAGCTCAAAGGACCTTTATTTCTTAACCGCACATTATAATACATTCAGAGGGAGCATAAATCAACGGTACTGGTTTGTTCGAAGAAAATATGCCAGTAAAATCAGAGCTAAGAAGTGATAATGACCAATATTCACACTATTGATTGATATGACATTAGTAAATTCATGGCTTCTCTACAAGCTGTAGCAGTTGCCTACCTAAAGTGACTCTTAGTACAAAAATAATTATAGATGGATGAAAATTAACATCTGAACATAATCTAAAGTATGTATATTTACGAATCTACAATTCGATGGCAAAGAACACTTGCTGGAGAAACGTGAAGAGGAGAGATGAATTTGATTTGAAATCTACAATGTCTTTTTATATGCAAAACAGTCTTCAACTTTTGTATTGGCTCTGCATAGTTTTAAAAATTAATCTTTCTTTTTTCAAAAATTTAAATTTCAAAATTATTTTGCAAAAACTACTGGAGAGATTATTCTGATATTTTGTTTATTGTCTTCTGGATGATAAAGATTTTCAGGTAAATTTTGAAGGTTCCATGTGGCATTTAAATACTGAAAAAGTTTAATGAAAAAACATTGATTTTTGTTGCATAATGCGTAGCTGCCGAGATATAGCAACAAACTGGAGAAAAAAAAATGACTTTTTCCAATTTTTTTCACAAATTGTATTAAGAGGATCGGTACGTATTTTCGGCTGCAATGCTATTCAAATGGGGATTCATTTCTTTCGAATCCTGAGAAAACTAATAAGCATTTTTGAAAAATTTAAACGCAGAATGAAAGATTACGTTATTAGCGAGGGCCGAAAGTTCCTGAGAACTTCTATAATGTTTATTTTAATAAGTTACAGGAGTGAAAAACTAAGAGAAAATGTAGTGTGATTTTTAATTTCAAATATCTCATTCGAAAGAAACTTCTTATATATTCTAAGGGATTTTCGGCCCTCGATAATAATTTAGTCTTTCATTTTGTGTTTAAATTTTTTAATAATATTTATTAGTTTTTTCAGGATTCGAAAAAAATGGACACCATGTCCGTGGAAATCGAACATTCGCTATCTTTGTCATACAACGCACTCATTCGAATATAATGTTATGACAAGACTCAAGACAGTGACAAGTAGAGATGTGTCCGACCCGCTATTTTGATATAGCAATTCATTCTACTAATGCTTTTTAACGCTTTTACGATGATAATAAAATCAATCAAAGAGTTGTTTATTAAATAGTATTGATAGTGTATTTGAAAAATAATAATTGATTTAAGGCGTACAATTAATAAAAAGTTATTTATTGTTTATATATTATTTATGGAAAATCCAAGTATCTCAAGTCATTAAAGTTCAAATAAAAGTATTACTTTATAAGAGTTTGTTCCGATAACCGTAAATAGGTACGAGTTTAGCTATAAAGTAAAGTGCCCATGGTGGCATAAAATGTAGTAAATGCTAATGCTTCAAGTACGTACTACATTTTTGAAGATTTCACTACACTTAAAAAGCATTTGCTTTTCTCCGTAGTATTTGCTACTATTTACCAGCCTACATAGAAGAATGTACTACGCTTTTGAAGTATGTGCTTGTTTAGTAGTATTTTGCTTCAGTTTAAGTGAAGTTGGTGGGTGGACGTCGTCGGCGTAGGTATTTTTTTGTTACAATTTACAATATAGCAGCATTTATGAATGTGTGTCATAGAAAAATTTACAAACTAAGAAGAAGATTCTTAATTTTTGGGGTCATTCTTTTATCAAATAAAATTTAATAATTGTGAAGAAGATTAACAAATAACAATTGTTCATTTTTATCCTCGCGTAACTCTTTTGTCGCTTCGGATCTGAGTCACTCATTTATACTCATGTACAATTATTATTCTAATAATTTGGTACGTAAAAATGTGAATTCACAAATCACAAGCACTTGGAAAACTAATTCCATCACGATTGGTGTAATGCAGACACGGCTGTCTATAGTAATAAATCATTTGATGTGATCCTTTGATATGACCACAAACATATCTACAATCGGCAAAAACTTCCAACAATCCAACATATAGTTTACTTCTTTAAACGAGAATAAAATTTAATGCGAAAATTATTGGTTTACCGATAGATTTTATAGATCATATTTTCACTATAATTTTAAAATTAATTTGAAAAATACAAAAGTAATTAATTTGATTTATGTAAAAAAGTACTTACTTCAATTGAGCTAACCGTCTATTTCTTCGCTTTTCAGTAACACATTTCTTGTAACAACGTCCCATATTTTAATTTGCGCAAATAAAGAAATAAATAAAGTCTTTATAAATTAATTGAGTAATACTACATTTATACAACGCAGTTCTTCACATGTTCAAACCTTATCTAAGCATTACATGGTAACAGAACATTATTAGAATAACTTTACAACTTTTTTTCTTTTTCGACTATTTGTATAGTATATAAATAATGGTAACCACTGAATACATAATTAGTGAAAAAATAATCCTAATATCCTTTATACAAGTAAAGGTTATCCAAGAACATTCAAAAACTGAACGAAACCGAAATAGCCATCTCTACCTTTCTAATGACAATGTCACTGTCAACCTAATGTTTACATCAGCAGTTTCCATACCAGTGAGAATTTTACTACACGTAATTTGCCCTGTAAAGACAGAAAAAGTAGGGATAGATTTAAAATATTTGCGAATTATGTACCCATAGCCTTAATAAAATAATTAGCCATCCTTTAAAAGTGTCCGTATTTTTGGAATTACATTTTATAATAATATTCAGATGATTTTTTCGCAAGAAAAAAATTGGATCATATACGATTTGCCGTACTGAGGGTGTTTTACGACAGATACCTCCTAGTCTAATAATATCTAAACCACAATGAAATTTAGCCCTATGAAATACCGAAGAAATGATGCAAATAACATAAATTACAAAATTCAAAATTAATTTCATGATTATTTTATTAAAAAGCAATAAGAAGGATAAAAAGACAATTATTAGTATAGACCGAATAAAAAATGGTTAAGACTTAAAATTATCCAAATTTAATTTAATTAAATAGAATAGAATTTAATTTTAGAAAACTTAATTTAAATTAAATATGCACAAGAATGAAAACATATTGCTCGAATGTTAAAAAATAAAAGTCCGAAAAAAACTGGATATTCCCATCAAAGAAATATTGTAACGAGTACGCTGATAAACCCTTATTCCAAAAAACTATTGACAGAAAATAATGAAGGTATTGATGTCGTTTAAAATTTTTTAGATTACTTTTGTTTTTGAGCTAAGTTTATAGAAGTAAAGTAGGCATTTTCCAAAGCTTCCGCGAATTTACAATCGAATATCCGCTCGTAGCATTGGTGAACCGCTTTAACAAATTTTATTACAAAAATAATGAACAATTTCTCCGGGGGCTCCATTTTATATTCCCATTTCAATAATTAATGCAATGGTCCAAAATACGTTGAAACGCATGTATCCGGACACACGGCCGTGGTCTCGTGTCGACTGGCCAATCACAATCGAGAATAAGGGCGCCTGTTTTCACCAAAACCACCTGCCCCGTCGATGATCTTTTTTCAACAATATCTACCACCTTTACCAAACGTACTTTAAGGTACTAACCAAATATTCTTTATTTTCTTTGTCGGTGATAGGACGTCGAAACACTCGTGATTTTAATAGATAAAGCGCAATACGAAATAGAACGTGTTTATAATAGTACCTTGCCAAACAAAAAATTAACCAAACCTGAGTATAATAGTTATTTATGAAACAGTTCGTGAAGTATGCTTTTTGCGAACGGACGCGATGTTTAGAGCACGAGCGACAGCTGGGCGAGTGCTATACATCGCGTAAGTTCGCAAAAAGTACTTCACGCACAGTTTCATACAATATTTTATCTACGATAAACAAATAAAAAACTATTCTACAATTTTTAGAACTTTGACATTAAAAAATTCTAACTTCTTTCAAACCACAAAACTGTCAAAACTTTGTTATAATTTATTGCTCATTATGTCATCACCATGACAACGCGAAAGTTAAGGATATTTGATTATATGAAAGTGTGCCAAAAAACAGTGCGAAAAAGTAAATCCCATTTAAAATACATTGTTACTTCACGCACACTTTAAACCCTTCACGCACTGCTATCCATAATGACAGTTTTCACAAAATAAAAACTTATACATAATATGACATAGAGTAGATAAAAACTAAACTTACGTGCATAGAAATCGGCCCACCCAAAAATTTGGTAATTTTTGAAGTCTCGTATTTCCTAAACCTGTTGTCCGATTTAAGTGATTTTTTTAATAAGTTATAACCTTATTCTTCAAAAATATCTCTGTTATAATATTGTTGCTAAACAGGTAAGTGTTATTTTATACCGGGTGTAACAATGATAGTGTGTTTTTTCCTCAAAGTTCGGAACACCCTGTGGAATATTCTAGCGTATATAAAATATTTAAATTAAAACTAAACTGTAGCCTTAGGCTTTCTTAACATTATGCTTTTTGACTCTTTCGCTAATGTTGGATAATAAAAAAGTTAGGTATTTTAACAACTAGCAACGTTCTTCATCAATACAGGGTGTTTCTAAATAAGTGCGACAAACTTTCAGGGGAAATTCTGCATGAAAAATAATGACCGTTTCATTTATAAACATATGTCCGCAAATGCTTCGTTTTCGAGATACGGGATGTTGAATTTTTTTTGCAAACAGACGATTTATTTACTGCTCTAAAACCGGTTGAGATATGCAAATGAAATTTGGTGGGTTTTAAGAGGTAGCTATTGGGCATATTTGACATAAAATTAAGAATTTTATATTCACCATTGGCGTGCATACGGGTCATATCACCCGGTCATATTACCCGTATGCACGCCAATGATGAATATAAAATTCTTAACTGTATGCCAAAAAATGCGCAAAAATTACCTCTTAAAACCTACCCAATTTTATTTGTATATCTCATGCCGTTTTAGAGCAATAAATAAATCGTCAAATTGGACAAACAAATTCAGCATCCCGTATTATTGAAACGAAGCATTTGCAAACATATGAGTATAAACCTAACGATCATTATTTTTTCATGCAGAATTACCCCTTAAAGTTTGTCGCACTTATTTAGAAACACCCTGTATTGATGAAGAATGTTGCTAGTTGTTAAACTACCTAACTTTCTTATTATCCAACAAAAGCGAATGAATCAAAAATCAGAATGTTAAGAAAGCCTAAGGCTACAGTTGAGTTTTAATTTCAATATTTTATATACGCTAGAATATTCCACAGGGTGTTCCGAACTTTGAGGAAAAAACACACTATCATTTTTACACCCGGTATAAAATAACACTTACCTGTTTAACAATAATATTACTACAGCAATATTGCTGAAGAACAAGGCTATAAGATATTAAAAAAATCACTTAAATCGGCCAACATGTTTAGGAAATACGAGACTTCAAAAATGACCAAATTTTTAGGTGGGCCGATTTCTAGGCACGTAAGTTTATTTTTAGTTTTAAAAAACTTAAGGTTGCACTAAAACAGTACTCTATAATATGTATAAGTACTTATATCTGGAGCAAAAGATCATTTTTGTCAAGACAAAAACAAAATGAGCTACAGGGTAGTCTATAAAGAAACAAAAATTAAGGGGATGGGTACGTAGTTTCGGCCAGGCCCGCGCCGTCCATAAGGGCGAAGGGGGGCGGAGCCCCCCGGCGCCGTGTTCAAAAGGCGCCAGTAGGAGCCGAAAAAATTTTTTTACAATACCGAAATTACCAGAAATATTTGTAATATTTTATTATCTTGTAAAATTTAAAACTTACCAATCGTAGGTAGGTATAAAAATGGCAGTAAGTATTACTTTGATCCCATAATTATACGAACCCTTATTTCTCTTATTAAACTGAACCATATTTGTTCTCTGATGGTGTAATCGTTGTTGTTTGTAAATATTTATAGTATTCATAATAATTTATCGGTAGGTATATTAATTTCCTAAACACATAACAAATAGTTTGTAGGTATTCGCTCCGTGCATGACTGACGCAACACCTAGCTTCACCAGGACCTTGATTTTTGACCCTTCGCTTCGTTATCGATCATTCGCTATCTGTACACTAAACAGATACGAGGCGAATACGTTCGATAACGAAGCGAAGGGTCAAAAATCGAGGTCCCTACCTTTTTAGATCTCACAAATTGACGTTAAGCATATGATAAATAGATAACATTTATTTAACATTTTTTATAAAAAATTTTATACTAACAATGCCAATGACATTACAAAGATAGCTCCAATAATGTCATTTTCGCCACTACTCACGCTGACATCGTTTCTAGCTACCCCCACCATGGTCACGCACGGAGCGAATACCGAATACCGATAAAGTCTCTGGTCTCTAGTCCATCGCTCACAATAAAATATTGCAAAACTTCCAAATTTTAAAGAACCGCTTGGCTTGACATGAAGTTTGGCATAAACATAGCTAACCTGCCAAATAAAAAGGTGATATTGTGCTGATGTGTGCTTTTGCCCTAGGGGTGAGTTTCACCCATTCTCGGGTGTGAAAAAGTATACGTTTAAAACAAGTCTGGAAATTTATAAACTGACAAATTATAAGCAACTTTTGTTGTATAGAGTTTTTTCACTAAGTCGATACTTTTCGAGTTATTTGCGAGTGCATATGTCCATTCTTCAACAAACAAAAACACGTTTAGAAACCCACGAAAAGCACTTTTCGGGGAAAACTCATCATAACTTGTTTATTTTTGTTTTTAAAAAAGTTTCTACCATTAAAAGTAAGCTAGTAAGCAAGTTACACTCAAAATAAAGTTGGTCCCTTTTTTTGGTAAAAAAATCGTGAAAATCACCCCCTAATTAGCATCCTAAATGAAATTAACCGTTACCGCTTCACAAGTTACTTTACTTATGTATTATTTCTATTATCTGCAAGTATCGTCGGTTCAAAGTGCTTATTTTTGAAAGGGCTGTAGTTGAAACGGCTTGAACGAGTCCCTAATTACGAGAGTATGCAAATTTTGAACAGCCATATCTTGTAGTCCAATCTGTCCAATCAACATTTTCTCGTGGAATTTTCAGAATCAAGATCGATTTCAGGGTAGGGTAGATTTTAACCTTTGTCAAAATCTACCCTACGCCAAAGCGGGCTTTTTCCCTGCGGGTGAAAACAACCCCGTCTAGGGTATGAAAATATTTTTAATCAAAATAACTATGGAAGTCGATATATTGACCAATTCTGAGTAAATTTTATTCTATAATTTTTTTTTTGGAAAGTTGATACTTTGAAAGTTATTAGAACCGAATTATGGGAACTTTCAATCTCAATTAACTCGAATGTGGTGAAATTTTTTTGGGAAAACAAGAGGCATCTTTTATAGGCCATTAAAAAAATATAAGTTATTCATGAAAAACGGTCATAAAACGTCAATGGTTAATGAAACGGTCAACGGTCAATGAAAAATGCATAGTTTCAATCGCTAATAACTTGGAAAATATCAACTTTGTAAAAATAATTTATTGAACAAAATTTATTCAGAATTCGTCAATCTAACGATTTCCATAGTTATTTTAATTGAAAAATTTTCATTCCCTAGATGGGGTTGTTTTCACCTCCAGGGCAAAAGCCCGGTTCAGCATAGGGTAGATTTTGAAGAAGAGGATCAACCGAGCTTAAATCCAAATTTTCATTAAAATCGGTGTTGATTCTCAAAATTCCACGATTTTTCCATTTTTTTACCGCTGATTAACCAATTTTTTGTCTTACAGAAAAACAAAAAATGCAAAATATTCAGAAAAGCAAAACGTACATTTTTTTACTCTTTGAGATTTTTAGTATCACTAATAATTTTTAAGTTTTTTTGAAACAAATGTAATTTTTTCAAAATTAAAAAAAACTATACTAAAACCAATTTTTTTTTAAAGCACTTTGAACCTATGAAACTTAGTTGTAATGAGTTTACCCCGAAAAGTGCTTCATTTTTGTTTATTTCTCGTTGAAATAGGTATTTGATTTGGAATTTGACGAATAAGAACCTAGTTTTCATTAGCTACAATTCTGCTTCATCTGGGTCTACTGACTTCATGCATACACTTTTTTTTTTTCACTTTTTTATAAGCTATATTTTTGCTAAGAATGTTTTTTCGATAAAATACTTTTTGAGTTATTTGCGAAAAACGTGTTTTTTCTTTGATGAAAAATGGACGTATTCACTCGCAAATAATCGAAAAGTTTTGACTTAGTGAAAAAAATTAGTCAGTTTATCCATTTACGTACTTATTTTAAACGTATAGTTTTTAACCCCCGAGAAGGGGTAAAATTCACTCTCAGAGCAAAAGCACACATCGGCACAATATCACTTTTTTTCTTTGACATGTTAGCTACGCTTATGCCAAATTTCATTTCAATCCAAGCGGTGCTTTAAAATCCGGAGCAAAAACCGTGAGTAAATGGACTTATTCACTAAGTTGCAAAAAACTACTTACAAGGGGAGGAGGTAAGGGGCGCCAAAAATTACTTGCCCCGGGGCGCTTGAAAGCCTTGGCGCGGCCCTGGTTTCGGCTCTAATGCTATTTAAATGGGATTCATTTTTTTCAAATCCTGAGAAAAATTTCATCAAACATGTTATAATTATATTTTTGTGGAATGTAATGGTACTGTGCAGAATAGTTATTTATGATACAGTTCGTGAAGTATGCTTTTTGCGAACGCACGCGATTTTTAGAGCACGAGCGACAACGGAGCGAGTGCTATACATCGCGTAAGTTCGCAAAAAGTACTTCACCCACAATTTCATTCAATATTTTATCTACGATAAACAAATAAAAAAACTGTAATTCTTCGTCACTGGTATTCATTTCTATTCTACAATTTTTAGAACTTTGACATTTAAAAATCCTAACTACTTTCAAACCACAAAACTGTCAAAAATTTTGTTGTAAGTCATTGCTCATATTGTCATCACCATGACAACGCTAAAGTTAAGGATATTTGATTATATGAAAGTGTGCCAAAAAACCGATTGAAAGTGTGCGAAAAAGGAAATCCCATTTAAAATACTGTTATATTTCTATTTGATATGAAAATTAAAATTTGATAATTATAGACAAAATTCAATTTAATATAAAATATTTTCAATTTTCTCAACCACGGGCATATAAATTTAGAACAACCTGTATACAACAAATTGTTATATTTAATTTTAAGAAGTGATTAAATAAGACTCAAGTGAAATCGTTAATAGGTCATTATCGTTGTTCGCGGAAGGATCGATCATTAGCCGATGCTAAATAAGACTAAGTGGAAATAGAGAATAAGTCATTAAAATTTGTATATAGTAGAAAGTAATTTTAGAATGGGAATTAACTATTTTCTTTGAAATCCATTAAGCATATTTAGAAAGTTTAAAAATTGGTTTTTAGGAATACTGCGAATGAGAGTTGGTGGTGGAATTTTGATTTGTGAATCTGGAAGGGATATTTAGAAAGTAGGGGAATGAATGACAAATAGAGAGCAGAATGTTTTGAGCTGTCGAGAAGTGAAGTCGAGTAGTAGACGGGAGTGTACGGAGAGTGAGAAAGCCGGTGTAGTTCCGTGAGTGTGGAGTATCTATCGTAGAACGAGAGGTAGGCCAGGTTGAGAGTAAAAGAACCTCCTTGAGCCAAGAGTTCCCGGTAGCTGATTGCAGTTTCGAAAAAGGTAGAACACAGCATCACGACAGAAGCAGGAAACGAGAGCTATACGAGCTAGTTTCAGAGAAGAACATTACTGGAAGCCAGGACGAGGTTTTGATTGCAGCCAAGGATAGCAGGAAACGGGTCTTGTGTGAAGACATTCTCAGTGCACCAGAAAAAGGTCAGTCTCATTTGTTTGGACATGAATGTATGGGTTTTTCGTAGTAAATACCACATTTAAAATTGAAAAAACATAATCAATAATATCAGAAAAGCTTCATCAAACTTAAATAGAATTGTTGCTGATAAATCATAATAGTTAAATGTTAATAAAAACTTTCAATTGGAAATCAAAAGGAAATAAGATTCCCATGTATAAATGTTATGTTTAAGAATAATAAGATATAGCAAATATTAAGCAGTGATTGCCATTTAAATAAAATAAACAATATTTTGATTACAATTGTAACCCATATGTGTTATTATTTTACTCTTTTCTTTCCTATCCCGATTAGGAACCATTAAGAAATACTTAGAAGCCACGTATGTAAGTAATTAATTTTATAAAAAAGCCCTGAGATTGAAAACATATTGATATGTGATCTGGTAAATTAATTAGATTATTATTATGCATTGATTAAATTAAATGACATATAAAAATATTATCTCATATCAATAATCAAGATCACATCAACTGTCGTCCAACGTGGAGGGCATTGTAAAGTATTTCTAGTGGCAAATTTGAAGGATAGAAAGAGTAAAGCCGGTATTTGAAAATTTATATGCCTGTGGTAAAAAGTGAGATACTTACATTTGATAACATAAAATTTTAGATCTCTTTAGGTACAAATTTTACATAACTGATTTAATATTTTATTTTACAATATTACATTTGATATATTTATTGACAATTTATAATATTTGGGTGAGAAAAAGTCGTCTTGGTAACATACTAGTAAAATTTCATATTTGGCGGGGACAGTACTTCTTGAAAACAAATGTCTGTGACAAGAAGCCAAAGCAAGGACAACAAAAAACAAAAAGAACATTCAGACCAAGAAGATATTTTAGACACGACAATCATGGCATCAGAACAGCAAGAATTATCAGGAATAGATAAACTATTACAACTGATGCAACTCCAGTCACAAAAACTGGATGACAATCAAAGAGAAACAAAACTAGCAATGGATGAAGCGAAAAGGACAATGGATAAAAATCAGGAAGAAACATCAAAGAAAATGGATAAAGTGGATAAAAAAATGGATGAATCACAACAAAAAATGGAACAGAAAATGGATAAAGTGGAGAAAAAAATGGATGACAATCAACAGGAAACAAAACAAGCGATAGAAGAGAACAATAAGAAAATAGAGGAACGCATAGAAAAGTATGAAATGAAAATTAAAGATCACATGCAAAAACAAGAAATGAGAATGAAGGACCACATGAAAGAACAAGAAATGAAAATTCAAAATAAAATAAAGGAGATAACGAATTGCCAGAAAAAAGAAATGGAAAGTTTGGAAAACAAGTTGCAAAACGCTATTCAAGCAGACATAGAAGAAGTGGAAAGAAAGATTGCGGAAATCAATACTCAACAAAATGTCGGAGAAAGAAGAGAAATGGTTATACATAGCACAGATGACGTGAAGATAAGGTTTGGCGGGGATGTAAGAAGATTACACCCAGTGCCGTTCATAAATAGCCTGAAAAAGAAAATACAACACATCGGAAATTTCGAAACAGCAAAAGAAACTATCAGAAACCATCTCAAATATGAAGCAAGCCTATGGTTCGATAGTAAAGAAGAAGAATTCGGCAATTGGCAACAATTTGAACAAAAATTTTTGAATTATTTCTGGGGAAAGGTCCAACAATTGGAAATTAACAAGGAATTGCAAAATGGGAAATACAATGATAGGATGGGTGTATCAGAAAGGACATATGCTTTGCAAATTTACAATAATGCAAAACATTTACAATATAATTACTCATCGGAACAATTAGTCGAACTGATTGCAAGACATTTCGAGGAAACGCTGGAAGACCATATCACATTGCAAAACTACAAAGACATAGATAGTTTATGCCAATTCCTACAAATAAGAGAATCACGTCTAAGAGAAAGAAAATCAAGAAAGTCGCGAGAAGATTACAAGCCCCGAGAAACACAAGATTACAGAGATAGAAATCAAAATAGGAGGGACTATACAAGACGAGATTTTAATCCCAGAAGGGAAAACGAAAATAGAGACAACGGAAGAGGAAATTATGAACAAAGAAATAGGCAATGGAATGAGGACAGAAATCGAGAATACCAGAATAGAAACACCACACGCTCAAATCAAGAAAACAGAAATAATGGTAGACAAAATGAACAGGGATATCGAGAAAACCGAAACAGATCCGACAGACCAAGAGAAAATAGAAGAGAGGTAAATAATACCCAGACAGAAGAATATGACGGAGAGAGAAATTATGACGAAAATATAAACAACAATGAGCAACCGGCGTCTTTTCACGACGGCGCTCACTAAAAACAAAAAAACAAACAGGAATCTTTTGTCACCCCAAGGAGTTTATTAAATTGGCAGGAAACAACGAAAAGAAAAATGGAATTAATTTAAAATTTGTGGATGGATTTATCAACGAGACACCAATTAAAATTATGATAGATACTGGATCGGAAATAACATTGGTCAACAGAAAACTAATAGAAGAAGTTAACTTAACAAATTTAATTTACAAAATACCTAGGGTAAATTTAGTGGGCGCAAACAAACGGACATTGGCAACTATAAATGAAGGCATACGAGTAATGGTACGACTGGGTAAGAATATGTATGCACTACAATGTGTAATAATGCCAAATATGTCACATGACATGATAGTAGGAGTTGACGAATTGGCAGAAAAACATGTAGTGATAGATTTTAAAAATAATACGGTGAAACTAACAAAAGAAAAAGAAAAGGAACAGGACAAGGAACAGGAGAAACAAAATACGGACGAATCAGGTAAAGAACAAACAGTGGAAATGAATTTGGCAACGAAGCAAGGACAAAGAAGAAAAGGGAGAAAAAGCCAGAAAAGGATAAAAGAAAATGAAACCTGTGGCTCCTCAAAAGAAGAGTTGAGCCCAGAAGAAGAAAATTTGAGAGTATCAGAAACAAAGGAAACCTGGGATTCCTCAAAAGAAGAGACGAGCTCAGGAGAAGAAGAAATAAAGCTAAAAAATGAAAGTGAAAAGAATATGATTGAAACAGTGGTATTTGAAGAGGAGGTATATGCAAACGAGGATGCAGAATGCACGGTAAACATGTGTGAAGAATCTGAAAAAAAAGACAGAAAATTGATATGTGGAGAAGGGAAAGAAAAAGAATTGCGGTTGATGTTAAGAAACTACGAAAATTTGATCAATGAGGAAAACAGAGTGGCTAAAAAGTACGAACATTCATTTGAGGTGAAAAACTTGGGAAATTTTCGATCAAAGACTTACCCGATTCCATACAAGTATCGACAAGAGGTGAAAGAAGAAATAAATAAAATGTTGGAAGATCAAATCATCGAAAGATGTGATTCACCGTATGTTAACCCGATTGTGATAGTAAAGAAAAGCAATGGAGAATTGAGATTATGTTTAGATGCCAGGAATATCAACCAGCACACTGTATCACAATATGAATCACCTCTAAACATTGAGGCCATTTTTGGAAGAATCACCGGGTCACACATATTTTCGAAAATTGACTTAAAACACAGTTTTTGGTTGATACCGTTAGCTGAAAAGTGTAGAAACTACACCGCTTTTTCTATTGATGGTATTGTCTACCGGTTTAAGGTAGTGCCATTTGGATTGCAGAGTGCTTGTGCTGCACTCGTCCGAGCTCTACATACCATTTTGAATCGCCATGAAGATTTCATAGTTGATTATATCGATGATTTATTAATTTTTTCACAAGATACTCAGAGTCATCTGGAACACATAGAAATAATTCTGAAAGAATTGGACACAGCGGGATTGAAATTAAACATTGAAAAATGTCAATTTTTTCAAAAAGAAGTCATTTATTTGGGTTTTCAATTGGACACCAAAACAGTAAGATTAGCCGAAGACAGAGTCAAGCTCATAGATGAATACCCAAGACCAACGAATTTGAAAACATTGAGAGGTTTTCTTGGCACGATAAATTATTTTAAAAAGCTGATTCCCGATTTGAGCCAAAAGGAAATCCCTCTGATAAAATTGCTTAAAAAAGGAATAAAATGGAATTGGAAAGAAGAACAGGAGGAAGCTTTCGAAACATTAAAACGAGAATTCGCAAAAGGAACGAAAATATACCACCCCATTTACAATTTACCTTTTATACTCCGAACTGATGCGTCCATACAAAAATTTGCAGGAGTTCTGTCTCAAATACAAAACGACCAAGAAGTGCCGATATGTTTTATATCTCGAGTGACTAAAACACATGAGAGAAAATATAGTGTTACAGAATTGGAGTTTGCCAGTGTACTATATTGCGTAAACAAATTGAGGTTTTACTTATTGGGAGCAAAATTCACAATCGAAACAGACCATGCAGCTTTAGTACACATCATGAAGAATAGATTAGTAAATAATAGAATACATAGAGGCATTCTATTATTACAGGAGTATGATTTTGAGTTCCGATATATAAAAGGGAAAGACAACATAATAGCCGACGCTCTAACACGGGATGAGGACACCGGAAAAAAGGAAACAATTACTCTACAGGTGGGACTAAATAGATTAATACCAGAAGAAGGGATATATTCGTTAAATGAGATAAGGACAAACCAGGAAGACCTAGAGGAAAGAGAAAAAAGAAGAGCGGAAGTAGAAAATAACATATATTTTAAGAGAATAGACGGAAAGGAACTATATTTAGTGACACAGACATTGGCCGAAAAGATAATAAAGAAATTACATGAGGACAATGGGCATATCGGTAGCAGAAAAGTTTGGCTCGTTTTTAGGGAAAATTACATCAGCCGACAGGATTACCGCATTGCAAAGGAAATTACCCAGAAGTGCGATGTATGTCAAAAGTATAAGAGTCGGAATTTCAAAAACGAAAATGTTGCCAAAAATATTGAAGCCCGAAACAAACTAGACATTGTAGCAATAGATATGTTAAGCGATCTAATTATGACCACTAAAAGGAACAAACATATTCTGGTAATGGTGGATGTGTTTTCAAAATACGTAAAATTATATAGTTGCCGCACCACAAAGGGGGAAGAAATATTAAGAAAAATCGACAATTTTATAGCCATAGTAGGAACACCAAAAAAGATTCTACTGGACAATGCAACGTATTTCCGAAATGATCGTTTCAAGGGACAACTTCGAGAACGAGGAATAGAGACAAATTTTGTCAGCATCAGGCATCCACAGAGTAATCCTTCGGAACGATTCATACAGGAAGTGACGAAATTTCTTCGCATTGCAACAGATGGTCAACATCGCCACTGGGACAGGAAAATGGTGGAAATAGAAAGGTATCTAAATACAATTCCGAGCACAGTAACAAAAGAGACCCCAGAATACATCATGAAGGGTGTACTGCCGATAAGGCCATGGGAAGACCAAGATCCAAAAGAATATCAACAGGTGATTGAAACCGTACAGAGAAGATTACGGCGAAGCAACGAAAAATATATCCAAAGACAGGAACAAAATAGAAAAAGAAGACCAGTGACTTTCCAAAAGGGTGAAAAAGTACTCGTGAGGGCATTACGAGTATCAAATCTTCCTGGTGGCATTTGCGCAAAGTTGATGCCTGTTTTCGAAGGCCCGTACATCGTGAATAATGAAAATGGGATAAATAGTTATGAGTTGAGGCACAGGAACTCGGAAAAGATCCGAGGAATTTATAATATTCACGATGTATACAAATATCACGAATAAAAGACAGAATTACATGAAGTAGATAGTAAGTTAGGATATAAGACGTAGATTAAAGTAAGGAAATATACAGGGAGTTGGTTTTGCCTCGAGAAAATTTATTTAAAAATGCAGATAAATTTTATCGAATACAAGGCGGGGATTTGTTATATTTCTATTTGATATGAAAATTAAAATTTGATAATTATAGACAAAATTCAATTTAATATAAAATATTTTCAATTTTCTCAACCACGGGCATATAAATTTAGAACAACCTGTATACAACAAATTGTTATATTTAATTTTAAGAAGTGATTAAATAAGACTCAAGTGAAATCGTTAATAGGTCATTATCGTTGTTCGCGGAAGGATCGAGCATTAGCCGATGCTAAATAAGACTAAGTGGAAATAGAGAATAAGTCATTAAAATTTGTATATAGTAGAAAGTAATTTTAGAATGGGAATTAACTATTTTCTTTGAAATCCATTAAGCATATTTAGAAAGTTTAAAAATTGGTTTTTAGGAATACTGCGAATGAGAGTTGGTGGTGGAATTTTGATTTGTGAATCTGGAAGGGATATTTAGAAAGTAGGGGAATGAATGACAAATAGAGAGCAGAATGTTTTGAGCTGTCGAGAAGTGAAGTCGAGTAGTAGACGGGAGTGTACGGAGAGTGAGAAAGCCGGTGTAGTTCCGTGAGTGTGGAGTATCTATCGTAGAACGAGAGGTAGGCCAGGTTGAGAGTAAAAGAACCTCCTTGAGCCAAGAGTTCCCGGTAGCTGATTGCAGTTTCGAAAAAGGTAGAACACAGCATCACGACAGAAGCAGGAAACGAGAGCTATACGAGCTAGTTTCAGAGGAGAACATTACTGGAAGCCAGGACGAGGTTTTGATTGCAGCCAAGGATAGCAGGAAACGGGTCTTGTGTGAAGACATTCTCAGTGCACCAGAAAAAGGTCAGTCTCATTTGTTTGGACATGAATGTATGGGTTTTTCGTAGTAAATACCACATTTAAAATTGAAAAAACATAATCAATAATATCAGAAAAGCTTCATCAAACTTAAATAGAATTGTTGCTGATAAATCATAATAGTTAAATGTTAATAAAAACTTTCAATTGGAAATCAAAAGGAAATAAGATTCCCATGTATAAATGTTATGTTTAAGAATAATAAGATATAGCAAATATTAAGCAGTGATTGCCATTTAAATAAAATAAACAATATTTTGATTACAATTGTAACCCATATGTGTTATTATTTTACTCTTTTCTTTCCTATCCCGATTAGGAACCATTAAGAAATACTTAGAAGCCACGTATGTAAGTAATTAATTTTATAAAAAAGCCCTGAGATTGAAAACATATTGATATGTGATCTGGTAAATTAATTAGATTATTATTATGCATTGATTAAATTAAATGACATATAAAAATATTATCTCATATCAATAATCAAGATCACATCAATACATTGTTACTTCACGCGCACTTTAAACCCTTCACGCACTGCTATCTATAATGACAGTTTTCACAAACTAAAAACTTATACATAATATGACATAGAGTAGATAATAGTATATTGTACAACAAGAGAGAAAAAACACATATTTCTCACGAGCGCAGAAGTTTGTTGACACGAGCCGAAGTACGAGGCGAGTGCCGCAAATCAAGCGAGGGAGAAATATGTCGTTTTCTCACGTGTTGTACACTGTACTTTTCCTATGGATGCGTTTTTGTCAAGAGTTTAAACTTCAAAATTAAATAATGTAGGTGCTTTTATGCAGATTATATGCCAAAATTGAAATAAAATACATATTATACACATATGTAGGTATTTAATATTCTTCATATTTATATACTTTTATTTATTTAAAATTATAGTTACCAGTTATATTTGAACAGTTTTGAAAGGTAATTCCTAGTAAGTTTTGATTTGACACATTTTATTTAACAAAAAAATTTGTGTTTGTGTGCATGTTACCATGGAAACCGCGATTCTACGTATGGAACCCGTGAGAAAAAATATTTCTCACTGCAATGGCCGATTTTTCTCACAGCCTGAGAAATTGTTCGTTTTGAATGTATGTAAGTAGTGAGAGAAGTTGCCCATTGTATGGCATCCATAGGAAAAAGAAATTTCCGGCACAGAAACGTCACTTTTCTGCACACTAATTTCATATATTATTATATACTGTGAGAAAATGTTAAGTTGCTTAACATAAAACTGTGCACAAAAGTGCATTTTGAAATATAGGTACTTACCGGAACTAATCAAATTAAGAGAGGACAGTAGTTAATCGTTGTAACAATAAATATGTTTGAAAATAAAAATTATATCATAAAAAAGTTTAAAATTTAAATAAAATGAAAAACGAAATAAACAATAAATTTAAATAATATCCAACAAAGCGCTAATCAGGCCCGGCCCTAGGGATTTTGCCGCCCTGGGCAAGTTCAGCGATCGCCGCCCCCTTGATTTACCACCTTCTTTCAGCAATCGCCAACTTAAATCAATATTGTATTTTTATTCATATGTGCTTTGTGCTAAATTAAATTAAATGCTAAGTAAGTAGCACTCGTCTTGCCTTGGAACGGGAAAAGTCTTTTAATAATAATTCTCCAAGATCCAGTGACTCAGCTATTTCGTGTTCAATAGAGACTGTCGCTAGAGCAATCAAAAGTTCCGAGTTGATCTTAAGCTATTTTTTATTACATTTAGCTTTGAAAAGCTTCTTCCTTCAGAGACCACTGTCACTGGTAGGGTTAATAAAATCCTCAAAGCAACACTAAGATTGAGTGCGAAATCAAAATCATACTCTCTAATCATTTTCAGGGTCTCTACAGGTGTACTCTTGGGCTTCACAATCGTGAAAAGTACTTTGAGTTCATGTTTTAGATCAGCGTAATTTAAATCTTTTAGCTCATCAAAAGTTAAAGCATCACATAGCCTAAAACATCTATCTCATAAATCACTAGCAGTCATATCCTTAATTTGGTTTATGTCGTACTATCAAAAATTTTACCCTGGCTTTTAATTTGCTGAAATCTATCACTTAACGTATTAACGGTTGTGTCTATAATAAATTTTTAAATAGAACGTTAATATAATAATAATTAATACGTCCATATTTTCATCTTCAGCCTCATAGCCAAATTGTCTTTTCACTTTCCTCTTTATTGCTGTTCTGTGCCCCCGATTTTCGGGTTCTCAATTTCTAACTTTGATTTGCGTCTGTTCAATAGCCCTGGAATTTTAAATCACTTTTGAGAGACTTAAAATGGATTTTGGTTTTTTCTAATAAACTCTCAGCTTGATACACCCTCATATCAATACTATGTAGTGATTTATTGACTACATTGATGTGAAGTAAAATGTCATGCCATATTACCACAAAGCAAAAAAAAAGTAAAATCACGGCTTTGATTTGCAAACAGCTTGCCTCATGACCATAAGCAACTATTTGCATCGTAGATTTCTTCAATTTGGTATCTGATGGGAGTAATTGCAGCAACTCTACTTTCCCATCTAGTTTCGGGCAAAGGTTTCAATGTTAGGCTAGAAATATTATTTTTCACTATAGCCCAACTATGAATGATAGATGCTGAGCAAAAGTCGTAAATAGTTCCACCCCAGAAATATCAGGTGTACAATCTAAAATTATGCTATAAGACTTTGCCGATTTCCAAAAGTCCTCTAAAATTTGCCGCCCCTAAATTGGCCGCCCTGGGCAGCCGCCCAGTTCGCCCACCCCTAGGGCCGGGCCTGGCGCTAATGTCACTGTCACCTAAAACCATAAACGTCAAAATTAATTGTAAATAGGATATCAACGACATGCCCTATTGTTTATCGCGGTTTAACTTATTGTGGTTTATATGGACAAGCGGCTTAATTTTGCGATACTAGTTTCTGTGAGAAAAAAAGAGACCTATTATACAAAGTAATTCGTGAATAATTTCATGCATGGGAAAAGTTATAGTGGAAGAACTTTTGCTATTTTACCCTATATAAAAAAACAAAATTTTATTTATATTGTGGGTAACAGGATAGTTGTGTTTTCCTTTTAGTCTAAATCATAAACAAAAATTCATTAATTTGGTATTTATTTTACAAAGCAAATAAAAATATAGTCCAAGCAGTTAAAAAATAAAACTAAATATTTAATAAAATCCTGTTTAAAATCAAAGGAAAATAAAAATTTGTCAGAGAGTAATTATTACACTATCGATTTTATAAGAAATTACATGGATAATAAATATCCCACACTTACACACAATTACTTATCGATATATTTTCCACTTGATCACTCACAAGGAAAAAGCACTTTTATTTCCGACATAACATGAAATATTAATAACAACTCATTATAGTAGCAGAAGAAGATTGGTCCGAATTTGGTTGCCGCTGTAGCGAGTGCAATCTCATTTGGCCATGTCAGTGCTCAAATTCCAGCCATACATCATTAATTGTTCCCGATATGTAATCGGTAAATGATTATGACTTTTCTTAACATAAAAGAATAAGTAATATTTATATAAGCTGCTCAACATAAACAACCAAATCCTTAAAATGCTTCTTATTCTGGATGCTACTTGGTTGCATAAATTCAACTCAACTTTACATATAATAATTTACCCTACTATATGAGGAAAATGATCAGACTAAATAGATAAATCTTGAATCAAGTGAACTACTAACTGATTATATTTTCCCGTTTTCGCTCTTATTCCAAATTGACGCATTACCTTCTATTTTATTAAAACCTTTTTATATACTTGGCTTGGTTGGTGTCACGGACTCCGCAAATTTTGTAATCCATTTTGAAAATAGTTCTAGGCTACCTAGACAAATGAAATTTTCAGGATAGCTTAGAACTAGCTAACAATGCAATATTTAATTGCTATTATACAGGGTGATTAATTATTAGTGGGGTGAAGCTCCGTAGATTCGTTATAGTAAAACTTAATAACAAAAACTATAGCGAACTTTGAGCTTCACATTACAAAATTAGTTAGAATGTTACAGGGTGTTCGATAACATAGTGGCAGACCAAACTTATGTTTTTTTAAATAGAATACCCTATATTTTATTTTATATTCGAAATATTCGTAACTTTTCGATTACAAAAATATAAAGGTTTGGTATGTTGTACGGGGTATTTACAAAGTTATAACCAATTTTATATGAAAATCGTAACAAGTTTAACTACCTGTATAAATAAAAGCAAGCACAAGGTCAATGGTTTATTGACGTCATATTTTTTATTTATTGTCAAAATTTTCGTAAATGGTTGTTTTGCTAATTTTCTTTATATTGAATACAGGGTGGGTCAAAACGCAAGTACATTATTTTCTCAGTAATTTTAAATAGAACACCATATATTTTACCTATATCATTATCGAAAAGTACCATTACCATACTATAATTTTTGTATAACATTCCCTATGTGTAAATTTATTAGTTTTCGAGATATTTTCATTTTTCAGAGCAAAATTATTAATAACTACGGGTCTAAATCTTTCCAAATTTTAAGTAAGCCATGACTGATTAATTGTCTAAAACTTACAATTTACGATTACTGATTATCAATCTGTAATCAAAGTTGGCCACAATTTTTGTTATTAACTTTTATTACTATCTATTACTTATCACGGATCTACAAAGCTTTACCCCACTGACCAATCACACTTTACGGATAAATCGATTTTTTTTTAATTTCAAACTATTTTAAAAATGTGACTAATGCAATGATATTTTAAAGTACGTTAATAAATCGATATCTACAAAATGATGGTGCGTCAGTGGCATTAAACTGCAGATCGAGAGGTCCCCAATTGGAACCTGGCTGTTGCGTATCTTTTTTTAATTGTTTTAATAAATAATTAAAAGTTTATATACTTCAAATTATATATACCATTTTAAACAACTGTGGTATTATAAAAAATACTATTTTATACTAGTGTAATTTTTGGAATCATAATTATAAATAACAGGTAATACACCTACTAAAAATTCATATTTTATAAGTTAATTATTCTTTCCAAACATGTTGTGTCCTACATATGTACAATAACAAAACCGTGATATTATAAAAAGTACTTTTTTATTAGAGTGTAATTTTTGGAATCTTAAGCATCTTATCGTTAAATCGTTTTTTGTTAAATTATTTTATATTCCTTCCTATAAATAATAAAAAGGTTTTATTATAAAAAAATTCTTTTTTATAAAAGTGTAATTTTTTAAATATTTTTTTCAAACTCTATCTCTTTCTCTCCCTAATACACTAGGGGGATCTGCGAAGAAACGAGTACATTGGGATATGAAATACCCTGGATGGATCATAACCAACGCCGAAACATTACGGCAAATAAATTGTGAAGCGTAGGTCAACATGTACCTGCCTCATAAATATTATATTAGAGGCGCTCAGAGCAACAGTGGCCTAAGCCACAAATTTAACATTTTAAGATTAATATATCAATAATTAGCCAATTAGGAAAATGGACATCTGATTGGTGTACCTCAATTTATGTCCCACTACACAAAAAAGAAACTACTACCAGATGTGAAAACTACCGCACACTGTCACTAATAACCCATGCTAGTAAAATCTTGTTGCATATCATCAAAAACAGATTAAAGACCTATCTACATTACCAAATACCTCAGGAGCAAGCGGGGTTTGTAAAGGGTAAAGGTACAAGGGAACAAATCTTGAACCTGAGACAACTCATTGAAAAGTCTAGAGAATTTCAAGTACCTATGATTATAAATATGCTTCGTTGACTACCAAAACGCATTTGATTGTGTAAGCTGGATAAATCTGTGGTCAATTTTAATAGAAATGGGCGCACCAATGGACTTGGTGACACTTATTAAAAATCTGTACCAGTCTAATATAGCGAGAGTACGACTAGATCAGAAGTTCTCAAACCAATTCAAGATCGAGAGAGGTGTTAGACAAGGATGCGTGTTGTCACCTTACTATTTAACATTTATGGTGAACATGTCATGAGGATGGTTTTAGAAGGATGGACCGGTGGAGTAACAGTAGGTAGCAGGAAAATCTCCAATTTAAGATTTTCTGATGACACTACAATTATAGCACCAAATGAGCAAGAAATGTTTGATCTTTTGCGAAGAGTTGAGTACGAAAGCAATAAAGTTGGTCTGAAAATCACTAAAGCTAAGACAAAATTAATGGTGGTCGACAGATTTGACACTATTCAACTGACTAACATATTACAGGAATACCAGATAGTAAACACCTTTGTCTATCTCGGGTCTAGTATAACTAACGATGGTAAATGTGAAGCAGAAGTTTGGAGACGTATTGGTATGGCAAAAAATGCGATGAGTCGCCTAACTAAAGTTTGGAAAGACAGATCTATCTCTCAAAATATCAAGATGAGACTGGTAAATGCCCTTGTATTCTCAATATTTCTATACGGAGCAGAGACTTGGATTCTTCGCGCATGCGAGCGCCAAAAAATTGATGCCTTTGAGACGTGGTGCTGGAGAAGAATGCTGCGCATACCTTGGACAGCTCACAGGACAAACGTTTCCATTCTAAACCAACTCAATATTAAAAAAAGGCTGTCCATAATATGTCTGCAACGAATTCTGCAATTCTTTCGTCACGTGGTTCGCAGAGGTGACGACAGTTTGGAGAGATTAATTGTTTCTGGAAACGTTCCGGGGAAAAGATCAAGAGCACGATCACCAACTAGATGGTCTGACCAAATAAAGCATTCAGCTGGAAACTCATTCTGCGAAGCTCTTAGAGCAGCTGAAGATAGAGACCAATGGAGAAACATTGTTAGGAATATTAGAAGAAATCACGATCCTCAGTAATGGGGAAACGACAGGAGAGAGAGAGATATCAATAAAAGCAGCAACATTAAATCTTCGGATTAACAAGTGTCTACACAACCTACCTCTATATTTGGCTAAATGGCGCTATATAATTTGTAGCGCCATCCCATAAGCATAATGGAAATACGAATGCAAAGATTGCATTTATCTCAAAACTTCGTTTCTGGGGTTAGGCCACTGTTGCTCTGAACGCCTCATTTAGAAGTTACAAGTACCAATTTAAGATGAAGATTTTTAAACGATGCAGATTGAAGGAAAAAAGGACCATTAAGACAGAGAAATGCTGGTGGTGAAATAATATAAGGGGATGGACAAATCTCAAGGCTCATGCACTTTTCAGAGTCACACACGATCAAAACTAGAATTCTAGAGAATTGTGGTCAACATTCTGTAAATGGATAAGGCACCTAAAGAACAAACCAATTAAATTATTTATTGGCTTAAAGGGCTACGACAGTGTATGGTATTTTAAACAGACACGATTTTTTTTTATTTTTTAATAATAATAATAATTAATATAAATATCTGGGTATGAACATCACGAATGATTGAACACTGGACGGAGCCATTAAAGAACGAAATATTCAGGACAGGAAAGCAATTATGCTTCTAAACTCAGTAATCTGGGGCAATCAGATAAACAATCAAAACAAGAAAGAGATCTAACGGCCCACTTAAAAATTTTGGTCATTTTTGATGTGTCGATATGTTATAGCCTGATTCTTTAAAAATATCGCTGTAATAATATTGTTTCTAAACAGGTAAATTTTTATTCTATACCGGGTGTACGAATCAAACTGTGTTTTTTCTCAAAGTTCACATCACCCTGTGGAATATTCTCGAGTATCTATATAAAATACTAAAATTAAAACCCAACTACAGCTTCGGTTTTCTTAATATTCTGTTTTTTGATTCATTCGCTTATGTTGGATAATAAAAAAGTTAGGTACATTAACAACTAGACACGTTCGTCATCAATACATGGTGTTTTTAGTGCGACAAACTTTAAGGGATAATTCTGCATGAAAAAATAATAATAGTTTGCTTTATAATCGTTTGTTTGCAAATGTTTCGTTTCCGAGATACGGGATGTTGAATTTTTTCTTACAAACTGACGATTTATTTATTGCTCTAAAACCAGTTGAGATATGCAAATCAAATATGGTAGGTTTTAAGAGATAGGATTTTTTGACATAAAATTAAAAATTTTATTCACCATTAGAGTGCATACGGGTAATATGATCGGTCATATTACCCGTATGCACGCTAATGGTGAATATAAAATTCTTAATTTTATGTCAAAAAATCCTATCTCTTAAAACCTACCAAATTTCATTTGCACATCTCAACTGGTTTTAGAGCAATAAATAAATCGTCAGTTTGTAAGAAAAAATTCAACATCCGGTATCAGGGAAACGGAACATTTGCAAACATAAAGCAAACTGTCATTATTTTTTCATGCGGAATTAACCCTTAAAGTTTGTCGCACTTATTTAAAAACAACGTGTATTGATAAAGAACGTGTCTAGTTGTTAATGTACCTAACTTTTTTATTAACCAACATAAACGAATGAGATAGATAAAGATAAAGGAAGTTTTTGTTCTTATTTGACTCAGAGTTGGACCACCATCTCCATATAGCTATTTCAGCATCTATGCATCCTCAGTGAAGCTCAGGGCAGCTTTATCCATTAGGCAATATAGGCAGTTGCCTAGGGCGGCACATTATGAGAGGGCGGCAAGAATACTGTACAAAAAATATTTGTATATAAAAATTATGGATCTGGGTTGTATCATTAGAGTATGAAGCCCTTTCAAATTACTTTACCGCAAAGAAAGCCAAAAAATTGTGCCCAAATGAAACCCATAAAGAAATAAGAAAGCGAAAAAGAAAAATTCAATTTGACGAGGAGGCCGATGATGAACTAAACTTTTCAGCTAGTGATGAGATGAAAATCAACACATTCTATATTATAATCGACACTCTGATAAGACACCTGAATAGACGTCTGGAATCTTATCGACTTATTTATCAACGTTTTCGTGTTATTAAACAGATTTGCCAAAATTAAGCACTGAAGAAATTATTAAAGAAGCTGAAAATCTGATACAAAATAAAGACGACCAAGACACATCATTCAAACATGAATGCATTCAATTAAAGGGTCATTTGGATATCACAATAAAATCACTAATTGACATAAGAAGAGTTAGTGCAGTCACTGAATGTGGATATGAGCTATTACCTCCGATTTCGTTGAACCTCCATCGATTTGCATAAAAATTGGTGAGTGTTTAGAGAATATCTCAAGGAACAAAGGTGATATGGTGTCAACTTGCGCTTTTACTCTGGGGGTGGATGAAACCCCTTCTCGGGGGTGAAAATTATTTTATTAAAAATATCCCCAAAACTAGATAGAGGGACAAATTCTAAGCAAAATTTGTTACATAAAGATATTAAAATATGCAAATCAAAACTTTTTGAGTTATTAAAGATCAAAGATTTTAAATTTTTGTGAGAAAAATACATGTTTTTAACCGATTTTTCATAAATAACTCAAAAACTATAAGATTTTACCAAAAAGTTATTATTACCAAAATTGAAGCTAATAAAAAATGAAATAAACTCCTTACTGGAAAGAGCTTTTAATGTTAACTAAAAGTGAGTTATAATAGGTAATTGAATGTATATTTTTTTCGGCGAATACACAATAAAGGTAAAATGATACATTTTATAACATAACCTTATTAAACATTAATTTGTCAAAGTACTTAAAAATATCTATAAGATGAGCCCTCGAACAAGTTGATAGAATTAAAATTTATGAACAAAATATTTTTCAAAATTTATCTTTTAAAAAATTTTCCAAAAAATTATTGTTTTTTTTTAATAACTCCGTTAATTTTTACGATATCAGGTTTGCCTAAAAACCATTTGAAAGTTAATTTTAATGGCTATTAAACCACGTTGAATTTAATCTTTTAAACCCCTTACTTTTTTTTAATAAAAGGTTAAATGGCCCCGGTTACATGGTTCTCGCAGTAAAATTTAAGCTTTAAACGTTTTTATCTCGGTTAATTTTTACGCTACAGAAATACTAAAGAAAAAACTAAAATTTGGTTATAGATCTATCACTTTTTACGTATATTGAGTATTTTTAGAGTTATTATCAAAAGAAAATGAAAATTACGATAATTTTAAAAATTCTGATTTTTTTAAATCATATCTTTTTTCAAAAATATGAATTCTAAACCCGTCAAAATTATTGAAATCATATTTTACAGGTATATTTTATAAAATGCATCGTTTTCCGTTATTTAAGCTTGAATACTTAGATTTGCGTAGTTACTCGTCGAAACAAATATACAAATTACCAATAACTCACTTTGAATTAACATTAGTTTAGTTCTTTAAGTGAGGAGTGTATTCAGATTTTTATTATCTTTAATTTTGGTAATAACAACTTTTTGGAAAAGCTTATAGTTTTTGAGTTATACGTGAAAAACTTTTTAAAACATGCATTTTTTACGAAAAAATAAAATCTTTGATCTTTAATAACTCAAAAAAGTATTGATTTATATTAATAACTTTATATAACAAATTTTACTTAGAATTTGTCTGTCTATCGATTTATGGTATTATTTAAAAAATAATAATTTTCACCCCTGAAAAGGAGTGGCATCCATCACCACGGTAAAAGCGCAAGTCTGCATCATGTCACCTTTGTTCTTTGAGCTATCCTCTAACTACTCACCAATTTTCATGAAATTTGGAGGTCAAATAATTAATCGATTGAGGTTTAACGAAATCGGAGGTCAAAACCTTCAGTGACTGCACTAAGTGGATTGAAAGATATTTTCCCTAATTTTGACATTGCTTTGCACATTTATTTGTGCATCCCAGTTGTCAACGTGTCCGCTGAAAGGTCATTTTCGAAAATATCAAGAATTAAAAATAATTTCCCATCAACTATGACGCAAGAACGTGTTAACACTTTGTCGATTTTGTTAGGAAAAAAAATTTTCTTTAAAGTCTTTTTTTGAACAGAATTTTCTGATGTGATGGAACTGGAGTGACGATTTTTTCTGTTATAGGTATATAAACATCGTAGTTTAAATCCATTTTTAGTGTATTCTTATTTAAATAAAAATTTCTGCATTTTTTTTTCGCAAAAATAGTAGGTACATGTTTGAAGGGCGGCTACTAGAGAATTGCCTAGGGCGTCAATTGATCTAAACGCGGCCCTGGTGAAGCTATGCAGTCACAACTTTGAAACAAATATCAACAATCCTGCCTATTTAAGGGAAAACATCGCGATGCAATGTTTCCATCTTTTGAGACGCAAAATAACGACATCTCTTGTAATACGAGGAAGACGAAAAGCCGATACAAAGTTTGCTATTTTTATACAATTAGAATGATAAACGAATGAATCAAAAAGCAGAATGTTAAGAAAACCTAAGGTTATAGTTGGGGTTTAATTTCAGTATTTTATAAATCCTAGAATATTCCACAGTGTGATGCGAACTTTGAGAAAAAACACAGTTTGATTCACAGGTACACCGGGTACTTATGCAATAAAAATTTAGGTGTTTAGCAACAATATTATTACAGCGATATTGTTAAAGAATCAGGCTATAACATATAAAAAAAAACTTTAATCGGTTAACAGGTTTAGAAAATACGAGACATCAAAATGACCAGATTTTTAAGTGGGCCGATTTATACGAACGTTAGTTTTTAATGCCATAGTGAAAAGCATTATAACATAAAGCTGTAAAATATGGCATATGAAGGAAAAATCCAAACGAATGTTAGATGTGACCGAACTGGATTTCTGGAGAAGAGCTACAGGAAGATCAAGAAGAGAACATTTGACCAATGAACGGATACGACAAATAATGGTCACAAATACACTAAATGATGAAATCAACGAAATACAACTACGATGGTTTGGTCACGTACAAAGAATGCATGAGGACAGAATCCCAAAACAAGTACAAAAATCGAAACCGCAAGGTAGAAGAAGTAGAGGTATAACGAAGAAGAGTTGGTAGGCAGCTGGCAGGAATAATCAAAACCATGGATGAAAGAGGCCTGCAAGTAGATCAATGTGCGGACAGAGAAGAATGGCGAACGGGTATCGTAAGACGGAGAACATGGTAAACCGAGAATATACAGGGTGTCCCGAAAATATTGGTCATAAATTATACCACAGATTCCGGGGTCAAAAATAGGTTGATTGAACCTCACTTACCTATATACAATAGTGCACACAAAAAAAAGTACAGCCCTTTGAATTTACAAAACGAAAATCGATTTCTTTTTCATATATCGAAAACTCATAGAGATTTTTTATTGAAAATGAACATGTGAAATTCTTATGGCAGCAACATCTTAAAAAAAAATTAAACTGAAATTTGTGGACCCCATAAAAATTTTATGGCGGTTTTGTTCCATTAAACCCCCCCAAACTTTTGTGTACGTTCCAATTAAATTATTATTTTGGCACCATTAGTTAAAAACAGTGTTTTTAAAACTTTTTTGCCTCTTAATACTTTTTCTATAAGCCAGTGTTTATCGAGATATTTTGAATATTTTTCGAATCCACCACATATTTGTATAATGACTTGTATAATTTGTATAATGGTTAAGAGGATCGGTACGTTTTGTCGGCTGCAATGCTATTCAAATGGGGATTCATTTTTTTCGAATCCTGAGAAAACTAATAAGTATTTTTAAAAAATCTAAACGCAGAATGAAAGATTACGTTATTAGCGAGGGCCGAAAGTCCCTGAGAACTTCTATAATGTTTATTTTAATAAGTTACAGGGGTGAAAAACTAAGAGAAAATTTAGTGTTGTTTTTAATTTCAAATATCTCATTCAAAATAAACTTTTTATATATTCTAAGGGACTTTCGGCCCTCGGTAATAATTTAGTCTTTAATTCTGCGTTTAGATTTTTCAAAAATATTTATTGGTTTTTTCAGGATTCGAAAAAAATGAACTCAATGTCCGTGGTAATATTTTCCCTCTGTACCCCCTCTGTGGCGCACCCCCTCTGTAGTGGGTACGGAGGTAGTGTATTTGATAAATAATTGATTTAAGAGGTGAACTTTATAAAAAGTTATTTATTGTGTATTATTTATGGAAGATAGAAACAGAGAATACATCAAGATATATTCTGTGATCCAAGTATTTTGTTGATAAAGGTGTTCAAAATTGTAAGCGTTCCATAGTAACAATATATATTATTAAAAAATCACTTTAACACTTTTGCTCTTTTCTCGATTGAGTATTAGTTTTTGTTGTAGGTATATATAAATTATTACAATCTCTGAATACATAGCTAGTGAAGAAATTATCACATTTATTAACTGAATTAATAATTTGCAATTATACAAAAAATAACAGTTATCCAAGAACATTCAAAAGTCATCTCTTTAAGCTAGTTATGACATTGTCAAGTAGAATGACATTCTAGTAATATGTACATATCCATACCAGTGTGAATTTTACTACACGTAATTCGCTATGTAAAGACAGAAAAGGTAGGGATAGCCGTAAAATATTTGCGAATTATGTACCCATAGCCTTAAGTACGATTATAGAGAACTGTTATAATCTGAAAATTTATTTATAATGTACATTTTTGGGTATATTTTGAAAAAGAAGCCACATCTCGATAAAAGGTGACTTATCAAAAAAAGACTAAGAGGGAAAAAAGTTTTAAAACCACTGTGTTTAACTAATGGTACCACAATAATAGTTTAACTGGAACGTACACTAACATTTGGGGGGTTTAAAGGAACAAAACCCCCATAAAATTTGTATGTAAATATATTAAAAAAGAAGCTGTATCTCGATAAAAACTCGCTTATAGAAAAAATACTAAGAGGCAAAAAAGTTTTAAAAACGTTGTGTTTAACTAATGGTACCACAATCATGAATTAATTGGAACGTACACAAAAGTTTGGGGGGTTTAATGGAACAAAACCCCCATAAAATTTTTATGGGGTGGACAAATCTCACTACAATTTTGTTTTAAGATGCTCCTTCCATGAGAATGATACTTGTCCATTTTCAATGTAACGGTTATATTTGCAGAAATTTTGGAAAACATACATATTATAATGATGCCACAATTTGAACACTTTTAAAAATTTGTGGATATACCAGTGGCGTAACCAGGGCGGGTTTTGGGGGTTGTAAAAACCTCCTCTATTCAGATGTACTTTGAGCTCTCTACGCTTAACACCATTACTATTCCATACCCCCCAGGGACTCTCCAGTAGTTGTATGCCTTTAGGATCATTCTGTTTACACCGTTGGGGCGTACTGCCTAGTCTGACAATATTTCTTCCTCCCAAAGATTCAATTAAAACAAAAAGAAATCGCTCAGAAGGTGGCTCAAAAATAAATAACTCTTTTAAGCTTATAATAAATATAAACACAACGGGTAGCATCAGAGAGACGATTCCAATCGCGGGAAGGTGTTCCGAGAGGAACAGACTCACTAAATAAAGAGGCAAAATGGCTGCTGAGAGATAGACCACATCAAATAACTGACAGAGAGAGAGAGAGAGAGAGAGAGAGAGAGAGAGAGAGAGAGAGAGAGAGAGAGAGAGAGAGACAGAGAGACAGAGACAGAGAGAGAGAGAGAGAGAGAGAGAGAGAGAGAGAGAGAGGGGGACAGAGGGAGAGAGAGAGAGAGAGGGAGAGAGAGGGAGAGAGAGAGAGAGAGAAAGAGAAAATTTATTTAAAAAAAGCTATCAATTAGCGCAACTGTCCTCAAAAAATTCCTCGTTACTATAGTAACACTTAGATAATAAAAACTTCTTGATTGCTCGTCAGAATACAAAAATATTGCTTGAGGATCTTATATTGAGTGGTAGGTGATTAAATACTTTCTTTCCAGTGTAAATAAATGGTTTTTTAATTAATGTAGAAGAGGGAATTGGAAGTGGAATTCGAGAGAGAAACGAAGTTTTCAGGTATAAGTGGTAGAATGGTAAAATAATTTTATCTCCAGGTTAAATAGGTAGTCTATTTTATTCCAATTCAACGAGTACGTATTGTTTTGGTGAGGCAGTGTAAAATAAATCAACATAGAATTAATACACGCCAAAAAACCGCACCATGTATTCCCTTCATATCAATTAAAGACGAACAATATTTCATTTCTTCCACAGCGTTAAGTTGAAAAGAAAGTTCAGACCATTTCAACTGATATTTTCATAATTCATTAACAGTAACACAAATATAATTGGCTCCAAATATCTGCTACAAAATTTAATTGCTTGTTGATTTTTTTCGCAGGCTCGGTTATGAATGAAATAAGTAAAGTTTGACATTGTACTTTTCAAGTGGTGACTTTTTTGTCACATATTTTCAGGTCGTAGCTCCATTAGAATGGATTTATGCAGCAAAGAGGTTGTATTATTCAAATATAAGAAGTCGAAGACACATTGTTAGGGCGCATACATGCATGGATGGAATATCAAGTGGGCCGTGGCACTTTCGGTTTCATTCATAATATGATCTCCTAATAGGACATGAGTTCCATAACAATTGCTATGAAGCAGGTTATGCTCCATTCATAATTATGATTTGTACGATAAGACAGTAATTTTGATAAAGAGGATTTTATGAGACCACCAATGTTTGTCATATTTTTGTGGAACGTTCTTTCCATATTTTAATATTAACATCCTTTTGTTACATATAGGCTTATACAACACTAAAAGTGGAAAATTTTCTTAATCAATATGTAAACCATATAGTTAATAATTAATATGTAATAGGTATTTATTTATTACAATATTTTAATAGTATGCAGGAATAGTATATTGTACAACAAGAGAGAAAGCAGACATATTTCTCACGAGCGCAGAAGTTTGTTGCGAGGGAGAAATATGTCGTTTTCTCACGTGTTATACACTGCACTTTTTCAATGGATGCGTTTTTGTCAAAAGTTCAAACTTCAAAATTAAATAATTTAAGGTATTTTATGTAGATTATATGCCAAAAAATTGTTTATAATTTAAAAAAAAGCTCATGAGGCCGCCCAAACAATCAGATTTCAACTCTATAAGTGCGTTGGATCGGTGAAGTAGATCTTTGTAAAGAAACTGGCAAACTGGTGCGGTTTAGTTCTTGTGAGAATTTTAATTAAAAAAAGTAGGTTGCAAAATTATTAGGTTAGATCTTTGAAATCTACTTGTTTTGTATTTATTGCTATTTTGGATAAGCGATAATAAATTTATCCAGTTTTAATCAGTCGTATCTTCAGTTATCGTTTTTTTATCGAAAGAAAATTCAGTTATCGTTTTTTTATGTCATTCTGAGTTACAAGTTCAAATATGGTTCTTGTTAGAAATAGACCAAATATAAAGGAAAGTAGAAACAAATACGATGTTTATGGACATAAGTATTTTATTATTTTTTTATTAATATTAGCGACCTATTTGAGAAGGAGGAAAACTCAATTATGATTATTGAATTTATCACACAACTTTTTCTGCAAAAATCAGAATGTAGTCGTTTTTTCACATATCTGACCTTTTGAAAACCATTTTCAATAAATTTCAATTTCAATCAATTCAAATAAAAATAAAAACAATTTTCAATCGTAGTCCAGTTGCCAAGGAGGGTACAACGGCCTCCTTTATTGAGATGTACTTACCCAAGTTTTTTTATGTATTTTGACCCGTGGAACACGAATTTTTTGGGTAACAGTTGATCCGGATGTCGATAAGATTATTATAAACAAAGAACTTGAGGAATTACATAACAGCGATTTCTCGCAAAACAAAACAATTTTTTGTATTTTTTGGGTCATTATAAGCAAAAAAACGTTCGTACAAGTTTTTTTGTAGGATTCATAGTTTTTGCGATAAACGCGGTTGAACTTTCAAAAAATCGAAAAATTGCAATTTTTGAACCCGAATAACTTTTGATTAAAAAATAAAATACCAATTCTGCTTACTGCGTTTGAAAGTTCAAGTCAAATTATATCGGTTTTGATTATTTGCATTGCTAAAAATTTATTTTTTTATTGTTGAACAAAGCTATAAACACATATAGTGCTTGAGTGATGTTTTCAATGATCTCCCATTTAAAATCGAACGAGTATGTAGAGTAGGTAACAAGTGCAAGCGCAAGTGCAAGTTATTTCTACATAGAATGGCACGGGAAACAGTATGTGTTTATAGCTTTGTCTAACAATAAAAAAATAAATTTTTAGCAATGCAAATAATTAAAACCGATAAAATTTTACTTGAGCTTTCAATTGCTGTAAGCAGAATTGCTATTTTATTTTTAATCAAAAGTTATTCGGGTTCAAACATTGCAATTTTTCGATTTTTTGAAAGTTCAACCGCGTTTATTTCGAAAACTATGCATCCTACTAAAAAACCTTGTAACAACATTTTTTGCTTAGAATAATCCAAAAAATACAAAAAAATGTTTTGATTTGCGAGAAATCGCTGTTATGTAATTCCTCAAGTTCTTTGTTTATAACAATCTAATCGATATCCGGATCAACTGTTACCCAAATAATTCGCGTTCTACGGGTCAAAATACATAAAAAAAACTTGGGTAAGTCCATATGAATGAAGGAGGCCGTTGTACCCACCCCACCCTGGTGACAGGACTATTTTATATGTCTTAAACTCCAAAAAGTTATCGAATTTTGGTATTATCAAAAAAATAATTTAAAAATATGTGGTATTGTCACATCATTAGAGAGTTTCTAATAAAATTACTATAAAATACTAAATGACCGATTCTACTACAGTATGCGGTCTACCAACCCGATTATTAACGCATAAATAACAAGAACTATTGTTTTAATTTTACAAATAATCCTTTGTAATTACTTTATTTAATATTATAGCTGGGAACAAGCCAATTTTGTTGGTTAATTCCAATTAAAATAATAAATTAATATGACAATGTATTAACTTGTAAAATTAAAATAATAATTCTTCTGATTTATGTTTTTTATTCAATTTGTAAAGACGTTCATTATAGTGTGCAAACTATTCCGAGGATATATTAAAAATATTGTGGTATTGTTTAGTCACACAGGTAGGTATACAGTGTTAGCCAAAAAGTCTTTACAAAGTGAATAAAATGCATAAATCAGAAGAATAATTATTTTAATCTTACAAATTAATACTTTGTCATATTAATTTACTATTTTAGTTGAGAATAAGCCATAAAATTCGCTTATTTTGCACAATATAATGATAGGGACAGGAAGGCCGCATACTAAGTAGTACCAAATGATCTTAATTCAAAAAATTTTAAAGTATATATTTTATATATACAATATAATTCATTATTGTCATGTCTGTAGTCAGATATACCTACGTCAGAGAGCAGAAGTAAATATGCAAGCTTAAAATAAATTACGAAGCTCCCTCAAATTGTAACAGACACGCCTTTATGCTTTCCTAATGCTACCTAAAACTAGCCTTGAAGTGTGAATATTGAAAGCACATTTATTTTCTAAATTGGTGTGTGTAACATTAGCACAAAGGCACCGGGAACCACCTTAAAAGCAATAATTTTCACTTTCGCACGTGATTTTCCAAATTATATGTAATGACGCTCAGAATTCAAAATTTTCATTCACACTCCAGATATTATAAAATCGTACCGCATGCAGAACCCCTTAATCAGACCCAACACATATGCAAATTCGTCACTTTTTATGTCAGGTGTGAAAATTTTCGGCACAATTACTGTTGCGTTTAAGTATGGCTTTAAACTGAAATTTTATACAATTACAGAAAAGCAATGAACAAACGATACAGCTTCTTATTATAGAGTGTTAATTTCGAATGCAAATTTTGCTACACCTCGTTGTTTAAATATTTGTGGCTGCCCTGGGAGTCTCGCGAAAGCAATCATCTGATACCAGGAGTTGATATGGTGTCATTACACGTAGTCTAAAATAATTTTATGACAGCAAGCATTTTAAAATTAAGGTTATACAAAATTTTAGAACTAGGTCAATTGTCAACTTTGAATGGTAAAGTACTGTAAAATACACTACTATAAGTGTACCGCACAAAAGTAATTGAAAAATGAAGACCATAATTTAAACCGGTGCTAAGCTTAACCTGAAGCAAAAGTTAACCTAGAAATTTAAAGCATAGCCCATAAAACAAAAAAGCATAGAACACAAATAATATTGATATACCACATAATTAGTGGAGTCAATGAAGGTGGATATGAGTTATTACCTCAGATTTCCTTGAATCTCCATCGATTTTCATAAAAATTGGTGAGTGGTTAAAGGATACCTCAAGAAACAAAGGTGATATAGTGCCAACTTGCGCTTTTTGCATTTTAGGGGTGAAATACGCCCCTTTTTTAAAAATTATTTTTTAGATTTCTGAAAGTGCAGTCACTGTAAGTTTTCACTTCCTATTTTGTTGAACCTCCATCGATTTTCATGAAAATCGGTAAGTAGTTAGAAAATACCTCAAGCAATAAAAGATATATAGCATCAACTTGCGCTTTTGCATTTTAGGGGTGTAATACACCCCTACTTTTTAAATTATAAAAAATGCAGATTTCCGCATTATGGCGCAAGTAATCTTGTTTAATTAAGAAAAATAAATATTTTTTTTATATTTATGTGCATGAATTACATTTTTTTTTTAACTTTTCAAACCTTATAGCAACCAAAAATCCGTAAATTAACAAGTCGAAAATCACGAAAACCTTATTCTTCTATATTTCTGAAAGTGTAGTCACTGAATGTTTTCACCCACGATTTCTTTGAACCTTCGTCGATTTTCATGAAAATTGTTGATTAGAGGATACTTCAAAAAACAAAAGTGATATGGCACCAAGTTGCGCTTTCTGCATTTTAGGGGTGAAATCCACCTTTTTTTTTTAATGATAAAAATGCAGATTTCAGCATTCTGGCACAAGCAATCTCGTTTACGTAAGTAAAATAAATATTTTTTTACATTTATGTGCATGATTTATAATTTTTATTAATTTTTTAAACCTTATAGCAACCAAAAATCAGAAAATTAGCAAATTGACAATCACGAAAAAAATTAATCTTTTATATTTCCAAAAAGGCAGTCACTGAAGGTTTTCACCCCTGATTTCGTTGAACCTTTATCAATTTTCATGAAAATTGGTAAGTAGTTAGAGGATACCTCAAGAAACAAAAATGATGTGGTACTAACTTGCGCTTTTATCCTGGGGGTGGATGTTACCCCTTCTCATGGGTGAACACTATTTTATTAAAAATAACCCCATAATTTGATAGAGGAGTAAATTCTAAGCAAACTTTCTTTTATCAAGTTTATAAATTTTTTATTTAAATAATATTTCATAATTTAATAAAATGTTATTGGTACAGTAAAACCTGACAATAACGGCCACTAAAAATAGAAAACAATTGGCCGTTATATAAATGTGGCCGCTAATGCTAGGTTTCCTTTTCCACAAATACATAAAATATAATTGAAAATTTATTTATTTTAGTAATTAAAGCAAATCTAATTAAATATAATTCTACAAACAAACGGAACATACTAAAACTAAATTCAATTTACTACAATATAAAACAATATCTATACGAAAAAACAACTACAAGAAAAACAGAATTTTTGTTTGTTTTTCCTTTTTTTTAGATAAACGAAACATACTAAAACTAATTTAATAAAGGTAATACATAATATAAAACAACATACTATAGCTACTACGAAAAATACGCTTATCACTAAAGTATCGTCGTGCTTCCATGCTATATTCAACAAAACCAACTTGGTAGGGCCTTTAATTAGATATCGCAAATCACTTTGGCTGATTTTGTCTGCATATATATTATGTTTGAGGAATCCCTTTTTTTTGTGAGACTGGATATAGGACATTCCTCAAGTATGAATTCACATTCATGGTATATCGTTGCTATACAGGGATAATAATCTGTGCAATTTTATGGTACAGGCTACGTTAAATATGAAGTAAATGTGGAAGATATACACTGGTTATTCATTTCAATTTAATTTGATTGTTTTTTAATCATTTACAATATTTAAAATAATTAAAGACATAAAGTTAGGGATTTCAAAAGTAAATTCAGTTCTTACTGGCAGGGTGGGAAATAATAAAGTGCCATACAATAGCATTTCATTACAATGCTCATTACAGGCATTACAGGCTGCTCCGTTTGAGAAAGCTCATACTCTCAAACTTTGAGAAAACACTCATTCAGTTTCGACCAACCCTGTATTAGCTAAAATTAAACGTTTTGCTAGATTAATAATTTTTAACAATAATAGATTATATTAAAAATCACTTGAACATAAATTGATTTTCTGATGTCAAATCACTACAATTATACAGGGGGTGAATATTGCTATGAAATTTGAAAATAAAAACGTAATTATCTTTTAAACTACTTCGTATAACATCACAAAACCTGATATTTTAAGAAATAAAACATAGAGGAGAATCCAAAAATGTAAAAATATACAGGGTGTTCGATTAAACAAAAGATAATTTTGTTTCACCCTGTCAATATGGGTGGCCTTGTATATTTGTAAATGTATTTCAATTCTGATATTATCTATGCCCCAATCTCACCTAAATAAACTTTTTTCGTATCTCCTACAACAAACGACTAATTGGACTTCCCACAACCTGTATATATACAAAATCTCCGTTATAAAATTTTTTCAAAGGAAATGTTATTGGTTTTTTTAGAATAACTCCGTTAAATTTTGAAATATGAGATTGATCCAAAAACCATTACAAAGCTAAGTAAAAGTTCTATAACATTGTATTAAACATAATTTTCTAAATCCTTTATTTTTTTTTAAATACAAGGTGAAAGGGCCCCGGTTACATGGTTCTCCCAGTAAAATTTAGGATTTAAATGTTTGTATCTCGGTTATTTTTTGTCGTAAAAAAATATTAAAAAAAGAAGAGGCTTAAATAAAGTTAAAAGTAAAATTTTGTTTTCTACCATTTTTTAAGTATGTCGAGTATTTTTGGAGTTATTATCAAAAGAAAATGAAATTCACGAAAATTTTAAAAAATACTAATTTTATTTAATCGTACTTTTTTTCAAAAATATGCATTATAAACCGGTCAAAATTGTTGAAGTTATTATTCATGTTAAAATAAATAAAGTTTTAAATGGGTTACTATAAATTTTAATTTTTGTGGAAAAGACGTATGTTTCATTTTTCATTCTTCCCTAAAAAATCTGAAAGGGTCCTCTTATTTCCATCATAACTTGCTTAATTTTAATGCTATTGACTTCTTATATAGCTTTTTGATAGTAACCTTTAAGTACTTTATTAAAATGTTTAATATGTATATTTAACAAAGTGCATCGTTTTCCTGTTATTTAAGCTTGAATACTAAGATTTGAGTACTCGCGGAAAAAAAATATACATTCAATTGCATAAACTCACTTTGTATATGTAATAAGGGATTTTTCGAATAAGGAGCTTATTTATTTTTATATTATCTTCGATTTTGGCAATAACAACTTTTTTGAAGAAGCTTATGGTTTTTGAGTTATTTATGAAAAACTGCTTTAAAACATGTATTTTTTTCAGAAAAAATCAAAACTTTTGATCTTTAATAACTCAAAAACTATTGATTTATTGAAATAACTTTATATATCAAATTTTACTTATAATTTATCCCTCTATCTATTAGTGGTATTATTTTTAATAAAATAATTTCCACCCCCGAGAAGGGGTGGCATCCCCCCCAGGGTAAAAGCGTAAGTTGGCACCATATCACCTTTGTTTCTTGAGGTATCCTCTACATACTTACCAATTTTCATGAAAATCGATGGAGGTTCAACGAAATCGGAGGTGAAAACCTTCATTGACTCCACTAAATATACACATAATAGTAAAACGCTAGATTAGGATTTAAAAAAAAATAATAATAAAAGCCTGTTGCTTGTATATGCTCGGAAACGATGGAAAGGTAGGGTCTGCAGTGTACGTTCCTTCCAAAAACAAGTCATTTAAAATAAAACTTCATCCGCATAGCCCTATTTACACCGCAGAATCAGTAGCTATAAGGAAAGCTCTGGATTGGCTGGAGCAAGAAAATATACAAGATGCAGTGATTATCTCGGACTCCAAGTCAGTTCTTAGCGGACTTGGAAATAATAGCGGAATAATATTGAATTAAATCGTAAAACATGATGTGAAATTAAACATAAAATTAGAAACAAAGATGTAACATTTATTTGGACAAAAAGTCACAGCGGGATAAAAGGTAATGAAATATTAGAAGGTCTTGCTAAGAATTCCACGCATTATGGTATACAAGAATATATTTATACTGTTACGGATCTAATCAAATTTCATAATCAAAAAATAAACTATAACTGGCAAGACAGACGGAAAGTATTGGCGAATACTTCAAATAACCACTATCACAAGATTCATCCTGTTACCATCCTTAACAGAATTATCTAAATGATCAGCTGCAACTATTGTAAGACTAAAAACTAGTCACGGTGCTGTTCCAGCTCACCTGACTAGATTTAAAATTATCGAATCGGGAAAGTGCTCATGCGATAATATTTCCCAGTGTGATATTAATCACATCCTTTTTGGATGTTATAAAAATAAAGCACTTTCAGCTATATTTTCTGAAAACCTTGTAAAAAGTAATGTGTAACTTCCAGTAAATATAACCCATCTCCTGTCACTCTATCATAAATCAATATTTGAACTCCTATGTAATCATCTATACGGTTCAGGATATATATTTTAGATTTGTATTTAACAGTCAAGTTTCAATAGGTTTCAATAGTTTCAACAGGTCAGATAATAGAACAAGTGATGGAGTTTAAATACCTATACATCACACTATCTAGCCACGGAAGGCTCGAAACAGAAGTGTAAGATCAAGTGAATAGAGCAAACAGAGCCGCAGGTTGCCTGAATGACACAATATGGAGAAATAAAAATATCAGAAAAGAAATGAAAGGCAGAATTTACAAAACAGTCATCAGACCAATACGGCAGAAACACGACCCGATACAGAGAGGACAAAAAGATGGCTCGAAACAGCGGAGATAAAAACCCTTCGAAAAATCGATGGTAAGACTCTATGGGACAGAGCTAGAAGTACAGATATGCGACGGAGGTGCAAGGTAGATAATATTAATAACTGGTTATGAAATAGAAGAATAGAATGGAATGACCACATAAGCCGAACGACAACAAATAGGGTAGTCAGGACAGCGAGAGACGGTTCCCCAATAGGAAGATAATCAGTGGGAAGACCACGAAAACGATGGAACGACAACTTACTAGAGGCACATTGAAAAACAGACAGAGTCATGGCTATACAAAAAGAAGAAGAAGTTTTAAATACCATAATTAATATAACTTAAAATATGATAATATAAACAGGCAAAAATCTGTGGCAAATGGACTAGTTTCCATACCAAACATCACCATCATCATCATTATCAGTATATTCTCGAAGAACTATACCCAGACGCCAACACAATAAAAGAAATACAGTCCAACAGACTCCAATGAGCAGGACACCTCAGAAGACATTCTGACCAAAGAACAATAAGGCTGGTGTGGAAAGAAGCCCCAAATGGATAAAGACCAGACAAGAAAAACTTAAAGGATGATAAATTAATCTCGAAAAAATTATGGACGATAGAAGAAAAGCCAAATGACTTAGATAAATATATCACGATGAATATAAAATAAGAAGGAAAATCAGAGAAGCGAATATAAACGTAAGGAAGACAAAGCTTATGATAATTACCACCAAAAAGATAACAAAAGGTTAACTACGTCAACAAAACTTCAGTAAAACAAGTGATACACTACAACTACCTCAGCACCATAGGAAATAAGCAATGGACCAACAACGAGGAGATAAAATACCGTATCGGACAAGCTAGATCCACCTTCAACCGGATCGGGCTCTTCTCCAGGAGCCACAACCTCTCTCTTGGTATAAAAGTAAGAATGCTGTGACGCTAAGTCTTCTCTGTCCCTTTTTAATCGAGAATGGTGAACGAAGATATGTTCAGAAGAATGGAATAATTTCAGATGTGGCTATATAAAAGTACACTTAAGATTATATAAACTTACTAAGCTACAAATGAGGAGGTCCTCAGCAGAATGAATAAAACCGAGAGGTACTGACGACCATCAAATCTCGAAAGTTACAATATATCGGACACATTATGCGAAATGGATCCAAATATGCCCTCCGATAAGCCATCCTGCTAGAAAAACTATTTTTTAAGAGAGGTCCAGAAATAAGAAGAACATCCTTGTTAAGGAACCTCAGAACCTGGTTCAAGACAACATCTGCGCAGCTTTTCCGCGCTGCTCCAAATGAAATAAATATTGAAATAAGAAAGAATATCGTGAATGTGACGTTCAAGAGAAATGCTGTGGTAACATCACTAATAGTAACATCACTACACTAAACTAACTACACTAATTAAACATCCATATCTTTTACCTTTTTGGTTTGTCAGAACAGCATTTGTTTTTTCTTACCTTTTTTCTAGATCTTCGAATTCTTAACTTTCTCCATTATTTACAAACAGCTAAGTGGCTCCCTTTTTCTGTCATGTCCTTCCTATATATGGACATTTTATCTTTTCTATCGATCTATCTATTTATCCTATTGTATCCTATCTCTGGTAATTTGTTTTCCTAGACCAAATACCAATTTCAATAACTGATGTCGAACCCACAACTTCCTCTTCACCAACCATCTAGCTACCGTTCGAAATATATCAATTGTATTGGTGACCTTTAAATTACATATTGGTATAATGTCATTATTGGCATTACACTGGCTTTATAATGTCTTCACTTCATCTCAGTAGTAAGGGGCCATTCAAGTATTACGTAACGTGGTTGGGGGGAAGGAGGGGTCAAAAATCTTCAAAAATTTCGTTACATAATACTTGAACGCCCATTAAGGTGCGTTACGTAGGGGGGGAGGGGGGTCAAAAATCTCCAAAAACTGCGATACGTAATACTTAAACGCTCCCTAATATGTCGGTTTCGCCATATAGTGTTATTAAGGCATCCTCTAATAGTTTTCGATATATTGGAAAATAGTTATTTATGAAGCAGTTCGTGAAGTATGCTTTTTGCGAACGCACGCGATGTTTAGAGCACGAGCGGTGCGGGTGCTATACATCGCGTAAGTGCGCAAAAAGTACTTCGCGCACAGTGTCATACAATATTTTATCTACGATAAACAAATAAAAAAACTGCAACTCTTCGTCACTGGAATACATTTCTATTCTACAATTTTTAGAACTTACAGGAAATACACTGAGAGATCGAAAGAGGAGCGAAGATATCAGAAGACAATGTAACGTACAGTGTATAAACGAATGAACACTAAATAGAAAAAAAGAATGGAACAACCACATAACCAAAATGGGGGAGAACGTGTGGTCAAAATAGGAAGAGATAAGTCACCAATCGGTAGAAGAAGTATCGGCCGACCGCGTAAAAGATGGAGTGACAACCTTCCATAGAGGTATCAATCCGCCAATGAACAAGCAGAATTGCTTATAAAGAGGAAGAAGAAGAAGAATTTTAGAACTTTGACATTTAAAAATTCAAACTTCTTTCAAACCACACAACTGTCAAAACTTTTGTTGTAATTTATTGATCACATCTATTGATCACCATGACAACGCGAAAGTTAAGGATATTTGATTTTAATATGAAAGTGTGTCAAAAAAACAGTGTGAAAAAGTATATCCCATTTAAAATACCTTGTTACTTCACCGCACACTTTAAACCCTTCACGTATTGCTATCTATAATAGTAGGGGAGGAAATTATGCTAAATGTGCAGTCACTCGAGAGCTTTGGGGACCTATTGGGTTGTGAAAAGTAGGTTCTAAAACCAAAAAAAGTTAAGTAAAGTTTTCCATTTTAGTGGAGACTTTCCATTTTTAATTAAATTTCCCATTTCCAACAATCGTTTTTTCCGATTATAGCGCCATTTATCTATAATTCAAAAAAATGTTTCAAATAAACTTTACTTATTTGTACGTAAGGAATCTGAATCTGCAATAAAAAATGGGGGCTTTTATTTAAAATTTTAAAGTACCCCCTACCATATCTCCGTGGCAGGATAGGACAAAATGTGCCGATCAACACCTTCAATTTCCAAAGAGTTAGTGATGTAACGAATATTCGTATTCGCATTCGCGTTCGCGAATATTCGCATGTTTTTGCATATTCGCATCCGCATCCGCATTCGCGAAATTTGTGCGAATATGAAAACCAGAAAAAAAATAATTTTAAGATAATATTAGGTTAATAAAATCAAAATCTATTCACTTCTCATCTTTTTTTATTAAGAAAAGGTAACTTAACCTCAAACATGCAGCTACTCTCAAATGGAAATATGCAGGACACAACAGCAGACAAAGAGACGGAAGATGGAATGAAGCGATAACTCACTGGAGACCTTGGGACTACAAAAGAGGAAGGGGCAGACCACAGACGAGATGGTCGAATGACCTAAAGACATACGCAGCGACCAGATCGACAGTATTAGCACTGAACCGAGAAGAGTGAAAAAGTAAGGGGGAGGCCTACGTTCAACTTTGGACAAATTAAGGGCAATAGAAAGATAGAACTTAACCTTGTATAATCACATTATCAGCCTTCACTTTTTTTTTATTATTTGGTATTATGTAATAAAGCTTAAGATTTAGATTGATTTACACTAAATATCAATTAACTTTTCATTAAAAATTTAGGAAACATAGAAACAAAACATAGAAACAAATTAAAAAAACTGGACATTCGCATTCGCATCCGCATTCGCGAAGGTCAGTAGCAGATATTCGCATTCGTATTCGCGAATGTTAAAAAAATGACATTCGTTACATCACTAGAAAGAGTACAACGTTTTAAGTATCTGGGGGCCGTAATCACAACTGACAACGATGTTACTGAAGAAATAAAAGACAGGATCCAATCAGCAAATCGCTGTCTATTCGCACTGGATAAGCTTATAAAATCAAAAAATCTTACAAGAAGTTCCAAGATCAAAATCTATAAATCCATCGTCAGACCTGTACTAACATATGGTTGCGAAACGTGGACCATGACCAAATGAAACGAAGAAAAGCTCAGACATTTTGAACGACAAATACTTAAAAAATTTTTCGGACCTCACCACGACATTAACACAAACCAGTATAGGATCAGAACCAACTTCGAATTAAAAGAACTCTACACTGACACCGATATTGTCCAAGAAATTAAATCACAGCGACTAAGATGGGCAGGCCACGTGCACAGACTTTATAACGAGAGACTTGTAAGACTGGTAAGTGAGGAGATTCTTATTCCTACAGGCAAAAGACCACTCGGACGTCCCAGAATGCGATGGAGAGATAACGTCCAAGCAGATCTACGAAAAATGAACATCCCATTTGACCCTAGGTTGATGGAAGACCGAAGAAATTGGAAGAAAGTTGTACAGTCAGCTAGGACCAACCCAGGGTTGTAGCGCTACGTAATGATGATTATATCTCCGTGGGGTCGTGTTTGGTGCCATTCGACAGATTTTTCAAACATATTGAATAAGTGTATTTTTCGATTTTTTGATCTGATGTTCATTTCGCGAAATAACGCGGATTCTTATTTAAAATTTTAAATTTGCCTCCCACCCTTTCTCCTTGGGGAGTCGTGTTTGGTATCATTCGATAGATTTTTGCCAAATATTGAGCACGTATTTTTTAGTTTTTAGATCTATCGTTCATTTCGCGAAATATTTGCTTTTTTTCTTGTGAAAATTTGTGACTCACCCGTTTCCTTACGCCCCGCCCAAATCGTTAGATTTTTAAATATACACTGTTTTGCATGTGCTTAACTTCTTCTTTTGCCCTTTAATTCGTCCAATTCTGAACATAGGCTTCCCCCAGTTTCCTCCATTCGATTCTGTTTAGTGCTTTCTGTTTCCAGTGCGTTCCTCCTATCTTTTTAATGTCGTCTCCCCATCTCATCTGGGGTCGTCCTCTTGCTCGCTTTCCTGTCCATGGTCTCCATTGTTGTATCGTGCTTTTCCACCTATTGTCCGTTTGTCTAGCGTTATGACCTGCGAAGCTCCATTTTAGTCTGGTTATATGTTGACCTGCGTCTTTGACTTTTGTTCTATTTCTAACCCAATTGTTTTGCTTTTTGTCTGTCAATTTTACTCCTAACATTGCTCTCTCCATGGCTCTTTCTGTCTTTATTATTTTATCCATATTTGCCTTGGTCAAGGTCCATGTTTGGCATGCGTATGTGAGAATTGGGAGTATGCACTGGTCAAACACTCTTGTTTTTAAGTATTGTTGTATTTTTTTATTCTTTAGGACCCATTTTAATTTTCCAAATCCTGCCCAGGCTAATCTGACCCTTCTTTTTACCTCCGCTGTTTGGTTTTCCTTATTTATTTTTATAATCTGTCCCAAATATATATATAATCATTAACCGCTTCTATTGTGGTGTCGTTTAGTATTACGTTTCTATTGTGTTGTGTGTTTGTCATTGTTTTTGTTTTGGCAAAATTCATTTTTAGACCTAGTGCTTAACTTACCTTATCTTAATCTGACGATTTCGAGTTTTTCTAAGGATAGATTTTTTTTTTCGGGCCCCCCTTAACGAACTCCCCTGTGTTTAGAGCCAATATATGGTAGAGGTACATCTACAGGGTACCAGGTTTCTCCCCATATGATAATCTGTCGCGCTCGAATTACTGCAAAAATCCCCGCTTGGGCTCCCCTACCATAATGACAGTTTTTTTCAAACTAAAAACATACATAATATGAGATAGAGTAGATAAAATCAATTTTTATTTTGTAACTTCAAAGATCTATAACTTATTTTATGTGCCCATTTGTACTAAGGTAAGTTAGGTTCAATCGAGTTATTTTTCGTCCCAGAATATATGTGATTTAATTTATGACCTGCCTTTTTGTTACACCCTGTATACAAAAGAATTTAAAGACTTAATTTAGGAGAAAAACTGCATTTTAAAGTCTTCTTTAGTAAATTTCTTTAAATTTATTAGTAAATCTGTATTAAAAAGTTGGTGAAGTAAAATATATCAAAATTGTAGGGTGAGCTAAAGCTCTCGGTATTTTTAAGGTAAAGCAATTTAAAAATGTTAATCTCTCTGATCCATCTTTATCATTGAAATTAGTGTTATTTTTGAAAGAAATTACAATAATATAAATATAAATTTGTAGAAAGATTAAGTTGAAAATGTGGGTTAATGAAAACATCTCGCTTGCCAAAGATCCGCCAACGATTATACGAGGCCATAAATTCGGCATTTAGCATATTTGAACGAGATATGAAACATTTTTGAATCCTCGTACGTCTTGAATGTTTAGCGCGTGTATCTGTATTGGTACAGGTGATGGAGACTGTCGGAAAGACTACAGGTCCCGTTAATTGGATCACCTGCCGCCAATGGTTGGCAAAAACGTTACACCCGGTGTTTGTGTCTGAAATTTCTTTGAACTTATCGCAGGGATTACCATGAACCACCGGTTGTGTAAAAATTGTAATTGTTTTTTATTTTTTGTTTATCATATCGACTATTTTACAACGCTATTTGTCATGATTATTACTATACTATAAATACTTTTTTTTTTTTTATTTATTTACGCTGTAACCACAGGGGTTATTAGCGATCTAAAAAATATAACAAAAGTAAAGTTAATAAAAATTACAATAGGTGATACAGTCCAGAGTCTTTAAGATAATTTATTGTGTTTTTAACATTCATGTTTACTCCTAAGGCTTCCTTTATATTCATTGGGATGGTATACTTCTTTCTTATTGTTTCATATGTTTTGCACTCAGTTAATATATGTTTCACGGAGAGTGTTGTTTCACAGTTTTCACACATAGGCGGCACAGTTCGCGTAAAGAGATGTTTGTGTGTTAGGTTGCTGTGTCCCAGCCGTAAACGTGTTATTTTCACTTGGTCGGGTCTGTTCGCTATTATTTGCGGCCACGGTTTCACTGATTGTTTGATTTCCTTGAGTTTATTTTGCGACGCACTCCATTTATTTTGCCACGCACTAAACACTTTATATTTTATTTCTGACTTCAGGTCATCGGAAGAAACCTCGTTAATAAGGATGGAGTCCTGGCTGAGGGATGCTGAACGGGCTAGTAGATCTACTTCCTCATTTCCTTGTATACCTGAGTGTGATGGGACAAACATAAAGTCGACAGTGATCTTATTTTTATTTAGGATCGCTATTTCTGATTGGATATGTAAGGCAATTGGATTATTGGTGTAAAGACGTTTGATAATGTTAAGTGAGCTGAGTGAATCGGTTATTATGAGAGACGGGGATTGTTTCGACTCTTTTATGTGGATCAGTGCTTGTAATATTGCATACAACTCTGCAGTGAATGACGACGTAATAGGCTTGAATTTAAATTTTAATGATGTATTGGGTGTGAGGATGGCTGCACCAACACCGTCTGATGATTTGGATGCGTCAGTGTATATCTTGTAGTGATTTTTAAAGGTTTCCATTTCTTTTAAGAATGATTGTTTGATTAGGTCTGTTATGGTCTCACTTTTTTTGTATATACTAAGGTTAGTATTAATTTTGGGAATTGGTATTAACCAGGGTGGAGAAGTTGGGAAATTTGTTGGGATAATTTCAGGAAATTGAAGATGTAGGTCATGAAGGTTTCTCCTAATTCTTTCGTAAAATGGTGGATCTAATCTTGTTGCAGAGAAAGTGCCTTGAAATCGATCTGTGAATGTATTGGTATAAGTAGGGTGTTCTTTATTACTGGCTATTTTAGAAGCATATGAGAGAGAAAGATATTTGCATCGTAAACTTAGGGGTGGTTCTCCTGTTAAGCATTGTAAACTTTCAACTGGTGTCGTTCGAAACGCACCTGTAGCTATTCGTAGAGCCGCGTTTTGAACAGTTTCTAAGGTTTTCAATACTGACATTTTGCTTGATGAATAAACTATCGTACTATAGTCGAGTTTGGATCTGACTAAAGATTTATATACGTGTAATAGTGTATTTTGATCTGCTCCCCAGTTTTTGCTGGAAATAGTTTTCATAACATTTAATCCTGCTTGGCATGATTTTTTAAGTTCTTCTGTATGTTTTTTCCATGATAACTTTTGATCGAAAACCATACCTAAAAATCGGACATTATTTGTGAAACTAAGGGTTTGGTTATATAGCTTCAGATGCGGAGTTCGAGTGTTATGTTTTCTTGTGAATAGAATACATTTAGTTTTTGTCGGTGAGAATTGTAATCCGATAGACCTAGACCATGTTTCTAACTGATTGATTGTTTGTTGTAAATGTTTTTGTATAGATGTAGAGTTTTTTCCTTTGGCAAATAAAACTAAGTCATCAGCGTATAGTCTTCCTTTGACAATTGGTGAGCATTGTTGAAGTATATCGTTTATGGCTATTAGGAAAAGGGTTGAGCTTATAACTGATCCTTGTGGTACTCCGTTCTTTTGAACTTTTTTATCTGAGTTAACGTTGTCTGATCGAACTATGAAGCTGCGAGATTGAAGAAAATTTGATATAAATTTTAACATATTTCCTCTGATATTCCAATTATGCAATTTCGTTATGATATTGAATCGCCACACAGTATCGTAAGCTTTATTAATATCAAAGAAGACTGCGATACAATCTTGCTTATTTGCAAATGCTTCATGTATGCCTGACTCTAAGTCTATTAAGTTGTCTACAGTGGATCGATTTTGCCTAAATCCGCTTTGCTGTGGGATAAGAAGTTTTTGTTGTTCTAAATACCATCTCAGTCTTTTATTTATCATTTTCTCTAGCACTTTACATATAATATTGGTTAAAGATATTGGTCGATATGATTCTGGTGATGTCCGGGATTTATCAGGTTTGAGAAGAGGTAGTATTATTGCTTCGGACCAGGTTGAAGGGAAAACCTGGTTACTCCAGATTGAATTATAAAGGTCTAATAATAAATTGTTCCCATTGTCTGGAAGATGTAGTAGAAATGCTAGGGGAATACCGCCTGGTCCCGGGCTTGCATCTTTCGAAGAGTTTAAGGCTTCGGCAAGTTCTATTAAGGAAAAAGGAACGTTAAGGTTGTGAATCTCATGTTCGTCAAATCCCAGTATGTTTTTTTCTACGTTGTTTTTATGCATTTTGAAATCGTCAGTATAATTTTCATCACTGGAATTTAACTCGTATTGGTCTGCTAACATATCTACGATTTTTTTTCTATCTCTAATTATTTTGTTATTTTTTGCTAGAAAAGGAATTTTATATGGTTGGCTTTTACCAGAGATTTTTCTTAAGTTTCTCCAAACTGTACTTATTGTTGAAGAGGTATTTAGAGATGAGATGAATTTTTTCCAGGATTCTTTTCTATTCTTTTTTAGAATGTATCTTGCCTCAGCTCGTCGTTTTTTGTATTCCGTTGTGTTTTCGTCTGTTTTGTGACGCTTTAGTTTATTGAAAGCTTTCTTATACTCTCTCGTAGCTTGGCTGCATTCAGGTGTCCACCATGGAAGAGGCTTATGTTTCTTTAATATTTTTGTTTTTCCTACATATGTCATGGCGGCATTAGTGATCATTTGTAAAAATGTACTTAAAAATTTGTCTATGTCGTTTGATGATGTGAAGTTGGTTTGGTTAATGTCCTGTTCAATTTGTTTGGTAAAGTTAGTCCAATCAGCGTTTTTAATATTCCACTTTATGATAGATGACTCAATATTTATTGTGCTCTGATGTGTTAAAGAAATTATAATGGGGTAGTGGTCACTACCGTATAAATAGGGTAGTACGTCCCATGTTAATGTGGTGGACAAAATTGGGTCACACAGAGAAATATCAATTGCCGATGTTGTGCCATTTTGGATGTTGAATCTGGTTGGTCTTCCGTCGTTAAGTAGATTCAGATTTTGGGATGTTATTATGTCTTCTATAATACGACCTTTCGAGTTGAGTTTTATGGAGCCCCACATCGGATTGTGGCCGTTAAGATCTCCGACGATAATTCTAGGTGAAGGAATTTGTTCCATAATAGCTATTAAATCTTCTTGGGATATGGATTGATTTGGTGGGATATACATATTACATATATAAATCTTTTGAGGTATATTTATTGAGATAGCTATTAATTCAATATTATTTGAAGTCACTGTTAACTGTGTGCTCATGAATTTTTCATCTACGTAAATTGCTACTCCTCCACTGGCAATATTTTGGTTTAATCTGTTTTTGTAGAAACATGAATAATTACGAAAGTTATATACGTGGCTTGAATTTTTGAAATTTGTTTCCTGTAGGCAGATAATAGATGGGTGGGTTTCAGAGATAATATGTTTAAGTTTTTCGAAATGGGTATAGAACCCATTTAAGTTCCATTGAAGTAGAGAAGTGAATTTAATTATTCTTTAGAAGAGCTTATAGACGAGTCGGAGTCTTCTCCCGAGAATGAAGTTTTTAAACCAATGTATTTGCCAAGTTTTTTCCTTAATCTGGTGCTTTTGTTTTTCATTCTTTTATCGGTATAATATGGATGTAATTCTGTTAGAAACTTTATAAGTGCCTGAGAGTCATCTGAGTATAATTTTGTTATGCTGATTATGTCTTTTGCTCCTTGTATATTTTCGAATAAATCCACTACTTGATCAAAGTTTAACAATTGTGTTTCGCTTTTTTCTAGATATTCTCGAACTGGTTCTAAAAACGTTTTAAGATTTGTTATCTCATCTGTTAAGTTTTTGTCGTCAGTTTTGGTTTTTTTCATTAATTGAAGTTTAGGTTTTTCGAATTCGTCTTCGGCGGGTGGCGATGTTGCATCTTCTAAGGTTCTTTTTCCTGTTGTTTTATCCGAAGTTATCTGGGGTTCGTGAGTATTCATCTGTGTATTTTTGTTTAGAGGTAAGTTTTGACTTGCTTCGGGTGAGGTTGATTTTTGTTTTTGGATATTATAGGATGACTCAGACGATGTAGGTGTTGCGATTGTAGTGTTGACTGAAGACGTGGTTAAATGTATGGATGTATTTTGTAGTGGTGGTTGTTGGGTTGTGTTTATTGATAAATGCGGGATGGCTTCTGTTTGCGATGTGGTTTGAGAAGACATGGTAGGTGTGGAGGGAATGGTATTTGAAATTGTGGGAGTATTTTGCGGATTATCTTGTTGAGTATGATTTATTGGTAAAGTTTGTTTCATCTCTGTTTGCACTGCATTATCATTGTAAGGATGGCTATGAGATGAAATATTTGGACAATTAGCTGCCTGGTGTCCAGTTAATTTGCATTTGAAACATGTGTCGTTTTGGGCTATAAATATGCGGTATGATGTTTGTTCTAACTCGACAAAAAAAGATTCAGGTAATACAAAGTTGTCTGGCAGAGGTGAAATGAAAATTTGTCGTCGGAAGCTTAGAATGTGACTGAAAGCAGGATTGGTTGCTCCTATTCTTAGGTATGATATGTCTGATAGAGGATTTAGACCTAGTTTTATTAATTCTTCTTTAATTAAGTTCGAAGGTATACTTGGACATACACCGGACAGAATTAAGCGGACTGATGGAGTTATTAATCTTCTTGCTTCTAGTATATTTCCATTTACTTTTATCTTCTTTGTTTCTGTTAGGAATTTGTCTACTAAGTTTTTAGATGATAGATATATGCATATTCTACCGTTTGATATACGGGATGCGAAAATTATATTTCTTGGTTCTATATGCTGACTCAATCCTTCAAGATAGTCATTGATTGTACAATTCTCTAGAGTGTTAAATAAAATGGCTTGATCTCTGTCTGGAGTTAATATATTGCGTGGTTGGCTAACTGCTTTTGAATATGATGCAATTTGTTGTGGTTGACTGGAAGATGACATCTTTTAAATTTATTTAAAATCCAACTCCGGTGCTGTCTCACAGCTTTCGCTGTGACACCCGTTCATGGATTTGGATAATGTAGAGATTATTGTCGTGATTTATTGAAATATTCAATCCAAATAGACACAAATAATAAATTTCATCTACTTACAATTAAAATATTCCGTATACAAATCACTTTCACTAGTACTTTTATATTATAGTACTTTTTATTTTAATTACTTTTAAATATGTTTCAGTAATTACTATTTAACTAGCTCGATAACCAAAAACACTTGTTCATCGGTAGCTGTCTAAACATCGAATCACTATAAATACTTGTCATTACTATATTTATCATCAGAGTAAAAACATACACCTACGTTGGTAAGAACGTCAATGAAAATTGGGACAATTTCCAAGAAATCAAATGTATGATAGAGAAAGCAAGATCTGCATTTCAAAAAATGGCTGAGCTATTCAGATGTCATGATTTATCACTACCCATTAAAATCAGGTTACCACGATGTTATATATTTCCTCCTCTCGGAAATGAGTCGTGGACTCTCACAGACGCCACCTGCAAGAAAATGTATGCTTTCAAAATATGCCTGATTCTGAAGATTACTTATACCTACCACGTTTCTAATCAGGATATTTTATCAAGACTACTTCTTCTTCTTGCGGTCCTTTGCTAACTCTTTCATTTGTTGATGTGTTTTTCCTTTTTTCTGTCCAATTTCTATAATCTGATCGATCCATCTCTTCCTTGGCCTCCCTTCCCTTCTTTAACCATATCTTTTTCATTCCATAGCCTGCTTTGGTAGTCTTCCTTGGTCCATTCTGTTAATGTGTCCATACCATTTTAATTTTCTTTTTTTTTTATCTTGGTTGTTATCGATTCCTGTTTCAGTCCTTCTCTAATATCTTCATTTCTTAATCTGTCCAATTTCGTTTTTCCAGCTAATTTTCTCAACTGCCTAATCTTTGCTGCGTTTATTGTACCATTTATTTTTGCATTGTGTACGCATGTCCCACTTGCATATATTAAAGTAGGTACAGATATCCCTAGTATAACTTCAGTGTTATTTCTTTATCTATTTCTTCCTTTCCAAATATTGTTTTGTTTAGTGCATAGTAGATCTTATTTGCTTTTTTAGCCCTGTATGAGATTTCTTGATCTAGATTTCCATCCTCTTATATTATTACTCCCAGGTATTCAAACGTCGAGACTGTTTCTATTATATCGTTCTTGCACCTAAATAGCGTTTGGTTTATTCCTTCCCTTTTCTTTTAGGCTACTATCATGGTCTCCGTTTTCTTTACATTTACCTCCATTTTCAAATTTTCTATTTCTTCCACCCAGATATCGATTAATTTTTGCATTTTCTCTTTATCGTCTGCTATTATTACTAGGTCATCTGCATATAGTAATCCCTCCATTCTCACTGGTACTAAATTCTTATACCCTATTGTTGACTGTAATTACCTTGACCTTCTTTTAGCGCTCTTCATTACTCTACCCATTACTAATATAAACAAAACTGGGCTGAGATTGCCCCTTGTTTTATTCCTCTCCTTAGGTTTATTATTGGCGATCTGTTTCCGTTTATTTGTACTTTAGCAAGTACGTTTCTATATGTACTTTTTACCACGCTTACTATCTTTTGCGGGATTTGCAGGTCTTCCATTACTGACTATATTTCTTCTCTATTTATAGAATCAAACGCAGCTTTAATATCTATAAACGTAATATATAAGCCTTCTCCTATTTCGTTTTTCCTTTCAATTATATTTCTTAGTATGTATATATTATCTGTTGTTCCTCTTTTCTTCATAAAAGCAGCTTGTTCTTCTTCTAGTTTTCCTTCCAGTTCTTTCTTGAGCTTCCTTTCTATTATCCTGGTGTAGACTTTATATACCACTGATGATAAACATATAGTCCTATAGTTATCAGATTCTGCTTCATCTCCTTTCTTGTGTATTGGTTTCAATAAATTTTCTTCCCAGTCTTTCGGTATCTTTTCTGTCCTCCATGCTTCCTTCATTATTTCCAGTAGCCAAAACTTACCTCTTTCTCCCACGTACTTCATCATCTCCGGATCTATGTCATCTGCACCTCCCGTTTTTCCAATCTTTATTCTTGCCAATCCTTCTTCAGTTTTTTGATATGAATTTCGTCTACTCGATTGTCCCTATCCTCTTCTCTTTCCTGCTGTCCTCTCTCCTCATTTTGTTGGTTACTTGCCTCGAATTTTTCTTTATAGTGCTTATTCCATATGGTTAGTTTGTCCTGTATGTTTGTTTTCAATTCATTTCGCTCATTTCTAATTCCTCTTATTTGTTTCCTTTTTGTTCCTTTCATGCTTCTTATTTTATTTCAAAACGGTTTATTGTTATTCCCAAAACCTTCGTTCAATTCTTCACCGAATTCTTTCCAGCTCTTCTTCTTCGCATCTTTTACTAGTTTATTCACTACATTTCTCTGTCTTCTGTATTCGTCTCTGTCTTGCTCTTCATTTGTGTTTATATATCGCTTCCACATTTCTTTCTTCTTTTTTACTGCTTGCTTTATTTCCTTATTCCACCTTCCAGTTTTTTTATTATTCTTCCCATTCTTTCTTATTCCTCATACTTGTTTTGCAGTGTTCCATAACGTGTCTCTCAAATTTTTCCATCTCTCTTTTATATTCCATATTTCCTCATTGTTTTCATGCTGTTCCAGTATTTTATCTGTCTCTCTTTGGTATAACTTCCTCACTTCCATATTTTTCATCTTATGTATTGCTATTCTTGTATATTGAGGACTCTCTATTATTTCCATTAGTTTCATGTTTATCTCTGCTCACTAGTCTGTGTTGGGTACCGAGTTCGGCTTTGTTCTCTGTTTTTATAATATAAAATACGCAGACCTAACCATACAAAATATTATTTTGTATGGTTAGGTCTGCGTCTCGAGGATATACTATGTAGTCAATTTTGCTTCTCGCATTTCTTTCTTCTGCTACTTATGTATATTTTTCGTTTCTCGGTTGTGATACCAGAAAGAATTACCTAGGTATTTACAAGTCATTTATTTATTTGGCAGAAACTTATCATTCTTCTACCATCAAGACTACAAAAAGAAAAAGAGCTGTTAACCACAACAAAAACGGCCAAAATGGAATACCTCGGTCACATGATGAGGAATAGCGAGATATATGGACTACTGCAACTAATTTTACATGGAAAAAAAGAAGAAAAACGTAGAACATTAAGGCGACGGATTTCCTGGCTAAAAAATATACGTATGTGGTTCAATAAAACAACCACAAATATTTTCAGAGCAGCGGTGTGTAAAGTACAGATTGCCATGATGGTCGCCAACTCAGGCCGTTGTTTTATTAGAAGCCTGCTTGTATGTTTATTCTATCTAATGGCTTTATTAATTCCTGTTTCTCAAAAACATTTTCGGTCTTCCTTTTTTTCTACTTTCTACTTTAAGGTCCATCTCCAGGCCCTAATTGGCAATCTTTCAGTCATCTCCTCATTCATCCTATTTTACTGTATCAAGATAGTTGATTTTTATGGTATCGGCTAATATTGTTCCTACATTCATTATTTCTTTTATTTTCCGTTGGTTTTATAGTCACGTTGTATGGTGTCTTCAGCGTCCTTGTCAAAAATTGTTTTCTACTGCAGAGTTTTTGGATGCTCTTACTTATTGTCCAGTCTTCTGAGCCATATTATATAACCGTACTTTTCACCAGTATTGTAAACAATAGTTCCTTTTGTTGTGTCTTTAATGTTTTGACGTCATAATAAAGACCCTATCTAAATTATGATGGCTCTACTCCTGAATATATTTTTTTAAACAATCCTTCTACGTTCTATCCAGATATTTAAATTCATTGGTATGTTTTATTATTTAACTTCTACCTCGAAATCATTTCGAGAATAGCCTAGTATTTCGTTTTGTCTGTATTTATTCCTAGACACTACTTATTACACTCTTCCACAATTACAATCCTTCAACATCTTCTGCCATCACAACCTGCAACTCAAAAATAATAACCAGCTTACTGTTGGTACATCACCAGTGTTTTTAAAACGGTGTAATATCCGTCCTACTACTTTTGGTAGAATGCACAGCTTCTGCCACCTAGTGGAGGTTCATACCACCCTGCAATGCCCTGCATCATACTAATACCTCGGAGCTGTGTTTCACGATAAAGATGATCTCTTTTCATATTAATTAGTTAAAACCACAATAACAATAAATTCTAACTACACTTGCAGCAAAAACTGTACTGAATATACTTTTAAGTTGAATAGATAAACTTCAAAAAATTTACCTTTTTTTTTAAGATCAACAAAAACACAAACCGATATAATTGTGATAATATAGGGTACGAATATTTCGTGAAATGAACATCGCATCTAAAAAATACGTGTTTAATATTTCTCAAAAATCTATCGAATGACACCATACATGATCCCCCACTCTTCCCCCTGGAGGTGGAGTGAGGGGTAACTTTAAAATTTTAAATGTAAACCCCCACTTTCTATTGCAGATTTGGATTTCTTACGTAAAAGTAAGCAACTTTTATTCGAAAGATTTTTTCGAATTGTGGATAGATGGCGCCATAATCGGAAAAAATTATTTATGGTGATACCATAGGTAAATTATAGAGACGGTCTAATATCTCAAGAAATACACTTACAAATGAAAAACCAAAAAACATGTGTTTAATATTTTTCAAAAACCTATTAAATGACACCAAACACGACCCCCTCTCCACACTCTGGAGGTAGGGTGGGGGATAACTTTAAAATCTTAAATAGAAACCTCCGTTTTTTTTATTGCAGTTTTGGATTCCTAACGAAAGAGTGTATAACATTTATTCGAAACATTTTTTAGAATTGTTTATATATGGCACCAATAAAAAGTATTTTCCCGATTATAGCGCCATCTACCAAAAATTCTAAAAAAATGTTTCGAATAAATGATACTTATTTTTTCATGTCTTCTTAAGAAAATAAAAAACCTTTTTAACATGTGCCTTTTGGATAGTAATATATATAACAGCCCTACAGGCCTTAGAGGCCCTTGGCTGGATAGTAATATACCCGACAAATAACAATGCTGAAGTAATTCTATTATACAAAAAAGGAGATCACATGAATTCGAAAACTACAAACCTCCAAGCCTTCTTAGTCACTTATACAAACTCCTTACAAGAATAGTAACGAATCGTCTTGAGAAAAAACTTAATGTCTACCAGCCAATGGAGCAAGCGGGATTTCGTACCGCATTTGTAAGAAATGACCACCTACAGAGCATTAAAACGGTAATAGAAAAGACTAACAAATACAATCGACCACTCGTTTTGGTTTTTGTAGATTTCCATAAAGCCTTTGACACAGTAGAATTTGACAAAATTCTGGAAGCACTACAAGAATGTCGCACTGACTACCGATACACAAGGTTAATTTACAATATATACAAGAACGCAACTATGTCGGTGAAACTATGTACATAAAAACACGGACCATATCCCAATCGGCAGAGGAGTCCGACAGGGCGATACCATATCGCCCAAACTGTTTACCGCCGTACCAGAATATGCTTGTAAAAAACTTAACTGGGAAGAGCGAGGCCTGAATATTGACGGTAGGATATTAACAAATTTGAAATTCGCAGACGACATAGTTTTATTCTCTGACAACCTCAAGGAGATATGTACAATGCTACATGAACTTCAGTTAGTGTGTGCTAGTGTAGGTGTTAAAATAAACATCTCCAAAACAAAATTCATGACAAACCTAGTACCTAGCGGAAATATCAATATTGGAGATAACGAAATAGAGCTATGGGCCATTCCACGAACATACGCCTGTTTTGGATTACTTCGGCAACGAATATTTTACTGTGCAACATAAGAAGTACGAAAGTAAATGGCGCTAATAATTATTCCAATAAACAACAATGTAATTTGCAATTTACTTTCGTTCTTCTTATTTTGCACAGTAAAATATTCGTTGTCGAAGTAATCCAAAACAGGCGTATGTTCGTGGAATAGGGTTTAGTGGAAAAATGCATACACCTTGGACACGAAATAAAGATCACAAGAGACAACCAAACATGCGAAATACGAAGAAGAATAAACCTAGCATGGGCAGCCTATGGAAAACTCAATGACATCTTTAAAAGCGATATACCAATTTCTTTAAAACGTAAAACATTTTACCAATGTGTGTTGCCTGTGATGACTTATGGTGCCGAAACTTTGACATTGACAGCTACAACTTCTAAAATGCTGCAAATAGCTCAGAGGAAAATGGAAAGGTTAATGCTGAGTATATCGCTTCGTGACCGAGTTAGAAATGAAGACTTAAGACGAAGAACAGGAGTTACTGATGTAATTTCCCAAATTGCCACCATGAAATGGAACTGGGCCGGACACGTCGCCCGAATCAGTGATGGGAGGTGGACAAAGAGATTACTTAAGTGGAGGCCGAGATTAGTCAAAAGAAGTAGAGAAAGACCACCTACTCGTTGGACTGACGATCTCAAGAAAATGTCGAGAAATTGGATGCACAGTGCTCAAAATGAAGCACAATGGACAAAAATGAGGGAGGCCTATGTCCAGCAGTGGACGAAAAGGGCTGGATGATGATGATGATATTTTCATAAACAATCCAAACCTGCAATAAAAATGGGGGTTCCTAATTAAGATTTTAATGTTACCCCGCACCCCACCTCCACGGGGTGGGGTGGAAGGTCATGTTTGGTGTTATTCGATAGGTTTTTAAAAACTATTACACCTTTAATTTTTGGTTTTTCATTTGTAAGTGTAGTGCTCGAGATATTAGACCGTTTCTATAATTTACTTATTGTATCACGATAAATAGTTTTTTTCGCTTATAGCTCCATCTATCCATAATTCCAAAAAATGTCTTGAATAAAAGTTGCTTACTTTTAGGTAAGGAATCCAAATCTTTAATAAAAAATGGGGAATTCCATTTAGGATTTTAAAGATACCCCCCACCCCACCACCAGGGGTGTAGTGGGAGGTTGAACAATGATTTTCTTCGATCCGATGTTCTATTCGCGAAATATTCGACCGCTCCGCTACTTTTGGGACACCCTGTATATATCCAACCAATAATAAACAAATTTTATTTTAAAAGAAAATTATTGCTTCTTGAAAGTAAACGACTTCCATTTCTTGTCCCGTAGACCATTTTGATATGATGTGTATTTACTTATAATGCAACATTGTTTCAATTTTTGAGACATATCCCCTATATTAAGTAAATTGTATATACTTAAACATGTTTTTTAGTTTATCAGCTTCTTCTTCATGACACGTAATCATTCTAAACTTCAATTACCTCTATAATTACCATCCAGGAATCGTGATTTTTATCTCTTACCTGCAAATTTGTCTTGTTCTCGTGACTCGACTATAAGATACCGATTTTTTAACGTCTATTGCCATCTCTGTAACGCATTATAACGCCCGTATAGTGAGCTTGACTTTTTCAAACATTATTATTTTAATTTTATTCTGATCTTCACGTGGTCTCCGCTTTTTTGTAGACATCTTAAAATGTAACACCGGTACCCTCATGCCACAGTCTAGCTTCAAGGACGCGTGACTGTCGTGTTATGTTTATGCTAAAGTTAAAAAGTCTCATAAATAGTAGAAAATGTCTTTAATATAATACAGAGTGTTGCAATTTACACATTCTCAATATCTGTAATGTATTTAATTTGCAGGATGTGTAACTTAAAGATGTACATACAGTTTACAAATAACAAAATTGTTCCTAAGATAGGATCATTATATCTTTCTTTTTTTAATCAAGATGAGGCACTATTTCTCTTTTGTTAAACACCATGATGGCCTGTACGTACAATAAATAAGTTTTTAACTTGACGCGTCAACTTACTGCCAGAAGCTGGTTCAATAATGTGTTGAAGATCCAATATTTCTTGACTCATTGATACGCCTGGGCATCACTCTGATGAGGTGATCGACATCCTGTTGGGGTATCTCATTCCAGGCTACTGGAATCCCGTGAATAAGACCTGTTAAAGTCTGTGGAGGGTGTTGCAAGTTCAAGAGCCTGCGATCTATCATCTCACAGACATGTTTAATTGGAAACAAATCGGGCTATCTTGGTGACCAAGGTAAATGATTGATTCGTAAAGGTTAACGATTCTCTGGTAAAATGCGTTCTGGCATTGTTTTGGTGAAAAATCGGGTTTTGGATGTTGTTAAAGTATGGAATGAGTTGTGGCTCCACTACTTCCTGTATATACCATCAAGCTGTCATATTGAATCTGATTAACATTAATGGTAGTCTACTACCCTAAGCAATAATAACATTCCATACCATCAGTCCCACAGTGGGGTGAACGTGCGACTGGCTCTCTCTAAAATAGTGGATCACGTCTTTCGCCATTTTACCTTCACACCCTTGTTCGACTATCGTTCATTTCCCGACCAAACTTAAATTATCTCATCACTAAACACCACCTAATTTCATTCCTGGTTCCATAAAACTCTTTCTTTACACCAAAACAAACGGGTACGCCGATGTTCCATTGTCAGCTATGAGAGGTAGGCCACCTGATGAGGGGACAAAAGTACACATTCCTACAAAACATAATGCAAGGAAAAATCCAAGGACGAAGAAATCCAGGCCGTAGAAGAATGTCCTGGATGAGAAATTTGAGAGAGTGGTTTGGCTGTACCACTAACGAATTGTTCAAAACAGCAGTAAATAAAATTAGAATCGCCCTAATGATATCCAATCTCCGATAGGAGAGGCACTCAAAGAAGAAGAAGAGGTAGGCAATAACACAAAATAACATCAAACTGTTTAATTCGGCGATATACCATATACAGACCAACCATTTTTCCATGTCCTTAAAACCACCGATGTACGATGACTTAAGTACTACTGAATCTGTCTGTTAGAACCAGAAGTCCTAATCGGCGACCCATCGCTCAGTGTCCGTTGGTGTTCGCGTTATGACAAAGCTCTGATGACACCAATCGCGAAGAGTACAACTAGAACAGGACTCTAAATGTATTCAAAACCAAAACAATGGTTATGCAAACAGTCAGTAAATACACATCTGCACGACAAGGGCACGTAAGCTTTATAAAATATCTGAAAGCTGCCTAAAATAAAAAATGAGATCAAGAAATGAATAACAGGGGAAAACATTCATGAGCATAACATTTTTTTAACGATCAGGTCTTAGTCGAAATCTCGTATGGTTATATGTACATTTGTTTGAATATCTGTATGCAAAAGTTAGAGAATGGTATTTAAAAACGTCAGAGTTTATGAAATGAAAAGTACCAAAAGCTTGAGCACAGGTCTGCAGAAATCTGTCGTGCTGGAGTTTCCAAAGCTAAAATTACCATTTGGATTGCCATATTCGAAAGAAGATGGCGCAATAAGAAAAATATTACTGAAGTCTCCTCCGACTTCTGAACAACGAATATAAGGTGCGGAAAGCATAATCTTCTTCTTCTTAGCCTTATATCGTCCATTTATGGACCTAGCCCTCTCGCAACTCCTTCCATCGATTTCTATCCTGATCAACATACTTCTAATTTGTTCCGGGTATTTTTTATGTCATTTACCAATCTCATATGTGGTCTTTCTCTTGGTCATCTAGCTTCGTAAAGTCTCCAATACTGTATTGTGACATTCCAATGTTGGTATTTTTGTCTAGCGGTGTGACCTGTGACGCTCCATTTTAGTTTGACAATTTTTGTTGTGATATCCTCGACTTTTGTTTTTGATCTTACACAGTCGTTCCTCTTTTTATCTGATAATCGTATACCTAGCATTGTTGTTTCCATGGCCCTTTCTGTTGTGGCTAGTTTATTCATATTGACCTGGTTAGGGTCCATATTTGACATCATGTCATGATACTTAGCAAGTATGTCATGATACTTAAAACATAATACTTAGAATGATAAAAAAATAGATAAAATTTAGAGTGACCTTATTTGGTAAAATCAGGTGCCGCACCAGTGGGGTGAATCACCAAATTGCAAGGCTGTGGAAGGTGTAAATAGTATGAGCAGACCAACGAAGACCTGATGGATGACAGATAAACAAGATATGTTTCTGTAAATTAATATTAGAAAAACCAAGCTAGAAACTTTTGAAGAAGTTTAATTAAGGAGGTCCACCCCAAATAGGATAAATAGCACAGACCAGAGGCTTGACAGATCTTCATTTCGTGCTAGAATTTCCAGACGTACAAAAGCTTTTTGGATCGTTACATTCAAAAGGAGACGGCGCGTAATAATAAAAAACACTGAAGTCTCCTCCGAACAACAAATGTGAGTTGAGGAAATTATAAAACTTAGATGGGTAAGTGAAATGATCAAAAAAATTAAACTAATATCTATAAAATCAGATTAATAATATAATAAAATCAGGTGTGACACCATTTGCAAGAATCACCGAATTTCAAGATCTTGGAAATAGTAGTAAGTAATGGAAAGTCTGATGGAAGGCAACTAAATAAAGTTTGCCTCTTAAGATTAATATTGGTAAGATCGAGGATAGAAACGTGAGAGGAAAAATTAAGGAAGCCGACCCCAAATAGGAAAAATATATAGTAGTTAATCCAACATTTAGCAGTATATATCTTTTGCTTTTTCTTCTTTAGGGTTTGCAATCACTCCTGGCAAAGGCCACGAGTGACATTGACAAGTGTTGGATAAACGAGACAGTAAATCCGCATGAAGAAATTAAAACTCGTTTAGAAATTGCAAGAGGAGCATTTATGAAACTTATATCGATTTTGAGCAACTCTCAGCTAAACTTACAACTAAGAATCAAGTTCCTAAAATGTTATGTACTTCCTGTACTAATATATGGATGTGAAACCTGGATCATGAAGATTAACATGAACAAATTAGAAGCCTTCGAGATGTGGTCATATCGTAGAATGCTCAGAATGTCTTGGGTTCAACGCATTTCAAACAGAGAAGTCTTAAACAGAGTAGGCCAATGCGAAGATGACTTAATCAAGATGATAAAAACGAGGAAACTTGAATATCTGGGGCATATAATGAGAGGTTGCAGATACAGGATACTGCAGTTAATACTCAATGGAAAGATCGACGGAAAAAGAGGAATTGGTAGGAAGAAATATTCATGGCTCCAAAACCTTCGTCAATGGACTGGCTTATCAGCAGATCAATTGTTACATGCAGCGCAAGATCGAGAACGATATCAGCAAATTCTCATGGAAGCTACCCACGCCTAAAATTTGGGCACGATAGTTAGTAACTTTTGGTAGTAGTGTTTCAGATCCTACATTTAGAATTCTCGTTCCATACTGATTTCTAAATTTTATTGAGTTTGAGGCATTTTTAGTAATTCACCTGCTTTAATAAATATTTTGTTGTAGTCACTATGTATGGAACTTGTTGACCATTATTATTTCACATTTTTTCTCCAATCGCGAACACTTGCTCCAAACGCGGTGTTTCATTAAATAAATCTGGTTTCTTAGATATAAAAAACGATTTAATAAATACGAAGAAGCCTCAAACACCACAGAGGATCTTTGCAGATAAGCAATATCATAATATTTTATGGCTTAATTAGGTACACGAACGTGCGCAGCAACGAAAAGAAAAAGAACGACAATGTCGGATGCATTATTCAAATAAATATGTAAATTGTTACAGGAGCACGCCCTTTTTTATATCACTTTGGCTACCAGAATTACCGTTCTGAAGGTAGTTTTATTAAAATATGATATCAGTTATTTTAAATTGATTTGCAAGCGTTGGTCATCTAAACTTTTAAAATTATAAGAGGTACCGTTAAGGCGGAATTTAAAAAGCGGAGCCAAATCTGTTCAGATCCGGAGTTACGGATGTTCAGTAGTTACGCAGTTTTTTTTTTGTTTTGGATATAATATAGGATCAGTCCATGCAGTCAGAGACGAAGTAAGTATTAGGTCTAGATTTTTTGTTTTTAATTTTGAGTGCATCTCAGCCTGACTGACCAATTTGTTACGATTTTAACCAACATATTTTTCAACGTATTTTTTTTAGGAAGAATAATAATTATAATAAACCTTTTGGGATTAGGACAACGGTTACACTTTCCTCTCATAGGGGTTGTTATGAGCATTTTCTTAAAACACATCCAAGGTGCACCACGGTAAGGTAATAATATAAACAAAAACTAAAATACAAATTGGTCACAACACCACGTAAGCAGTGGAAATATGACGTGGATAGAGCCATAGATGTTAAATCATCTTGGAGGAGATTACTAACTCAGTGAGCTTTATTAGTGGACTGTTTAGCATAGGGTGAATTTAAAATAGAATAAAAAAAATAACAGTAAAAAAACCAGACCTTAAAGTAAATTGTAATAAAAATATTTCCTACCTTGTCATTTCTCGTTGCACAAGCTGGAGCAGGCCTGCTATTTTTCGTACTGCTATTGCTGAGTAGTATAAAGTATAAATCACTCGCGAGGACTATATTGAGTTTCTATACACTTTTCGGAATGATTGTAAGTGACTGTTAACCAAGAGAGTTGGTTGGCGAATTGTCTTTTTAAAAAATGAGGCGAGTAGGCAGGTAATTACATACAAAAAACTTTAAGGTTTTTACTTGAAAATAATGATAAAAATTAATACATACTCACTGAATTAGGTATTGGCCTACTCGTATATACGGGGTGTCCCATAATATTGAAAAGAAAATGAATTAAAATATTCTTTACAAAAACAAGAAAATTAAAAATTGTTATTCCTACTTATGTGGACGAACCACAACCGCCCACCACAATACGCAGTATTGTTACGGCTCAAAAGGCAAAGGACATAATTTTACTATAGAGCGTTTATATATACCACTATTAGTTTTCACTGTGGCCACTCTAACTATACCATCAGATCCAGGATGAACCTCAATTATACGGCCCAAAGGCCATTGTAGCGGGGGAATATTATTTTGGCGGATTACCACTAAGGTACCTAGTTGGACGTTTGGAGACGGAGAATTCCATTTAGCCCTTTGATGAAGAGTTTGGAGGTACTCCTTAGACCACCGTTCCCAAATCTGTTGGTGCAACTTATTTAATAATTGCCAACGATTCAACCGATTGTGCGGAACATCGAGCAACGTTTCTTCGGGCGGAGCACTCAAAGGCTCCATGGTCAAAAAATGTCCTGGAGTTAACGCACTAAGATCGTTTGGGTCTGAACTTAACGGGCATATTGGCCTCGAATTCATGATGGCCTCAATTTGAGAAAAAATAGTATATAACTCTTCAAAAGTTAGTACTTGTTCTCCAATTGTGCGAATTAAATGACCCTTTACCGTCTTAATATTAGATTCCCATAAACCTCCAAAGTGTGGAGAAGAAGGGGGAATGAGATGCCATTGAATAGATTCATGAGAAGCAGCTTGTGATGCCAATCTGTTAAGTTCTGCTCTGGCTCCAACAAAGTTAGTGCCATTGTCACTATAAACATGTTGACATCGGCCTCTACGACTGACAAATCGCTTAAACGCAGCTAAAAACGCGTCAGTGGATAAATCAGATACGAGCTCTAAATGAAGAGCTTTTGTTGAGAAACAAATAAAAAGCGACAAATACGCTTTAAGAGTTTGAGACTTTCGAAGTTTGGAAGCTCTTATAGGAAAAGGGCCCGCAAAATCAACTCCAACATTACTGAAAGGTTTTAGTTGAGATATTCGAGCTAGCGGTAGATTTCCCATTAACGGAACTGGGGACAAAGGATTCACCTTAAAACATTTAACACATTTAGACAGTACTCTACGAATGGCTCGTTTGGAAGATATAATCCAAAAACGCTGAGAAATTAGGTATTGAACAGTTTGAAGCCCGGCGTGTAGATATTGCAGATGAGTAGATTCAATAATCATATCAGTTAATTTACAACTGTTAGGAAGTAATGCCGGAAATTTGCGATCATACGAAATGGGCGCATTAGCTAGGCGACTACCTACACGTAGAATTCCCTTTGCATCGATAAAAGGTGAAAGCTTTCTTAAATTTTTTGGAAGCAGCTGTTTATCTTGGATAAAATTTATTAAAGTATTAAAAAAGATCTGCTGTGTTCGTTTAACAAAAACCAGTAAGGAGTTATGTTGCTCCAATAAACTTAAACAACCTATTTCCAGATTACCATATCGGTTTTTGGTTACATAATGGAAAAAACGAATAATGTAACACAAACATCGAACACACCTATTTAAAGACGAATGACGATCCAATAAAATATCTAAAAAATTATTGGGAATTTCAGCAATCAATGCGACAGTCCGCACTTCCAAATTTACATTAGTAGACTCCTTTGAATTAAGTTCAAAGAACGTTAGCGGATCAGATTGTAAGAAGGTTGGCCCCGCCCACCATTTGGAACAGTTAATTAACTCAGAGGGTAAGCAACCCCTTGAACCAATGTCAGCAGGATTTTCTTCAGAAGGAACATAGTGCCAACATGAAGAAGTTACTCGTTCCTGCACATAAGCTACTCTATTGCTCACAAAAGTTTTCCACTGATGAGGGGAAGATTGTAACCAACGTAATGTAACAGCAGAATCAGAATAACAGTATATTTCCTTGATTTCTACTTTATCTTTAATAACAGAAGAAACAAAGGAGACTAGTCGAGCCACTAAAACCGCAGCAGACAATTCTAATCTGGGAATAGTAAGTCCCTTATTAATGGGTGCGACCTTAGATTTAGCTATAACAAAAGAAACAAAAGGTTGGCCTGAAGGTGATAAGCATCGAAAGTACAAGACAGCGCAGTAACCTTTCTCGCTAGCGTCACCAAAACAGTGAACTTCTAAGCGTAAAATATCGTCAATTAATAAACGACGAGGTAAATTTAATTTACTCAAATATGCTACATCATCAATGTATTTTTTCCACAAACGGATAATTTCTTTTGATGGAGCATCATCCCAACCAATCTTTTGAGTCCATATTCTTTGAATAAGGTGTTTAATTAGAAATGTTATTGGAGATAAAAATCCAAGAGGATCAAATATTTTTGCTAAATTGGACAAAAGATGACGTTTTGTACAAGAAGAGTCTAAAACTTGAACTTTAAAAGCAAATGTATCCGAAGAAGCGTCCCATTCCAACCCTAATACTTTAAGTGTTTTGGACGAAATATCATCATTAAATGTAAGAGGTTTTATTGCTAAATCTGATACAGCTAATCCTTTCAATAAATCGGGTACATTACTGGACCATTTTTTCAACTCAAAACCTCCTTTGGCAAGTAAGGCAATAAGTTCGTCTCTTAGTGCTAAGGCATTTTCGAAACTAGGACAGGAAGAAATGATATCATCAACGTAGGTTCCAGTTTTAAGTGCCTCGGCTGCTAGAGGAAACGAATCCCCGTCATCATTAGCCAACTGATGTAGACATCTAATAGCAAGATAAGGAGAACAAGAGAGACCATAAACAACTCTGTTGATACGAAGATCTCGAACAGGTTCAGAATTATTAGAACGCCAAAGTACTCTTTGATAATCTGTTTGAGTAGGATTAATTAAAATTTGCCTATACATTTTAGAAATATCGGCCGTAATTACATAACCATGCAATCGAAAATTAATCAAAATTGTACAGATGTCAGTCTGAAGCTTAGGACCAGTGAATAATTTGTCATTGAGTGAGGGTTGATTTGGAAGATGCCCGGAACCATTAAAAACGACCCTTAATTTACTTGTTAGACTTTCAGGTCTTAAAACACAATGATGCGATAAATAGTAAACATAAGGTGAATCGAAGTTATTCAATGGGACAGGTTCCATGTGACCGAGCTCAACAAATTCCTTCATAAAGGTGCGGTATTGGTCATAAAGTTCAGGAGATTTTTGAAGCCTTCTTTCTAATGAATAAAACCTACTAAGAGCAAGTGATCTAATATTAGGAAAGACAGGATTTTCTTCCTTAAAAGGTAGATCTACTACAAAGCGTCCTGATTGTTCACGCTTATAAGTATTCATAAACATATTTTCCACTTTAGCGTCATCAGGAGCTAAGCAAAAAACTTCAGGGACTGCTTCTAATTCCCAGAATTTCTTTATTTGCTGATCCAAAGAAACCGTATCTTCAACTTGGCAAAATAAAGAAGTAAGAGTAGGTGCCTTTGAAATATTTACTTTTCCCATAAGCACATAGCCAAATATAGTATTAATTGCATCAGGTTGATCTTGATTGCCGTAAATACGTCCATCCAAAAGAATTGTAGAGAATACATCAGCTCCTAAAAGAATGTCGATGGATCCTCTACGAAAGAAGTTATCATCTGCTAACTTTAAATTAGCAATATGGGGCCAAGTATTAACTTCTAAATTACATAAAGGCTGATCCTCACATATTTTTGTCAAGACTAACGCATCGGTTGTCAAAATAGGAGAAGATTTACGTACTGGTTTAAAAGAAATGGTAACCCCACCTAAATTAGTGGTCGACTGCATAGAACCTAATCCTTGGATGTTAGCTGAAGTTTTCATGGGACGTAAACCTAAACGCCTAAGGGTCTTTTGACAGATGAAGGACGTCATGCTTCCCGAATCTAACAGACACCTAACAGGTTGGTAGTTACCGTGACAATCAAGCACCTCAATACATGCAGTGGAAAGCAAAGTACTTTTATCAGCGGAAGAAAAACACACAGAAACGGATGATCCAGTCGTTGAATTTAAAGTGGATGCCGCCGAATCTTGAACATTCTCTTCTTTCTTAGAAGAGGAGAAGCAAAGGAGTGTATGATGTTTTTTATGGCACGAGTGACAAGTCCATGTAGATTTGCATAGGCTAGAACGATGTGATCCAAGACAGTTAATACACATCTTGTTCTTTTTTATTAATTGAAATCGATCTACAGGAGATTTTGCCAAAAAAACGGAGCATTTATAAATGGCATGGGTATCATTAGTTTTACAGATAGAACATTTTGGTTCAGGTTCTGTTTGAGCAAGCAATGATGTAGATTTGGAAGAATTAGGTTTTTTAGAAAAGTTAGATTTTGGTTTAGTGTGAAAATCAATATTATCTAAAGCGAGACAACTTTGATTTAAAAAATCAATCAGTTTTTTATAGCTTGGGATGGTTGAATTATTATGAAAAAGCTCAAAACGTGTTACTAAAGAAACAGTTAATCGTTTTAAAATCATTTGAACAAGTATAAAATCCCAATGTACTGTGGGTAGTCCTAGCTTATTTAGAGATGCCACATTTTTCGAAAATGTATCTAACAACTTGCGTAGTTCTTTTGGATCTTCTGAAGTCAGTTGTGGTGAACTTTCAAGGTTATTCCATAAATTGGCAGCGATTACCCTAACATTATTAAACCTTTCACAAAGCAGATCATAGGCAATTGGATAATTGTTTGCTGTGATGTCAATATGATCCACAGCATCGCGCGCTGCACCCTTTAAACACGATAGTAACAAATTAAATTTGTCAATTGGTTGTAAGTAAGTAAGAGTATGAACGCGAGCATCAAACTGATCTATAAAACTTCTAAATTCAGTTATTTTTCCACTGAAAGATGGCAATTCCGGTTTTGGTAAATTAAAATAATTTATAGGTAAAGGATTTTGAGACTGTGAAGTTGATGTAGTTTGCTGACTTGATGTTGAAGATTTTCTAAAGGCTTGCACGTATGTTAATTTAATTTTATAATATAATTTGTCAAAATTACTACGGCAATCATCTTCGACTTTAAATAGCGCGTCCTCATTATCTTGCTCAGAAACTAACATAATTATTTTATTATGAAGATCATAAAAATTGTCACGAATTTTTTCCAATCCTTCATACATAACTTCCAAAACCGGGTAAAAATTCTTATCGTCAGCAGCTACCTTTAAAGCAACAGCATGAATTTCAGTCATTTGTTGCACTTCAACTTGTCTTAAAGATTGATATTTTTTAATTTTATCTGCCATTTTGTAAATTTAAATGTAGAATTAATAAATTTAGAAAAATATGAAATTAGCGTTAGGAAATAAAATAGGTTCACCACACGAAAATTAATAAAATACAACCGAACTTTGTGCTAATAAAATAGAAAACTATGTCCTCTGCTATTTGAATATTTATAGACAAAAAATAATTATAAAACATAAACCCTTTAAATAAAAATTACTGTGTAAAATAAACACACAGTTTCATCTATAATAGAGTCAACCTGTATAATAATTATTATAACAAAATTTGTCTATTGGCCGACGTTGACAATTTAATAATAATTACTTTTACATTAATGTGTTCCTTTTTTACTTAAAAAACAACATTAACTGAGGTATAGGTACCACTAACGATCGGCACAAACAAAAAACCAATGTACTAATTGATACGTGATTTTAATTTTGTAAAGAATATTTTATCGCCTTATGTTAAAGAATAACAAAAAATAAAGTCAAAGGAAATGCGGTTAAATAACCTGAATTTGATTCTGATCTTTGTAAATTAGCAAAGTATGACAATAAAATCAAACAATTCAGGTTTAAAAGAAACTTTCCCCAACTATATTACCCTCTTAGAAAAATGAAAAATGCAAGAAAAAAATATAGAAAATGGATCTATCAGGCTCGTAACGGATCAATAAATCATCTTGGAGGAGATTACTAACTCAGTGAGCTTTATTAGTGGACTGTTTAGCATAGGGTGAATTTAAAATAGAATAAAAAAAATAACAGTAAAAAAACCAGACCTTAAAGTAAATTGTAATAAAAATATTTCCTACCTTGTCATTTCTCGTTGCACAAGCTGGAGCAGGCCTGCTATTTTTCGTACTGCTATTGCTGAGTAGTATAAAGTATAAATCACTCGCGAGGACTATATTGAGTTTCTATACACTTTTCGGAATGATTGTAAGTGACTGTTAACCAAGAGAGTTGGTTGGCGAATTGTCTTTTTAAAAAATGAGGCGAGTAGGCAGGTAATTACATACAAAAAACTTTAAGGTTTTTACTTGAAAATAATGATAAAAATTAATACATACTCACTGAATTAGGTATTGGCCTACTCGTATATACGGGGTGTCCCATAATATTGAAAAGAAAATGAATTAAAATATTCTTTACAAAAACAAGAAAATTAAAAATTGTTATTCCTACTTATGTGGACGAACCAGATGTATTTTATCGCCTCTACCTCTTAAAATCTACGCCGACTTTATGAATGAAAATTGCAAAATTATTGCAAAACTAATATTTCTAAGATAACACTTGGGTTGTCCAAAGGATATATAGACTGTGCGAAGAGAAAATCAGCCGTACACAGTTTGGTTTTCGGAATGCATTGGGTACGAGAGAGGCTCTCTTTAGTATACAAGTGCTATTTCAACGATGTAGAGACGTAAATTGCGATATTTATGCATGCTTCATTGATTACCATAAAGCGTTCGATACAGTAGAGCACGACAAGCTGATGAAGATACTAACCAATATTGGAATAAACACCTATGATTTAAGAATTATCAGCAATCTGTACTGGAATCAAACATCAACTATCCGGACAGAGGCAGGAGATTCAGATGATATCAAAATCAAAGGTGGGGTCCGTCAGGGATGTATATTATCACCACTGCTGTTTAACATCTACTCTGAGCAAATCTTTTAAGAAGCAGTGGATGATGTTGAAGCCGGAATTAGAATTAACGGAGAATGTATCAATAACATAAGATACGCAGACGACACGGTGGTATTCGCTGACAGTTCTGAAGCCCTTCAGGAGTTAATGAACAGAAGTCAGCCAGAGATACGGACTTTCACTAAACACTAAGAAAACAAAATGTATGGTGATCTCTAAGAAGGAACAGCAATTTGGACGAATGAGTGTGAACAACGGTCAACAAATAGAAAGAGTAAAAACATAAAGCTAGCTTGGTACGAACGTCAATAAAAACTGGGACCATTCCATAGAAATTAAATGTAGGATAGAGAAAGCAAGATCTGCATTTCAAAAAATGTCTATTCAAATGTCATGATTTATCATTGCCCATAAAAGTCAGGTTACTGCGATGTTATATCTTTCCTATACTGTTGTACGGAGTTGAGTCGTGGACTCTCACAGACGCCACCTGCAAGAAAATTGAGGCTTTTTAGATGTGGCTTTATCGTCGAATCCTGAAGGTATCTTATACCGACCACGTTACTAATGAGGGTGTTTTGCTGAGAATGCAAAAAGAAAAAGAGCTGTTAACCACAATAAAAGCAGCCAAAATCGAATACCTCGGTCACATCATGAGAAACAGCCAAAGATATGGACTACTGCAACCAATCTTGCAAGGAAAATTGGAGGGAAAACGAGGACCACGAAGGCGAAAGATTTCCTGGCTGAAGAATATACGCACATGGTTCCACACAACAATCACAAGTCTTTTTAGAGCAGCAGTGCGCAAAGTACAGATTGCCATGATGGTCGCCAACATCCGAAACGGATAGGTACTACACGAAGAAGAAGACTTCGAAGGCTGCATTAGGGTGAGATCAAGTAAAACAGGGGGAAAACAGGTAAATCGCGGCGTCGACGTTGGCAAACCGCCTGCATATAAACAAGCCCTAAGAGCTTGTCCATATAAGAGCGGTTTGCCAACGTCGACGCCGCGATTTACCAGTTTAAACACTGGTAAACTGGCGGTTGCCTATGCACGATGTTGAGCGGTTGCATTTGTTTCTATATTAACTTGAACCGCGGCGGTTGGGTTTTTCATGTACGAGGTCTTATATGGACAAGCCCTAACAATATCTGGAATATAAACGACAAATAAGATTATCTACGCTTTGAAAAATCCAGAGCCGCTTTCTATAAACTGAAAAAAATTTTCGTTAATTGAATTATTACATTAAAATTTAAATCAGATTAATACGCTGCTAAATATTTTCCACATTACTGTATGACAGAAAGCTGGAACCATACAGAGACACTAATGAAAAAATAATAATTGGAGGCCTTTGAGATGTGAATCTATCAACGTATATTGCTGATAAGTTTTGGGTGATCGAATTTTTTTTCTACATGTGCCGTGCTCGATTTTCGAGCGTTGGCCATCAAATTGCCTATAGTAATTTTGTTCACGGCAGCTCGGAAAAGGGATGCAGAGGATCTGTTAAACCATTCTCTCAGGTTTCTTCAACCTGACCCTTTTCTTCCTTCTACCTTGCCTTATATTATTAAATGGAGTATATATATTATATCTCTGTGGGTAGCATAACATAGCCACAATATTCACGTTTGCGATCGAATAAGAAATGCAATAGTTTTACATCGAATGAAAAAGAGCACCGAATATTTCGGCCACGTAATGAGATATTCAGAGATGTATAACTTTCTACACCTCATAACTCATAATACAAGGCAAGATTGCCGGAAGAAGATACCCAGACCGAAGAAGAACATCCTGGCTAGGAAATCTACGAGAGTGGATCAAGAGACATTCGCTTATTTGTTTCGAGCTACCGTAAAGAAAATATTATCACAAATATGATCGTCAACTTTAGATAATCGAACAAGGTACTGAAAGAAAAATGATTATTCATTTATCATCTCTTGTTCAAGAAGGAGGCGATATTCGCAACACTCTCATTATCTAATGCCGGGTCCGCATTGGTAAATTTTTCGTGCGTACCAGTTGTTATCGTTATCATTTATCGTTTTTGAGCGAAGATCAAATGATTTGAGCACCGCGTCCTCACTGGTAAAAATTTGTGACGGGCCATTAGTTCAATACGCACGAAAAATTTACCAATGCGGACGAGCCATGACAGTATAGCTGTAATAATTATGTAGGTAGCTTCTCAAGCCAGGAGCACTGCTTTGTTTCGATTGCTCGATCGCCTTTTGCACTTCTGGTACTAGAATCGCTTTTTTTGTTATGATATGTCTTTTAAGATTCATTGATTTTTCTTTAAATTTTGCCCTCTTTGTGCCAGGTCGTGTTTCTGCCGCATATGTCATTATTGGTGTGATGACTGTTTTGTAAATTCTGCCTTTCATTTCTTTTCCGATATCTTTATTTCTTTATATTATTTCATTCAGGAAACCTACGGCTTTGTTTCGAGCTTTTCTTAGCTAAATAGTGACATATGGCTGTAAATCTTAGACCCTAATATAAGCGGAAAGAAAAAAGATAGATCCCGCTAAAATGTTCTTTTGGACAAAGATGTTACCAATTTCGTGGACCGACCACAGCAAAAATAATTCAATTTTAAATGAGCTCAAGGTATTATTAGTTGGCCTCTGTAGTAAAGGGAGGGTTTAAGTATTATGTAACGCGATTTTTGAAGATTTTTAACCCCCTCCCCCCCTACGTAACCCACTGTAATGGGCGTTTAACTATTACGTAACGCAATTTTTGAAAATTTTTGACCCCCCCCCCCCCCCCCCAACCAGCGTTACGTAATACTTGAACGGTCCCAAAGTCCATCTCCATCCAACAATTTGTTATACTACTACTTTGGATATGTTATGAGAGGAGACAGAAAATATGGAAGGACTTATTATTAAAGAAAAGGTAGAAGGCCAAAGATCATGAGAAATATGCAAAAGACCTATGCACGAGTTAAAAGAAATGACCAGATACAGAGATCTTAGGAGATGGACAATACCCGACATCACCATGACCAGTAGGGGAAAAAGGGTAAGTAGTAACACGGCTTTTTCGTAGGTTATTTCACCGTTTTTAAGTAATTTAGCAGACTGAATCTTATTTTTTTATCACCCTGCAATTGACACCGTCTAGCCAGTCATCCTTCGATATAGTAGCAAATAGCAGAGGTAACTTAAAATTTGACTCTCATAAAATTTTGGTTAGGTATCGCTATCGTTTTAAACGGAAATGAAACTTTCGGTGTTTATTTCATTTCTAAATTTAGTTATAATTTAATGTTGATTACCGATTTTACGATTAGGAAGTTATTTTTACAGTTATTTTAATAAATACTAGGTTGTTCAATAAGTTTTGCGGTTCGATAAGAAAAACACAATTTTATGGATTGCAATAAACTTTATTATTTAGTATAGTCTCCCTGAACATCAATACACTTGTTCCAGCGAGATTCCAATTTACAAATTCCATCTCTAAATTGAGAATCTGGAAGGGTTGCAAAATAGGCTTCCACAGCTGCTATGACTTCATCATTTGATGAAAAACAATTTCCACGCATAAATTTTTATAAGTACTGAAATAGATGGAAGTCACTAGGGGCCAAATCTGCTGAATAAGGTGGATGCTCTAACAATTCGAATTTTAATTCATGGATTTTAGCCATTGTTAAAATGCTCATATGACAAGGTGCATTATCCTGATGAAAGAGGATTTTTTTCTTCTGCAAACCAGGTTTTTTTCACGAATTTTTTCCTTTAGCTGGTCTAAGAGGTTACAATAATATTCAGAATTTATTGTTTTACCAGTTTGCAAGTAATCTACAAACAAAATTCCTCTGGCATCCCAAAAAACTGATGATAACATCTTCTTAGCCGATTTGTGGACGCAAACTCGTTTTGGAGCCGAAGAACCAGGTTCACACCACTCTTTAGCCTCTTGTTTTGATTTAGGATCATGGTGATAGACCCAAGTCTCATCCATAGAGATGAATCGACGCACAAAATCTACTTTATCCTTCCGAAAACGCTCTAAATGCTGCTGAGAAAGTCGCATTCGAATGTGTTTTTGTTCCGTTGTTAGAGAATGCGACACCCATTGTGAACACAGTTTTCTGAAACCCAATACTTCAGTCAATATATTGCTTATACTACCCAATCAGATCCCTAGAGCTTTTACTAAATCTCTTTCAGTCACTCGACTATTTTTCAATACCATATCCTGTATTTTTTCCACGATTTCTGGAGTTGTTACTGTTTTTGGACGTCCTTGACGTGGATCGTCTGCTAGGCTTGTATGACCACGTTTAAATTCAGCAACCCATCTTTGTACTGTACTAATTGAATGGGAAGATTCCTTATACACTTTCAACGTTCGTTCATAAATTTTTTTTGCTTTTAAACCTTCCAAAAATAAAAATTCAATCACTGCACGATTCTTGATTGTTTCCATTTTGATAAATAGTTTGACACGTCAATAATAAATGGCTTGTAAACAAATAATTAATTGACAGATTGGCATGCAACTTCACACACGTTCATATGAAGAGTCTACCAACATAACCTAAAAAATTTATGCTGGTAGCAAAGCTCACTCTTATCGAACCGCAAAACTTATTGAACAACCTAGTACAGCGGTTCTCAATCTTTGTGTGTCATGTACCACCAAATACTTTTTATTATTTTTGGTACCACCTAACTGAAATACATATCTAACTAGGTGATCTAATTAACTATAATAGTGGTGCTGATTTTGGCTGTTTTTGCGTTTTGTGTACTACCTCAAAAAATGAAATGTACCACTGGTGGTACATGTACCACAGATACATGAACCGCTGACCTAGTAGGTACTCAAAAGTGTACTACGGGGTTTGTTGTAAGAAAACTTTGGGACTTGTTGTAACATGTTAGTAAATTTATGATCTACAATACAAAAGCGTATGATTTAGTTTGTTTCTTCCAGAATGAGACAATATAAAAGATAATCAGAAAGGGCAACTCAAAGACAAAACTCTACGAGTTAGTTTCAGAGCAAGTTTTAGATAAATCAATGTAGCATAAGGCAAGCAAGTAAAACTATCGGACTGTATCATGTATTTCAATACCGATATATGTATAAAAAAAGGAAAACATTGAGAGTCTACAAGTGGGCTATGCTAAACCAGGGATAGTTTTTGCAGGCGAAGAAGAAAGTGAAATGGCTTCGTATATTCTGAAGTGCGCCGAAATATATTTTGGACTAATTCCCATGAAGATGCGAAAACTAGCTTACCAATGTGCCGTGAAACTCAGTGCTAAGCGACTTCCTTTTTCTTGGTATCAAAATTATACAGTTGGTCCAGACGGTCCAAAATTGTATGCGTAGAAATCTACATTTATCTTTAAGAACACCGAAAGCCACGTTATTAAGTCGAGCAACATCTTTCAACAGGACCAAAGTTGTTTTTTTTTTCAATATATACCAAAAAATTCTGATTTCCGTACTGTTGTAAACTGTCCCAATAGATGTTACAACTAGCTCCAAGCGCGGGGTACGTTGTAACAATGAACTTTTTTTGGTAAAAGGGTAGTTGGTTAATAAATACCAGTCCTTTATCTTTCTTCAGTTCAATTTGATTAAGAAAGAGTTAAACTAGCGTCTGGAATTCAATTAGTGATAATTGGGAAAATCGCTGTCAAAATCACTATTTGATTTTATGAAAATTGTTACAACTAGCACTCTCCTCCCCTACACTCCTTCCGGGAAGTCAAACCAGAGAGAGATATATTTCACTCAAAACTATTAAGCCAAGAATTAATATTTTTAATTATACATCTATAATATCAGTATTTATGGATCAACCCGTATAAGAAAATAATCAAATACTTACTTAAATCATTCTCGGTTTTATTTATTATCTGTCGATCTCCTCTACAAGCAAATATACTTTTATATTGCGAAATATTGATGTGTTAAAATAATAATTGAACTCTAAAGAATACTGATTGATTTATTGCCCTAATAAAAATAAACATACATATTCTAGTTTGCCCAGACAACTTTATTATGTACCAAAAAAAAACGTAACCACAGGACATTTTCTATAGTTTTTTCTTATGTCAATCCTCCAGCAGTCGATGTCGTAATCCTCCTACATCTTGGTAGTGGCAGTAATTTTAAAACAAGACATTTATTACCCAATAAAAAACTAATTTTCTCAGATACTAAAGAATTCATTAAAAATCAAATGTATCTATTTTTTATCTCCATAAAAAATTTACGTCCCCCGAAATCCAGTAAGTAATAAATGCTTCTTGTACGAACAAAAAAATATTTTAATTAGACCAATAAAAAATTCAATCTCTCTAATAGTCACATACGATATGATATCTAATATAATTAATTACACCAAATCCCTAATTACATATCATTTTGCTTTTTTATTGACTCTAAATGACCCAGATAACAAGAGCGGTCTAGGTGGTCTTCTGAATCAATTTTTGTCCCTTTGGTTACGCTATAAAACCCTAATAAAGTGGCCTTGTTTTAAGGGATGGAATTTCTCTAAGTAAATGGTATTTTTATGGTCTCTTTTTACGTATCTAACTAATATCGTTAAATTAGGTAACATTAGAGAAAGGATTATATTCACATTTTATATACAAATCATGCGGAAATAAGATAAGTCAAACAATAAGGAATGCACGTAATTTTCCCCTTTAAGCCATATTCTACATTTGAAAAAATATATAGGGAATAATCAGGTTTTTTGAAATGCCATTCCTTTTACAGCGAGCATTTCATTGGCCAGAATTAGTGAGGAGTTTATATTACGACATTATTATACTATACAACTTCACTTTCCTTTCCTACGCTTGATTGATCGATTAGGCTCGTAATAGTTTTTTTGTATGGTGGGTTTAGTTAGGCGTTGATTTTAAGAAATGTTGCTGGCTAAATGAGCACAGCTCCAAAAGGCCGTCAAAGAAGAAGAAAACAAATAAACAAACAAAAATCCTACATTACCTTCTATAGAATAACATGACTTTGACACTTATATTACAGCTAGTTATCGTTGTCTAGCGAAAAAACTAATTACTCTAGGGTAATTAGCTAGAAATAGACCATGTTTGGGACGCGAATTTACAAAACCTATACTATTTCAGTCATGGGGACGACTGAATTCGAGAAGGTTTTGTATGCAGAATATTAGTTACATATCCTATGCTATTTCGGTCCAGAAATTAACTGTATCGGTGTAGGATTTGTAAGCGAAATTTTTGATTATTATTGAACAAATGTCTATACTGTTTCAGTCATGTAAGTAAAACTAATCAAATATTTACTAAGTGGATTTATTATTATATCATAAAATTTAGATATGTTTTGAAAATTAAAATGAATAATATATATTTGGATAATATTAAAAATTAAAAACAAATGATCAATTACTAATATACGAATACAGCATGTCCCTGTAAGTTGGAACCATATGGAAAACTTTTTTATTATTGATTTTACGAAAAAAAGAAACATATTCTTCATAAAAAGTTCTGCATGGTCTAAAACCGAAGATGCAATCATCTGATATTATTTTTGCATTATTACATCTGATATTACTACTAGTAAGTTTTATTAATACTATATGAGAAATGTCAAAAATATGAATTTCTGTTATAGAGTAAAGTATCTTTAGAGAAAAAATTTCAATTTTTTTTTCAATTAGAAGAATGCAGTTGCATATTAGAAAATTATTTTCCAATTAGAAAATTTTCATATTAGAAAATTATATTAAGTCCAAACAAATTTTCGTAATAACAATAATTTTCAATCTTGTGAAATATATAAAGGTACTTTACTCTTGAGACAAATTCATATTTTTTGACATCCCTCGTATACTATTGAAAAAGCTTGATATCAGATAATTGCATGTTCAGTTTTAGACCATGCAGAACTTTTTATGAAGAATATATTTTTTTCGTAAAATCAATAATAAAAAAGTTTTCCATATGGTTCCAACTTACAGGGATATACTGTATATATTCGTACATTAGTAATTATTCATTTGTTTTTAATTTTTAATATTATCCAAATATATATTATTAATTTTAATTTTCAAAACATATCTAAATTTTATGATATAATAAGTCCACTTAGTAAATATTTGATTAGTTTTACTTACATGACTGAAACAGTATAGACATTTGCTCAATAATAATCAAAAATTTCGCTTATAAATCCTACACCGATACAGTTAATTTCTGGACCGAAATAGCATAGGATATGTAACTAATATTCTGCATACAAAACCTACTCGAATTTAGTCGTCCCCATGACTGAAATAGTATAGGTTTTGTAAATTCGCGTTCGGGACACTCAAAGATCCAGGTAGCTGACTACTTTTTTAGTTATTGTAGACCTATAGAAAGAAAACCTACCTGTTTCCTGCCTAGAGTTTGCGTCAGTTTTTTAATTATTAACAATTTAGTGCAAAAATCGCGATTTTTTCCATTTCTTGCACCTCATTCAAAAGCTAAATAGTTGACATAAAATTACAAAATTTAATTTTTAGAACATTAAAACCTTCAAAATGCCGATTATTGAAAGTTAAAAAGTTAATTTGTTGCTACGCAAACTGCAAAATAAGTGAAAATCGTTATTTGTTAATAACTTTTACTAAAACTACCTTAGAACTTTAGCGTTTCTCCCAAAGTTGGGCATTGGGGTACATACTTAGCAAACCTCCAAAATTTTAGACCGATCTATTAATTAGTTTAAGAGTTATTCTAATTGATTATCCCAGAGACCTTTATTTTGCAATAACATAAAACAGAAAATAATGAAGATAGGGCAATTCTGCGTATGCCAAATGAAAGTAGAAAACTGATGCTATCAAAATGTACTAAAAAAAGATAAAAAATTATCTAATATAGTCAGAAATCCTAATGCCAAATTTATGAAATTTTGTAGTTTACATATAAACATTAATAACTTTAAAAATATTGTCCGTACAAAAAATCATTTTACATATTAGAAAATCTGTCATTTTACACGAATTTCTAAAAATATAGTTTAATTGGTGAATAGTCGTGATAAGTGAAGGGGGAGCTGGGAGCCGACAAATGCACGAGTTCAAAAACTAAAAAAGGCAACTTAAAACTAGTATCATTTTCTATATCTCGGGATATAGTGAATATATTTTGATCTTTCTTTTTTAATTTGTATGTAATTTTGATGTACATTACAAATATGTAATTTGACTATTTGCAATTTGACATTTATTAATTAATAAACAGTCTAATTTGTTTAAACAATTATTGAAAAAATAATTATTTCCGAAAAATCCATGTTTTTAATCAGACTATCATTATTAATCATAGAAAAAGTTAAGGTATACTATAATAAATAAATGATCTTCAATAAATAATTATCTAACAAAAATCATTAATTTATTAAAGTGTACTTTAACTTTTTCTATGATTATTAATGATACTATGATTAAAAAAATAGATGTTTGTAAAAAAATATTTTTTCAAGAATTGTTTAAACAAATTAGACTGTATATTAATTAAAAAAGAAAGATCAAAATCCATGGAGTTGATCAGAAAATTATATTTGTTTGAAATTGCTTTTTCGGTATTTTAACTCTGTGGATTTAACATTTTTGAAAAATCGTAGAGGGTGCTGTGAAGGTACAATGTTTGTAACAAATAAAAAAAAATACAAATCCCATTCTTTAAAATGCCATTAATGAGATTCCTTAATTATTTTAAACAAATTAGCTGTGAAAAAAAAACATATGGCTAACTTTGTCCCAAATAAACCCAGGCTAAATGTTTTTATTTGAAAATTCGTGTTAAAATACTGTCTGTTCGAATATATAAAAAGATTGTTTCTTCGGACAACATTTTTAAAGTTATTCTAAATGTTTATAAACTACAAAATTTCAAAAATTTGGCATTAGGATTTTTGACTTTATTAATTATATTTTTTATTTTTTTAATACATTTTGATACAATCACTTTTTAGTGGAGTCAATGAAGGTTTTCACCTCCGATTTCGTTGAACCTCCATCGATTTTCATGAAAATTGGTAAGTGTGTAGAGGATACCTCAAGAAACAAAGGTGACATGGTGCCAACTTACCCTTTTACCCTGGGGGGGATGCCACCCCTTCTCGGGGGTGGAAATTATTTTATTAAAAATAATACAACTAATCGATAGAGGGACAAATTATAAGTAAAATTTATTATATAAAGTTATTTTAATAAATCAATAGTTTTTGAGTTATTAAAGATCAAAAGTTTTGATTTTTCCTGAAAAAAATCCATGTTTTAAAGCAGTTTTTCATAAATAACTCAAAAACCATAAGTTTTTTCAAAAAAGTTGTTATTACCAAAATCGAAGATAATATAAAAATAAATAAGCTCCTTATTCGAAAAATCCTTTATTACATATACAAAGTGAGTTATATGCAATTGAATGTATATTTTTTTCCGCGAGTACTCAAATCTTAGAATTCAAGCTTAAATAACAGGAAAACGATGCACTTTGTTAACTATAGATATTAAACATTTTAATAAAGTACTTAAAGGTAACTATTAAAAAGCTATATAAGAAGTCGATAGCATCAAAATTAAGCAAGTTATGATGGAAATAAGAGGACCCTTTCAGATTTTTTAGGGAAGAATGAAAAATGAAACATACGTCATTTCCACAAAAATTAAAATTTATAGTAACCCATTTAAAACTTTATTTATTTTAACATTAGTAATAACTTCAACAATTTTGACCGGTTTAGAATGCATATTTTTGAAAAAAAAATACGATTAAAAAAATTAGAACTTTTCAAATTTTCGTGAATTTCATTTTCTTTCGATAATAACTCCAAAAATACTCGATATACTTAAAAAATGGTAGAGGACAAAATTTTAGTTTTAACTTTATTTAAGCTTTTTCTTTTTTTAATATTTTTTTACGACAAAAAATAACCGAGATAGAAACATTTAAAACCTAAATTTTACTGCGAGAACCATGTAACCGGGGACCTTTCACCTTGTATTTAAAAAAAAATAAAGGATTTAGAAAATTATGTTTAATACAGTGTTATAGAACTTTTACTTAGCTTTGTAATGGTTTCTGGATAAATCTCATATTTCAAAATTTAACGGAGTTATTTTAAAAAAACCAATAACATTTTCTTTGAAAAAATTTTATAGCGGAGATTTTGTATGTATACAGGTTGTGGGAAGTCCAATTAGTCGTTTGTTGTAGGAGATACGAAAAAAGTTTATTTAGGTGAGATTGGGGCATAGATAATATCAGAATTTAAATACATTTCCAAATATACAGGGCCACCCATATTGACAGGGTGAAACAAAATTATCTTTTGTTTAATGGAACACCCTGTATATTTTTACATTTTTGGATTCTCCTCTATGTTTTATTTCTTAAAATATCAGATTTTGTGATGTTATACGAAGTAGTTTAAAAGATAATTACGTTTTTATTTTCAAATTTCATAGCAATATTCACCCCCTGTATAATTGTAGTGATTTGACATCAGAAAATCAATTTATGTTCAAGTGATTTTTAATATAATCTATTATTGTTAAAAATTATTAATCTAGCACAACGTTTAATTTTAGCTAATACAGGGTTGGTCGAAACTGAATGAGTGTTTTCTCAAAGTTTGAGAGTATGAGTTTTCTCAAACGGAGCAGCCTGTAATGTCTGTAATGAGCATTGTAATGAAATGCTATTGTATGGCACTTTATTATTTCCCACCCTGCCAGTGAGAACTGAAATATTTTTGAAATCCCTAACTTTATGTCTTTAATTATTTTAAATATTGTAAACGATTAAAAAACAATCAAATTAAATTGAAATGAATAACCAGTGTATATCTTCCACATTTACTTCATATTTAACGTAGCCTGTACAATAACATTGCACAGATTATTATGCCTGTATAGCAACGATATACCATGAATGTGAAATCATACTTGAGAAATGTCCTATATCCAGTCTCACAAAAAAAAGGGATTCCTCAAACATAATATATATGCAGACAAAATCAGCCAAAGTGATTTGCGATATCTACTTAAAGGCCATACCAAGTTGGTTTTGTTGAATATAGCATGGAAGCACGACGATACTTTAGTGATAAGCGTATTTTTCGTAGTAGCTATAGTATGTTGTTTTATATTATGTATTACCTATATTAAATTAGTTTTAGTATGTTTCGTTTATCTAAAAAAATGTAAAACAAACAAAAACTCTGTTTTTCTTGTAGTTGTTTTTTCGTATAGATATTGTTTTATATTGTAGTAAATTGAATTTAGTTTTAGTATGTTCCGTTTGTTTGTAGAATTATATTTAATTAGATTTGCTTTAATTACTAAAATAAATAAATTTTCAATTATATTTTATGTATTTGTGGAAAAGGAAATCTAGCATTAGCGGCCACATTTCTATAACGGCCAATTGTTTTCTATTTTTAGTGGCCGTTATTGTCAGGTTTTACTGTACCAATAATATTTTATTAAATTATGAAATATTATTTAAATAAAAAATTTATAAACTTGATAAAAGAAAGTTTGCTTAGAATTTTCTCCTCTATCTAATTATGGGGTTATTTTTAATAAAATAGTGTTCACCCATGAGAAGGGGTAACATCCACCCCCAGGATAAAAGCGCAAGTTGGTACCACATCATTTTTGTTTCTTGAGGTATCCTCTAACTACTTACCAATTTTCATGAAAATTGATGGAGGTTCAACGAAATCAGGGGTGAAAACCTTCAGTGACTGCCTTTTTGGAAATATAAAAGATTAATTTTTTTCGTGATTGTCGATTTGCTAATTTTCTGATTTTTGGTTGCTATAAGGTTTAAAAAATTAATAAAAATTATAAATCATGCACATAAATGTAAAAAAATATTTATTTTACTTAATTAAACGAGATTGCTTGAGCCAGAATGCTGAAATCTGCATTTTTATCATTAAAAAAAAAAGGTGGATTTCACCCCTAAAATGCAGAAAGCGCAGCTTGGTGCCATATCACTTTTTTTTTTGAAGTATCCTCTAACTAATCAACAATTTTCATGAAAATCGATGAAGGTTCAAAGAAATCGTGGGTGAAAACACTCAGTGACTACACTTTCAGAAATATAGAAGAATAAGGTTTTCATGATTTTCGACTTGTTAATTTTCGAATTTTTGGTTGCTATAAGGTTTGAAAAATTAAAAAAAAATGTAATTCATGCACATAAATATAAAAAAAAAATATTTATTTTTCTTAATTAAACGAGATTACTTGCGCCATAATGCGGAAATCTGCATTTTTTACAATTTAAAAATAGGGGTGTATTACACCCCTAAAATGCAAAAGCGCAAGTTGATGCTATATATCTGTTATTGCTTGAGGTATCCTCTAACTACTTACCGATTTTCATGAAAATCGATGAAGGTTCAACAAAATAGAAAGTGAAAACTTACAGTGACTGCACTTTCAGAAATCTAAAAAATAATTTTTAAAAAAGGGGTGTATTTCACCCCTAAAATGCAAAAAGCGCAAGTTGGCACTATGTCACCTTTCTTCCTTGAGGTATCCTTTAACCACTCACCAATTTTTATGAAAATCGATGGAGGTTCAACGAAATCTGAGGTAATAACTCATATCCACCTTCATTGACTCCACTATTTCTACTTTCATTTGGCATACTCAGAATTGCCCTATCATCATTATTTTCTGTCTTATGTTATTGCAAAATAAAGGTCTCTAGGATAATCAATTAGAATAACTCTTAAACTTATTAATGGATCGGTCTAAAATTTTGAGGGTTTGCTAAGTACCCCAATGCCCAACTTTGGGTGAAACACTAAAGTTCTAAAGTAGTTTTAGTAAAAGATATTAATAGGTAAATAACGATTTTCACTTATTTTGCAATTTGCGTAGCAACAAATTAACTTTTTAACTTTCAAAAATCGGCATTTTGAAGGTTTTTCAATGCTAAAAAACTGAATTTTGTAATTTTATGTCAACTATTTAGCTTTTGAATGGGGTGCAAGAAATGGAAAAAATCGCGATTTTTGCACTAAATTGTTAATAACTAAAAAACGGACGCGAACTCTAGGCAGGAAACGGTAGGTTTTCTTCCTATAGGTCTACAATAGGTAAAATAATAGTCAGCTACCTGGATATTTGAGTGTCCCGAGAAAACCCTTATTACTCTGGACTAAATATATAAGGAAAAATTTGTTGAATTTGTTGCCGTCAAATTTGTACCGGTGGATTATAATGTCATTAAATCTATGTATGACGTGCATGCCTAATTGTTTGACTTTTAGTTTACTAAAATAATTAACTGGACGTTTAGCTTAATCAACAAATTAACGAACCCGACAATGGCGACAATCCGACCTTATTGTATAAATTCCAGAGACATGTTAACCGTAGACAAGGCATACTGGTCTATCTATCTTTTTTACTAAGCGATACCGCTCATATGACGGACAAAGATGGCTAGACCACTCAAAATGGATATTGACCAATGGCGTCCTTGATATCGGCGTTACACCTCGATGCACAGAGCGGCCCATAGCTAGCGTAATTTACAGGTGATAATTTAGCGTAATATCTGTGATAAATTAACATTATCTGTTGATGAAACTAAAACTAGTCTAATCTTGAATTTTTTAATTGAAGAAAATATTTTGTTTTGCGTTTCTTTTTCTCAACAATTTAATTGTTTTAGTCTTCAAATCAGCTTTCCTGTATAATATTTTTTAGTCTTGATTAAACGAATAATCAACAGGAAACTGTTCAACAGGTTAATTAAAATATAAAGTTACATCTTCATTTCTAGCCATGTATGTTTTCAGAAAAAATTAGTTTTTTAACGGAAAAATGTTGTGACCTCATCATCTCATCACTGGCACGACATCCCTTGTTGGCTCTTGGCCTGTTCCAGGATTCTTCTCCATCCTTATATGTTTTGTGCTTTCTTCTTCATTTTTTTGTATTTAAACTTCTTCTTCTGCTTCTTCATCATTATAAGCAACGTTGCTTGTTCATTGGCGGTTTGATAATTCTATGGAAGGTTTCACTCCATTTTTTGCGCGGTCGGCCGATACTTTTTCTACCGATTGGTGATTTATCTTTTGCTATTCAATTTTAACATGATTTGAAATATCATCTCCCATTTTTCTTATATGTTGAGTATTATGAGTTTAACCCAGGCCCGGCAATAGGGATTTTGCCACCCTGGGCAAGATCGGCGACCGCCGCCCCCTGCCCTTGGTAGACCCAAAAACTCAAAAATTTCACCATGGCTCTTAATTTGCTGAAACCCATCACTTAGTGCATTAACAGTTGTGTCTATAATTTTTAAATAGAAGTCAACTTTATATCGTGTCTCTGGATCTCTAGGTCCATACCTCATAGTCAAACTGTCTTTTTTTTACTTTTCTCTTTCTTGCTATTACTGTGCCTCCGATTTTCGGGTGCTCAATTTCTAACTTTGATGCTAGTTTTTGCGTCTGTCAGACAGCCTTGGAATTTTAAATCACTTCCGAGAGACTTAATACTGACACCTCGATACACTCCCATATCAATACTCTGTAGTGATTTGCTGACTACGTTGATGTGAAGTAAAATGTCATGTCATATTACCACAGAGCACAGAAAAGTAAAATCACGGATTTGATTTGCCAAACAGCTTGCCTCATAAGCAACCATTTTATCGTTGTTTTCATCGACAGTGATTTCTACAAGAGCATCGTAGATTTCTTCAATTTGGTATCTGATGGGAGTAATTTCATCAATTCAACTTTCCCATCTAGTTTCGGACAAAAATTTCAATGTTAGGCTAGAAATACGATTTTTTAGTATAGCCCAACGATGAATAGATGCTGAGAAAAAGTTGTAAATTTTTGTCACTAAGGAAAAGAAACAAACTGCAAACTGTGAGGCTTTAGCAGCATCGTTCACGACTAAGCTAAATGAATGGCTAGAACATGGGACAAAAAATGCTCTAGGATTCATTTTCAAAATTCTGTTTTGAACTCCCAAGTTTTTTCCTTTCATGTTTGCCCCATTATCATACAATTGTCCTCTCATATCTTCCAAAGTTTTTCCCAGTTTATTCAGTTTTTGCAAAATAACTTCTGTAAGTTTCAAACCAGTGCAGTTATCCTAAATCGACAAAACCTGCAACAATAGTCATCTCTTCCACCCCAGAAATATCAGGTGTATAATCTAAAATTATGCTATAAAACTTGATTTCAAAAAGTTCAAAATTTTATTTTTGATTTTATCGTGGCGGAGCTGAATAATTTCGTTTTGAATACGTTTTCCCAAGTAGTGATGCTATTTGTTACTACCATTCGTTGTTCTCCTAATGTGCTCTTGTAAAACAAAATAAACTTTTCCAAAGAGCTCAACAAGTTTTAAAATATTACCATTGTTGTGATGAAAAGTTTTATCAGAATCGCCCCTTACTATTCTGATCCCACTATTCTTATGCGATGAAGAAGGAGGCGGTGTTCTCGATTTCCCGTCGATTGTGCCTTGCAATTGTTATTGTTCCACTTATTTAATTCTCGTTTTTACAGTTGCATTTTTGCCGCTCTTGTTCATAATATTCAAAACGAATTTATTATTTCTTCAATTTAAAAAATTGGCTGTCCTCAAAAATTTGCCGCCCCTAAATTTTGCGGACCTGGGCAGCCGCCCAGTTCGCCCACCCCTGGGGCCGGGCCTGGTTTTACCTGTCCGGTGTTGATTATTGTGCTAAAATTATTATAATCTGTGGTCTTCATTCTTCATTCTTCTTTTAGCTTACCCGTTTCTTATTTTATTTTCTAATGTAGGTACCAGTATAAGTTTATTTTAATTTTGATTACTTCTGTAATCCCGGATCCCGCGTATGAAAAAAAAGTTGATTAATAGCAAGCTGAAAATTTGTTAATAGCTTAAGGGTGTCTAGTCGGACAGACTTTCATGTATGGGAACACTGGAACAGGGGAAGCTTTAATTGTGGAACAGGTTAAAAATTTGGAACGTCAGACCACGAAAACGTCCCATGCATTTTGTCGGACAGAACTTCCAATTGATTTGTTACCCTTTCATTGAACTCTCATGCAAAAATCAGATTACTATTTGTCACCTATCATAATTCCTGTTATTTGAAATGTTCTACGTGTTCCACTCATTAAAATTCCCAGTTGGTGATAAATAGCAGTCTGATTTTTGCAGGACAGTTTAATGAAAGTGTAGCAAATTAATTGGAAGTTCTGTCCGACAAAATACATGGGACGTTTTCGTAGTCTGTCGTTCCAAATTTTTAACCTGTTCCACAATTAAAACTTTCCCTGTTCCAGTGTTCCCATACATCAAAGTTTGTCCGACTAGACACCCTTAAGCTATTAAAAAAATTTCAGCTTGCTATTAATCAACTTCTTTTTCATACCTATATACGCGGGATCCAGACCTATATAATTTAAAACGATACAATTTAAATTTTTGTCACTTTGACTATTATTTTACTTTTAAATAACACTATTTATAATATTTCTAAAACTCGTCTGTTATTCTTCAAAATAGTTTATGAAGGCAGACCGCTATGCTGTAAAATAAGGAAGACTCGAATTTGAGATTTAATTGAGACATAACTTTTGTGGGAGAGCACCATGTAAAACTTTTATCTCGGATCTTAACAAAACAGTTACATCCTAAATCAGTCGAGCATTAACATGATTAAGACAAATGTGTTAAACATGACACCTCCGTGAAGACTGTTTCATCATTCCGATACGAATCTTACATAATTCTTGACAATACTTATTAAAACAAAATCCTTAGTTATTCATCTCATCGCATCCACGAGTTGTTGATATAAAAATGAATTGAATTTCGAAAAATGCGAAAAGAATTTCTTCGAGAAGAAATTTTGTTCTCTATTGTGGCAAAAAAGGCATTTGAAATATTTGAAGAAGAAACAAAGAACCATCAAATTAAGATAAATTACGAAAATAAGATAGGAAATTACATTTGTTTTGCAAAAAGGTAATTATCATTAAATGGAAAAGAAATGCAACAATAATGCAAACGTTTAGAAAAGAAAGACTTTGCCAAAATGTTTGTAATAGTGATTTAATATTAATATATAGTATCCTGTATTATAACTATGTATACCAGCAAAGAAGAAATACTAGAACAAGAAAAATAAATGGTGCAACTCTGCTAAAACTCTTTCCACAAAATATAAGTTAATATTACCACATCTGCTTCGGCTTAATGCCTTTCTCAAATATTGATGTATTTTACTGTGTATCTGCACTTTAAAGTCTTTAACTGAATAGGTTCAGGAGTGGGGACTGGTTGTGGCGTAAATATGGACTTCGAAGAACTACCAAAATAGTGAAAGGAGAAATTCATAATAAACATACATAAAAAGAGGGACCTCTTAGAAACTTGGAGATCTAAGTGGACGCAATAATTGGCGTGCATTAACACTTCTAACCGCCATCTAAAGTGTTGACCAAAATCATATGGGCAAGATTTAAGCCCAAACTATATAAAAAAACTGAGATACAAACAAGCAGACTGCTAAACGCTAAACCATTGATCACATTTGCACCCTTAGATCCAATAATTATCTTGAAGCAAACCAGTTTTATCGACTTTGAAAAGACTTTGACCGTGTAAGTACTGTAAATAGTCAAAGGCGGACACGTATGTCGAAAATCCAAAGATTAGATGGGATACCACTAAAAATCATAAACTTCATTAATATAATGATAAACGGTAAGGTAGTAGAAGAGCTAGACGACGTAACATATTTGGGATGAACTTCTTACACCCTCCGTAAATGGATGTGCAGACGAGAATATTTTAATGGTAGTAGTATAATATTTTAGTGGTAATTTTTGCAGTTACTCGAGCGCGTCAGATTATTACATGGAGAGAAACCTCGTACCCTGAAAATGTACCTCTACCATATATTGGCTCTTTATGCAGGGGAGTTCGTTAAGGTGGGCCGAAGAAAAAATCTATCCTTAGAAAAACTCGAAATTTTCAGATTAAAATAAGGTTAAGTTAAGTTGAGGTTAAGTTAGTTCATGCAAAACAAATCTGACGATTTGAGCGGGCGGGGCGTAAGAAAATGGGTGAGTCCCAAAATTTCACAAGAAACAAGCGAAAATTTCGCGAAATTAACGACAGTGAACGACAGACCGAAAAACTAAAAAATATGTGCTCAATATTCCCAAACGACTTCGCACGGAGGGGGGGGGGTAAATTTAAATACGAATCATCAGATCGAAAAACTGGAAAATACACTAATTCAATATATTTGAAAAATCTATCGAATGGCACCAAACACGACCCCCACGGAGGTTTAAAATATTAACTGAGAGCCCCCATTTTTTATTGCAGATTTGGATTCCTTACGTAAAAATAAGTAACTTTTATTCAAGACATTTTTTCGAATTAAAAAGAATTGTTGGAAATGGTAAATTAAATTAAAAATGGAAAGTCCCCACTAAAATGGAAAACTGCACTTAACTTTTATTGGTTTTAGGACCTACTCTTCACAACCCAATAGGTCCCCTTAACGCTCGAGTGACTGCACATTTAGAAATTTAGCATACTTTGCTCTCCTACCATAAGGGCTCAATATGTATTCATCGATTTAAATAAAATTTAACAAACAAACGAAATATCGGAAACAAACAAATATATAGTTCCATCTATAGTATACTACCTTACAGAGAAGAAATATCAAAACAGGACGAAACTACAACTAAAAAACTGCAAACTTTTGTAAACAAATCATTAAAAAAAGTTCTGAACATATGCTGGACCAACAGAATAACTAACACAACTATGGGAAAAAAACATAAGCAAGTATTGAAACTGATCAACAATATAATGAAGATCATTTGCCTATTCAACATAACCGTGCTTTTCTGAATTATGTTTTACTTGTTCGTCAATATTTAGACCAAGATTTTTCACAGCATTGGATTGAGAGAACAGGCAGCACCTAATGGGCTCCTCGATCACCCGATTTGTCTCCGCTGGATTTATTTTCTTTTCTGGAATATTTAGGTCTACGAACTGTCATCGAATGCCCACGAATCTTTACGCAAATGCTTCAGAATATAAGAGAACATTTCGAACAAAATCTATATCATTATGTGGATGGAATTCTTTCATTTTTCCGACTGTACAGCAGCTTAAACTTATTAGTTTCTTTGTTTGTGTTTTATTATATGTTGTATGTTTAATTTTGCAATTTATAGTAATTTTGCAATATATTGGTTTTGTTTTTTGCTTCACTTTTTTAACTTGTTTATATTTTTTTTTATTAAAAATGAATAACCATTTTCAATTTCGTTGCAAAACGAAAATACAGCCGAACCATATTCCAGTCCAAGCAGAGAGTGCTGCAAGCACCTCTACCGGTTTCGAAACTTATTAGTCTCTCATCAGGAGGCACATATGCTGCTCTCCCTGATCCAACCAAAACAAACCCCAGCGTGCAGTCCCGAATTGCAACGAACGAAATGGCATAGATGCCCTAGCGGCAACTGCTAGCAAAAGACTAAGTTTTCACTCTAATGGCATATAACATATCCCACCAGAATGAAAACAATGGGAACCTTCTCTGGTTACACCTCCGAGGCTTCTACAATTTGCAAGCCATACGGATGCTGAGACTAAGGAAGATGAGGGAATTCTACAATTTACAATTCACGTCACATCTGCTCAGCGCGGTAAAGTTCCAACGAGACTGGTTCCCTTCATACTCCACACAGTGGAGTGGTGCTTGCAGCACTCTCTGATAGGACTGGAATATGGTTCGGCTGTATTTTCGTTTTGCAACGAAATTGAAAATGGTTATTCATTTTTGATTTACATTTACTCTGTGTGGAGTATGAAGGGAACCAGTCTCGTTGGAACTTTACCGCGCTGAGCAGATGTGACGTGAATTGTAAATTGTAGAATTCCCTCATCTTCCTTAGTCTCAGCATCCGTATGGCTTGCAAATTGTAGAAGCCTCGGAGGTGTAACCAGAGAAGGTTCCCATTGTTTTCATTCTGGTGGGATATGTTATATGCCATTAGAGTGAAAACTTAGTATTTTTTTTATTGACGATTTATCGAATTTCAGAAAATTGTATTTGTTATTGTGATATATTTATTTTTTTTGTGACTCTATGTTAAGCTTTGTCCATAAAATTGTATAATTTTCAGTGACAATAAAGCATATTTCTATTATATTCTATGATGCCGGAGGTCATCAGTTTCGATATTAATTTAATCAAGTAAGAAATAAGTAACCAGTTAAAAATATTAATTTTAAAATGTATTTTTTTAATAAAGTAAATAAAATTATAAACCGAATTTGCAAAGTTTTTAAAACGATATCCTATTTGAACCCCATTGCCATTAAACATGTTTGAGTTATTCTTACCCTGGCTCAGGCGTCAAAGTAAAACAATACAAAATTCCGGAAAAACTCATATCTCATATACTTTTTGATAGAGTGGGTGAACTTTTTTTAGAGTGGGTGATCATCAAACCCAGAAATTCCCGATACAATGTGGAGTACGTCGGGGGGACACCATATCGCCAATACTTTTCACCACGATTTTGAAATATAGAAATGTAAAAGGGCAAAACTGACCAACAAGGGCATAAGCATAAACGGAGAAAAGCTTAGCCATCTGAGGTTTGCAAATGATATTGTACTGTCTATCCAGTCAATTGAAAATTGAAACTTTTCTAGGAGGTTCAAATATATTAATTAACAAATGTATTTTACTACACAAAGTGCTGTACGCAACATAACCAACCTATTACAAGATATCCTCGTATTACAGTTGTAAAACAGATCTGTTAAATAATAAATTTGAACTTCCTCGTAAAATTTCATTTTTCAATTGACTTTGGATAAACAGTACTAATATCTGATAGGATAGATGAGGCCAAAGAACTTTTAAATCAGCTTTACCTTTCCTCGCTAGAAGGGGGATTGAAAATAAATATACCTAAAACCCAGATAATGACAAATTTTGTAGTCAGCGAAGATATATGTGTAGGAACAAGATCCATAGACCAGATAATGGCCTATAAATACCTAGGTGATGAGATTCGCATAAGAAAAGTTAACAAAGCCGTTGAGCTTCTCCGTCGTTTAAGACTGACCTGGGCAGCCTTCGGCAAGCTTAACCATATTTTCAAATCGTCTGACATACCAATATGCCTCAAAGAAAAACCTTTATTCAGTGTATTTTGCCAGTGTTGATTTACGGAACGGAAACTTTTACCATGACAAGCAGAACAGTGCAAAAGATCCGTGTGTCTCAAAAGGCGATGGAGCGTGATATGTTGGATGTTTCACTACAAAACAAGATCCCAAACCGTCAGCTACGACAAAGATCGGGAGTGGTTGATGCAGTAGAGAGAATAGTAACACTGAAATGGAACAGGGAACGTTACTTGGCTCTAATGACAGATAACTGTCAGATAATTGGATGCAAGAGGCACAAGATCCAAATAGATAAAAAATTATGAGATCAATGTTCAGCAGTGGACAAGCGAAGATTGAATGATGATACTTTGTAATTAAAAATCGCCGTGTCGCTGGGATTTTCAAAGATGTTGTTGCGATTCCTGATATTATGAACCCTCTGTTTCGTTTTCGTTCGGTCACCCGGTATATACAGGGCCGCGCCGTCCACGTGTGCAATGTGTGCGGCGCACACAGGCGCCAGCAATTAAGGGGCGCCACTAGAGTTGTTACAAAAATTGTACGCCGGCCAAAACAACACTTACCCATTTACCGACCTTGCCACCCTGTATAACCCTTCAAAGGTAGGCAGGCACATTACGTATTGATTAATCCAATCTGCATAAACAAAAAAATCATGTTGGTACAGACATGCAGTCATCAAGCCACCGGTCCAGCAGAATTTATGCTTTAAAGTCATTGTACAAAAATTTGGCAGAAATTGATGATGCTTTATGTGATACAACACCTTCGGATAAATTTGATCTTGATTCAAAATATTAAGCCAGATATTAGCAAAATTTTACAAGCAAAAACAATAAATATGCAGCTGGCCTTAAATGCTTTACAAGAGTTATAACAATTCTTACTCGGGTTTAGGACAGACAGCTAATTTAATGATGTTATTAGCACAGCAAATGAAACTGCATAGAAACTGGATGTGGAGCTCAATTTTCAACCAGCCACAGCTACGGCATCGGAATAAAAGCAGACAGTTCGATTACTAGTCCAAGGCGCATCTGTTTTGAGATGGACGTTGAGATGTGACTCAAATTTTTTTGCAGAAATTGCTTGAAAATAAATCAAATAATAATATTTGAGTTATCCTCCGTCTCAGACAGGTCCGGAACATTGTTTAAATAATCAAAATGTCAAAAAAATAAGGAAAAATTCGATTTTATTCTTGGTTTTTTGATTATAACTTTAAAAGTATTCATTTTCGAGAAAAGTTCTACTGACATAAAAGTTGCGTAATAAAATTTCCTACAGTATAGAATTGGCTAAAAATTTAAAAAATAGTAACCCTAGTTGCAAAATAGCAATAATTGCGTAAAAACCATACAAACACAAGTATTCGCATTTTACGTTTTTCAACCATTTATGCTACACTTAGGCCCTTCATATTTCACCCAGAAAAACTTTATAATACAGTAAAATAATACTGTAAATTTCATTAAGATCGGTTCAATAGATTTTGCAAAATAAAATTCGCAATCCAGCTTTCGCAAAACAAAATCATTTTTTCAAAATGTTACAGGACCGAAAATAAAGCAGATAGCAAGTTGAAATTTTTTTTGCTTATAGAAGTGTACTGTACCTTTCATTTACAATTTGCAAAATTAAAATCGATTAATTACCACGGCGGCGTCAGGATTTTTTTTTAAATAAACAATAATTTTTGGTGCTACGCGCAGGACAGCGGTGTTCAATTCACACAAGTGGATTTCCACCAAAATTTCTTCCAATGTCTATCTAATATATTATTTTCTTACCCTATATTTTGTTGTATTTTAATATTTTAATTCCACAAAAATCAAACTAATTTTATTATTGTTTGTGAAATATTGTTTAAACAATTGCATATGTTTAAAAATAATAAACTTTTATTTTTTAAGTCAAAATATATGAACAAAGAAAGTTTTTGTTAATAAAAGTGTTATTTCAAAGGATAGAGTATGTGTTTTTATTTTCCAATAAACAAATTTATTTATTAATATCGAAATTTAATAAAAATTAAAATGTATCAATCATTATCAAAGGTCATTGGAATGCCCAATCCGAGCAAACTATCCGCTGTCCTGCGCGTAGCAAAAATAATTAATGTTTATTTAAAAAAATTCCTGACGCCCTGTAATCGATTTTAATTTTGCAAAATTGCAAATGAAAGGTACAGTAGACTTCTATATGCAATAAAAATTTCAACTTGCTATCTGCTTTATTTTAAGTCCTGTAAAATTTTGAAAAAATGAATTTTTTTTACGAAAGTTGGATTGCAAAATTTATTTTGCAAAATCTGTTGAACCGATCTTAATGAAATTTATAGTGTTCTTTAACTGTATTATATAGTTTTTTTAGGTGAAATATGAGGGTCGTAAGTGTAGAATAAATAGTTGGAAAACGTAAAATGCGAATACTTGTGTTTGTATGGTTTTTTCGCAATTATTGCTATTTTGAAACAAGGGTGACTATTTTTTAAATTTGTAACCAATTTTATATTATAGGAAATTTAATTATGCAACTTTTATGTCAGTACAACTTTTTTCGGAAATGAATAATTTTAAAGTTATAATCAAAAAACGAAGAAAAAAATCGAATTTTTCCTTAATTCTTTGACATTTTGATTATTTAAACAATGTTCCGGGCCTTTTTGAGAGGGAGGATAACTCAAATATTATTATTTGATTTATTTTCAAGCAATTTCTGCAAAAGAATTTGAGTCACCTCTCAACGTCCAAATGTACTAATATTTTTACAGATGCGCCCTGGTCTATACGAACATAAAGACGAACTGATTTTGGATCCTACAATTTCAAACAAAGTTCATTTCTTGATTGAGTTTTCTACCAGGCATTAATTTCACTGAATGAAATATTTTCCATATTGGAAAATCAGGTTGATTCTTTAAAATTTTTATATAATTTGAACAACATTTCAGAAGAATCACAATAGGGCTTTTCAACAACAGTCATTTGATTCGAGCTTCTGACATCGTATAATCCGTTTATATTAATATTAAACACAGATATACAACATATGACAGAAGCTCGAAACAAATGACAATCGATGAAAAGCTCTATTAAAACTTTTTAGAAATTTGTAAAAAAAAGAGATTTAATGATCATCTAGATATAGCCGGAGACGATTTGTTTGAAGAAATTATACAGCTTCGGCCTTTGTTACAAGAATTAAATAATGATGTTTGTAAAATTTTAAAATTAATAGCTTTAAACGAATTTACTGCAGTTTGCCCAAATTTAACAAAAGCTTTTCGCATTTTGCTCACTCTGCCCATATCTGATGCCACTGCTAAACGATATTTTTCTAAATTTAAACTTATAAAAAATTATTTAAGATCGACCATTAGTAAAGAGCGATTGACAAATGTATCTATCATCTCTATAGAGTCAGTATTAAATGGAAATTAATACCTATTCACCCTATTATCAAATATATTCCGAACTGAAGGCGCGAAAAGTTAATTTTCTATAAAATAGGTATTTCTTGTTTACATATTATATCTTTAGTTTTTTTATGTTGTTATGCCAAAGATTTATTTTTATTTAATTATTTTATCATACTTTATTTTCCTGTTGAATGTGTGAGAATTTCTAGTTATTTTTGTTTGGTTATAATCAGTAGCGCACCTAGTATTTTCTTCTGGGGGTGTTGGCTGGGGCACCGAAATTTTTTTGTATTGTTTGTGAAAGACAAGTTACATTTTCCTACTATTCGTTATATATTTTACATATGCCGTAGAGGGAACCCCCAACAAAACCACCCTAGGTGCGCCACTGGTTACAATAAATAATTGTTAATTTTGGGCGCCATTAAATGTTTTGCACACAGGCGCTACCACGTGCTGGCGCGGCACTGGGTATATATAATCATAATTTAATTTTAACTATTTAGAATGGGAAATAAGCCACAATATTATTAAAAAATGATTTTTATTAACGTTTCGACGCCCAAATCGGGTGCCGTTGTCAAAATACAAAATACTATTAATATAAACAAAAATGTTGTTGCTTAGTAAAAAAATTCTTCTAATAATTTATTTAATTTGACTCATTTATATCGGCAATTCAGATACATATGATACATTTTAAAGTAGAAGACTTTAAAATGATATTGCCAATATTTATGAGTTGCGTTCCTGGGACGACTTTACTGAAAGATAGTTCATTCGATTACATGAAATCAACCCCAACTCAAGAATATCCGTCACAAAAAAATCATAGCATGTGATCTATATATTATAAATCATAACATTGATTTCATGTAATCGAATGAACTATCTTTCAGTAAAGTCGTCCCAGGAACGCAACTCATAAATATTGGCAATATCATTTTAAAGTCTTCTACTTTAAAATGTATCATATGTATCTGAATTGCCGATATAAATGAGTCAAATTAAATAAATTATTAGAAGAATTTTTTTACTAAGCAACAACATTTTTGTTTATATTAATAGTATTTTGTATTTTGACAACGGCACCCGATTTGGGCGTCGAAACGTTAATAAAAATCATTTTTTAATAATATTGTGGCTTATTTCCCATTCTAAATAGTTAAAATTGTAAAAATGCCACAAGAAAATAGCTTCAGAATAATTTAATTTGCTATCAAATTTTGTTAAACTGTTCCAACTACATAATAATATATGTTACCCCATTAGACTAACAAAATAAATAGTATCTGTTTGTTTTAGACACTAAGCTCTAGCTTCAGCAATCATCAGGCACCTCAAATTGCACAAAATTTTGCATAAGACCACTGCTCCAGGCTTGAGAGGGCCATTTCACCAACTCGAATGTTTAAATGTTTTTTAAACGTTGTAAGAAGCAGTTTACTACAAAGCGAAGTTTAATTTAAGACTTTTGTGGATTTTATCATTAGCATTACCATTAGGTTTATAATGTGGCGCTTTTTTGCCAGTGGCGGGTAAGAAACTACAACAGGGACTTGCAAATTTTTGTTTTATTACATAATAATGTTCACTTTAGTTTAAAAATAACATTTCCAAAATTGCAAGCCTTAAAACCTCATAATAACTTAGAAGTGACACAAAAACACTTGTGACGTCACATCATTGTATTTTCTAATGACGTTTATAATGTCTGATTTCAAATTATTATACAATTTTGTTTACTTTATCGGTGCAAAATGTAAACATAATCATATGACGTCACGAGGCGTTTTGGGCTGGCTGCTATAATTTGAACTTAAAATGGTCTTAGGGGCCAAACGAAAGACAAAATCATTCTTCTTTTTCATTGACATATTATGTTTTAAATTATGTTCTGTTGTGATTTATAACATCTTTTTCGAATTTAAAATGTTATACTTACAAGTTCCCTACTGAAATAGCTATTTATATAACAAGGGAGGAAAGTGCTACTTTTCGTCCCGAGAATGTAGTTTACTGCCCGACGCGTAGCGGAAGGCAGTAATCATTCAAGGGAGGAAAAGACGTTTTACTCCCATGTTGTACATTACTCTGGGCTAATTAGCAAAATTCATGGAAAAGTTATTTACCAGCAATTTTACTGCTGAAATCGAATTATAAGATCCTATATATTAATAATATAGGTATGCAAAGTCCGCAGATAGTGTGCTACTTTTTTTATAAACAAAATGGCGCCGACAAATCGTATTTTTTTCAATTATTGCTCTATAACTCCGAAGATTTTAACTTTACAACAAAAACACCCAAATAAAAATTCACCGCAATTAAATTCTGCATAGAGATATGTTTTTCACCATTTGCTCCGACGAAAATTTTCCTCGGAAAATGCGGGTTTTCCTAACAAAAACTATAATTTTCAAATAAAGTTTTAGGTAAGTAATTATTAATAAATAATTAAATAACTTAGTGACATCAAAGATTTCTTGGTATAGATTGTAATTCCAGAAGCTGGTGAAAATTAAACGAATATTTTAGCAACAATTCAATTGTTAATTAACAATTTACGATCGCAATAATAACCAAAATAATCATGATACATTGATCAAACTTATAAAGATTATAAAGATGAGATGCTTGTTTAATATTTTATCGACAAAATATAAATTTTTCTTTTTTTTTGCATAATCTTTAAATTTTGAAAAAAATAGTTATAATACGTTGGTCGAATTAGTAAAGTACAAAGAAAGGTTATTTACCAGCCATTTTATTGCTTTAATCGAATTATAAGATCCTATATATTATTAATATAGGTATGCAAAGTCCACAGATAGTGTGCTACTTTTTTTATAAACAAAATGGCGCCAACAAATCGTATTTTTTTCAATTATTACTCTATAACTCCGAAGATTTTAACTTTCCAAAAAAAAATACTCAAATAAAAATTCACCCCAATTTAATTTTACATAGAGGCATGTTCTTTCCGATTTGCTCTGACGAAAATTTTCCTCGGAAAACGTGGGTTTTCCCAACAAAATCTCGAATTTTCAAATAAATTTTTTGGGCCAGTAATTATATATCAATAATTATATAGCTTGGTGAAATAAAAGCTTTCTTGGTATAGATTATAAATTCAGAAGCCGGTTAAAATGAAACGAATATTTTAGCAACAATTCAATTGTTAATTAACAATTTACAGTCGCAATAACAACCAAAATAATCATGAGACATTGATCAAACTTAGAAAGACTATAAAGGTGTGATGCCTATTTAATATTTTGTCGACAAAATATAAATTTTTCATTTTTTTGCATAATCTTTAAATGTTTAAAAAAAATTGTTATAAACAAATTAACATTTCTTAGAAATTGTTTATTATATTCTAATTTTAAAAAATACTTAAAAATGCGTATTTCATAGGTATTGAAAATGAATGCCAACCATTTGCAAAAAAGTTAGGAAACAGCAAAATAAATATACGATATCTCTATTGTTTATAATTTGTTTTAATTGTTTCAAAGCTTAAAAGTGAGTCTATGGTACAATCTAATTACTCACAAAGAATGTCAAAAATTAGTGCAATGGTTATATTTTAATCAAAGATTAAAAATACTTTTTTTTGTAATTTTTAGCGCGAAAGTAGGCTTGATACAGAGCCGGAGATAAAATGTTCACTCGAAGCGACTGACACGCTTAAACTCGCGCGAGTTGTGTATGTGGGCGGGTAGCTATGGTACTGTATTATTCTACTGTCGCGCGTGTAAATTACAAAAAAATATATTTATAATCTTTAATTAAAATATAACCATTAAGCTGATAATCGATATTGTTTTATAAATAATTAGCTTGCACTTTAAACTCACTTCTACGCTTTGAAAGAATTTAAAAAAATTATTAAGACCGTAGAATCGTATGTTTACTTTGCTGTTTCATAACTTTTTTGCAAATGGTTGCAAAAAAGTTTTAAAGCATTCATTTTCAAGATATTTGAAATGCGCATTTTAGCTATTTTTTAAAATTATAATATAATAAAAACTTTCTGAGAAACGTTAATTTGTTTATAACTACTTTTTTTAAACATTTAAAGATTATGCAAAAAAATAAAAAAATTATATTTTGTCGACAAAATGTTAAATAGGCATCTCATCTTTATAAGATTTCAAAGTTTGATCAGTGTATCGTAATTATTTTGGTTATTATTGCGACCGTAAATTATTAATTAACAATTGAATTGTTGCTAAAATATTCGTTTAATTTTCACCAGCTTCTGGAACTATAATATAAACCAAGAAGGCTTTTAAGTCACCAAATTATTTAATTATTGGTAAATAATTACTTATCTAAAACTTTATTTGAAAATTAAAGATTTTGTTGGGAAAACCCGCATTTTCCGAGGAAAATTTTCGTCGGAGCAGATCGGCAAAAACACGTCTCTATGCAGAATTTAATCAAGGCGAATTTTTATTTGAGTGCTTTTGTTGTAAAGTTAAAATCTGCGGAGTTCTAAAGCAATAATTGAAAAAAACACGATTTTCGGGCGCCATTTTGTTTATAAAAAAGTAGCACACTATCTGAGGACTTTGCATACCTATATTATTAATATATGGGATCTTATAATTCGATTCCAGCAATAAAATTGCTGGTAAATAACTTTTCCCAAAAATGGCCTATTCTCCGATAATCAGCCCAGACTACATATGATTTTTCCACCTTCCTCAAATAACAAGTCATTTTTTCATTTTTACTTAATTTATTTATGTAACTAACCAACAAAATTTATTAGAACTCAAACTAACAAGTAGGTACAATATAACTGTCAACTGTCAAATATAAGTCAAATTATTAATGTAAACATTCTTAAATCAAAATAAAAATTTACTGTTTTTTACCATTTTGCAAAATACAGGGTGTTTTATAAATAAACGTTAAAATGTATAGATACTTACGTAACAGAAAATAGATATTATACAGGGCGTCAATAAGTTATATTTCATGAATGAAATACCATGACGTCACTTTTACTTTTCCTCCCTAGGGAGGAAAAATATTTTCCTCTCTAGGGAGGAAAAGTACAACTTTGCTCCCTACAATCAGGTTCGGAAAAGTATACTTTCGGTAGAGGTAGTTGGAGAAAGTATTTATTGTAGGGGAGCCCAAGCGGGGATTTTTGCAGTTATTCGAGCGCGTCAGATTATCATATGGGGAGAAACCTAGGGCCCCTGCAGATGTACCTCTACCATATATTGGCTCTTAACACAGGGAAGTTCGTTAAGGGGGGCCCGAAAAAAAATCTATCCTTAAAAATACTTGAAATTGTCAGATTAAGATAAGGTAAGTTAAGTACACCTGGTTCCAAAAAAAACTGATACGACTCTTGACGCATATTTTGTAGAAAATTGAGCAGTGTATTTTGAAGGATAAATACTTAATATTTACATACTGTCAATGTCACTGCCAAATCTTAAAATTTGTCAGATAGCTTATTCTGTTCCACGGTTATTAGGCTTTATTATTAATCTTTATTATTAATACTTTCTCCTCAACTGAGGGTATCTTATCAACTGTATTGTTTTTAAACAATAGATGATAAAATAAAAATATTGACAGTTCAAAAATGTGAACATTATTGCATTGTGTGTGGCCTAAGTTTGGGCTGAAAACTGAAATGTATTACATTTTTACAAAATTTTGGAATATGTTTAATTACGTAGACCAATTTTAACAGTTGTTTTCAATACAGATTTGAATCATCTACAAATAGTTTCTAATGTCTTTTGGTGTCAAATAATCAGGGAAGCTGGAATTCAACAGTTTAGAACTTTACATTGAGTTAATGCAAAATTGTGACGCACAGGCCCGGACTGGCCCGCCGGCCCACCGGCCATCGGGCCGGTGCGCCTTTTGCCTTGGTTACTATCTATCCATTAAAAAAATTAAACGCTGAAAAAATTTTTTTTGAACTGTTACACAAATATGACGCAGCTACCATTCCCCTAAAAAATGTTTCTACTTGCTTGTGATTTCGCCGTTTGGCACCAGAAACCTACATAATGAAGCCAGTGGGTACAACAAAATACCAGATATCAGATAATCAAATAACGTAGGCTATTCGGGCGCCTTTCATGGATATCAATATCCGCTCCGAGAACGCGCAGCGCCCTCGAAGACCATTTTTACGATTCGGGCGCCTTTTGTAGGTATTAATGTCCGCTGTTCCTGTTATAATAAATTGCTTAGATGCGACGAACGGCGCCCTCGAAGACCATTTTTACGATTCAAACGCCTTTGTGTGTATCAATATCTGCTCCGAGGACGCGCGCGCCCTCGAAGACAATTTTTACGATTCGGGCGCCTTTCGTAGGTATCAACATCCACTGTTTCTATTATAATAAATTGCTTGTATGCAACGCACGGCGCCCTCGAAGACTATGGCTACGATTTGAGCGCCTTTCGTGGGTATCAATTTCCGCTGTTTCTATTATAATAAAAAGCTTAGATGCAACGCGCGGCGCCCTCGAAGACCTGTTGTTGGTATCAATATCTGCTCCGAGGACGCGCGGCGCCCTCGAAGACCATTTTTAAGATTCGGGCGCCTTTCGTATCCACGGTTTCTGTTATAATAAATAGCTTAGATGAGTCGCGCGGCTATTTTACGATTCAGGAGCCTTTCGTAGGTATCAATGTCATCTGTTTATATTATATTACAATAGTGTTACATCCCACAATTGGCCTAATGAGTGCAGTTTTCTGCGCGCCATAACTAAATCATACATACAGGATTTTTGCACCCTAGAATCATACATCATAATGAAGCCAGTAGGTACAACAAAATTCAACTCGTATCAGGTAATCAAAGGCCAACACACATAGCTCGAAAATGGCACAAAGGTTTTTCTGACCTCTTATGGTTCAGTTGTGCGGCGAGCCTTAGCTTCTCCGGTATGACTCCGTCTATGCCATGTACCTTTCGGATCTTTATCCATCCAACGGCCTCGCCGAGTTCCAAATCAGTAAAGGGTACCGCCTCTATGAAACAAGTAACACTTAAACGTCTGTTCTCCACTTGAGGAAAGCGCTCTCGTATTAAACAGTCTCTTCTCCTCGGGCAGGGGATAGTGTGTCTTTTCCCCTTCTGTTAGATACAAACCATCTTGAAACACTGTCCCCAGATACCTCTTTTGAGATCCTGAAGCAGGTTACTCCACTTTTCTCTCTTCAATCATGTAATCTCATTTCTGTACTGGTTCTGCATTCGCTTTAATTCATTGATTATCTTTTTCCTGCTTGAAATTTTAATAACCTCTTCCACTCCATTCTTACTCTCATACAATTCGTTCTCTGATATTCAAGCCCCTCATTCTACCAGTACGGTTATTTTCTTTCATACCACCCATTTGACCTAACACAAGCCAACTCCGGTGCCCCACTCAGATCCTCGATCAACTCACTCACATCCTCGCATCTCAGACCAATCAAGCTAAAAGCACCCACAAAGACTTACTCATTTAAAAATCTCTTTAGATCGATATCTTCATCTTTCCGTTTCTTCCTTTTGCTCGCTAGTTCAAAACTCACATATTTATGTAAGCTGAGTGATTCTTCTTTTAAAACAGTTCAGCTTACGACCCTGTTAGAAGTAACGTTGAAACCAGCGAGATGTCCGGAAAGTATTTACTATTACCTACGAACGTAGGTGCATGGATCCATTATCATAGGTATTTCCCTCTCCCATCTTGAACTCTTTGGTTCCATGGACGATCGTTCACATTCAGGTTACCGGCGCATCCCCTTGTCCATCCTTTATTTCAAAAGTTCTAGAATTATATTTCTCTATACTTACGCACTCTTTTAAGTCAGACATTGTCATTCTAGTTGGTCGGAGTTGGTCATTCGAGTTATTCTGGTGTAACAAACTCATGTATTGATTGGTATAGTACTGTTCTCTTAGCATTGTCGTACGCGGCTTTGAAGTCAACAAATAGACGATGGGTTTTACCATCGGTAACCGGAGACCGGTACACTCTCCGTCCCAGCCTCTTGATAATCGAGTCAATATACTCTTCATATACTCAAAGCGGGACATTTGGTGAAACATAGCAATTGCACACCATCAGGTATCAAACTTGTACTTCAACATACCGATTCTTAACAAAGTGTCTGGTGATGCCAACTCCTCGGTTCATCACGTATATGGTCACGTTAGATCTCTTATCTTTAATGATTCTTTGTTGAGAGACTAAATGTGATAACATTCCCTTCGTGTGAGTACCTCTGCAACGTCGTGAGCGGCCCTCGCCCTTCCCATATTTATTTAAAGGAACTTCGAATTAGATGGTTCTTATCTCTCTAACATACCTATAGGCTGTCTGAGTTCTGGTCCTAGGTGCTTTCATCCACCCTTTCCTCATCCCTTGTGGCCAGGTGTCTCTTAAGCCCCCGCTTTTCGAGGATGAGTTTTTTATACTGCGGGCACTGTAAGCTGTCGGCTCTGTGACCGGATTCTTTACAAGTGAGGCAAAAAGTCGCCTTACTACTACACTATCGTGCCTGGTGCCCCCTTTGCCACATCTGTAGTAGGAGTCCGTCATGTTTTCTCCCTTGCAGTCGGTTTTACTATGCCCGAACTGCAGGCATCTAAAGCAGCGCTGGGCATGCAGTCTCTCTAGAATCTTGCACGAGTTCCAGTCAATTGGTATATGTTTTCTTTCCAGAGGCTTCTTGGCTGTGATGTGTGTCAGTCCGACCATGACGTTTGTGTTCCCTTCTCTATTTTTCCTTCCTCCGTGCGGGCCACGATATTCTTCTTCGGGCGCTTGGCCTGTTCTTTCCCTGCCACTTTGAGGGTGAAGTCCCGTCCGTAGTATTCTTAGCGCTTGTGATGCTAATCGCCTCCTTCTTTGTGTCTAGGCTACCCTTGATTTGCTTGAGCAATTCGGCATGGGATTTTCTACCTTCCTTCATGATCACCTTCTGCGTCTACATCCTACTTTCCCCGCATTCATACTCCACCTGCGCGAGGTGAAAGTCCATACCCATAAATGTAACTTCCAGGAGCTTCCTGAATTTCCTACCTTTGTAGCCCCCACTACTCTTAGGGACGCCTCTCTGGTCCCCAGTATCTCCATGTCTTTCCTCAATTTAGAAATAATTGCCAGTAGTCTCTTGTCCCCGTCGATTTCCGTCACCCTTTTCTCTACAGGGACCATGAAAATATTCTGACGGTTTTCCCGGTTCTCTTCCTTCTGACCCGTCCTTGTCATCGTGCTTATAGTACTAAGTTGGAAGTACTCCACCTTTCCTGGTCTGTATGTACCTCCTGCACATACTCCCAGTTCCTGTTTTTCCTTGTCAGGTCGTGAAACCTTTCCCCCTCACTGATTCCATGACCACTACTAAGTCGCATGTAGGTTTATCCTATCTTCCCGGTTTGGCGACCCTATAGTGAGCTTCTTCCCATCTTTATGATGTCCTTTATTTTTTAAAGCCTCTTTCTCCTGAGTTCAGAACCGTTGCGATCATTTCTATCTCTTCTTCACTAAGTTTTTCGGGAAAGAACTCTTTCGAAGCCGACCTGTGTGGACACTCCTGCCGTTTCCTTAGTCGTTCCTTCCTCACCGGTGTGCTCTACTATTCTATTTCGTTTCTCAATGCTGCCGAGGGCGACTTGTCTGAGATTGCTCTTCATGTCTTTGGTGACTATCTTTAAGTTTTTTACCTCATTCTTGATCTCGACCTTCGTGTTTGTATGGTCGGACATTAGTTTCACTAAATTATTTGAAACTCTGGTAAGTTTATCCATTGTTCTTACCATTAATGAGGAGCTCCTTTGCAAGGTTGTCTCCCCTGGGAGATCCGTCTTGGTCAGGTCCCTACCACTGACCGGAGATCTTCGAACAGATCCCATTCTTCCGAAGATCATAGTCTCTTTCTTCCTCTTTCCCTCTTCGCTTAGAATTTTTCCTTTGTTCCCTTTACTAGAATGAACACCTTATCATCTCATTCATACCTTATTAAAGCTGCACCACCACCGGTGACACGCTCCATTCTCACTTCGTTTTGTTTTATTTTTTCCTAAGTGATTAAATACTTATCCATATAGTTCCCGCGATTAGGAGAGAATTATACTGTCCGGTGAGGCAGTGAGCCCTTGCCCACGCTAAGGCTTGAATTACAAAGAACTTTCGCCAGTTCTCCGAGGGCTCCGTTTGCGAGCGACTGACATTAGGCCATTCACTGCTCACTTACGGATCACCTGAAACAGTGTGATTGCGGCTTTTTTATCGAGGTTTACTCTGCTATTTTAGAGCGCTCTAAGAATTCGAAATGATTTTAAAAGTACCTTCTGTTGAACACCAATGATCATGATTGTTGATCAATGTTTTTGAACCAGTAGATTCTTCTGTAGAAGCAGTTGAAAAATGGTAAATTACTTTATTGTTTTAAATTAATATTAAACTTAAAAAAATTCACAAGTAATATTAATTTACTTTACATGTAGGCCTGGATCTTGCGTACCAAAAAAAGTTGTATAATAGCAAGCTGAAAATTTGTTAATAAGTTAACAGTGTCTAATCGGACAAACTTTGATGTACTTGTGTTTGGAAACACTGGAACAGGGAAGTTTTAATTGTACAACAGGTTAAAAATTTGGAACGTCAGACTACGAAAACGTCCCATGTATTTTGTCGGACAGAACTTCCAATTAATTTGCTTCCCTTTCATTCAACTCTTATGCAAAAATCAGACTGCTATTTATCACCAACATAATTTCTGTCATTTAACATGTTCTACGTGTCTGACTTATTAAAATGCTCAGTTGGTACCAGTCTGATTTTTCCATGAGAGTTTAATGAGTGAGTAAACAATAAATTGAAAGTTCTGTCCGACAAAATACATGTGACAGTTTTCGTAGTCTGACGTTTCAAATGTTTAACCTGTTACCACAATTAAAACTTCACATATTCCAGTGTTCCCATACATCCAAGTTTATCCGACTAGACATCGTTAACCTATTAACAAATTTTCAGCTTGCTATTATACAACTTTTTTGGTACGCGGGATCCAGGCCTAATGCACTAGGATTTCAAAAAAGTTTGATGCAAAAGCTTAGAAGGGGGTCTGGCGCCTTTGTTTAGAGATTGGGTTGGCGCCTTTTTTAGAATTTGGGTTGGCGCCTTTTTTAGGAGCCAGTCCGGCCCTGGTGACGCATGTCAAAATTCTCAATGTATTTTAATTGTATTCATTTATTTTTTCGAATCCTGAGAAAGCTAATAAATATTTTTGAAAAATTTAAACACAGAATGAAAGACTACATTATTACCGAGGGCTGAAAGTCCCTGAAAACTTCTATAATATTTATTTTAATAAGTTACAGGGCTGAAAATAAAAAAAAAGTGTGATATTTAATTTCAAATATTTCATTCAATAGAAACTGCTTGTTTATTCTAAGGGGCTTTCCGCCCTCGGTAATAAAATGTAATCTTTCATCCTGCGTTTAAATTTTTCTAAAATACTTATTAGTTTTTTCATGAATCAGTTGTTTGTTGTTTGTTTATTTTATTATTTGTCTGTCATAATAAATATAATGTCAGATCAATCAAATACACTGTTCAACATGATGAAATCTTACTAAGAGTCGTATCAGTTTTTTTAGGAACCGGCTGTACATGCAAAAGAGTGTATGTATATTTCAAAAATCTGACGATTTGAGCAGGGCGTAAGGAAATGGGCGAGTCAAAACGTTTCACAAAAAAAACGAATATATCGCGAAATGAACGTCAGATCGAAAAAATAAAAAATAAGTCTTCAATATTTTTCAAAAATCTATCGAATGGTACTAAACATGACCACTCACAGAGAGGGGTGGGTGGTAAATTTAAAATTTTAAATACAAACCCCGCGATATTTCGCAAAATAAACATCAAATCGAAAAACTGCACAAGACACTATCAAAATGTTTTAAAAAAATCTATCGAATGGTACCAAACACTACCCCCACGGATGTGGGGTGGGTGGTTACTTTAAAATCTTAAAATGGACCCCCAAACTTTTATTGCAGATTTGGATTCTTTACGTAAAAATATGCAACTTTTATTCAAAACATTTTTTAGAATTAATGAGAGACGTTGCTATAATCGGAAAAAACGATTGTTGGAAATGGAAAATTAAATTAAAAAATGGAAAGCGCCCCCTAAAATGTAAAATTTTACTAAACTTTTTTTGATTTTAGGACCTAATATTCGCAACCTAATAGGTCCCCATAACGCTCGAGTGACTGCAAATTTAGCATACTTTGCTCAGCTACCATTATATTAGTTCTTTATAAAAATGTTCTAAATACTATCAAAAATCAGAAGTAAAAAATAATTTACAATAACACACAGATATAATTTTACAATATTCAGAAGATTGCTCTTTTTGTTTTTTGTTTAGTTTTTAAAATAATTTTGGACTTCTTAAAATCAGTTTATTCAAACACCAACTCGTTTACAATACTTTAACACAATGACAACTATAAACTTCAAAAACTCAGGTACTACTGCAATTTGAAACGTCAATTTCCTATGTTGATAAAGTGATAAGCGCGCTAATAACCATCAAAATAGCACAAAAGATGGAAAACATATTCAGTTGTGAGACAAAATGAAATGAAACTAGTCGAGCTAGAAAATTTAGCGATGTTAACCTAAAAATTTACATTTCCCACCTTTAGACGTATTGGACGAGTTTAGCAACTGCCACTGTCACAGTGACAGTTTTAGTTGATATACTCATCTGATACGTGTAAAGGTGGGAAACAATCAATATAATGTGATGTGAATTTATATGTTAATACCGCTAAATGTCCCAGCTCGACTAGTTTCATTTCTTTTTATCTCACAACTTAATACGTTTTCCATCTTTTGCGCTATTTTGCCGGTTATTGGCACGCTCATGACTGTAATATATATTTTCTGACGTTCCAGATTAGACATATAGGGGATTTTCGAAGACATCTTTAATATTCTAGAATTTTAATACTTCTTATTTTTCAAGGGGCTGTCTGTGTGGGATAAATCTAATGGAACTGTTGTAACACTGATCTTTCTTTTATAGTTATTCGCCTCAATCAACTGGACCATCAGGTAGCGACTGAAACTAACAGGGTGGATTTTATGTTGCTAATCTCCTCTCAAGAGGATTGAGGCATTCGAGATGTGGTGTTACAGGAGAATGTGGAAAATACCCTTGACAGAAAGAGTAACAAATCAAGATGTTTTACTGAAGATGGGGAAGGAATGCGAAGTTATAAAAACCATACAAATGAAAAACTGGAGTATCCAGGCGACATAATGAGAGGAGAAAATTACTCTCTGCTAAGACTCACAATCTAAGGAAAAATCTCGAGAAAGAGAAATGTGGGACGTAGGAGGATTTCCTGGTTGCGAAATTTAAGGGAGTGGTATGGGTGCAGTTCAATACAGTTCTTCAGAGCTGCAGCCAACAAAGTTAAGATTGCTGTGATGGTAGCCAACCTCCGATAGGAGACGGTACTGCAAGAAGAAGAATCTTTCGATATAAACTACTTTGGGTTTACTTCTAGCAGCTGAAAACTGGATGCAGTAGATTAGATCGTCTATTTTCGGCAGGACGTTGTACGGGTCCTTCCAGTTTCGGTGAAGTTTCGGGGAAAGTCCTTTCTTACATTTGGGATTGTATTACTGGGTCAGCTCTTTGGAAAGTTGTTACAGTAGGATGCATGTCTATTATAGCATACATTAGACCATCTATTTTCTACAGGGCGTTGTACGGGCCCATCAAGTTTCGTTGAAGTTTCGGACAAAGGCTCTTCTTACATTTAACATTGTATAACCTTAATAAGTCAGCTATTTGGACAGTTGTTCCGGTAGCATGCATGTCTATTATACCATAGATTAGATCGTCTATTTTCTTCAAGACGTTGTACAGGTCTTTCCAGTTTCGTTATAGTTTCGGGCAAAGTCCTTTCTTACATTTGGGATTGTGTAGGTAACCTTACTGGGTCAAGTCTTTGGAAAGTTGTTGGGGTGGCATTCATGTCTAACCTGGATTTGTCACTTTGAAGCTTTTACGACCAAATTCGAAGACTTCTTCCAATCTGTCTTTCAAATTTTTGATGTACGTCATGTATGAACGTTCTTCTTCACAGGGAGGAAATCATCCGAACATAAGATCTTAAAGAAGTTTTTTATTTCTCTTTTGGTGATCATCTTCGACGGAAAATAACCAGTTCCTTTATGTTCAGAACTTCTCTAGTCAAACAGGAATATATCCAATCCTGTTACTCCGTGAAGGAGCATAGGGCATCCACGAAGCTTCTCCATTTCGCTCTATTTCTGGCCATGGCTGCTATTTCTTCCCTGGTTTTCTTCATACTTTTGTAGTTTTCTTCAGTGGTTCTCCTCCCTGTTTTGGTCGGGCGTCCTCTGCTTCTTCGTCCTACTGCACTCCATTTGACTGCTTGTTTTGTTATGTCTGCATTTTCTTTCCTCAGGGTGTGTCCCAGCAAGTTCCAACTTTTCCTTTTTATTGTTGTTCTGATGGGTTCTTGTTTGGTTTTCCTTCATAGTGCTACATTTGTTATGGTATTGGGCCAATATACCTTTAGAACTTGTAGACATCTATTTATAAAAACTTGGATTTTATTTACATTTCCGTCAGTTATTGCCCATGTTTCACTCCTGTTTCACAAACAGGAATAGAGGAATTAAATTATTCCAATCTTTCTGATGATCAGTGACAAACATTGAAAGGTAACAGTTCTATTATGGCTTTCAACCATTTCTTCTGACTTCGACGAAAAGGAATATTTCGAGTTGTAGTTCGAGTAGTTCGAGCGTTCGATTTTTATTAATTCTTGACATAATTCTGCTGTAGTTTAGTTTTTTTTTAAATTGGTTTCTTCCTGGTTTATATAACCGGAGACTAGTCAAGTCGATTTTATATACATCAACATATTCTCATACAGTTGACAGGTTGTCTGACAGCCATCTCTTAGTATCTTAAAATATATGTATTTATTTTGGTCTGGTACCCCTTGATCTAGGATTTTCCCTTACGTACGTCTTCCCTATCGTACTATATTCTTTATTTTTTAGTTATTTTTAATGATCTCTTAAAATAAAATCTTCTTAACAATCTTGATGCACGCCACTGCCTAGTATTATAATCACTCGCATTTTCGTGGTAGTAAGATATACTTTTGTTTATTCTCACTGAAGGTGGAGATGTCCAAAAAACCGCAGTTTGCAACCGTCATTAACAGTTTGCATAAATAGCAACTTTATTCAAACCCACCAATTAAATTAATGCCTTAAAAATTAAAAATAAACACAGTCGAAATTTCTTCCTTAGTAAGATATTCAATTTGTCGGTCCAAAGACAGAAGACAAATTTGAGTTTCTCACGAAACCATAAAAATTCAATTTTGTGTGTTTTAAATAAACCTGGAAACATGAATTTAAAAGAAATATGATTAATCTGAAAATTATAAAAAAATATGTATGTATTAAAAGTTGAGTTTTTTAGATAATAGTTTTAATAAGTGAACGCTTCAGATAAAATGCCTGAGTTGAGTTCCTTAAAAATTTTGATGGTGGCGCTAACAAAATTTTAAATAATTTATTCAATGTTGTTTACTCAAAGGAAATTACTATAGAATATTGTTATTTTTATTATTAAATCTTTGCTAAAGTCAACTATGAAGCAAGTAAAAATTAGAGAGGATTGAGACGAGAAATAGAACTCCAATTGCAGAAGAGTTGCATTTACTTATGGTAGATCTAATGAAGGCATAATATATTAATATGTTAATATATTATATGACATGGTACCCATTAATAGACTAAGTATGGGAGGTAATAGAAAAAACCAGCAAAATCGTCTATTATAGGCACGGTCAGAATGACAATAGAAACATTTGACATTTGACATTTGACATCCAAAATTAAATTTGGAAATAAAATGACAAAAGGTTTCCTAATTACTAATGGTAGGGGAACCCAAGCGGGGATTTTTGCAGTAACTCGAGCGCGTCAGGTTATCATATGGGGAGAACCCTGGTACCCTATAGATGTACCTCTCCTATATATTGGCTCTAAACACAGGGGAGTTCGTTAAGGGCGGGGGGGAGTCACAAGGTTACACAAGAAAAAAGCGAATATTTCGCGAAATGAACATCAGATCGAAAAACTAAAAAATAAACTTATTCAATATGTTTGAAAAATTTATCGAATGGCACCAAACACGACCCCCCACGGATGTGGGGTGGGGGGTTACTTTAAAATTTTAAATAAGAGCCCCCATTTTTTATTGCAGATTCGGATTCCTTACGTAAAAATAAGTAAATTTTATTTGAAACATTTTTTCGAATTATGGATAGATGGCGCTATAATCGGAAAAAACGATTTTTGAAAATGGAAAATTAAATTCAAAATGGAAAGTCACCACTAAAATGGGAAACTTTACTTAACTTTTTTTGGTTTTAGAACATAGTCTTCACAACCCAATAGGTCCCCAAAGCGCTCGAGTGACTGCACATTTAGCATACTTTCCTCCCCTACTATAAAGGACTAAGGCAAGGATGCTATATAATGTCAGTATTTTTCATACAATATAAATTGATGAAGCCCTGAGACAGTGAAAAAAGAAGTGCAATGGAATGGGACTACCCATAAGAGATACTCTACACGCTCCACTATTATATGCAGATGACTAAAATTGTAATTGCACAGACCAAGAAATATCTGGAATATATGGCAAGGAAACTAATAATTAAAGGAATATAGACAATGGAACCTGAAGTTAAACACCAAAAAACACAATCTGTATATAGGAAGGGAAGAAAAGGAGAACCCGAACCTGAAACTGAAATGTACCTATATCTGGGAATAAAACTAACGAGTACAGGTCGAAACGAAGAGGGTATTAAAGAAAGGATGGTATAAAGAAGAGAGGTGGTAGGATCCCTGAATGCGGTACTGTGACAAAAAATATAAGAACAGAAAACAAAAACTAAAAAAAAAACAAAATAAAACAAAAGATAATTTAGAATACAATATTAATTAAGAGGAAGTAGTAGCGATCAACAGGTAGCGAAAACGCGTTCCAAGATTGCGGCTGTAGTTTTGAATATTTTTTTGAGATATTTGGCACACGTATTCGTAATATAATAAAGAATGGCGGTACAGAGCCCAATTTGAAAAATATATTAATATGTGGAAATTACTCTGTAATTAAATACAATATTAAAAAAACGAGCATGTATCGCCATTAAGAAGAACAAAAAAATACACTTTCTTCAAATAAACTTTTTTATCCGACGCCTAGATTTTGTGTCATTTCGGAACTACTAATGAAATGAAAAATTTTAGTAGTTCCAAAATGACACAAAATCTAGGCATCGGATAAAAAAGTTTATTTGAAGAAAGTGTATTTTTTTGTTCTTCTTAATGGCGGTACAGGCTCGTTTTTTTAATATTGTATTTAATTACAGAGTAATTTCCACATATTAATATATTTTTCAAATTGGGCTCTGTACCGCCATTCTTTATTATAGCCGTAATCTTGGAACTCGATTTTGCTACCTGTTGATCGCTACTGTTTCCTCTTAAAACCATTAGGTACTAACCTAGGGAGCTGAAGTCTGGCAATTAACCAAAAAGTACAAGGCTAAGTTAATAGCTAATGAGATGGATTTTAGGTCAGCAAGAAGATCTATGTAGACTAGAACAGAAACGACGACATTAGGTAACAAATGGGAACAAAAAAAACAATCATAGATAACATCTAATGGTATAGGGGAGCCAAAGTGGGGATTTTTGCAGTTACTCGAGCGCGTCAGATTATCACATGGGGAGAAACCTTGTACCCTGTAAATCTACCTCTACTATTATTGGCTCTTAATAAATGGGAGTTCGTTAAGGGGGGTCCGAAAAAAAATCTATTCTTAGAAAAACTCGAAATTACCAGATTAAGATAAGGTAAGTAAGTACATGCAAAAGAGTGTATATTTCAAATATCTGACGATTTAAGCGGGGCGTAAGAAAATGGGCGAGTCACAAAATTTTACAAAAAAAAGCGAATATTTCGCGAAATTAACGTCAGATCGAAAAACTAAAAAATACGTGTTCAATATTTTTCAAAAATCTTTCGAATGATATCAAACACGACCCCCACGTTGGGGGTGGGGGGAAATTTTAAAATTTTAAATACGAACCCCGCGATCTTTCGCGAAATGAATATCAGATCAAAAAACTACAAAATACACGTATTAAATATTTGGAAAAATCTATCGAACGGCATCAAACACGACCCCCCATGGAGACGGGGTTGGGGGTACCTTAAAATCTTAAATAGGAGCCTCCAATTTTTATTGCAGATTTGGATTCTTTACGTAAAAATAAGCAACTTTTATTCGAGACATTTTTTCGAATTATGGATAGATGGCACCATAATCGGAAAAAACGATTGTTGGAAATGGAAAATTAAATTAAAAAATGGAAAGTCCCCACTTTATGGAAAACTTTACTTAACTGTTTTTAATTTTAGGATCTACTCTTCACAACCCAATCGGTCCCCATAATGCTCGAGTAACTGCAAAAGCATACTTTCTTCTCCTAGTATAAATGAAACAGTTAGTACGGTAGCGACACGTAAGACGAAGGGAAGAAAGAATCCCCAAAAAGTATTAGAACAAACCCCCACAGAAAAGGGAAAACGAGGAAGACCAACAACCACTTTAATAAAAGGTATCTCCAAGGCGATGTCGGAAATATAATTAAGAGAAGACTGCCACAATAGAAACGAGTGGCGATTCGAATGGAAAGGCGTATAACGCTATAAAATCGGTTTATATAGTAGAACTCAAATACTACATTCAATTCAATATTGTATGTAGATGTCCTACCCATCTTATACGAATTGTCTTCATGTATCGTAGTATGTTTCCATCTCCATAGAGTGCTTGGAGTTCCTGGGTCGTGTCTTCGTCTCAACTATCCTGTTATCTCTAAGTCTTACTTCCGTATGTTATTATGTGGCGAATTATAGTTTTATATAGGTATGTACTTTTGTTTTAGCGTTTTTTTAAGTAGCATCGATAGGGAGTAATATGCTCTCTTCTGAGATATACAGGGTGAGTCATGAGGAACTGTACATACTCCTACTTCGTATAGAGGCTCCTATGGGGAATAACAAATGACCAAATATGATTAAAAAGTGTCTTCTCCCCTTGTTTAATAATATGCAGGGCGAGTTTCGCATTTTGACAGAAATTTATATTCGTCATAATTTTTGAAAGGTCAGATCGATGTGTCTCTTATTTTGGTCAATCGTTAAACTATTACCACCTAATCAACTGATTTATTCAAACTAGAAAAAAATCAGGTCCGGCTTTAAAAAATTAGTTCGTTTGGGTCTGAAAAAAACTTTCACCCTGTATATGCTTTTTGAAAATTCTAATATTAGTTTTACAAATAAGACAAATAGGAAATTAAAATGACATATTTATTTTTTTCCCCACAGAATTACTTAATTTTTTATAAAAAAATCTTTAACTATGAATTAAGAATTTGGTAAAGTGAACCATAGATTAAAAAAAATTAACTTTTATTACAAAAATTAATTTTTTTAAACAAATATTTTATTTATATTACCACCAATATATATTTATCAACTGATTTATTCAAACTAAAAAAAATCAGGTGTGGTTTTAAAAAATTATTTCGTTTGGGTCTTAGAAAAAATTTCACCCTGTATACGCTTTTTGAAAACTCTAATATGAATTTTACAAATTAGACAAATAGGCAATTAAAATGGCATATTTATTTTTTTCCCATACGATTACTTAATTTTTTATTAAAAAATCAAATTTGTCAAAATCGCAATTTTACCATAAAAATAAAAAATTAAACAACGTTTTTCTTAAAATTAAAAGTTTCACCATTTTTTTTTCTATAACACTTCTCTTTGGACTCTATAGTTTAACATAGACGTGATCAAATAGATAACTTCTAAATTTTTTCACTTAATTTTTGCGATTTAACTTTGCAATTCACGAATCTGCACCTTATATTTTTAAAAATTCATAACTTTTACGAGAAGAAGACTGAAAGTCTACAACAAAATTGTCGTAGTCTTCACAATGGTAAGAGATATGTGCTGTAAAAATTTCAGAAAAAAAAATTAAAATGGAACGTTGTAGTGAGTTAAACCGTGATTTCATCTTTTTTTTTTTTCATTTTTAGGTTAAAATTCCGATTTTGACAAATTTTATTTTTTAATAAAAAATTAAGTAATCGTGTGGGGAAAAAATAAATATGCCATTTTAATTGCCTATTTGTCTAATTTGTAAAATTCATATTAGAGTTTTCCAAAAACGTATACAGGGTGAAATTTTTTCTAAGACCAAAACGAAATAGTTTTTTTTTAAATCCGGCCTGAATTTTTTCTAGTTTGAATAAATCAGTTGATTGGGTGGTAACATAAATTAAGTATTTGTTAAAAAAAAAAATGTTGTAATAAAAGTAAATTTTTTTTAATCTACGGTTCACTTTACCAAACTTTTAATTATTATTCATAGTCAAATTTGATTTTTGAAGTTATACTTCTTTACCGGCGATAGAGGGTGATTTTTTTATATGTTAAAACCTATCAGCCCGGCGCATGCGCATTATAACTTTGTTCTGATTGGATGTTCAAATGACATGTCAAAAATTATCCGATATGGCAGCTGTGGTTTGGAGGTAAAGGTAAAGGTAACCAAATGTATAATATATTAGTTTTCTTGTTGTGAGGACAGAAACAAAAAAGTTTATAATATTGTAGTGACTTTTAAATAGTTTTTAAAAGCAACAGGTACGTAATAATTGTTAATGTATCATGGGTATAAACCTACCTATTTGATGTGCCAAAATACATAGTATGTAATACTTTTATTTATATAATTTGATTACCATCAAAATTTCTATCAATATTCACCTAATATATTATTTCTTACTCTATGTTTTGTTGTATTTTTTCCATTCTAAATCATTTCAATTCAAAATTAAAATAATTTGATCAAAATTTTCAAAATATCACAAGTTTAATCCGTTTAGTTAGTCGATCTTCGTATATAATGACACATAGTGTCTGTGGCTAAGCGGAGAAGGCGAATGAATTCCAATACCAACCGCTCTTATCAGCGCTGGTTCGAGTCGCAATAGAAACTTTCTTTTTTGTTTTTTTTTTAATACATTTTACGATTGTAAGTATATTTGTTATATAATTGTATTTTCAGAAAATACGTATTTAGTTAAAAAAATTTTCGACAATTAATGTTCAGACATCATTTGTGGCTTGTTTAATGTGTTTGTGTGTGTTTTATTCTTTTATTATTTTAATTTTTGGCACTGTTCTAATAAAAATATTTGAGAAGTAGTAAGTATAAATTAGTTTAATATTTAAACAAAATATAAATAAAAAGTATATTAATTTCGTTTAAATCATATAATAGAAGTATAACTTCTTACGTGCGTACAAAGTACACACACATTCTTTTTTTTATAAAAAATCAAGTAATCATGTGGGGAAAAAATAAATATTGCATTTTAATTGCCTATTTGTCTAATTTGTAATATTCATATTAGAGTTTTCAAGAAGCGTATACAGGGTGAAATTTTTTCTAAGACCCAAACGAACTAATTTTTTAAAGCCGGACCTGATTTTTTCTAGTTTGAATAAATCAGTTGATTGGGTGGTAACATAAATCAAATATTTGTTAAAAAAATATTAATTTTTGTAATAAAAATTATTTTTTTAAAATCTATGGTTTACTTTACCAAACTTTTAATTCATAGTCAAATTTGATTTTTTTTATAAAAAATTAAGTAATCGTGTGGGGAAAAATAAATATGCCATTTTAATTGTCTGTTTGTCTAATTTGTAAAATTCATATTAGAGTTTTCAAAAAGCGTATACAGGGTGAAATTTTTTCTAAGACCCAAACGAACTAATTTTTTAAAGCCGGACCTGATTTTTTTCTAGTTTGAATAAATCAGTTGATTAGGTGGTAATAGTGTAACGATTGACCAAAATAAGAGACACATAGATGTGACCGTTCAAAAATTATGACGAATATAAATTTCTGTCAAAATGCGAAACTCGACCTGTATATTATTAAACAAGGGGAGCAGACACTTTTTAATGGTCGTTTGTTATTCCCCATAGGAGCCTCTATACGAGGTAGGAGTGTGTACAGTTCCTCATGACTCACCCTGTATGTGGTTATTCTAGCTGTTACATCTTTTTCATAACTGGTTTCGGCAGTTATCAAATGAAATATATGTACCGTAGTAAATTATCCAAATAGCCAATGAAAGAGAGGTATATGTATTTAGATATTCCACAAAAATTAAAATTACATATTTGGTTTCAGTCTAAGAAAAAAATTTTAATTTTAAAATTTGTATTTTGAAAAAACTATGCCATTCTAAGCTTCAAAGAATGTACCGGGTGTCCCAATAAGAATGGCTCTCGGCCATATTTCAGGAACCGTTTATAGTACAGCTTTGGGAAAAAAAATTTATAACAAAAGTTGCCTCGAGAAAAGCCTGGAAATTATTTTCATATTTGTAAGTCCACCGCTAGAGGGCGTAATTGAATATCAAAAATTTAAAAATCAAAATTTTACAAAATTTACATAATGAAAGGGCACTGAAAATCCGATCATCGTATTATTCGCAAAATTCTGCGAATATTTGATTTCACAAGTGTAACTCTACCTTTGCAAATAAGAGATGGGGGTGAGTGGGAACCTTGTTATGAAAAATGGCTGTAAGTCCGGTTCTGCTTAATCGATTTTTGCAAACTTGGTCTCGTTGAAAACAGATCTTTTTCGTTAATGTAAAAGTTATAATTACGAAACAGTCTAGTAAGTATTATGCCAGCTAGGGGGCGCTATTTTATGTTTTTCAGAAATCTAGTTTTCTTTGGAAAATATTAAATACAAGTATGCACTTTTAACCCTGTATTACAAAATTAGACCAAATTATCAACAGAATATCGAAAACCGCATGTCGATACCTTGTTTATATCTCAAGATATCTTAAGAGATGTATAAATTGTAAACAAACTGATTAGGTATGTCACCGGTAAACAAAGTTAAGGAAATCAAAGTGAAAATAGGTAGTGTGCTATGGAAACAAATGAGAGCGGGGCACTTGCGGAGTGCCGATAGAAGTGAATATTTCTCATAGATTCAATTATATTCGGTTCGATTCAATTCGATTCCATTTAATTGGATTTAATTTTATTTATTATAATTATGCTTATAATTTAATATATTTAAAATCTACCCAATTTAATACATAATATATATGGTTTGTCAAACGTAGGAAAGAGTTTGAAAATCTTACAATCGCCTAAATTTTTAAACTTTTTGCTACGTTTGACAAATTGTAAGTGATTTTAACCATTAATTTTAGAATTAACAAACTTTCAAAAGAAGTTTTACTTCAAATTTGATAGTGAATTTAATTATTATTATATAAAATGAATAGGATGTTTAAAAATACAATTTAAGGATAAGTAGGTTGAAAGGAACAATGTAATCAACAAATTTAAAAAAGTCACTTTTGTATAACCGCCTCCCCTTTAATGAGAGTATCTGAAAATAAATGAACTCTTCCATGCAAATTTACACGAAGTATTTACTATACTTCATCCAGTAATAACATTTTTAAATTAAAAAATATCGGTTACATTATTAAGAAAAATAATAATTTAAAGTTTTATGTATCTTTATATCTTATTAATCCTAATTTTAACGGTAAAATCACTAGTATATAATATTGTGTATTAAATTAGGTATATATTATATATTTATATTAAAATATAGATATAATATATATTAAAATTAAATCTAATCGAATGGAATCTAATTGAATCAAACGAATATAATCGAATCTATAATAAGTATTCACTTCTGTCGGCATTCCACAAGTGTCACGCTTTAATTTTTTTCCACAGCACACTACTTGTTTCCACTTTGATTTCCGTAAATTCGTTTACAGGAGACATCATCAGTTATGTTTAAAAATTAACACGTTTCTTAAGATATCTCGAGATAGAAAAAAGGTATCGACATGCAGTTTTCGATATTCTGTTGATAATTTGGTCTAATTTTGTAATACCGGGTTAAAAGTGCATACTTGTTTTTAATATTTTCCAAAGAAAACTAGATTTCTGAAAAACATAAAATAGCGCCCCCTAGCTGGCATATTACTTATTACCCTGTTTCGTAATTATAACTCTTATATTAACGAAAAAGATCTGTTTTTAACGATACCAAGTTTTCAAAAATCGATTAAGCAGAACCGGACTTACAGCCATTTTTCATAACAAGGTTCCCACTCACCCCCACCTCTTATTTGCAAAGGTAGAGTTACACTTGTGAAATCAAATATTCGCAGAATTTTGCGAAGAAGACGATGATTGGATTTTCAGTGCCCTTTCATTATGTAAATTTTGTAAAAATTTTATTTTTAAATTTTTGACATTCAATTACGCCCTCTAGCGGTGGACTGACAAATATGAAAATAATTTCCAGGCTTTTCTCGAGGTAACTTTTGTTATAAAATTTTTTCCCCAAAGCTGTATTATAAACGGTTCCTGAGATATGGCCGAGAGCCATTCTTATTTTGACACCCGGTACATATATACTGTATTTCATGTTAAAACTGGCAGATCAGGCGGTATCTGTTTTGGGTTGGGTAAATTATATAATACGATCCTATTAATTTGCTTTAATCGCATCGAAATAGTATAATTTCACTATGCGGACGCTTCAAAAGGTAGAATATTTTTTTATTTGAAAAATGGTAAAGAAAATTAGAAAAGAAAATCAATTTTTTCTTATTTTCTGTACTTTATCTCAGCAGCTATAGATTTTACAAATTTTGTTAAGACAATGCACTTACCGACCTTTCTTCATCAAATCAAAAATTATGTCTCTACTTACTCTGTTGATATATCAAGTTCTGACTGAAATTCACAGAAAACGGGCCCATTGAATAAAGCAGACTGATGTTCACATTCACAATATGCAAAACTCTCACTTTACGAACAAATCACTGTAGATTGCATCTTTCAGATAAAAATTGTCTTAACTATAACTCTTGCAAGATTTTACCAAAAACTATTAAACAGCTAAACTGTAAAAGTTTCGAAAAAATTATAAAAAATATCTCCTAAAACATGGCTTTTACTGCTAAGAAGAATATAATGATTCATTGCAGAACACCCACTAAACTACTTACCGTGACTTTGCCACAAACTATTTTCTGTTAATATAATCTATGTTCTTGTTTACGATATTTATTTATAATTTTATATTACTATTTTATATACTTTGTATTTTTGACTTGCTACAAACAATATTTTTATTGTAAAGTAGTTAAATATATCTATCTATCTATCTATATATCTCTCTGCTCATCTGAGTGTAAGTTCAGTAATTGGACAAGATGGAGCGGTATTTAAAATTCTACCACATCAAGTAGAATTTTACCTCTATTATCTGAGTCGTATGTGGCTGTGAAATCCACGAATATGTGGTGGGTATCGACGCTGAACTCTATTGCTTAAAGAAGCAGCTGAAGACAACTTGCACCACTGTTTTTTACGTTGTCGTAATAAAGATTGCACATTATACCCAAGAAATAAAATAATAAATAATTTGTTTAAAACGTGCACATTTTATGTCGGACACGAGCTGTAAGTAAAAATGTAATTGGTATAATTTACTTGCTGACAAAATTTATAACTCAATTGAAAATTAACGAAGCCATCTTATTTTTTGCAAATTATGATGTGAACATAATTTTAATAACAAGAAGCAAAAGTGAAAACCAGAAAGGAAAACTGATCTTTGTGGAAGATTAAATGAAAGTTAATGAGACAAGATGTCGACGTTTAAAGTCCAAATATTACCATAGTGACACTACTTGTGTCCTTGCTGTAATATTACCCAAAAATTGATGTCGATTTATTGATCGAGAAAGTTAATTTTTACTGTATGCAGCTACAAAAAAATATCTACTTTAATCATAATTATTATAAATTATATAGGTAAAGTGTCTGGTTACATGTGAGAGACATATAAGGAAATTAAAGCACCCGATACGGATCTACAAATTTTTAAGCGACGTATCGTTTAAATAATTGTAATATTAACACTCATTTTATGAGTCGAAGAACTGGGTCTATCAGATAATTGAGTTGAAAAAGTTGCCTGCAAACCTTGGTGTAATTTATTATTCATATTAAATTTTTTAAGTACAATTTTGTGAATAAAACACCATTGTCCACGCGGTATAAGATGCTATCTTTTTTTTACTTTAATCTTGATAATTAATTTAAAATTGATAATTTCACTATGAGAACCCTCTTCAAAAGATGGGCTAAATTTTGTATTAAACAGTTTGTAAAAAAATTGAAAAATTATTCTAATTTTTTTTCTTTTTTTAAACAAGAAAATTTCAAAATTTATCCAGATTTTTCTATTTATTGTAAAAAATACAACACACAATTTTCAGCACAATCCATTAAGTAATCTTCGCAGAATTATTATGTAATTTACATTTTTGAAAAGAAATTATTAATTTTCAAAATAGCCAACAAAACAAGTTTCAAATACTATATTATATTTCGAATACTATACAGGGTGGGCCAAAGAAAATAGCCCGCTTCAATATTTGGCAGTAAGTAGTTATCAGATTTTAAGGAAATGTTGATTTTTGTTTTTATATTGCATTTTTTTGGCACATATTTCATAGTGACGCCATCCGTCTAAGCGTGATGACGTAATCGATGTTTTTTTTTTAAATGGGAATAGGGGTTTGTGGGGTTAAATAATATATTAATGTCCGGCTGATCTATTATTTGACAAATAATGACATTATTTCGAAGTCTATTCAGTACGATATAAAGCCCAAGGGGGTGTTATTGAAAAATAACGCCCTAGGGCCTATTAAATTTAAATAACGAATTAAATACTGTCAAGTTGACAAATAATACTCTAAGTAAAACTATGGTTACCACAATTACATTACGACTATTTCTGGTAAATGTACTTATTTGAAAATTAATTAATTCAAAATTCATTAAAATTTTTTGCATATAAAGAATAATTTAGTCGGATATTAAACGTTGAAGGCACCACGGGTATTATAATAATAACGCTTTCGGTCAACGTATATACCTCGGGCCGAAGGCCCTCTGTCTATACACCATTCAACTCAAGCGTTATTATCCTTATAATACCCTTGGTACTTTAATAACTATTACACACATTAATATACTTTTTGCACTTTCTTCATAAAAATCGATCTGTTTCGGCATTTCCTTAAAAACTAATAACTACTGCCAAATATCGAGGTGGACTATTTTCTTTGGCCCACCCTATATAAATGTTTAAATATAAAAGGGCATTGAAGCTCTAAAATACATATCAATTCATTGAAATCCATTAGTTAGGTTTTTAATATAAGTACATGACGTTTACTTGACGTTTAATTTTTGGTGTTATATCTCAGATTTTTTTATACAGTGATGAGTGCGCTAACAACCGGCTTCTTCTTCTTCTTGTAGTTCCTTCTCCTATCGGAGGTTGGCTATCATCACAGCTATCCGTACCTTATTGGCGGCTGCTCTGAAACGATCAACTGAGCTGCAACTATACCACTCACTCTCTTTAAGTTTCTCAGCCAGGAAATTCTTTTTCTGTCTATGGATCTTTTAGCCTTTATTTTACCTTGCATTATGAGCCTTAATATCTCATATTTCGCACCTCTGCCTAAATATTCCAGCTTCCTTGTTTTGATGTTCTTTATCACCTCGCAATCCTTATGCAGCCTTCTTAACACTTCTGCATTTGTAACTCGTTGGATCCATGGCATTTTTAAAATCCTTCTATAGCACCACATCTCAAAGGCTTCCAACTCCTTTATATTTTCTACTTTTAGTGTCCAGCTTTCCACTCCATACAACAAAGTCGAAAACACGTAGCATCTTAAGGCTCTTATCCTCAGCTCCAGAGGAAGGTTTGATTAACAAACATATTTTTCATTTTTATAAACGCTTGTCTTGCAATTTCAATGCGTGTCCTGATTTCTCTACCCTGGTCATTGTTTTCATTTGCCCAGGTTCCCAGATATTTGTAGTTATTCACTTTTTCTACTTGTTTTCCCTCGATATCCAACCTTCCTCCTTTATGTTGCTTAGAAATAATCATGAACTTGGTTTTCTTAACGTTCATTTGTAGTCCATAGTCCATACTGACTGGATGTAATCTATTTACTAATAGTTGCAGTGCATCTAGACTGTCTGCAAAAATAGCGGTGTCGTCTGCGATTCTTATGTTGTTCAAGATTTTTCCGTTTATTGATATTCCCTGTCCTTCCTCTGATATTGCTTCCTTAAAAATAGCTTAGCTGTACAGATTGAATAACAATGGAGACAACACGCAACCCTGTCTTACACCTCTCTTGATCTCTATGGCCTTTGTCTCGACATTTTCGATTTTAACCGTTGCTTTTTGATTCCAGTACAGATTGACAATAACCCGTATATCTCGACTGTCCACATTATTCTCTTTTAAAAGTTTTATGAGTTTTTGATGTCGTACTCTATCAAAAGCCTTTTGATAATCTATAAAGCAGACATAAAGATCTTGGTTCATATCTAGTCGTCTTTGTGCGAGAACGTTAAAAGCGAACAGAGCATCTCTCGTTCCTAGTCCTCCTCTGAAACCAAACTGGGTGTCATCTATATCTTCCTCTATTTTTTTGTATAGTCTTCCATGTATTATTTTGAGGAATATCTTAAGTGTGTGGCTTATTAAAGAAATTGTTCTGTACTGGGAGCATTCTGCTGCATGTATTGACTTTGGTAGTGTTACAAATGTGGACAACAACCAATCCTGGGATATTACTCCTGTTGTATATACCTTGTTGAACAGATCTAAAAGTATATGCAGTGTTTCTTCGTCAATGCATTTAATTAGCTTAGTGGGTATCTGATCTGGGCCTACTGCTTTTGCGGTCTTTGCATTTCTAATTCCCTGTTCTAATTCACACATTATTATTTTCGGTCCTGTTTGTTCCTGTGGTTCTTCTTGTATCATTCTGTCATCGTCGAATAGTTTCATTATGTATTCCTGCCAAAACCTTAATTTATCTTTGATGTCTGCGATGAGTATACCGTTATCACCTTTAAGTATCCCATAGTGTACTCGCTTTTTGGTACTTGTTAGTTCTTTTATTTTTTTATGCACATTAAAGCTGTCGTATTTTCTGTCATACTCTTCTATTTCTTTGCATTGTTCTGTTAACCACTTTTCCTTGGCCTTTTTTATCTCTACTTTAATTTTATTTTGTAGTTCTTTGTATTTTGGCTCATTTCTCCCTTTGGCTTTTCTCCTCTCTTCCATTAATGCTAGAATTTCCGAAGTCATCCACTTCTGCTTTTTATTTGTCTTTACAGGATTTAAATTTTCTTCCCCAGCCTTTAGTAATGCCTTCTGTATTTTATTCCATTTTTCATTGACATCTTCTGATGTAATAGCTATTTGTATAACAAGGGAGGAAAGTGTTACTTTTCCTCCCGAGAATGAAGTTTACTGCCCGACGCGTAGCGGAGGGCAGTAATCATTCAAGGGAGGAAAAGGCACTTTACTCCCATGTTATACATATGGTTTTTCCACCTTCCTCAAATTAATAACAAGTCATTTTTCATTTTTACTTAATTTATTTATGTAACTAACCAACAAAATTTATTAAAACTAAAACTAACAAGTAGGTACAATATAACTGTCAATTGTCAAATATAAGTCAAATTATTAATGTAAACATTGTTAAATCAAAATAACAATTTACTGTTTTTTACCATTCTGCAAAATACAGGGTGTTTTATAAATAAACGTTAAAATGTATAGATACTTACGTAATAGAAAATAGATATTGTACAGGGCGTCAATAAGTTATATTTCATGAATCAAATACCATGACGTCACTTTTACTTTTCCTCCCTAGGGAGGAAAAATATTTTCCTCCCTAGGGAGGAAAAGTACAACTTTGCTCCCTACAATCAGGTCCGGAAAAGTATACTTTCGGTAGAGGTAGGTGGAAAAATTTTTTTCTTCTACTTGTGTTAGATTTGAGTTGACTTGTTGGATCATTTTTTGATGTATTTCTGTTTTTCTTAATTTCGTATAATCAAGTGATGGTTTATTTTTACGTCTTACTATCTTTTTGAGTTTCAAGTGCATTACTGCTATCAGCGGGTTATGATCTGAGTTGACATCTGCTCCGGGGTACGCCTTTACTGCTTTAATTAAATTTTTGTATCTATTTTTGACCAGTATATAGTCTATTTGATTTCTGACGATACGGTCATTGTTGTCTGTAAGAAATCTCCAAGTGTACAATCTTCTGTCGGGTAGCTGGAACATTGTGTTCATTACTGCAAAATGTTCATTTTGACAAAAATCCACGAGTCTATCCCCTCTTTCGTTTCTGACACCTAGTCCAAATTCCCCAACATATTCGTCAACTTTTCCTGTCCTGATTTTAGCATTAAAGTCCCCCATTACTATCGTAATGTCTTTTCTAATAGATCTTAAAATTGTGTCTAACTCCATGTAAAAATGTTCTATCTCCTCTTCATCCTTATCAGCTGTTGGTGCGTATATTTGAATTAAGTTAATTTGTTGTATGGTCGTCTTCGACTGAACCATTATCATTCTCTCTGAATAAGGAATGAAGCTGATCACTGATTTATTAGTTTCTCTGTCTAATAAGATTGCGACTCCATAGCGATGGGCCGGAACGTTGTTCCCAGCATAATACATCATGCCATTTTTGGTTGTAAGTTTACCGGTGTCTGGCCATTTTTTTTTTTTTTTTTTTTATTAACAAAAATCGCATCAGCCAAATTGGCTATTAGCGAAACAATAGTGGTGAACAATAATTTTTAATACATTTGTGTTTTTATATATTGTATAAAATGTTAATTGCACTTAGGAACCTCTTTAAATTTGACATATTGCACTGTAGGCCTAAAATGTCACTCAGTTTGTTTGGTATATTGTACAATATGCGCTTTGGCGTTAATGCTGCGCAATTCTCCAATAAATGTTTGATTGTTAACTTTTCTTCACAGTTGTCACATCTTGGTTCTTGTTTGTAGGAAAAAACATGACTATTAGTTAATCGCGTATGACCCAATCGGAGTCGCGTTAATATTACCTGGTCTCTCCGGCTTGTTGGTAATGTTGGCCAGGGTTTTATCGATTTTTTAATTTCGCGTAGCTTGGCCGATGACACTTTCCACTTTTCTTCCCACATATACCGCACTTTACGTTTGACCGCCGCTTTCACATCCGCACTCGTAAATGTTTCCGTACACTCCGCACTATCACTAGTTGCAGCTTCTTTTGCAGCGTTGTCTGCCTCTTCATTTCCTTGAATTCCAATATGGGATGGTATCCAGAGGAATATGATAATTTTTCCATTCAGTTGAGCGGTATGAACTTCTTGTTTTATTTTGATGACCAAAGGATTAGATGGGTAGACATATTGGATTGACTGTACCGAACTTAGAGAGTCTGTGAGTATGATATATTTGGTATTACTGGACGCATTGACAGCAAGGGTGGCCTGGTATAGAGCGTATAATTCAGCAGAGTAAATAGAGTACCCTGAAGGGAGTTTGTATTTATTTGTTGATGTTGGGGTTATGACTGCAGCACCAGTGCCTTCATTTGATTTAGATGCATCGGTGTATACTTGTGTATACTCCTTGTAATTGCGGAGTATATCATTGAAGGCGGATTTGATTAACTGTGGGTTTGTTGAATGTTTATCGAAAGAAATGAGGTGTGTTAGGCACTGAGGGTTCTTTATTTGCCACGGAGGAATTGAGGACAGTTTGGAAGGAAAGCATTCTGGGAACGCATAGTTTATTTGATTTAAGTAGCTTCTAATTCTTGCGTAGAAGGGTTTGGCCGTTCTTGGTTTATTTATGAAGAGATTTGGGAACTTTTCTGTAAAACAATTTTGTATAGTAGGGTTTTTTGAGTTACACCTGATTTTTGCGGCGTATGCTACACTTAAATAAACTCTTCTGTCTTCTAAGGAGGGTTCTCCAACTTCACAATACAGACTTTCGATTGGTGTTGTGCGAAAAGCTCCAGATATTATACGTAAAGCGAGATTGTGAAGACTGTCAAGTTTTTTCAGCAGCGTCTTAGCCGCTGTAGAATACACAGTAGACCCATAATCTAATTTTGATCTGATTAATGTTCTGTATAACATTAAAAGTGTTTGGCGATCCGCACCCCATTCTTTATTGGCCAGAGTTTTTAGAAGATTTAGTCGCTTGTGACAAGATAACATCAGATTTGTTATATGAAGTTTCCAGCTTAGGGTTTCTTCGAATGTCATGCCCAAGAACTTAATTGACGTTGCACGCTTTAGGTTTTCATCACATAGTCTTAGGTTGGGGATATTTGTGACGTTTCTCTTTGAAAACAAGATGAAGCGAGTTTTTTCAGCGGAAAAACAGAAACCTGTTTTTTGTGACCAGATTTCTAAGTCTTGTATAAAGTTCTGTGTATGACGAAATATATTTTGTATATTTTTACCTTTGCAGAAAACTACAAGATCATCTGCGTAGACTCGTGCCTTTACAGGCGATTTTAGGTTTTTGAGGATATCATTGATTGCCACTATGAAGAGAGTAGGACTTATAACCGAGCCTTGAGGGATACCATTTTCTGGATACATTATATCTGATGTTATGTTATTTGTCCCAACTCTGAAAGTTCTATTTTGAAGGAAATTTTTAATAAAGAATAGGGTGTGACCTTGAATGTTCCAACTATGTAATTTTTTTATTATATAGTCGTGCCAGGCTGTATCGAAAGCTCTTGATATGTCAAAGAAAACCGCTAGACATTTACCCCCTAGTGCGAATGCTTCAGAAATGTCACTCTCCAAATCTATGATATTATCTATAGTTGACCTTTGGTCTCTAAAACCACTTTGTTCTGGAATAATCAAATCTTGTCTCTCCAAGTGCCATCTTAGTCTATTGTTAATAATCTTTTCTAGTAACTTACACATGGCGCATGTTAAAGATATCGGTCTGTATGACTCGGGACTTGTCTTAATACTATTAGGTTTTTGTATAGGTATTACTATGGATTCATGCCATTTTTCAGGAAATTTGTGTTGAAGCCAAATAATGTTAAACAGATCTAGAAGTTGTTTGTGAGCGCTCGCTGGAAGGTGTTTAATAAAAATACTAGGAATATCGTCCGGGCCAGCGCTAGTTTCTTTAATATTTGATAATGCTTCCGTATACTCTAATTGAGAAATGGGTAAATTTAACGGTTCATCTGTGTTAGGAGTAATGCTAATTTTCTTATTTTCTTCATGTTGTTTGTAATTAATGAAAGATTTTTTATAATTAATATTACTGGATCGGTTTTTGTATGTGTTAGCAAGGATTTTAGCAATCTCAGTATTACTAGTAACTGCCTTTCCATTTCTCTCGAGGCTTTTGATATTCTGATTGCTGTTTAATCCAGATATTCTTCTGACTTTGTTCCATACTTCAGTCATGGGAGTGTTTGCATTTAACGTTGATACATATTGAGTCCATGACTGGCGTTTGGCATTTCTAGTTGTCTTCTTGGCTATTGCACGTTGTTTTGTATATTCAATTTTATTCTCGAGAGTCTTGTAGCGCTTGTATTTGTTAAAAGCTCTTTTGCTAGATTCAACTGCTGTTTTGCATTCATGGTTCCACCATGGGACGGGGTTGCGTTGTTTTATGTATGAAGTTTTTCCTATTGCTCTTTCTGCTGCTTCTGTGATAATGGTAACAATGTTCTTAAGGGTCTCGTCTATGTTTGAGGTGCTTTTAAATGTGGTCATACTGCTTTCGACTAAATTTGAAAAAAGATTCCAGTTAGGTTTTTTTAAATTCCATTTTGGGGTAAATGTCCGTCCACGTTGGTTTTTGTTGTTATGAATAAAAATTGGGTAGTGATCACTGTTATACAAGAAATCCAGCCTATCCCAGGTGAGCTGTGGGGTCAGACCTGGTTCGCATATCGTAAGGTCTATACATGAAGATTCACCGTTCTGTATATTAAATCTAGTGGGTCTGCCGTCGTTTAAGACTGAAAGGTTGGACTGTTCAAATATCTCTTCCAGCAATCTTCCTCTGGTATTTATAGTAGAAGAGCCCCATGAAAAGTTGTGAGCATTAAAATCGCCCAAAATAAGCCTGGGTTGGGGAATTTGTTGTAAGAGTTCAGTTAATGCTTCTGAGTCTACTTGCGTTGATGAAGGTAAGTATAAGTTACAAACGTAGATATTTGGACTCGAGTTAACTTTAATGCAAATTGCTTCTAGATTAGTTTGGAGAGGAACTACTGTAGTTTCAATTGACTTTTTTACAAAGATAGCTACTCCACCACTGGCTTTATCTTGGTTAGTTCTGTTTTTGCAGTAATTTTTAAATTTTTTTAAAGCTTGTATGTTTTCATTTTTGAAATTAGTCTCCTGAAGACAAATTATATCTGGATTGTGTCTGGACAGAATTATTTGGAGCATTGGAAGGTTATTATAGAAACCGTTAATGTTCCACTGCAAAATTGATGTTCCCATTTATAATAAATAAAACTGAAATTTGGGATTGTCACAGAAGTTCATGACTCTATTCTTGAGAAAACTCACTTTCAGTCTCTGATGCCTCAGTATCCGAGTAAGCCATCTGTAAATGCTTCAATAGTTTCTTTCTAATTTTTGTACATCTTGCTTTAATCGATCTTTGTTTGAAATACGGGTATATTGCTGTTAGCATTTTCACTAAAGCTTCAATTTCGCTAGTGTAGTTTTTTATGATGCTGACTGGGTCCTGTGCACCATAAACATTTTCAAATAGATCGGATATTTGATCAAAATCAAGAACAAATGAAGGGTTTTGCTCTGAGATAAATGCCTTGGTCGGTTCCATGAGTACGTGAGTTGGAGTCTTTCCCTTACTTTTCTTTGGTTTTTTAGCTGGAGCAACATTAGGTTTAACAAATGGTTCAAGACTTTGGTTTTCTGAATTAGCATCTTGCGCTAGAGGAGGTGTAACAATGTCATCCAAACTGCGTTTTGAGCTATTTTGTGTGGACTGGGTTGTATCTATATTGATAATTGGTTGTGAGGTTGGAGTTTTTGAGGGGTTGGTTGAAAGTATTTCGGAAGGTATGGGTTGCGAAGATGATTGGGAGTGGGGGTTTTGGTTATAATTTTCAGAAACTGATTCTTGGATTGTTTTGCAATTTGCTGCAGTGTGGCCTGGCCTTTTACATGAAAAACAGATCAAGGAATCTTGTGCAAAATAAATTCTATAGTTGGTGTTATCATAATTCATTAATATGGATTCAGGTATTGGGGCAAGCGGTGGTGTGATAAAGATTTGTCGTCTAAAACTATAAATGTGGTTGAATTCCGGCAAACCGGCGCTTATCTTGAGAAATGACATGGGAGACATGGGTTGAAGGCCCAATTTTTCAATTTCTTGAATTAATACAGCATGCGGTATGGAGGGACAAGCGTTTGACAGAATTAGCCTTTGTGATGGAGTGATTAGTTTGCGTGCTTGGACTTTTTGGTTATTAATTTCTATGGATCCTCCATAGTTATTCATGAAATTTTCAACGACATTTTTGTTTGCAAGGTACATACACACTCTGTTGTTAGAAAGCCTTGAGGAAAATAGGATATTTTTGGGCTCGATCAACTTTCCTAGTGAAATCAGATAATCTTGAAGTTTAAGGTTTTCAATGGATGGGAATACAATGGCTTGTTCTTTTGTTGGAAATTGTTGTTCAATCAAAGCAGTAGAATAAGTTTTAGTAGTGTTTTCCATTTGGGCGCTCCTGTAGTCAGAAGTCCCGGCAGTCGGATTTGACATATTTTATTTATTATTCAAAACTAAGTAAATCCTGAAATACGGACCTGTCTTACAACAGGTGATTTTATCATGTCGTTATAGATAACGAATAAACGTGTTTAGGGTTTTTTGTATCAAACCGACTTCTGATAAATAATAAATTCCAGTGAAATAACTTGGCTTTATATAATTTTAAAGAGTACTTACGTACAATAATTGAACGCACTATAATACACTTATATATGCGAAAATAAAAATTTTTTACTCATTAGCTACTATCTAAATAACTATTTTGTTTGGAGCTGACAAATACGCACCAACTAGTATACCTGCCAGGACCGAACTCCGTGTCTGGCCATTGTACGTCACTTACGCCCAGTATATTTATTTCCATTCTGGTCATTTCTTGTATTAAATTATCTAAATTTCCTGGCTGGTACAAGCTTCTTACATTCCATGTTGCAAGTCTTATTCGTCTACATTTGTGTGATCTTAGACGATGAATTTTATTATCCAAACGAGGATTTTGCTTGCTTTCGACCTGGAAGACCTCGACTTTTACATGATCTTTTCCTTCCCTGCCGGATCTTGGTTTCCGAATTCCATGATCAGTAACGGCTTGACTTTTTTGCGTATTTGCCATGATGATTGACTAGGGATGTTCTGTTGAAACTTTAATGCAGTGGTTTCCCGTTGCCTTCTGCATTCTTCTGCCGTTGACCAATTTATTCGTTCTTTCGCCTTTGGAGTCGATTTCTCAGCTCCAGGACAAAAGAGTGTCCTACTACCTACCGACTCATCCGCCCGAAGCCGTTGGTCAGTAAAGCAGGGGATTGCTTATACCGGCAGTCACTCGGTCCCTATCTGCGTTAGCCATCAACATTGATGTTACCCACCTTATACCACTTGGAGGTGCTGATTCGTATTTTTCCTTCATCGAGATTAAGACCTTTCGGCATTTCCTAATCTCTCCAGAGCTTTAAAAGGCTAAATAAATAAGGGCTAAAGATAAAATACCGCAAAATCCGAAAAACATTAAACGTTTTAATATAAAATGAAACTAGTAGAGGTGTGAAATTATCCATAGAAACCTATAAATTTACATTATATTAACAGTTTCCCACCTTTAGACGTATCTGAGGAGTTTGGCAACTGACTGTGACAGGAGAATTTTATAAAATTCTCTTGTGACAGTTTGACTCCGATACGTCTAAATGTCGGAAACTAGCAATACATATAACGTAAATTTATAGGTCTCTATTAATAATGTCTCACCTGTACTAGTTTCTTGTCTTTTATTTCACAACGTGTTATGTTTTCCGTCGTTTCCGTTATTTTGCCAGTTATTAACGCACTCATCACTGTGTACTTACTTTAAATAAAATATATTTTTTGAAACATCTGAATGATACTTTTGTATGACGATCTAATACCTACAAAATATTTTTACATAAACTAAAAGTCGAACAATTATGCATGCAGATTTTATGAGATCATTTTATGAGAACTTGACGGCAAACAAATTCAACAAATTTTTCCTCATATTTTAGTTATTTCGCTACCGTTATATTTGGCAGGAAAGTGCTGTTGCCAAATAAAAAACATAATTATGTATTTACCACAATAACTAATGGTTACACTGTTTCTCTTTGTCTTTAAGAGTGTGAAATAAAGATAACTATGGGTAATATAATCCTCAAAGACATATTTTCCTATAGAATGTTATGTAAGATTTTTGTTTGTTTATTTAATTTTCTTCTTCTTTTATGGCCATTGGAAGCTGTACCCATTTAGTCAGCAACATTTTTTACATTAACGCCTAACTAAACGGCAGATCAAGGATATGGAAGGGAAAGTGAAGTTGGTTAAAAAATAAATTGTCGTTAATATATAAATTAGTCGTTACTAATCTAGCCAATGAAATGCTCATTGTAATAGAAATGGCATGTCAAAAAAGATTTGATTATTCCCTATTATCTTTTTAAATTTAGAATATGACAACAAGGAGAAAATTACGTGCATTCCTTGTTGTTTGACTTTTACCTATACTATATAATGAAGAAAAGAAAACATCCAACATTATCACATTTAGATAGTTGTTTTTAATAGTTATTGTTTATAGTATGATAGAATTGATCCAAAAAATGACATAACACATACATCCAAAGTTAAAGTTATCCTCCAACACCAAATTGTTCTATATGGTCCATCATTTTGAGCGTCGGGTTTGGGGGGAAGAGGGGGAGAAGTCGGTAAATTCGTAGTATTTAACGTTTTTTGTCCTAAAATGAACGGTTCCAAAGTTACGGAGGTAGTATAGTATAATTGGTCCAAAAAAAGGCCTAACCCAGACATCCAAACTAAAAATTTTCCTCCAACACCAAATTGTTCTATATGGTCCACATACGGTTCAGTAAGAAGTTACACCATTTTGACCGTCCGGTTTGGGGGGGGGGAGGAGATGGGGGAGAAGCCGGTAAATTAGTAGTTTCTTTACGTTTTTCCAGGCCTAACCCAGACATCCAAACTAAAAGTTTTCCTTTAACACCAAATTGTTCTATATGGTCCACATATGGTTCAGTAAGAAGTTACACCATTTTGACCGTCCGGTTTGGGGGGGGGGGAGGAGATGGGGGAGAAGCCGGTAAATTAGTAGATTCTTTACGTTTTTCGTCAATATTTATAAAACTATGTTTAAGCGTAAACAATGTTCTATACAAAAACGTTCTACATAAAATTTAAAACAAAAATGGTCCTATCCATAATTTTTATAAAATCAACGGTTCCAGAGTTACGGAGGGTGAAATGTGGAGGTTTTCGATACTTTTTATATTTTTTGGGCAATTGATGATGATTTTGGGTGGTGTGGTTGACGTTTCTTCAAGGGCCTATCACTAACATACCATCGGCCACTGAAATAGCAAATCATGTTAAAGAAAATTTCTTTCAATCAGTAAAAATATTATAAATTGCCCAAAAAATATAAAAAGTATCGAAAACCTCCACATTTCACCCTCCGTAACTCTGGAATCGTTGATTTTATAACAATTATGTATAGGACCTTTTTTGTTTTTAATTTGATGTAGAACATTTTTGTATAGAACATTGTTTACGCTAAAGTATATTTTTAGAAATATTGACGAAAAACATAAAAAAAACTACTAATTCACAGATTTATCACCCCCCCCCCCCCCCCGACCGGACGCTTAAAATGCTGTAACTTTTTACTGAACAATATCTGGACCATATATAACAATTTGTTGTTGGAGGAAAATTTTTACTTTTAATGTCTGGGTTACGCCTTTTTTGGACCAATCATACTATACTACCTCCGTAACTTATAGCCACTTTACACGATGCAAGTAATTGCGAAATTTATTGCACAAGTTCTTGCAGCAAGAACTTCTGCAATAAGTGGCAACTAGCTTTCTGCAATAAAGTTATTACACGGTGCAAGTTGGTGCAAGTAATTGCATAAACTGACATGAAATGGACAGAAACTTTGACATAACATAAATTTTAGGTTATGTTGTTTTTATAAACTAAAAATGCAATTTTTTGAGTAGAGTTATCAGATACCTCTATGGTTATCGGATATATTAGATTAAAAATATTAGATTATAATTTGAGAAAACTATAATATGTGTTATGTATAACAAAATCAATTAATACCTAATGCTAGTATATGTACCTATAATACATTATTCATTTACAAAAGGAAACAAGTTGTTAAATACAAAAGAAATAAAAATAGAATATAGTTTCTTTAATCCCTATGTTGCATAATTAAAGTTATCCACCCGAATAATGTTATCTGTGAAGCGTGAAATTGGTAAAAAGTTCCTCTAGTTTTGTCAAAAATTGTTTAGTTTGAAATTTAGGATGACAGAATGTCAAAACAAACAGTGTAGCCCATTGATATAAAAACACTCGTGTAGCCTTAAAAGTTACTAAAAATATAACCAAATTGCAGAACAAATTGCATGAAAAATAGGACATGTTCTATTTAGCTGCAACTTCTTGCAGCAAGAAATTGCTGCAAGAAGTTGCAGCTTTTCTGTGCAATTCGCGTATGACACGATGCAATTTCTATTGCTGCAAGAAATTGTGCAATTAATTGCGCAATTAGTTGCATCGTGTAAAGTGGCTATTAGGAATCGTTCATTTTAGAAGGGGTTATGCATAGGGCCTTTTTTGTGTCAAATTTAATGTAGAACATTTTTGTATAGAAGGTTGTTCATGCTAAACCGCATAGTTTTAGAAATATTGACGAAAAACTTAAAAAACTACGAATTTACCGATTTCTCCCCCCTCTCCCCCCTCCCAAACCTGACGCTCAAAAACTTTTTTCTGAACATTATGTGGACCATATAGAACAATTTGGTGTTGGAGGATAACTTTCACTTTGGATGTCTGGGTTTGGATCTAGTTATACCATACTATTAGTCTTTCTTTTATATAATAAAATAATATTCTCTTTTATACTTATTTTGATTTCAATCTCTATAAGAATTCAATGCTACACCAAGTGTTTGGTTTAAAAGAGCGCGAGGCACTAGTATTTTTTTAATAAAAACTCTCCTTTGACTTTGAGTGGACAATGGTATTGAAATAGCGCCATGCAAATAGCTGTCAGTAGATAACTTCCAGTCGTTTTTGTAGTGTAGAATACCCGAAAGTGACGTCCAGGTTCCATTGGTAGCATGGGAATTGTTCCTTACAGATGCCAATAATTTGTCGCAGTTCGTTGTTTGTACTTCAGGCAGTTTGTCTGGTGGAGACTGCTGACAATTTACGCACATTCCAGAAGTGAAAAGGCAAAAGATACAAAAGTGTAGAAATAAAATCAGTGGCACCACTGACATTTTATTTATTACTTAAGTAATTTTTTAAGTTTAAGTTTGTCAACTATCAAATATAAGTCAAATTATTAATGTAAACATTGTTAAATCAAAACAGAAATTTACTATTTTTACCATTCTGCAAACAACAGGGTGTTCTATAAAATAAACATTAAAATGTATATGTAGATATTTACGTAATAGAAAATAATTCCCCATGGAGTAAAAGTAGGTAATTTGTCTTCCTAGGGAGGAAAAGTATGACTGCTCCCTATAATCAGGTCAGGAAATGTATACTTTCGGTAGAGGTAGATGGAAAAATCTATTTAATTTTTGTGTAATTTGTATTCGTATTATATAAGCCGAAAAATGAGTTCTACCCAGACCACAGCTCTGAGTGTTGCTTTTATAGCCATGAAGCCAGTACTTACCTGAGTTGGTAACTTTCAGTACTTAAGACGTCGGTTGCCGTGAGACACAAATGTTGTGTAAAACGTACCCGAGAGCAGACATCGGGTCCGATCACAACCATTGCTAGGACAAGAAGTAAGGTTTAGGGCCCTGATTCTAAATCAAATTTCGACACTAAACAAGTCGCTTTCAATATGGCGACGTCGAAATGCGACTGTGCGAGCCTTGTGGATTTTAGTTGAACTAACGAAATGACGCCACGATATAGCGACTATCGAAATTAATAGCGACTCCAAAAAAGTGGTTGATATTATAATTTCGATGTCGAAATTATTTGACACGGAGATGAATGAATGGCCAAAAGCGAGGTTAGGTTTAGTCTAGATGTGTTTTGTTTATTTCTTGCAAGGAAAACTAAAGCAAAAGGTATTAATATGGCTGGGTTTAATTGAAATTTGCTTGTTTTGAGGAATTAGATAGAATAGTATTAAATTAGAAATATAATAATTGAGAATGTCCACAGCATGAATCATCAACTCAATAAAAGATGTAAGGTAATAATCTGGGAAAATTAGTAAAAAACAAGGAAAATTAATTACCAGCTATTTTATTGCTGGACATGCTGAAATCAAATCTTAAGATTTCCTATATTAGTAATATAGCTGTGCAAAGTCCACAGAAAGTGTGCTATTTTGTTTATAAACAAATTAGCGCTCCGAAATATTTTTTTTAATTATTGCTCTATAACTCCGAAAATTTTAACTTTAAACCAAAACACTCGCATAAAAATTGACACTAATTTAATTCTGCACATTGATAATTTATTCCAATTTCCTTCGACGGAAATTTTCCTCGGAAAATTCGGGTTTTCCAAACAAAATCTTTAATTTTCAACTAAAATTTGAGAGAAGTAATTATTTATCAATAATTAAATAATTTGGTGACAGTGACATAAATCTTTTTTGTTATGAGTGTCTTGAAGATATGAAAATTTGTATGTACAAAGAGGACCGGAATTAAAAGATATCTAATGGTTCAAAGATTAAAATCCTGTTGTTTATAACTCTGTCGCAAATGCCGGTCAAATTTGACCGGTTATACCTGGAATCACTCCTCGCAATTCAATTTTTTTTCTTCGCAAAGGGCACAGAAGCCGTGCCCTTTTCAACAGCGTTAACTTAATTTAATTTAATCTAATATTTTCTGAGGGGTTCTATTTGTTTATAAGCCAAAAAAATGTTGTTTCTTTATAACATTCCTGAGACCGCTCAAATGGTCCAATTTCAATCCTGTAAGGTACGTTGAATAGGTAATAGTCCTTTTTTATACGAAAATCATAGTTATTCTGGTGTATCATAATCTTTCTGGTTATTATTTCGACCGAAATTTTTTAATTAACATTTTAATTATTGCTAAACTATTGGTTAGATTGTCGCCGGTCTCCTGATATACAGAGAGGGGCTAAATTATGGAATAAATTCATTTTCTCTAAAATGGACGATTTTAGAGAAAAATCTAATCGATTATTTTTTAAATAGGAATAGGGGTTCGTATTGTAGCTCATTTACAAAGGCGTTCAATTCTCTATTCAATATAGGGCTTTTGATTCACAGTCATCTATTTCGAGCTTCTGTCATATTTCGTATAATCCGTAAATATTAATATTATACACAGATTATTCAACATATGACAGGAGCTCGAAACAAATGACAATCGATGAAAAGCCCTATTATAAACATTAATATCATTATTTATACAGGGAGGCCAAAAAAAATTTTGAATTAAATTAATTGACGCAAGAAGAACAATGCATGTAATTTATTTAACTCAAAATACATTCTATTGCTGTCAGAAAATTGAAAAAAAAATGTTTATTTTGCAAATAAACATTGCTTTTAGCTTAAATTAAATGTTTAAACTGCCAATAGGTAGGAGGGAGGCTGTTTGTGATTTAATTTAAGCGAAAAGAAATGTTTATTTGTGAAATAAACCTTTTTCTATTTTCTAACAGCAGTACAATGTATTTTGAGTTAAAGAAATTACATACATCCTTCTTTTTGCGCCAATTAATTTAATTCAAAAATTATTTTTTGGCAACCCTGTATAAATACCTAATGATATTAATTTACATATTACAGAATAGAGAATTGAACGCCTTTTCAAATGACCTACCACACGACCCCTATTCCCATTAACAAAATTATCGATTACGTCATCACGCTCAGATGGATGACGTCACTAGTATGAAATATATGCCAAAAAATTGTAATTTAAAAATAAAAATCGATCTCTATCGGGATTTTGCTCCAAAATCGTCCGTTTTAAAGAAATGAATTTATTCCATAATTTAGCCCCTCTGTATAATCTACTATAATAAATCTTTCATGTCATCAATTATTTAATTATTGATAAATAATTAGGTACTTCCCTAAAATTTTAATTGAAAATTGCAGATTTTTTGGAAAACCTCAGATTTTCTGAGTAAAATTTTTGTTGAAGGAAATCGGAAAAAAAATAACTTTGTGCTGAACTAAATTACGGTTAATTTTTATTTGAATGTTTTTGGCTCAAAGGAAAAATCTTAGGAGTTACAGAGCATGCACTAATTGAAAAAAAAAAGAAGATTTAGGAGTGCTAATTTGTTTATAAATAAAATAACACACTGTCTGCGGACTTGTCATACCCCATATTACTAATATATGCAATCTTAAGATTCGATTTTAGCAATAAAATAGCTGGTAAATAATTTTTCCCAAAAATTGCATTTTTTCGATAATTTTCCCAGACTATCAACAGATTCCAGTAAACCGGAGCGCCAACCCAAATTCTGAGCAATGTCAACATGATAAGGTTAATATCCCCAGTTGTAACTAATATCGAAATGAATAAGAATCGCTATACTCTGCGGCTGTCATGGCGGTGTCGAAATGAAATTGCGACTGTCGAAATGAATTAGAATCAGGCCCCAGAACGAAAAAAATCAAAGACCACATTTAGATTAACAACGTAAACTTTGACGCCCTGTGAAACCGTCAAAAACAAGTTAACAAAAAGTAAAATATTGAATGATTATTGAAATCCTATCTGGCTGTAAAGGTAAGACTACAAAAAGATAACAAAGAAAAATATAATAGAATCAACAAAATGATCCAAACATTACGTAAAGAAACTTAAAAAAATGGAGCAAATGAGCAGTGCAAGGACATAGAAATGCTTGAAAGAAAACAATAATTTGAATCTACATACATGAAAAGATCAAAGAAGTAAAAGACCGTTCAAGTATAACGTAACGCAGGTTGGAGGGGGGTGGTGAAAAATCTCCAAAAATTGCGTTACGCAATAGTTAAATGCGCATTAGAGTGCGTTACGTAGGGGGGGATCAAAAATCTTCAAAAATCGCGTTACGTAATACTTGAACGCTCCCTAACACGTACCTACCTACCTTTAAGTACGAAACACCTTCAAAACTTATTGACGAAAACAACAAATTTATAATAGACCAACAAGAAGAAACAGAAATGGAAAACCAACGTATCCGAATGTTTTGCTTATGATCGAGAGATCAAGACTCAATAAAAAATTAAATGATTAACTAAAGCTTTGGAAGAAACAAAAAATGAAAAAGCGAAGAAGATATTATTAATTACGTTAATAAAATATGTCTATAATACCGAAAAGATTCCAAGGCAATGGCTGCAATCTACATTTGTCACGCTACCTAAGAAATCTTCACTAGAAGCCTTTCAAAGAATTCTTTACTCTATACTATGAAGAAAGCTAGATAATAACATAAGTGAAAGCCAATTTGGTTTCACAAATTGTATTTGTAGGTACTAGATATGCTTTATTATTAGTGAAAAAATTTCGATTATCAGAGAAACTTGATAAAATTAAACAAAAAAAAAGACTTAGAGGGGTTTCTTGTCGTACGCCTTTTTCAAATCCAATTGTTGTTTGTTTAATTTTGATACGTTATTTTATATTTGTTAATAGTATTGTTCATCCAAATTCGATTCAAAACAATTCAAAATCTTATCTTAATTCCATCGTATGTCCAATTTTATAGCTGATAACTCGAATTAACCTTTAAGAATATTGACTTCTTCGATTCTTTTACCGATTTGGAATACCACGGTTGCCAGAACCTAACCGAGTAGGTAAACATTTACTTTAAAAAATCAAGGATCAATAATTTAAACTTAATTTGATCCTAGCCCGATTACTTTCACCAAAAATGTAAATCTCTGAGGCAATTTTCGCCAAAATCTCGCCTATAATTTAAACATTAGATTTCCTGATTCTCGAAAGAGATTAGGGTTGCCGAAGTTATGTAAGACCCCCTGCTATTAATCTAAAACGTTTAGCACCTTTGGTAGTAGATCAAAGATAGGCGATCTTCCGTGATCGCAGATTGATTCTTCAGTGGTGGAGGAGAATCATTGCAGTAAGGTCAAGATAAGCCATTGCAAGTTATAATAAAGAGGACGAATAACTGATTCTAACTAAAATACAGGGTGTAACGAAAATACAGGTCATAAATTTAATCACATATTCTGGGATCAAAAATAGTTTGATTGAACCTAACTTACCTTAGTCCAAATGTGCATATAAAAAAAGTTACAACCCTTTGAAATTACAAAATGAAAATCGATTTTTTCCAATATATCGAAAACTATTAAAGATTTTTTATTTAAAATGGACATATGGCATGTTAATGACAGTAGCCTCTTAAAAAAAAATTATAGTGAAATTTGGACACCCTATAAAAAGTTTATGGGGGTTTAGTTCCTTTAAACCCCCCCAAACTTTTGTGTACGTTCCAATTAAATTATTATTGTAGTACCATTACTTAAACACATTGTTTTTAAAACTTTTTTGGCTCTTAGTACTTTTCCGAAAAGTCAGTTTTTATCGAGATATTTTGAATATTTGTCAAATCCACTACATATTTGTATATGGTAAGTACGATTATGGAGACTTCGTAATAATATGAAAATTTATGTATGATTTACATTTTTAGGTATATTTTGAACCGTATTAAAAAAGAAGCCATATCTCGATAAAAGGTGCCTTCTCGAAAAAATACAAAGAGGGAAAAAAGTTTTAAAAACACTGTGTATAACTAATGGTACCGCAGCAATATTTTAATTGGAACGTACACAAACATTTGGAGGGTTTAAACGAACAAAACCCCCATAAAATTTTTATGTAAACATATTAAAAAATAAGCCTCACTCGATAAAAACTGCCTTATCGAAAAAATACTAAGAGGCAAAAAAGTTTTAAGAATATTAAATTTAACTAATGGTACCACAATAACAATTTAATTGAGACGTACACAAAAGTTTGGGGGGGTTTAAGGGAACAAAACCCCCATAAAAATTTTATGGGGTGCACAAATTTCACTATAATTTTTCTTTAAGATGCTCCTGCTATAAGAATGCCACATATCCATTTTTAATAAAAAATCTCTAATAGTTTTCGATATGTTCGAAAAAATCGATTTTCATTTTGTAACTTCAAAGGGCTATAACTTTTTTATGTGCATATTTGTACTAAGATAAGTTAGGTTCATTCGAACTATTTTTGGTCCCAGAATATGTGATCTAGTTTATGACCTGTATTTTTGTTACACCCTGTATTTAAAATGCCTATTAAAGGGACGTGTGCTAGGGAAGATCAATGTAATAAAAAAATACTAGATTTGTTGTTAAAGGTATATTTTAAAATACACTAAATAAGGGTCACATTAAAACAAAACTTTTTGGATTAAGAAATCCATCATCAGTGTTTCTAAAAGCCAAAAAATAGCATGCCTGAGCCACCAAAATGTTTTGGGTAAAAACCCTTTAAATGTGATCAATTATGTTATGTTACATGTTAATAAAATAGTTTAAGGAAGTTGCAGATATGCCTGGATATTACTGAAGGCAACACAGGACTCTTCCCACGTGGTTAGAATTGGTCACAGACCACTGGCCAACGGTCAGTTGGCCATTGAAATCCAATATGTGAGGTTTTAATTCTCCAAAAAATTCCAACCACGTGGGAAGACTCCTGTGTTGCCCTGGATAATATCCAGGTATATCTACAACATGCTTAAACTATTATATTAACATGTAACACAACACAATTGTTTACATTTAAAGGGTTTTTACCCAAAATATTTTGGTGGCTCAGGCATGCTATTTTTTGGCTTTTAGAAACACTGTTGATGGATTTCTTAATCAGAAAACGTTTTGTTTTATTGTGACCCTTATTTAGGGTATTATAAAATATACCTTTTACAACAAATCTAGTATTTTTGTGATTTATGGTATACAGCCAGCTACAGGAAGTTTATTTTCCTCGTGGATTTTGTAGATCATTGTAATACTTACGTTCTACCGTCTTTGAACAGTCGACTGTCTTTGGAGGGCACGACCTCTTCGGGTTAATGCAACACACTCACTCATACGCCTGTTTTCCTGAAGATCACTTCAAATGTGCTTCTCACACTCTTTCAGATTAAGATTTTTAATGCATGGGCCATCTACCGTAAAACCAAATTTTTGATTTTATAATTGCACACGGTTGTCTTTAAATTAGTTAGAGCACGCCATTTATTCTCTTAGCTTGCCTTGTCTGTATAAGACTTCCTGGTCACCATATACAACAGAACTCGTCAAAGCGCCCAAATTTATTATTGAATACGGACGACATTTCTTTAGTCATCTCGGTCTTGGGCAACACAGTGGACTAGGGAGACGTTTTCCTGAACAATAAAAACATCCTGCTGAACTTCTGTTACTACGCTAAATCTGGAACTCTTACTTTCTCCGTAGTTTGACATACTTTCAGTAAAACGTCATTATGTTACGCCATTTATTCTGTTTTTATTTACATATAGACCTTTCCCTTGTCTTTATAGTATATAGGAGACAAACCTCGAAGACGTTGTGCATTATAAAGCCAGACAAGATCAACTACTTCAAACATTTTATTCTTGCATCGCGATTCATATTGATCTTTCATTCTGTCACTGACCATCTGGATGTATTTTCGGAAGTTATGAATGTTGTTCACTCTTCACTTTAAACGATCAAATATTCTTCCAAACATGCTTGACATAACAAAAACACGGCCCTTAGTCCCCGACAGTAAGCTGATCCTTGGTCAAAGTAGCGATCAAGAAACGCAGCAAATAAAGTGTTGTGTAGTTAGTTATACATCTACTTTATGTTATACTATGTCTTGTCTGTTTATGGTTCCTGTCAACTGTCTTGTCAGGGTGATGACAGGGCGGGACAGCAGACAGATAGCGGCAGAAAGAAACCACATGTAATAATGTAATAAGAAGATAATAACTAATAAAACACAATCAAAACTTAAAATGTATTCTTTTAAACATAAACATAATTAAACCAAAACTTGGTGTCAAGTATGGCGTTAGAATCCACGCTCCCTCTCGGGAGCAGGACTCGGGAGCTACCATGGACGAAAACAAATACATATCGCTACGTACAATGTAAGAATACTGTCATCATAGGAAAAATTACTGGAACTGGAGGAAGAGTTAAAATACTGTGACTAATAGTCACTCAAGGGTTAAAACACTATTATTTAGTCTAAGTAAAGTACATATATTCAAAATAAATAACAATAGTATATTGTACAACAAGTGAGAAAAAAGGATCGGACATAAGTACACACGGCTCAGTATAGTCAAAAAACTGAAAAATTGAACTTGAAAAAATTTTGGTTTTTTTATTCAAAATTTCAACCCACGAATTGCGCCAATAACTGACCGTTTGTAGGAGGGCTTTAGACACGTCTAACGGTGTATACCTCATAATCTGGAAAAAATCGAATATTTAAGTTATAGGCCTCATAAGTACGATCAAATCCACTTTCTATGGGGAAAACGGTTTTTCAAGCTCACTAAATCCTATAATACATTTAGTTATCATATTTTTGACCTTAGATGCATCAGACATTACTTGCCAATACCTTTCGAACTAATGTTTAATGATCAAAAGCTGTTAATCTGTATAAAAATTATCGAGCTCCTGTAATTCATTTAACCATTATCGAATAAATGGTCTATTTTAGACCATTTCTAGATTTAGATTTATTAGATTTTTTATTAAAAAATACTGATCACAAAAAAACTTTTCAAAATTATTAGATACATAAATACACTAGACTTGGTAGTTCCACCCGAATGGGCGGAATGGGAAGGAGAAATTAAATACTCTCGGTCGAAATTTTATGTACATACACAGTATTAATAAAAGAATAAGAGAGCATAGGCTACGAGGCAAATATAGCCAGAAAAATCCTATACTATATTACGACGAACGCCACTGGTACTAAAGTGTCGATATTAAGAAACATAATAACTGGATCTACCGATTTTTTTCCTCTAACGGTTCTCCAAATTGGCGATAGATCTCTTCTGGCCTGTTACAGCATTATCTAGATTAAAATAAATTATCTAATTATGTGTGGGGTTGAAGAGGGAACACGGTAGATATCTGACAATAATTGGAAATTATTATTTCGGCTTTCTTATTTTTCGTGTAGGCCATCGCGTTTTGTGGTGAATTAGTGGTTGGCTATAACACGGAACTTGTCAACATCTATTTATCCTTTTGAGATTAGCCTGAAGATATGTCCTCGCAATTAGGTTAGCAGAAGAAAGACTGATTGGTTGACAATTAAATACATATAAAGAAATAGAGATTCTTAATTTTATTGTTTAAGCTGGAATTCCTTCAATTTTTAATAAAAAAATTTCTAAACATTTACTCCTGAGATAAGAAGAATTTTCTTTTTTCTGTTTATTTTTTTAAAATATAAGTAAGAAACCAATTTGTTTCCTCTTATTAAATCAGACGAGACTCATTAATCTCTGGCATTTGATTGTAAGGCCTTTGTACCATACCTTGTTTTTTCAATTCTATACTTTACTACTCTACGAAGGCCAACAGTTTTTTTACTCGTAGTTTTAGAATCTCTTCTGGTTTAAACTTCCAGTGAATTCTTGCCTCATATCACTTATAGACATTGCAATGGCATAGTATGTGTATGGTAGTTTCTTCTTCCATTTCGCATTTTCTGCACCACGAATCATTTCCTTACTTAGTTTGTATAGGTGGTTTATTAAACGGTAATGTCCAGTCACCGTTTCAGTGACCGCTTTGATCTCTCGTTTATCGAGGTTCATCAAATTGTTCTAGAGTGTTTATCAATATGCTTGATTATTTTTCTGGATTTTCTGGCCTTGAGTGGCTCCCATTTTTTTGATGATTTCTTATCAGCCATATCTGAACCTCGTTTCTCGTATTATTTTAGTGAAGTTACAGAAAGGCTCTGGGCCTTCAAAAGTTTTAGTCTGGGCAGATTATCGGAGAATAGGCCATTTTTGGGAAAGTTATTTACCAGCAATTTTATTGGTGGAATCGAATCTTATGATTGTATATATTAATAATATAGATACAGTAGAACTCCAATTATCCGGATTAATTGGGACCGGACCCGATCCGGATAATCAAAAATCCGGAAAATTGGATTTTTCTCGAAAAAAGCCTTTTCCGGGAAAGAAAACGTAATTACAGCAAAACACAATGGATAACATATACGGTATTTATTATAAAAAAACAATACAGTATACACAACAATATGAAAATGGCAAAGTTTACATTACGTAATATTGACACAAAATACTGAATCACAGTAAAATGAATTATATTTTTACAAACTTGATTTTTTCTTTTTCCCAATCTGATCCGGATAATTGGCGATACGGATAATTGGAGTCCGGATAATTGGAGTTCTACTGTATGCAAATTCCCCAAATATTGTGCTACTTTTTTTATAAACAAATCAAAACCCGAAAATCGTGTTTAATTCAATTTTTGCTCTATAACTCCAAACATTTCAACGTTATACCAAAAACACCCAAATAAAAATTCACCGTAATTAAATTCTGTATAGAGACGTGTTTTTGCCGATTTACTTCAACGAAAATTTTCCCCGGAAAATGCGGGTTTTTCCATAAAAATCTTTAATTTTTAACAAAAATTTTAGATAAGTAATTGTTTATCAATAATTAAATAACTTGATAGTATAAAAGCTCTTTTCGTATAGATTATAATTCCAGAAGCCGATTGAAATTAAATGAACTGTTTAGCAAAAATTGAATTGTTAATTAAAAATTTAAGGTCGCTATACAGACAAGGCGAAACCAGCGGGTTCGTTGGAAAAAATATTGTTATGAGATTTTTTTGCATAATCATATTCGTGAGACATCCCAGAATAAGGTTCAAGTAGTCGCCCACGTGAAAAGTGGTCCAATTTTTTTTTTAATTTTTTTTAATCAAATTGCTAAAATCAATATTTTCGGCCCGGGCACATTTTTTTTTAGATTTCTTGGACCATTCTGGACAAAAAAGGTCTCTTATAATTTTTCTCTGAAGCTGCTCATTTTCGAGTTATGTATAAGCAATTTAAAATTGAAAGAAACGAAAAATGGCGATTTTTAAGGCTTAATAACTCGGTTAAAAGTTATTATTATGAAAGTCAGAAAGTGATCAAATAAAAGTTTAAAGCCCGCCCTACAAGATCCTGAAGAAATTTTTGCCATTATTTTATCACTAAGCTGTTATTTTTACGTAAGAATAATGAGCGCCATGCACGTATTAGGCGGCCGGCAATGATAAGTGCGAGAGAGATGCCATTCCGGCAGTCAATGGTGCCTGTTACTCGCACTCATATTTACAGCCGCGTCAATACCATCTTCCGGCTTATTATGAATAATTAAAAATAACAGCTTAGTAATAAATTAATGACACAAATTTCTTCAGGATCATGTAGTGGAGGCTTTAATCTTTGATTTGGTCACTTTCTGAATTTCATAGTAATAATTTTAAGTGAGTTATTAAGCCTTAAAACTAGTTATTTTTCGTTTTTTTCAATTTTAAATTGCTTATAACTCGAAAACGAGCAACTTTAGAGAAAAATTATAAGAGACCTTTTTTGTCCAGAATGGTCCAAGAAATGTAAAAAACGTATTCGGAATAAAAATATTGATTTTTGCAACTTGATTAAAAAAAAATGAAAAAAAAATTGGACCATTTTTCACGTAGGTGAGTTCTTGAACCTTATTCTGGGATGTCTCACGACTATGATTATGCAAAAAAATCTCATGGGAATATTTTTTCCAACGAATCCGCCGTTTTCGTCTTGTCTAATAATAACCACAATAATTATGATACATAAGAATAACTATGATTTTTATATAAAAAGACACTGTACCTACATATATAATGTACTTTACAGAATTTAAATTGTACTATTTAAGCGGCCTCAGGAATATTTTAAAATTACAAACATTTTTTGGCTTATAAACAAATAGAATATCTCGAAAAATATTAAATTAAATCATGAAAACAGTATTGGAAAAAAAGCGACAGGACGCTTCTTTTGAAAGAAAAAACGTTTCATTGTGATAAGTTGTTCCTGAGATACAACTGGTCAAAGTTGACCGGCATTTACGGCAAAGATATAAACAATAGGATCATAATTTTCAAACTATCACCTTTCTATTTTTGTCCTCTTTCTCCACACCAATTTTCATACCTTTAAAATACTCATAACATAATATATCATTACAATAAAAACTATCGATATTACGAATGAAAATGGCCAAAATATCAAAATTTCAATAAAAAATTAAGTTGAAGAAAATGTAATCTCAAAGTTTAAAATCGGTATACGTTAAAAAAATGCATTTTCTCGGCTTCCCTTTGAGCAATTTTCTTCATTCTTTTTTTGTTCCCAAGTAACTCGAGTAGAGCCATCTAACTAATGCATTATTAAATGTCAAAGGTGATTTTGTTTTGTTATAATAAATTAATTTATTTATTATAACAAAAAATTTTAATTTGTTTAAATAAAGATTGTTTAAATAACTATACAACTTTCAAATGAGAATATTTGTGTTTTTAACGTTAAAAGGTACATTTGTAGTAAGTTTATCTAAATAATGTCTACAACTGGAAAAAATATGTAGTTTCTTTTTCTTATAAATAAATTAATCTATTATAACAAAACAAAAGCAAGTTTGACATTTAATAATGCATTAGTTAGATGTCTCTACTCAGGTTACTTGGGAACAAAAAATAATGAAGAAAATTGCTCCATGGGAAGCCGAGAAAATGCATTTTTTAACGTATACCGATTTTGAACGATTTTATAGTATATCGATTTTAAACTTTGAGATTACATTTTCTCCAACTTAATTTTTTATTGGAATTTTGCTATTTTTGGCCACTTTCATTCGTAATATCGATAGTTTTTATTACAATGATATATGTTATGAGTATTTTAAAGGTATAAAAATTGGCGTGGAAGAAGAGGACAAAAATAGAAAGGTGATAGTTTGAAAATTATGATCCTATTGTTTATATCTTTGCCGGTCAATTTTGACCGGTTATATCTCAAGAACCACTTATCACAATTAAACGTTTTTCTTTTATAAAAAGGGTTCTGTCGCTTTTTTTTTGCAATACCGTTTTAAGATTTAATTTAATTTAATATTTCCTGGAATATTCTATTTGTTTATAAGCCAAAACATTGTTTATAATTTTAAAATCTTCCTGAGGCCGCCTAAATATTCTTATGTATCATAATTATGGTGGTTATTATAGCGACCATCAATTTTTAATGAAGAATTCAATTGTTGCTAAACTGTTCATTCAATTTCCATCGGCTACTGGAATTATAATCTATACAAAAAGCTTTTATATTGCCAAGTTATTTAATTATTGCTAAACAATTACTTATCTAAAATTTTAGTTGAAAATTAAAGAATTTGTTGGAAAAACCCGCATTTTCCGGGGAAAATTTTCAAAGTTAATCGAGAAAAAGACGTCTCTATACAGAATTTAATTACGGTGAATTTTTTGGGTGTCTTTGGTGTAAAGGTAAAATATTTGGAGTTATAGAGCAAAAATTTAAAAAACACGATTTTCGGGCGCCAGTAGGTTTGGAAAAAAAGTAGTACACTATCTGCGGACTTTGCATATCTATATTATTAATATATAGAATCATAAGATTCGATTCTAGCAATAAAATTGCTGATAAATAATTTTTGCTTGTATTTTGCTAATTAGCCCAGAGTATTTCTCCCGAGCCTTGTTTTGCCAACATATCTGCTCGTTGATTTACATGTACCCTTTCATGACAAGGCACGCATATTAAAGGCACTTTATTGTCTTTTGTCAGGTTGTTGAGAAGATCTTTGCAGTTCCTCACCAGTTTTATTTTGTGAGTGGTTTCTTTACTGCTATGCCAGAATAGACGCTGGGCTATCTGTGTAAATGTTGGTTTCCTTAGCTCTATCTTAGCCATCTATGAATTCATCAATGCAGGACATCAAAGCAAAAACTTCATCCACACAATGAATTAGTGGTTGGAGATATCACGGAACTAGTCAAGATCTATTTATCGTTTTGAGATTAGCCTGACGATAAGGAAATATAGATTATCAATTTTACTGTTTCAACTGGAATTCCTTAAATTTTTAGTAAAAAGTTTTCTAAACATTTACTCCTGAGATTAGAAAAATTTTCTTTTTTTTTTCTATTTATTCTTTAAAAATATTAGTAAGAAACCAATTCTTTTAACCCTCGTAAGGCGGTGCGTGGTGCAGCCCAGACCTCTTTTTCTCACCTATCTTTTTTAATAATTTTTTTTTGATTTTTGTCCATTTTTTTATTCGTATTAAATTCAATTCTAAACGTATTCCACATATTACAGCATTTAAAATTCTTTGCGTTTACGTGCTTTTTTGAAAAATGACTGTTGGGTACAACTGATGAAAATTTTGTATCCTGAATTGGACGTTTCTAATGTTCCACCTGGAGCTAACAGAGCTGCGGGAAAGGTCGGTGTTACTTATGTCAGAGAAAAAAAACCGAAAGTCTCGGCTTAACTATATTTTGTGTAAAAGCTTTGTGTTGCTCATTCTGTGAAAAATGTCATGTGTTTGTCTTGCGACGATTATATTTTTTTTTTTTTTAGAATAAATGAGTACTTTTTTGGAAAATTATGTTTCGTACTATAATAAATAAGTCCTAATTATCTTTCAAATTAATTTCCCCGACATTCACATATAAAAAGATGGATATACAGATGGGGTGCAAATGCACCCCGCACCGTTGTTTACGTAAGAATCTAAGCACCGCCTTACGAGGGTTAAGTGTTAATTTCGTTCCTTCTTGTTCTTAAACCAGGCGAGACTCGTTAGTTTCTGGCACTTGGTCGTAAGGCCGTTGTACCATACCTTGTTTTTCCTTAAATTCGAATAAGTTCTGTGGCCTCAACGAAGGCCAACAGTTTTCTTATTGGTAGTTTTAGGGACTATTCTGGTACAAACCTAAGTTGGCCAGTGAATTCCTGTCTGAGGTATATCACCTAGCACATTGCAATGGCGTAGTATAATATGTATGGCAGTTTCTTCTTCCATTTAGTACTTTCTGTACCATAGTTCATTCACCTTATGTAGGTACCTAGTTTGTATAGGTGGTTTATTAAATGGCAATGTCTAGTCACCATTTCAGTGACCGCTTTGATCTGTTGTTTATTGAGGTTTATCAAATTTTTCGAGAGTTTTTATCCATATTATTGATGATTTTTTTAGTCTGAATTTGCCCTTGAGAGGCTCTACATTTCTTTTAATGATTGCTTATCGGCCATTTCTGAACCTCGTTTTTGGTAGCATATTTAGTGATGGCACAAAAAGATTCTGCGTCTTCAAAAGTTTCTGTTGAGCCTTGTTTTGCCAACATACCTGCTAATTGATTTCCATGTACCCCTTCATGACAAGGCACATAAAATAGATTCAAGGCACTTTATTGTATTTTGCCAGATTGTTGAGGAGATCTTTGTAGTTCCTCCCCAGTTTTATTTCGTGAGTGGTTTCTTTACTGTTGTTATTATTTTCTGTCAGTAGTTTTTTATCTATCTTGGGTCTCATTTTCTTATGAATTATTTTAAGTCGTATGTTGATATTTGCAACTAATAGACTACGGTCTGAGAAGACATCAGCGCCTGGATATATTTTTGTTAAGGTGACAGAATTTCTAAACCTTTTGTTTATGTTGATCAAATCAATTTGGTTTCTTATGATTTTCCCTGGGGTATCACCGGGTTCTTTCCATGTATAAAGCCTTCTTGAATGTAATTTAAAAAATGTGTTCATTACAACCATATCTGTCTCTTGGTAGAATTGTATCAGCCTTTCTCCTCTTTCGTTCCTTGTGCCAAAACCATAATATGACCCCACAACATTTTCGACTGTAGCTTGTCCTATTTTGGCGTTGAAATCGCCCATGATAAAAGTTAGCTCATGTTTTTTTGTCAGCTTTAGAGAGTTTTCTAGAGTCGGGTAGAAATTTTCTATTTCTTCTTCAGCTGATTCGGATGTCGGTGCGTAGACCTGAATGATATTTATATTAGAGGGACTTGAATTAATCTTCAATAGCATAACTCTGTCTGATATGGGCGTAAATCCTATTACTGCTTTGGCCATTTCACTTTTTACTATCATCGCTACGCCATTTCTGTTTCCTGTTGTGTCATCTCCCAAATAATAGATATGGTGTTCACCTATAATTTTTATGCCAGAATTTGGCAATCGAACTTCACTGCATTCTAAAATATCAATGTTTATAGGCGAGTCATTTCTTGAATAATATTTGCTACCTTGCCTGCTTGGTACATGCTTCGAATGTTCCACGTATCGATCTTTTTCACTTTTGGGACATTATTGGCTGACCGGGGGATTCTTAGCGCCCTCTCCCCACTTAAGGGTTTCCCGGGACTGAGGGCCGTTTGTTTTGGGTTTTCAGCCATTGTGGTGTCCTGGGGATATCCTTACGGATCTTTAATGTGGTAGTTATCCCGTGGCTTTCCACATCTCAATGCCGTTGGCTAATTTAGCTCATCCGTCTTCGGAGTCAATTTCCCAGCTCCAGGGCAAAGAAGTGCCCTACCAAGTGTCGGTTCTTCCACCCGTAGCTGTTGACCAATAAATGGGGGATTACTTATACCGGTAATCGTTCGGTTAGTAGAGGGTGTAGTGTGTAGTAGAAGGAAATATAGTGACCCGTCTGCCTTCGGAAACCTAATCGCTATTCGGGGTCGGAAGAAACAAGAGTTAGCCAAAAGAGGCTGATAGGAAAGATTGAAAGACATTTCCCTCAAAACAAGTTGAAAAAGAGTAAAATGTGAAGGCCCTTATGAGCCGCCAGGTGCGTTTCATAAGCGTATGAGTATTAATACACTTTGTGTTCCCGCTCATACTTCGGGGTGTTGACTACAGACTGTATGGCTCGTCCAGCATGCCATAGCATGTAGGATGGGGTACACGACATTTTTACAATGTAGATACTCCAACTCCACGGCCTGACTACTTACTAAATTTTCATTAATTATAATCAAACACGAATCAATTTATGGGTATTTAATTGAGATAATGGAAAATTACAAAATTAATAGGAGAATTTTTTAGGATGCGTGTTTAAATAAATGTGACTGACTGATTGAGAATGCTCGATATTGTTTTAGTTTTTAGTATACTAAAAACACAGAAGAATTGTTTCCTATTCTGTGCTAAAAACTTGCGGTTTATCGAACAGCCCTGCTTTTAGCTAGTGTGATATAATATTTTCGTTGAACTGGCAACTTTGCCCTAGAAATTAGAATAACAGATGTGACAAGATCAACTTGCACAGCTTGAAAAGCACGAGTTTTGGTTAGAAGAATTGTACCACTTTTTTATGACGCGAAGTGTACAATTCGAAATTATATCGCCTTCACCAAATACCATTCTAACAGATTGCGCCCATTACTATTCTTAGTATCTTCCTTTCGAAGACGAGCAGACGATCTGCATCTGTTTTGGAGGCGGTCCATGTTTCTGACCCATATATCAGCACTGATGGGATAAATGTTCTATATATTGTTAGTTTGAATTTTTGGCCTAAATTTCTGGTTTTAGCTGCTTGTTTATTCCAAAATAACATTTGTTCGCTAACAAACTTATAGAAAGGCTTATGGTAGGGGAGCCCATGCGGGGATTTTTGCAGTTACTCGAGCGCGTCAGACTATAACATGGGAAGAAACCTTATACCCTGTAAATGTACCCATACCATATATTATTATATACAAAGGAGTTCGTTAAGGGGGGTCCGAAAAAAAATCTATCCTTAGAAACACTCGAAATTGTCAGATTAAGATAAGGTAAGTTAAGTACATGCAGAACAATGTATATTTCAAAACTGACGGTTTGAGCGGGGTGTAAGGAACTGGGTGAGTCACAAAATTTCACAAGGTAAAAGCGAATATTTCGAGAACATCGAAAAACTAAAAAATACGTGTTCAATATTTTTTAAAAATCTATCGACTGATACCTAACACGACCCCCCACGGACAGGGGTGGGGGTAAATTTAAAATTTTAACAGAAACCCCGCGATATTTCGCGAAATAAACATCAGTTCGAAAAACTGCAAAATACACGTATTCATTCATAATTTTGAAAAATCTATCGAAGATACTAAATACGACCGCCCACGGAGATGGGGTGGAGGGTTACTTTAAAATGTTAAATGGGAGCCCCATTTTTATTGCAGATTTCGATTTCTGGTGTAAAAATAAGTAACTTTTATTTAAAACATTTTTTCGAATTATAATTAGATGGCATAATCGGAAAAAGCGATTATTGGAAATCGAAAATTAAATTAAAAAATGGAAAGTCTCCACTTACTTAAATGAAAAATTGTACTAAACTTTTTTTGGTTTTAGGACCTAATCTTCATAACCCAATAGGTCCCCATAACGCTCGAGTAACTGCAATTTTAGCATAATTTCCCTCCCTACTATTATGTTTTAATGGAATCAGCCCAAAACTATTCCAGGTGATCCCAGTCGAACGGACAGATTTTGGAGGGCAATAAAGTTGTGCTCAGCAGGTAATATCACTCAACAAGGAAGACATAAAACTTCATAATATAAAGTATAAAAAATATCTTGTCAATGCAAAAACTGTATCAGTGTACCGTCGGTTTGGGCCTCGTGAATGAAAATAGAACCAACTTTGCTCGGTATTATGCCGACATTTTAGGATAAGATGTTCGGGCAGGATAATAAAGTAAACTATACTAACTTAAATATTACTTTCAATGTGGCAACCTTGGAAAAGTCCAACTATGTTATGGGTATGGAATTTTAATTCGTTTGATTATTCATCTGAACGAAATTGACACCTATATTATATCTTGGATCTTATCTTTTTAATGCGGATTTGGGAATTGCTTTCTCCAAAATTATAATATGAATAAAAATGGTCACAAAATGACAATAGTGCTACTTCCATATTATTCAAAACACCATCCAGTTCTGTCTTCTCCACATAAAAGATTACGAAATCTCATGCGCACAATATATCATAACAAGCATTCTTCAACCGTGTAGTTCCATTCACCCACAACTTAAAAGTAGTACCGCTGACAGTGATGACTGGAAAATTGATGGTTTATACTTAGCTTTTAGTTGACGTTTGAAAACTTGGTATTCATCCTTTCAAAGAGACCATAAGCGAGAATAACTGATTAAATATGCAAGATTTGTGGGGAGTAATGGACCCGACGTATCAAACTATTTCGCCTGAGGCCTAAAATGTGTTTTGTCGAAAGTGAAAACAGACAAAACGGTGATAGATAGGTTCTTTATTGGTGGTTAGAGATATAGTAGTCGACAGACTTTTATCGATAATTTACGTACAGTTGGTTATAAATTATAGGTATTGTTATGATCGTCTGGAGTAATATTCTATGAGTATACATAATCATCGACCATTAGATTTTTATTGAAGTTATACTTCTTTAGGCGCGATTGGGAAAAATGCGTTAAGAGTGAATTTTTATAAAAAGGGCGCGACAGTCTGAAGTACGCGCACACCGACAATAAAAAAATGACAGTCTGAAGTTAGTTGCTTTCAAATTGCGCATCAGTTCAAATAAACCATGTAAAAAAAGTTATTGGTGTTTTTGTTAATTCAATTTTACGACGAAGATAGATGTTATTTTATTATTAAATATTTACGACAGTATAATTTCACGTAAGAAAATGATAAACAAGACTTATAGTCCAGGAACTAAAGCTTTTCACCTCGGAATTTTTATAGAATGGATCAATTTGCTTGAAAATTTGAGAATAAGTAGTGAATACTCCATGGATCAAAATATATATGATGCCGACAGGCGCTTTTACCATGGGGGTGGTTGCCACCCCATCCTGTGGGTGGAAATTTTTTGATATATTTTGACCGCAAAAGTTTATAAAAACATTCCTTCTAAGCAAAAAATGTTCTATACATTTTTTTGATAAAATTAATAGTTTTTGATTTATTCGCTAGCGAAAGTGTTAGTTTTATATCTAAAAAATCAATGTTTTTCCATAGTATACTCATTTACGATTCACTCAATTTTTGCCGTAGAACTAATTTTATCAAACCAAGTTCTTGGAAATTAAATTACCTACAATTTTATATTTAAATATTTTTTCGTATCTCTGATGCTAATCTTTCTATTCTGAAGAAAATGGGATTTTTTACCAAATTGCAAACATTCGTTATTCGCTGTAAACTTCAGTTTTTTAAAAACTAATCATTCTAAGCCAGTCAAACTTCTAGAATCTATTAACAATACATAAATAAAGAAGAATGAATAAGGCCAATGACTAAAAACACCGCTAACTTACATTATTATGCTTCGAATTGGATTTCCCCTGTTTTTTTCAAAAAAATGTATTAATTTTTTAACTGTAACTGTTTTATTTTGTATCTTAGAAAGTTCGTTAAAAACGAATTTTGTAGGTTTTTACAAGATCTATAAGGCTATTAATATTAAATCCTTTTAAAGTTCTCAGTCATAAAAACAGGTGGCATTAAAAGGGTCGGTAAAGGTGGTCTTTGCATATTACAAGTTTTAATTGTCAATAGCTCACTCAATTTTTGCCGTAAAAAAATTTTTGCAAACCAAGTTCTTGGGAATTAAATAAGCTACAATTTCATATTTGAATATTTTTTCGTATCTCTGATGCTTATCTTTCTATTCTGAAGGAAAGGGCATTTTTTTATCAAACTACAAAAATTCGTTATTCGCTTATTACTCCATTTTTTTTTAAACTAATCATTCTAAGCCGATCAAACTTCTAGAACCTATTAACAATACATAAATCAAGAAAACTGAATCAGGCCAATGACAAATTTTAATTAGGGTGGTGATTAGGGGGTTGTTTACGATCACTTTTTTGCTGAAAAAAATAGGGACTGACTTTCTTTTCATTATAAGTCACATAATTTTTAAGCTAGAGATTTTTTTATTTCTGGAGATACATATTTTTAAATACTTTATATTTTTAAATTAGTTTCAACATGTTATCCTCGAAAAATGCATAGTTTTCCCTTCTTTTGACTTTGAATATACAATATTTAGCATTTGACAAAGAAGAACCAACATAATATAATAAAGTATAGCTAGATTACTATTGGTCTTAAAGAAAATAAAAAAACGGTTTTGTTTATTTTTTAAAAAAGTACATTTTTGTTCAGTAAAGTTGTTTTGATGAAACGAAAACTTTTTGAGTCATTAGCAGAAAACTGATAAAAAAACATTGATTTTTTCGATATAAAACTAACACTTTTGATAGCGAATAAATCGAAAACTAATAATTTTATCAAAAAAATATATAGAACGTTTTTTGCTTATAATGAATGTTTTTACCAACTCTTGGGATATTCGAATGAAAAGTGCCTCAAATGGCGAATCTATGGAGCAAGGGATATAAAGTTTAGATAACAAGGTATATGTTATGTTTGCTTTACTCTTGTAGGTTCGAACAAAAGCTTGTTAAAGGAAAGAGATCTAGAGAAGCAGGATAGCATAAAAACATAAGACAGTAGGAGAAAGAACAAAACGGCTGGTAAACCGTAGGTACTAGTGGGATAAAAGAATTAAAGAATACTTCTTCTTCTTCTTTTTGTGTAGACATGTAAGTTTTGTGTAGTAAGTTGTCGTTCGATCGTTTTCGTGGTCTTCCCACTGATCGTCTTCCGGGGAACCGTCTGTCGCTCTCCTTACTACTCTATTTGTTGCCATTCGGCTTATGTGGTCATTCCGTTATATTCCTCTTTTGTTTTACCTATGTTATGAATAAGCGAAATCAGAAAAAAAACAAAGAAATAATTCAAAACAAAAGAATTAAACAAGAAACACTCAAGAAAAAGAATAACCATGTCGTTATGTCAATCTATCATTAATGATATTTAGTTTGTTATTTATAACTTATAACTATAGCTTCTTTTTGTTAATCATAGTAACCGCGCCGTATATTAGTTATATTTGCGATTTGAAATGAAGGAAAACAAAAAAAACTTGTTTTTAACGTCTTTTCGTACAATTTTTTGAAAATTGCTTTTCATAAAAACCATGTTTTGATAGTAACAATCACAAAAAGAAAAGAATTATCTAATTTGGTGCAGTCACTCTGAAGTTATGTATGTTAACCATGTCGAGTCGGACAACTTTTCTAAGACGGAAAATTTTCGGGAGAGTGACGTTTCGTAAATATAGAGGTTTCTAAATTTTGGTGCGTCCGACGACTGGAGTACCTACCCTTAAAAATTTGTCGGACATTATTACCAGTAAATTGTAAGTATTTTTAACAAACAATCCCGCAAAAATCAGCTGTGAGGGTATATATTTTATGAGTCCATAAATTGCTATGTTTGGAAGGGTGAGTACGCATCCTAAGGAGTCATAAAATTTATACCCTCACAGCTGATTTTTGCAGGATTGTTTGATAAAAATTCATACAATTTACTGGTCCGACTTATTGTCCGACAAATTAAGCGTACTACAGTAGTTGTCGGAAGTAATTTACTTAGAAGTAAAATGTCACATTTTACTTCTATGTTCCTATGACGGATTAATTGTAAAGGGTTTTTACCCTTTTTTACTTTGGTGGTTAGCATGTTAGATTCACGCAAACACTGATGATGATAGGTCATCCGATCGAAAACTAGTTCTGTTCTGTGATGTTCTGTGATAGGGATTTTAACAAATATAACTTTTATAAGGGATTTTATGGTTTTTTGATAATTAGTTTGTTAATCATAGCTTCTTTTTGTGAGCGCCATCTATTAGTTTTAGTGTGATTTGAAATTAGGGAAAACGAAAAAAATGTTTTTTAACGTGTTTTCGAACAATTTTTTAAAAGTTTCTTTTATGCAAACAATGTTCTGATAATAGCAATAAATAAAAAAAGAATTATCTAATTTGGTGCAGTTCTTCTGGAGTTATGCGCTTCTGCATACATTTCGACGAATAATTTCTATTAATATAGATTTATTAATTGTCCACTACTACTTGCGTTTTTTGAATGTAGTACTCATAATTTTCTAGTTAACAAACAATTATGAATGTTCTCAAAAGATTAGTACCTAATCAGCTATATAGAGTTGCACAAGTTTGACTTGAATGTTTGAACTTGACTTGAGTTTGACTTAATTTCAAGTCAAACCCAAGTCAATCCTTCTGATAAATATTTCAAGTCAAGTCAAACTGGTCCAATCGTACAGGTTTGAAAATTCAAACTGTTTGTCAAACTAGTTTGAAAGAGTTTGAAAAATAATTTATTTAGTAGATATACTTTTTTGTCGAGATTGACATGTTAGTTGCCAATTAAGATAAGAAAAGTAATAATACAATGAGCGTCACATAAAAGTAACTTAATACAGGAAGCGATTATAATTAAAATAGGGTCGTAAATTTAAATTTCTTGAAAATGATTCCTGAATGCTTAGAACTGCTTGCTGGCAAGTTTCGTTTTATCCATATAACTTTTTTATATTTGAGTGTTACTAGATTAAAACAAAGAATTCGTTGGATAGTTTTTTTATTATACAAATTTAATTTAATCTACTTTGGGAGCGTTGAAGTATTACGTAACGCAAGTTGGGGGGGGGGTCATGTAAAACGTTACGGCGTGTTACACGGGGAGGGGTAGGATGGTTCGAACAGCGCATTACGTAACATTGTTTTTTTAACTTGAATAAAAAAAACTACCGAATCACAATCTTCCACCTTTTTAACTTTCGTTTATATTTTACCTAGAACCCCTGGATTGTATTAAATTTCCCCCTCACGCTCCGCTCATGTTACAATAGGAACAAAATAGTATTCAAGTGAAAAAATCTTAAAATTTGTATTTTAGCAGATCAAGCACAGTAACATGTGTCTCAATGGACAGCTCAAAATAAAATGATTTGGAATTTTTATGACTTTCTTTTATTAAAATAGGCATTTATTTATCTTAGGGCCAGTTCGAAAAAACATCTGGTACCAAGCTGCTAGTTCACTTGAAAACACAATACAAAAGTATTGCTGTATATTCGTTGGTATTTCTTTAAAATTCAAAACTAACCATTGGGTTATTAGACCTGAATCCTGCGTACCAAAAAAAGTTGATTAATAGCAAGCTGAAAATTTGTTAATAGCTTAACAGTGTCTAGTCGGACAAACTTAGATGTACGGGAACACTGGAACGGTGGAAGTCTTAATTGTGGAACAGTTTAAAAATTTGGAAGGTCAGATTACGAAAACGTCCCATGTATTTTGTCGGAAATAACATCCAATTGATTTGTTACCCTTTTATTAAACTCTCATGCAAAAATCAGACTGCTATTACTAATCAAAATGATTCCTGTCATTTGATCTGTTCTTCATGTTCCACTCATTAAAATGCCCAGTTGGTGATAAACACCAGTCTGATTTTTGCATGAGAGTTTAATGAAATGGTAACAAATCAATTGGAAGTTCTGTCCGACAAAATACATGGAACGTTTACGTAGTCTGACGTTCCAAATTTTTAACCTGTTCCACAATTAAAACTTCTCCTGTTCCAGTCTTCCCATACATCAAAGTTTGTCTGACTAGACACCGTTAAGCTATTAACAAATTTTCAGCTTGCTATTATTCAACTTTTTTTTGGTACGCTGGATCCAGGTCTATATGGTTTTATATCTACAATTTAAATTTCTTTCGGATACAGGCTACAAATGTTGGGCTTAAATTTTTAAAAAATTAATGTATAAATATGCATTAATAGTATGGTATAACTACGAGATCCAAACTCAGACATCCAAAGTGAAAGTTATCCTCCAACACCAAATTGTTCTATATGGTCCACATAATGTTAAGAAAAAGTCACACCATTTTGAGCGTCGGGTTTGGGGGGGGGAGAGGGGGAAGAAATCGGTAAATTCGGAGTTTTTTACGTTTTTCGTCAATATCCCTAAAACTATGCGGTTTCTAAAGGATTCTACATAAAATTTAAAACAAAAAAGCTCCTATACATATTTGTTATAAAATCAACGGCTCCAGAGTTACGGAGGGTGAAAAGTGGAAGTTTTCGATACTTTTTATATTTTTTGGGCAATTTATAATATTATTACTGATGAAAGAAATTTTCTTTAAAAGGATTGTGTTTTGTAAATGAAATTTGCTATTTCAGTGGCATGCTAGTGATAAGCCCTTGAAGAAACGTCAACCCCACCACCCAAAATCATGATCAATTGCCCAAAAAATATAAAAAATATCGAAAACCTCCACTTTTCAATCTCCGTAACTGTGGAAGCGTTAATTTTATAACAAGTATATAGAACCTTTTTTGTTTTAAATTTTATGTAGAACAATTGTATAGAACATTGTTTACGCTAAAGTACAGTTTTAGAAAAATTGACGAAAAACGTAAAAAAAACTACTAATTTACCGATTTCTCCCCAATCTCCCCTCCAAACCGAACGCTTAAAATGGTGTAACTTTTTACTGAACAATATGTGGGCCAAATAGAACAATTTGGTGTTGGAGGAAGACTCTTACTTTGGATGTTTGGGTTAGGCCTTTTTTTTACCAGTTATACTATAATACCTCCGTAACTTTAGAACCGTTAATCTTAGAAGGATTATGCATTAGGCCTTTTTTATTTCAAATTGAATGTAGAACATTTTTGTATAAAAGGTTGTTCATGCTAAACCGCATAGTTTTAATAATATTGACGAAAAACCTAAAAAACTACGAATTTACCGATTTTTCCCTCCTCTCCCCTTGAAACCCGACGCTCAAAATGGTGTGACTTTTTTCTGAACATTATGTGGACCATATAGAACAATTTGGTGTTGGATGATAACTGTCACTTTGGATGGCTGGTTTATGCCATTATTTGGATCAATTGTATCACACTATAAGACGCTATAAGCTTTCTTAATAATTATTATCCTAACTGGCGCGTTTATTTGTCTGTCTGCGGTTTAAATATCATATCAGCCAATACATTTCTATCTTTATTGAAATTTGACAAAAAAATTATTTTGGACCTTGTGGGGAAATCCCCCTCCCCACCCATTACTCCCCCCCCCCCCCGTTGATCCGCCACTGAATAAATAAACACGTTGCGTAATTTTCAAACTGTTTGAAGATGTTTGAATTCAAGTCAAACCTAAAGATATCGAAATCAAGTCAAGTCAAACTTTTTTATACAAAAAGTTTGATTTTCAAGTTAAGTCAAGTTTGTTGAGTAAAATCAAACTAGTTTGACTTGATGCATCTCTAATTTGTAATAGAATTCTAACAATAGCTGTACAACTTATTTTCTAATTTGTTTCTTATTTTTTTATAGCTTATGCCGTAAAATGTTCATGATGATTTCAAAATAAAGATGAATTTGTATCAAAATCTAAAAGATATTCGTACCGGAAATACCTTGAAGCTACGATCGACTATACTCAACGGTTTAAAATACGACACAGACGTCCCATCTGCCCATATTTCTGAATATTGGGGCGGCAGGTGTGCCGCTCGCGATTATATTATTAAACAAAAATAAATAGCTTCATTGCATAAGTTGTTGGACTTTTTCTCTGTCTTTTTTTCCTGGTATTTATGTCCAATTAATAGCTGTTACGAAATCAAACTAATAAACCGATGTATGTACAAAGTGGTGTCATTAGTCAAAATGCCGAAATTTATCAAGTATTTGAAAAGTTTAATAATGTTTAAGTATTATATGTATTATGTTTATATGGGATTAAGTCACAATTACTCGTGTAATGAAAATTACGTTTTTAGTTAACTAATGTTTCACTTTAACTATTTGCACCCCTGAAATCTTCAAAAAAAGAAAAAAAAACATTTTGAAAAATTCTGAGATTTTATAATCTGTTTTTTATTTAGGTTATGTACTTAAATCTTTTGGATCATGAAAGTATGATAGAAAGTTTTTTTGAAAATGATGTTATTGCCCTAGTAGGACTATAAAATTCTGTCTGTATTTTGTGTTAATTTGTTTGTGTAATCTGAATCGTAGATGTGAATCTTTGTTGTTTATTTGGGTTTATATGACTGCGGACACTAAATCCATTTTTTTATTTTTTTTTTTAATTTTATTAGTCATTTTTTCGTGTCTAAAACTAATACTAATATTAATCTCTAATAAACAATAATTCTGCTAATAAAGAATTGTTTTTGTATTTTTTTATTAATTTTTTATAATATATTTTATTTCTAAATGATGTTCTCAGAGTTCCACAGCAAAAACTGCAACATTCTTCTTTAGCCCTGTACTTAATTCGAAAGTTTTTTACTATGGACTGTCCAGTTCGTCATTCATTTTGATCTACATATTTTTTTTATTATATTTTTTTTAATTATTATATTTTTTTCTATTATTTTTTTTATATATTTTTTTGTATATATTTTTTTATATTTTTCCTTATTTTGTTTTGTTTTTTATATTTTTTTTCTTTTTTTTTCTTTGAATATATAACAATTTACAAGAAATACTTACTCTATATTTTACAATTACAATTTAAGTTTAATATCTTGAAACGAGTAAGCGATGGACTACCCCAGCTAATTGAAACAATATTCGAAAATATTACCCCAATCAACTAAGATAGCCATCGTCACACCCTTAGCCTAGCTCAGTCACTCAGGTGTGTGTTCGTCTTGTCTTAACCTTAGATAGGAACTATGAAAATTGGAATGGAAGCAAACAAAACAATAATTTTAAGTAATCATGTTTATTGTTCAATAAAGATATAATAAAAATTTGGCTTAGTAAATTGCATTAACAAATGTATTCAAATTCTTGCCAAAAACTAACAATTCTGGATTATACTTATGGCTTTTGGTAGCTGATGGTATCTTCTTGATGTCGTATGGTACTGCTGTATACTTCTTGTAGGACTGGGCGGATCTTCGGCCCTAGACCTCTGCAGTTGGAGATGTTAGGTGTTGCAGTCTGGATGTCATCTTGTCTTTGCCTTTAAGTGTGCATCACCGGTGATGTTGACGGCTTGGAGGCTCCCGGAGGGAGAAAGGTTTATTCTATTCCCAAAAACTATAAGATAAAAACACATATCAATCATCAAGAAGAAAACCAAATTGCACCTTTGCCAAATAGTATTCAGAAATAGTAAATGGCAAGGTTAAATTACATGGAATTTAGATAAGGAGAATAGTTAAAATTTTGATTACTAAACGTGCATATTAATAGATGAAAAGAAATATAGAAACCAAACACATGGTTGAACATTTGAAGGTTAGATAAAAAAAAACATTATAAAAACTGTTAGACGGAGAAATATAATTACTGTAAGAAATTATTAAAAAAAAACTATATGTAACTCACCCCTAGAGGAAGATTTGTTGAAATAGAAATGATTAATTTTTGAAGCTGCTCTGCCTTTTAAAAAATTACCTCCCCATCTTGAGAATAGATATGGGGGTTGTCACTGTCATTAAAATGACATGACAACGAACCTTGGACCGAAATTTGAAATAACGAACATGGAACACAAGAGATGATACAATGTAAATAGGGTTGCCTATTATAGAACGGACGCCAACCAATTATTAAAGGGGAAATGGGTAAACCAAATAGAAGAAGATAATTATTAATGAAATATTAAAGGAAATAAGGTAAAATATTTATTTAAAAATAAAATATCAAAGATGTCACGTTTGCAACGTTACAATCTAAAATATGTTTATACAATACAATGGTCGGTATACCAACTCATTATTTTCTAATGTTAGTAAATAGTTTAAATTAATGGGATGGTGGATATCAGTCAAAGAATACAGTGCATTTAAAAACATATTAACGTTATTAGAAATAAGAGAACAGGTCAAAATTTTGTGTTGTAGGTTACCCAACTGACAACAAATACATTGTGGACTATCAGCTTCTTCTTCTTCTACGGCACTACAGCCCAAATTGAGCCTTGGCCTCCTTTATTTTTTGCCTCCACCCTTGCTTGTCTGTGGCTGCTTTTCTCCATACACGGACTCCTAAAAGGGCTTGTGCGTCGCTGTTTACTGTGTCTTCCCAGCGCTTTCTTGGCTTTCCAACCGGTCTCTTTCGCTGCATTCTAGCATTCAGTGCTCTTTTTGATAGCCTATCCTCTCCCATTCTTATCACATGTCCGGACCATTGCACTCTTTGTATTATTCTAATGAAGTCTGACAGGGGTGCTTCCTTATAGAGTTGATAAAGTTCGTTGTTGTATCGACTTCTAAAGATTCCGTTTTCCCTCACAGAAGCACGTTCAAGTATTACGTAACGCGGTTTTTGAAGATTTTTGACCCCCCTCCCCCCTACGTAACGCACTGTAATGGGCGTTTAACTATTACGTTAACCCCCCTCCAACCTGCGTTACGTAATATTTGAACGGTCCCCAGGAGGTCCTAGTATTCTCCTCAGTACTTTCCTTTCGAATGTGTCCAGTTTGTTTTTGGATGTTTCTTTCAGGACCCTGGCTTCACTGCCATAGCAGCTAGATTAAGTTTAAATATATAATATGATGGTATAAGACAGTGGTTAAATCTCATTCTGCATATATGGTTCTTGTCATATCCTTTGTCGACTCCATTTTAGAAAACCAAGGTTTATCTGTTATGTAGTTTCTGATTGATCTGTAATGGTTTCCTGTATTTATGTTCTCATCAATATACCTTTCTTTCCATTCTTTCTTAAGCTCTTTGAATAAATCTGTTTCAATATCTCTAGATATATAAAGATAATGTGTTAATACTCCTTGTGTCACCGCGATTTTAGCCAATCCAATTAGATGTGAATCTTGAAAAAAAAATTTTTTATTTTGTCCATGGTTGTGTTGTGTGTTGCATATGCACTGTGTATGAGATTTTCGATGATTTGTTCTTTGGCGTCCTTTATTCTGCTGTTGTTCGTATGTTCTTGTTATTGACTTCTTCTTTTAGTATTGGTAACCAAAGCCTACTGCATTCTGGTTGCAGGATGAGGGCTGCTTCTTTAACATTTCACTATTTCATGCCTGTTTCTTTCAGGATTATGGATACATCTTTCCATTATACTACGTGCTTGTTGTCCCAAGCATGTTTGCATATCTGGAGTTTCTCGAAGTTTTTGTTCTTGATGCATGTTTATGATCACTTATCCTGAAACTTAATGGTCTTGTAGTTTCTCCTCCGTAGAAAAGCAAAAAAAAATTTTTCAACCCCCCATTTAGTGATGAGCGAGACTGGTCTTGGTCTTGGTCTTGCAGCAAGACCAAGACCGCTTTTTGGTTTGCAAGACCAGACCAAGACCAGATATTCAAGACCAAGACCAAGACCAAGACTGAACCTTGCAAGACTACGCAAGACCAAGACCAACCTGCAAGACTCTTGCACTTTTTTTGCGAAATTGGTTTTTTATTATTTAACTTTATTTTTTTTAGTTCAATAATATATACTGACATTGTAATAACCCTTAAACAATATCGAATTTTTAAAATACATAATATTTTAAGCTAAACATCAACAATTTTGATATACCGGGTGGTGAATTGGAACACGGGCCATAGGAAACTCAATGTAAAATTCTAAACTGTTGAATTCCTACTTCCCTAATTATTTTACATCAAAAGTCATAAGAAACTATTTGTAGAGAATTGAAATCTGTATTGAAAACAACTGTTAATATTGTTCTACGAATAATAATTATTCAAAGTTTTGTAAAAATATAATACAATTTTCAGAGAAATACGCCAAAGTTACGCCACACACAGTGCAATAATGTGTATAAGATTGCATTAGGTGACAATGAATTTATTATACTAACAATTTGAACTGTCAATTTCTTTATTTATTTTATAATTTATTGTTTAAAACACAATAAAGTTGATCAGATACCCTCAGTTAAGGAGAAAGTATTAATAATAAAGATATTTTCTTCACTCAATAGTGTGCTCACTGTCAGTTAAATAGTAACGTGTGGCCTAACATGCCCAGACATACCTACTGCGGTAAATACATTAAATTTTTCAAAATTTTGGAATGTGTTTAAATCGTAGAACAATTGAAGACCCTGATGCAAGAAGGGGATAAGTAACAATATGTAAATTTTACAGGAGAAGCAAAAAAAGTTTTATTTTTTAATTTAAAATTTATGTTGTTCATGAAGTAGGGCCGAACTAATACAACAGGTATATATGATTTTGCCGCCATTATACAGCCAAACAACAATGCTATTAAGGAAAAAAAATTGGTGCAATAATAGGATAAGTTTAAGCCTTTTTTGTACTGTAGTTTACAGCAGGTGCAAAAAGGGGATAAGTTACATTAAAACCCATTTTCAGACGAAATATTTTATTATTAAAACCTCCATATTTTACTAAACCGTACCTCTCGTACTAGCACTATGTTAACTCTCCAACAATTTCTCGGTGACTACATGACTTAGATCGCGTTCGTGGCTCGTGCAGACACCGATACCTTACCCAATCGCAGCAAGCCACCGGTGCAATAGTGGGACAGAATAACACACATATAAAAATTAATTCAAGATTTGGTGCAAGAATGGGATAAGTTACACATTTCTTATACTGTTCTTGCACCAGACCATACCAGGGGATAAGTAGTTTTCTCTTATAATTTCAGTATCTATTACTTATACATATCCTATACTTGCACCAGGCAAGAACAGTTACTTTTTCAACCTAAATAAGCACCTATCTCGTTTTTGCAGAATTTGGTACTTATCCCCTTCTTGCACCAGGGTCTTCAATTGTAACTTCTGTTTTTAACCCATTAACGCCTACGGGTACCATATGGAGCCAACAAATTGCGTACACATCCGAGTCTATTTACCATATTATTAGGTAAAATTTCGCAGAGAGATTCGGCCTATTTGTAGTTCAAGGTTACCTCTTCTTGATTGAACAACTCAAATTTAGTTTTATGCCTATTTTCCACTGTAATAAATTTTTGAATTTACGGTTGGTTTTGTTTTTACCAAAATATTGACATTTGTCTCGTGTAAGGGCTCTATTAGTCTAGGTAACTGGTGGCGCAACTAGTGGCGCAACTAGTGGGCCCACCAAATTGTGAGCACGGGCAACTGGTGGCCGAGAATAGCCACCAGCAAAAATAATATAATGAATTAAAATTGGAAAAATAATCAAATGCAATTGGAAACTTGTTTGTTATCAATTTTACGAAAAAAAGTTATTCTTCATAAAATGCTCTTAAGAGTATAATTATAAAATATAAGATGCAACCATCAGATTCAAATTTTGTGAATTTTATACGAGGTATGTCAAAAAAGATGAATTTCGCTCAAGAGTAAAGTATCTTTATATTAAACAATATCGAAAAATGTTCTATAAAAAGTTGTTCGGAATTAAAAGCTATGTTTGAATATGCAATTACATTCTTCTAATTGAAATATTGTGAACTGTAAAGGTACTTTACTCTTGGACGAAATTCATATTTTTTAACATACCTCGTATAGAATTGATAAAAATTTATACAGTGTGTCCACGGTTGGGGTGCCCAAGAGGAAAAACTTTTATATTTTCAATTTTAGCGAAAAATGACATTTTTGATAAAAAGTTTTGCTCGTTCTAAAACCCTAAAAAACGAAATAAAATTCAAGTTTCTCGAATCCTGTTTAATTTTGTAGCCAATTTTATGTAAATGCCTATAAATTTTTGCACTCGTAACAAAGTTCGAAATCGTAACAATAATCTAGTGTTGCCAAGACATAATGTAGCTTAGTAACTGTCAACTCCGATAAATAATTTGCGAATTGTCATTTTTTTTGACAATGTTAAGCGTTCATTAAAGAATTTCTTTTGTGATAATTTTCATTATTAAAATTATTGGATTAATAATTATTTAATTAGTAAATAATTGGATGAGTCAAGGAGAACGACAAAGTCTGGCTTCATAATTCAGAGAAGCGAAAGAGTTGTTCTCCCAAGTTATTATTGTTACAATTTCGAACTTAGTGCAAAATTTATAGTGATTTACATAAAATTGGCTATAAAATTAAGCAAGATTTGAAAAACTTGAATTTTATTTCATTTTATGGGGTTTTAGAACAAGCAAAACTTTTTATCAAGAATGACATTTTTCGCTAAAATTGAAAATAAAAAAGTTTTTCCTCTTGGGCACCCCATCCGTGGACACACTGTATATTATGATTGCATCTTAGATTTTAGACCATATAAAGCTTTTTGTAAAAAATAAGTTTTTTCGTAAAATTAATAATAAAATACTTATAGATATTTGTAATAAAATGATGTTGGGTATCCGTAATTTAAACAAAAATTGCATTTTTTTTTTCAATTAGAATGATGTAAAAAATTAATGCGTCCAAAACATAGTTTTTTTAATTCTTAACAACTTTTCATAATAACAATTTTCGATGTTGTGAAATCTAAAGGTACTTTACATAAAATTTTTCTGACATACCTCATATAACATAGACTATGCAGAGCATTTTGTAAAGAATATTTTTTTTCGTAAAATGGATAAGAAAAAAGTTTCCCATATGGTTCCAAGTTACGCAGACATACTGTACCTATATATAAAAGCTCAATTTTTTTTTAAATTTTCCAATTAACGTCACATTCGGATTCAGCATAGCATAATCAAAAACAAAATAGAAACATTTTTTATCAAGGTAAAGTGATGAATTCAGCGATATTTCTAAAATATAAAAAGAGCTTTTATTGTTTAAACAATGAATAAACAATTTACGGCTAAATCTGCGAGAAGAACTTTTTAATATAGCATATTTATAAATCGACAAAAAAGGTTTTAGAAAAATATACGCTTGTTAATAGAAAATATAGAAGTTAATAGAAAAGAAATACGAAGCACTCGATTACAATACAAATGAACTAGTGGTGGCCGACACCAGTTGCTCAGTCTAATAGGGTGCATATAAGATAATGCCCCGGCTTGGTGGCGCCACCAGACCCGGTTACCCGGCTGGTGGACTGGTTCGGCCACCAGATCGACAACAATTTCTGGTGGCGCAACCAGTTGCCGTAGTCTAATAGGTCTCATTTACTTAAATGCCCCGTGACGTCATGAGTCACTGGTGGAGCAACTTGGTGGCGTCACCAGTTGCCTAACATAATAGCGGCCTAAGTGTTTTATTTATTACTTTTTGCACTGCGAGCTTCGTTTTTGTTTTCAAAAGATTTTCTAAAAACTTTAATAAACAACTTGTATGGGTTTTCGTAATATTTAATCTTTTGGTTTTTTCGTAATTAGGCCAAAAATATGGGTGTTCCCAAATGGAACCGCTAGGCGGTTTGTTGGATATGTTGTTTTCGCTATTCTTTTTTACTTTTCTTATTTTTAGAGGAATTTCTTTGAAAGAAGATCTCGATATAGCTTTGGAGAAAAACGAAAGTAATAACGATGTTTCTGCCGTTTACATAGCATAGAATCTTCATATCCTAACATTTTGACAGACGAAAATTCGGCAGATGAAGATGACGCGGGTTTTATTAATCATTGAAATCGTAACCAGATGGCTTCAGGCGCGGAAATTGTATTTACGAATAACACGAGAATCGAATGCACCAACGAAGACACGATCATAGAAGAAACCACTTGGATCCACCCCGTGTTAGCAGAAAAATTCCATCAGCGCCAACTGATAGAGGTCTAATTATGTTCACGCGGCAGCAAAATGAAGATTTTTGCGAATAAAGGAATTTGGTTCCTACACACAAAATATTCTGGTATGCTGGTTCAAGCCCTTCAGAACTTTTTAGATTACACCAACTAGAATTGTTAGGATTTCAAGACAAGAGAAAAAGACAAGAGGAAATTGAAAATGGTTAGGTTATTCATTTTAGAAAAAAATTGTTGTTCCGAGACCCAAAATGTTGTTTCAAAATACAATGATAATATGGGTGGCACTGATTTGATGGATAGCGATGTATCTTGCTATTAAATTGGAATCCGTTCCAAGAAAATGGTATTGGCCCATTTTTACATACCTGTATAAAAAATCTGGTCGTAATATTAGCTAATTGGAATTTAAACGGGCTATCATCCAAATGAGTTTAACAAGAAATAAATCCCACCGAAAGCACCAGGAAAAGTGTCTGCAATTGCAAGAAATGACTCTCGAATTGGAGATATTCGGTACGAGGGATTAAATCATTTTGTGGTTTCTGTACCAGAAAACAAAAGAAGAAGATGCCAAAGAGAACAGTGTGCTGCAAATATTATGTAGACCTTTGTATTAACTGGTTTCGCAATTTTCATACCAAGTACCTACTTAACTCTTAACGAACATCTATCGGGTTCGCACCTAGTGGTCCCATATGGGAACAGTTTTTTTCTCAATAAGTATTTCATTTACAAACAATTTTCTTTTTACGTTTTGTACAGAATACTGCTATATTTAAAAATTTTTAATAAATTTTGTTAAAAACAAAAAAAAAAATTTCTCGGCGTTAATGGGTTAATACAGATTTCAATCCTCTACAAATAACTTCTCATGACTGTTGATGTAACATAATTTGGGAAGCAGGAATTCAACAGTTTAAAATTTTACATTGAGTTTCCTATAGGCCGTTTTCCGATTCACCACCCTGTATACTTTGATCGGTAGTAAAACATATAAAGGGGAATTGGTTTTAACATTCCTCTTCTAAGTTTTCTAGCGTTACCTTATAATTTTACAACAGTAAGTACAGGGTATTTAACGTAAGCAGGCCACTCCAATAAAAAAAAAAGCAACCGAACGTCAAAAAAAAAGGGAGCACAATCGAATTAAAAAAAAATTCTCCGTATTAGACTGTCGTATAAGAACACATTTTATGAAAAGAACACTGGTGACGTCGTTTCTGTAGTACACAAAATGACATTTAAAAAACCGTATCTGTAGAAACAGAAATAAAATTATTCCTATGACAGTTCAACAGTTTCCAGTATAATAGATTTTCCGCCATATTTGTTTCTAATTGGAACTTAAAAGCTAAAAATAATGAAATTTTTTTGAGTGATACTGGATTCTGCGGAAAATGATTTTCTTTAATTTTTCTATTTTCGGTTATTCTCTATTACGAACAGTTTCCGAGATATCGAGCTTTGTCACACTATACAGCCACCCTGTATATGCAGAATGTTTACTAAGTAGGTATGTGTACAAACTTTATAGGTTAAACGTTCATATGAACTGAAAATAATTTTTTTTTAATGAGAAATCAGTGTTTACGTTCGATACATCATTTCAATAGGAATTTTTCATCTGGTTAAATTTGAAGGTTTTTTTTTAATTTTTTTCACATAAACAACACAGTTTTGCTTTTGCCTTGTATATAAGTATGTATAATTAAATAAAGCGCGTATTTCTTCCAAATAAAATAAAATGTACTGTTATATTTCTATTTGATATAAAAATTAAAATTTGATAATTATAAACAAAAGTCACTTTAATATAAAATATTTTTAATTTTCTCAACCACGGGCATATAAATTTAGAACAACCTGTATACAACAAATTGTTATATTTAATTTTAAGAAGTGATTAAAACGATACTCGGAACAATGCGCTTAAAATAAAACTAAAGTGAAATCGAAAATAGGTCATTATCGTTGTTCGCGGAAGGTTCAATCATTAGCCGATGCTAAAGAAGACTTAGTGAAAGTAGATAATAGATCATTAAATTTTGTAATTAGTAGAAAGTAATTTTTAGAATGGGAATTAACTATTTTCTTTGAAATCCATTAAGCATATTTAGAAAGTTTAAAAATTGGTTTTGAGGAATACTGCGAATGAGAGTTGGTGGTGGAATTTTGATTTGTGAATCTGGAAGGGATATTTAGAAAGGAGGGGAATGAATGACAAATAGAGATCAGAATGTTTTGAGCTGTCGAGAAGTGAAGTCGAGTAGTAGACGGTAGTTCGAGGAGTGAGAAAGTCGGTGTAGTTCCGTGAGTGTGGAGTATCTATCGTAGAACGAGAGGTAGGCCAAGTTGAGAGTAAAAGAACCTCCTTGAGCCAAGAGTTCCCGGTAGCTGATTGCAGTTTCGAAAAAGGTAGAAGACAGCATCACAACAGAAGCAGGAAACGAGAGCTATACGAGTTAGTTTCAGAGGAGAACATTACTGGAAGCCAGGACGAGGTTTGATTGCAGCCAAGGACAGCAGGAAACGGGTCTTATGTGAAGACATTCTCAGTGCACCAAAAAAAAGGTCAGTCTCATTTGTTTGGACATGAATGTATGGGTTTTTTCGTAGTAAATACCACATTTAAAATTGAGGAAACATAATCAATAATATCAGAAAAGCTTCATCAAACTTAAATAGAATTGTTGCTGATAAATCATAATAGTTAAATGTTAATAAAAACTTTCAATTGGAAATCAAAAGGAAATAAGATTCCCATGTATAAATGTTATGTTTAAGAATAATAAGATATAGCAAATATTAAGCAGTGATTGCCATTTAAATAAAATAAACAATATTTTGATTACAATTGTAACCCATATGTGTTATTATTCTACTCTTTTCTTTCCTATCCCGATTAGGAACCATTAAGAAATACTTAGAAGCCACGTATGTAAGTAATTAATTTTATAAAAAAGCCCTGAGATTGAAAACATATTGATATGTGATCTGGTAAATTAATTAGATTATTATTAAAGCATTGATTAAATTAAATGACATATAAAATTATTATCTCATATCAATAATCAAGATCTCAACAACTGTCGTCCAACGTGGAGGGCATTATAAAGTATTTCTAGTGGCAAATTTGAAGGATAGAAAGAGTAAAGCCGGTATTTGAAAATTTATATGCCTGTGGTAAAAAGTGAGATACTTACATTTGATAACATAAAATTTTAGATCTCTTTAGGTACAAATTTTACATAACTGATTTAATATTTTATTTTTACGATATTACATTTGATATATTTATTGACAATTTATAATATTTGGGTGAGAAAAAGTCGTCTTGGTAACATACTAGTAAAATTTCATATTTGGCGGGGACAGTACTTCTTGAAAACAAATGTCTGTGACAAGAAGCCAAAGCAAAGACAACAAAAAACAAAAAGAACATTCAAATCGAGAGAATAATTCAGACCAAGAAGACATTTTAGACACGACAATCATGGCATCAGAACAGCAAGAATTATCAGGAATAGATAAAATATTACGAATGATGCAACTCCAGTCACAAAGAATGGAACAAAAACTGGATGAAAATCAACGTGAAACGAAACAAGCCATGGAAGAAACATCAAAGAAAATGGATAAAAATCAGGAAGAAACATCAAAGAAAATGGATAAAGTGGAGCAAAAAATGGATGACAATCAACAGGAAACAAAACAAGCCATAGAAGAAAACAACAGAAATATAGAGAGTATTAAGAAGGAAATGGTTAAAAAAATAGAAGAGATTGCAGAAAAGAGCGAGAAACAGGAGTTAGAGATTAAAGAAATCAAAATCAAAATAAAGGAGATAACGAATTGCCAGAAAAAAGAAATGGAAAGTTTGGAAAACAAGTTGCAAAACGCTATTCAAGCAGACATAGAAGAAGTGGAAAGAAAGATTGCGGAAATCAATACTCAACAAAATGTCGGAGAAAGAAGAGAAATGGTTATACATAGCACAGATGACGTGAAGATAAGGTTTGGCGGGGACGTAAGAAGATTACACCCAGTGCCGTTCATAAATAGCCTGAAAAAGAAAATACAGCACATCGGAAATTTCGAAACAGCAAAAGAAACTATCAGAAACCATCTCAAATATGAAGCAAGCCTATGGTTCGATAGTAAAGAAGAAGAATTCGGCAATTGGCAACAATTTGAACAAAAATTTTTGAATTATTTCTGGGGAAAAGTCCAACAATTGGAAATTAACAAGGAATTGCAAAATGGGAGATACAATGATAGGATGGGTGTATCAGAAAGGACATATGCTTTGCAAATTTACAATAATGCAAAACATTTACAATATAATTACTCATCGGAACAATTAGTCGAACTGATTGCAAGACATTTCGAGGAAACGCTGGAAGACCATATCACATTGCAAAATTACAAAGACATAGATAGTTTATGCCAATTCCTACAAATAAGAGAATCACGTCTAAGAGAAAGAAAATCAAGAAGGTCGCGAGAAGATTACAGGCCCCGAGAAACACAAGATTACAGAGATAGAAATCAAAATAGGAGGGACTATACAAGACGAGATTTTAATCCCAGAAGGGAAAACGAAAATAGAGACAACGGAAGAGGAAATTATGAACAAAGAAATAGGCAATGGAATGAGGACAGAAATCGAGAATACCAGAATAGAAACACCACACGCTCAAATCAAGAAAACAGAAATAATGGTAGACAAAATGAACAGGGATATCGAGAAAACCGAAACAGATCCGACAGACCAAGAGAAAATAGAAGAGAAGTAAATAATACCCAGACAGATGAATATGACGGAGAGAGACATTATGACGAAAATATAAACAACGATGAGCAACCGGCGTCTTTTCACGACGGCGCTCACTAAAAACCAAAAATCAAACAGGAATCTTTTGTCACCCCAAGGAGTTTATTAAATTGGCAGGAAACAACGAAAAGAAAAATGGAGTTAATTTAAAATTTGTGGATGGATTTATCAACGAGAAACCAATTAAAATTATGATAGACACTGGATCTGAAATAACATTGGTCAACAGAAAACTAATAGAAGAAGTTAACTTAACGAATTTAATTTATAAAATACCTAGGGTAAATTTAGTGGGCGCAAACAAACGGACATTGGCAACTATAAATGAAGGCATACGAGTAATGGTACGACTGGGCAAGAAAATGTATGCACTACAATGTGTAATAATGCCAAACATGTCACATGACATGATAGTAGGAGTGGACGAATTGGCAGAAAAACATGTAGTGATAGATTTTAAAAATAATACGATGAAACTAACAGAAGAAAAAGAAAAAGAACAGGACAAGGAACATGAGAAACAAAATACGGACGAATCAGGTAAAGAACAAACAGTGGAAATGAATTTGGCAGCGAAGCAAGGACAAAGAAGAAAAAGGAGAAAAGGTCAGAAAAAGATAAAAGAAAATGAAACCTGTGGCTCCTCAAAAGAAGAGTTGAGCCCAGAAGAAGAAAATTTGAGAGTATCAGAAACAAAGGAAACCTGGGATTCCTCAAAAGAAGAGACGGGCTCAAGAGAAGAAGAAATAAAGCTAAAAAATGAAAGTGAAAAGAATATGATTGAAACAGTGGTATTTGAAGAGGAGGTATATGCAAACGAGGATGCAGAATGCACGGTAAACATGTGTGAAGAATCTGAGAAAAAAGACAGAAAATTGATATGTGGAGAAGGGAAAGAAAAAGAATTGCGGTTGATGTTACGAAACTACGAAAATTTGATCAATGAGGAAAACAGAGTGGCTAAAAAGTACGAACATTCATTTGAGGTGAAAAACTTGGGAAATTTTCGATCAAAGACTTACCCGATTCCATACAAGTATCGACAAGAGGTGAAAGAAGAAATAAATAAAATGTTGGAAGATCAAATCATCGAAAGATGTGATTCACCATATGTTAACCCGATTGTGATAGTAAAGAAAAGCAGTGGAGAATTGAGATTATGTTTAGATGCCAGGAATATCAACCAGCACACTGTATCACAATATGAATCACCTCTAAACATCGAGGCCATTTTTGGAAGAATCACCGGGTCACACATATTTTCGAAAATTGACTTAAAACACAGTTTTTGGTTGATACCGTTAGCTGAAAAGTGTAGAAACTACACCGCTTTTTCTATTGATGGTATTGTCTACCGGTTTAAGGTAGTGCCGTTTGGATTGCAGAGTGCTTGTGCTGCACTCGTCCGAGCTCTACATACCATTTTGAATCGCCACGAAGATTTCATAGTTCATTATATCGATGATTTATTAATTTTTTCACAAGATACTCAGAGTCATCTGAAACACATAGAAATAATTCTGGAAGAATTGGACACAGCGGGATTGAAATTAAACATTGAAAAATGTCAATTTTTTCAAAAAGAAGTCATTTATTTGGGTTTTCAATTGGACACCAAAACAGTAAGATTATCCGAAGACAGAGTCAAGCTCATAGATGAATTCCCAAGACCAACGAATTTGAAAACATTGAGAGGTTTTCTTGGCACGATTAATTATTTTAAAAAACTGATTCCCGATTTGAGCCAAAAGGAAATCCCTCTGATAAAGTTGCTTAAAAAAGGAATAAAATGGAATTGGAAAGAAGAACAGGAGGAAGCTTTCGAAACATTAAAACGAGAATTCGCAAAAGGAACGAAAATATACCACCCCATTTACAATTTACCTTTTATACTCCGAACTGATGCGTCCATACAAAAATTTGCAGGAGTTCTGTCTCAAATACAAAACGACCAAGAAGTGCCGATATGTTTTATATCGCGAGTGACTAAAACACATGAGAGAAAATATAGTGTTACAGAATTGGAGTTTGCCAGTGTACTATATTGCGTAAACAAATTGAGGTTTTACTTATTGGGAGCAAAATTCACAATCGAAACAGACCATGCAGCTTTAGTACATATCATGAAGAATAGATTAGTAAATAATAGAATACATAGAGGCATTCTATTATTACAGGAGTATGATTTTGAGTTCCGATATATAAAAGGAAAAGACAACATAATAGCCGACGCTCTAACACGGGATGAGGACACCGGAAAAAAGGAAACAATTACTCTACAGGTGGGACTAAATAGATTAATACAAGAAGAAGGGATATATTCGTTAAATGAGATAAGGACAAACCAAGAAGACCTAGAGGAAAGAGAGAAAAGAAGAGCGGAAATAGAAAATGACATATATTTTAAGAGAATAGACGGAAAGGAACTATATTTAGTGACACAGACATTGGCCGAAAAGATAATAAAGAAATTACATGAGGACAATGGGCATATCGGTAGCAGAAAAGTTTGGCTCGTTTTTAGGGAAAATTACATCAGCCGACAGGATTACCGCATTGCAAAGGAAATTACCCAGAAGTGCGATGTATGTCAAAAATATAAGAGTCGGAATTTCAAAAACGAAAATGTTGCCAAAAATATTGAAGCCCGAAACAAACTAGACATTGTAGCAATAGATATGTTAAGCGATCTAATTATGACCACTAAAAGGAACAAACATATTCTGGTAATGGTGGATGTGTTTTCAAAATACGTAAAATTATATAGTTGCCGCACCACAAAGGGGGAGGAAATATTAAGAAAAATCGACAATTTTATAGCCATAGTAGGAACACCAAAAAAGATTCTACTGGACAATGCAACGTATTTCCGAAATGATCGTTTCAAGGGACAACTTCGAGAACGAGGAATAGAGACAAATTTTGTCAGCATCAGGCATCCACAGAGTAATCCTTCGGAACGATTCATACAGGAAGTGACGAAATTTCTTCGCATTGCAACAGATGGTCAACATCGCCACTGGGACAGGAAAATGGCGGAAATAGAAAGGTATCTAAATACAATTCCGAGCACAGTAACAAAAGAGACCCCAGAATACATCATGAAGGGTGTACTGCCGATAAGGCCATGGGAAGACCAAGAGCCAAAAGAATATCAACAGGTGATTGAAACCGTACAGAGAAGATTACGGCGAAGCAACGAAAAATATATCCAAAGACAGGAACAAAATAGAAAAAGAAGACCAGTGACTTTCCAAAAGGGTGAAAAAGTACTCGTGAGGGCATTACGAGTATCAAATCTTCCTGGGGGCATTTGCGCAAAGTTGATGCCTGTTTTCGAAGGCCCGTACATCGTGAATAATGAAAATGGGATAAATAGTTATGAGTTGAGGCACAGGAACTCGGAAAAGATCCGAGGAATTTATAATATTCACGATGTATACAAATATCACGAATGAAAGACAGAATTACATGAAGTAGATAGTAAGTTAGGATATAAGACGTAGATTAAAGTAAGGAAATATACAGGGAGTTGGCTTTGCCTCGAGAAAATTTATTTAAAAATGCAGATAAATTTTATCGAATACAAGGCGGGGATTTGTTATATTTCTATTTGATATAAAAATTAAAATTTGATAATTATAAACAAAAGTCACTTTAATATAAAATATTTTTAATTTTCTCAACCACGGGCATATAAATTTAGAACAACCTGTATACAACAAATTGTTATATTTAATTTTAAGAAGTGATTAAAACGATACTCGGAACAATGCGCTTAAAATAAAACTAAAGTGAAATCGAAAATAGGTCATTATCGTTGTTCGCGGAAGGTTCAATCATTAGCCGATGCTAAAGAAGACTTAGTGAAAGTAGATAATAGATCATTAAATTTTGTAATTAGTAGAAAGTAATTTTTAGAATGGGAATTAACTATTTTCTTTGAAATCCATTAAGCATATTTAGAAAGTTTAAAAATTGGTTTTGAGGAATACTGCGAATGAGAGTTGGTGGTGGAATTTTGATTTGTGAATCTGGAAGGGATATTTAGAAAGGAGGGGAATGAATGACAAATAGAGATCAGAATGTTTTGAGCTGTCGAGAAGTGAAGTCGAGTAGTAGACGGTAGTGTTCGAGGAGTGAGAAAGTCGGTGTAGTTCCGTGAGTGTGGAGTATCTATCGTAGAACGAGAGGTAGGCCAAGTTGAGAGTAAAAGAACCTCCTTGAGCCAAGAGTTCCCGGTAGCTGATTGCAGTTTCGAAAAAGGTAGAAGACAGCATCACAACAGAAGCAGGAAACGAGAGCTATACGAGTTAGTTTCAGAGGAGAACATTACTGGAAGCCAGGACGAGGTTTGATTGCAGCCAAGGACAGCAGGAAACGGGTCTTATGTGAAGACATTCTCAGTGCACCAAAAAAAAGGTCAGTCTCATTTGTTTGGACATGAATGTATGGGTTTTTTCGTAGTAAATACCACATTTAAAATTGAGGAAACATAATCAATAATATCAGAAAAGCTTCATCAAACTTAAATAGAATTGTTGCTGATAAATCATAATAGTTAAATGTTAATAAAAACTTTCAATTGGAAATCAAAAGGAAATAAGATTCCCATGTATAAATGTTATGTTTAAGAATAATAAGATATAGCAAATATTAAGCAGTGATTGCCATTTAAATAAAATAAACAATATTTTGATTACAATTGTAACCCATATGTGTTATTATTCTACTCTTTTCTTTCCTATCCCGATTAGGAACCATTAAGAAATACTTAGAAGCCACGTATGTAAGTAATTAATTTTATAAAAAAGCCCTGAGATTGAAAACATATTGATATGTGATCTGGTAAATTAATTAGATTATTATTAAAGCATTGATTAAATTAAATGACATATAAAATTATTATCTCATATCAATAATCAAGATCACAACAGTACTTAATAACTTTTTCGTTTTTATTCTTTTTTTTTTCACTTTTTTTCTTTTATATCATAATATCCTATTGAATGTATAAAAAGCAGGTTGTGTCTCAATTCAACTTAAAATTGAAATTTGAAAATAAACCTGTATCTATATTTGAAACGGTACCCCGTCAAAATAGCCCCGTCAAAAAAGCTCCGACAAAAGACAAAATAGCCCCGACATAATATCTCGCACACAAAATAGCTCCGACAAAATAGCCTGCAGACAAAATAGCCGCGGAATAATAGCCCGCCGATAAAATAGCCCCGACAAAAGAGCTCCCTTCAGAATTCATCATAAAATAATTCCTTAAAAATACATTTTTTCGGAAATGGTAATTATCCGCTATTCAGATGTTTATCTTAATCACATTAAATAAGAATGAACACATTAAATAAGAATCTACCCATTCAATATTTAAATAAGAATGGTCTTTTCAGAGAACTCGAGTCCTGTCTTCCCTGCCTCTTGGAAGTTAAGCGAAAATCAATGTTTATTTATGATATAAACATTTTTTTCTGTTTTCGGGCAACAGTAAAATGCATTTTAAATTAAATAAATTAAACACATTCTTCCTTTTTGTCAAATAATTTAAATTAAAAAAAGTTTTTGGACACCTTATATAAATAATTATGTAATTGTTTATAAGAGGCTGTTTTAGCCGGGGCTATTTTAGCCGGGGCTGTTTTGACCGGGGCTATTTTGTGTGCGATCTATTTTGTCGGGGCTATTTTGTTTGCGGGCTATTTTGTCAAGGCTATTTTGTGTTTGGGCTATTTTGACGGGGCTTTTTTGACGGGGCTGTTTTAACCGGGCTATTTTGACGGGTCACGATTTGAAACATACTTTTTAATGAAATAATTAGGTGAATGTATAATGTTAAAATTGGTATCCGTTTGAAACTACATTCTACATTCTTTTAAAATTTTAAAGCAAAAAATATAGTTTCATTCTTTACATCTTTATTTATTTCAATGTAGGTACATTTTATTCGAAATTGTTTGGTTCAAATTATTACTACCAAAAAAGCAAGACCAGCAAGACTCTTGCAGTAAGACCAAGACCAACAGCAAGACCGGCTAGTGCAAGACCAAGACCAAGACCAAGACTGCCTTTTAGCTGCAAGACCAAGACCAAGACCAAGCTTGCAAGAACAAGACCAAGACCAAGACTAGCCTGGTTGGTCTTGTTCTTGTTTTGCTCATCACTACCCCCATTTTATTTTTATTTGTTTGCTACAAGGGTTGCACCAATAAATCGCTTTTAGCGTCCATGCACAAGTAATAAGAACGTGCACAAAATGATACATGAAGCATTTTAATGAAGGGCATGGTGTGTGAAGGATTCCAAGAAAATCACTTTCTTTATTAATTCTAATTTTTTTTGGGGTGGTTACGGGGAAAATATGGGGGTGCATTATACAAATTTGTAAATAACACCAGTACATGGGTAATCGCTGAAAGTTTTTCTACTCTAGCATAAGCTGTTCAGATGGTATAAAAAGGGGTTTCTTAAAATGTAACACCCTGTAATTAAAAAATTGGCAATTGCCCTTAAATGAAACCTATACCAAAAAATCAGCCACTTATTTTTGTCGCAAAGTGATTATTTGTGATTAATTGTCGCAAGGTTTCTTCTTGATTTCCATTAGGTACAGTTAGGGAAAAATAATTATTTTTTGAAAACATATTTTTTAAAAACTTGTCAACTTTGGGGCGCCACCCCCGGTAAACGGTGGGTTACAGACATATGCTGTCGGGAAATAAATAATAGGAAATATAGTCCTCTTCATATTTCTTTTAAGGACATTTTTTGCAAAACGTACAGGAAGGGCTACGTTTTGTTTTGCAAAAACCACAAATTACCCCCTTTAAATGAGTGAAAAGGGATGTTCCGGGCGAAATTTTTTAAGAGAAAGTTAGTCCCGGGAAATAAAACCGGACTTGTGTCCAGCGGCGGTTTCTCCATTGGTTCACTTGTGCAGTGAACACCCAATCAAATTTCATTAAACTACATATTTTTAAAAATCTCATAAATATCATTAAAATATTTTTTCTTAAATCTCATAAATATCAAAGTATCATTAAAATATAACTGTATTTATTAATCACATAATTTGTTTGCACAACACCGCTACGCTAGATGGACGTGGTAAGTGCAGAATTCAAATTGAACCCAGCCACTATACAGTAACCCTATACAGGGTGTTTCATTAATAATTGTCCATATAGTAACTGGAGAAACCTTAGCACAAAATACGAAGATTTAACCTAAAACACTTAAATAAAATGTGGTTCCTTACTGAGTTACAGGGTGTTTATCTAAAAATTTAAAAACTATTTTTGCTCAGCATTTTAAAACTATTCTACTTATCCTTTTCATACTTGATAGGAAGTATAGGTACTGTACAAACTACTAAATTATGTTAAACAAACGTTTATGGCTATTACCAGAGGCGTACGACGGGGGAAAGTGAATGGTTGACCCTTTCCAAATTCTACGCCACTGGCGAAATTCCTATTTTAGTTCAATTTTTGGATTCTCCAATACTTTCTATGAAAATAATATACTCTTCATTCGTAACGATAAAGTCATTAGTTTTCGAGATCTTTGAGGTTAAAAATGAAACGACACGGTTATTTTGATTAATGTGTTGTGTCGCTTCATTTTTAATTTCAAATATCTCGAAAAATAATCATTTTATCGTTACGAATGAAGGGTATATTATTTACATAAAAAGTATTGCAGAATCAAAAAATTACACTAAAATAGCAATTTTGTCAGTGGCGTAGAATTTGAGAAGGGTCAACCAGCCACTATCCCCTGTCGTACGCCTCTGGTAGTAGCTAGAAACGTTTATTTATCTTAATTTAGTAGGGTGTACAGTACCTACACTTTCTGCCAAGTATGATAAGGATAAGCCAAATAGTTTTAAAGTACTGGGTACAAATAATTTTTAGATTTTAATCATTATGAATCATATCATAAATTAATCAAAATAACTGTGCCGTTTCATATTTAACTTCAAATATCTCGAAAACTAATGACTTTATCGTTACCAATGAAGAGTATATTATTTACGTAGAAAGTATTGGAGAATATAAAAATGGCACTAAAATAGCAATTCTTCCAGTGGCGTAGAATTTGAGAAGGGTCAACCATTCACCATCCCCTGTCGCACGCCTCTGGTAGTAGCTAGAAACGTTTGTTTATCATTATTTAGTAGGGTGTCTAGTAGTCGCACTTTCTGCCAAGTATGAAAAGGATACGTCGAATAGTTTTAAAATGCTGAGCAAAAATAGTTTTTAAATTTTTAGATAAAACACCCTGTAACTCAGTAAGGAACCACATTTGATTTAAGTGTTTTAGGTTAAATCTTCGTATTTTGTGCTAAGGTTTCTCCAGTTACTATATGGACAATTATTAATGAAACACCCTGTATAAGAACGAGAGCTCTTAAATCCGTGAACCAGGGATTCTCCTATCTTAAAACATTGTCGATTTGTGCATTGCACACAGAGACCGGGGCCCGGGGCGAAGTGTTTCGATTCACAGTTTGGCATTTTCTGTTGTGGGATTTTATTAAATACAATATTGGTAGGTAATTTTTTTAGGATGGTGGAGCCTTATTCAGTGAAGTTTATAAAAGAAAATGCAAATAGTTTTGAAAATCGACTTCTTATAAAATGAATGGACTAACTTGGCCGGAGATAAACTTGGTACAAGAACGTGCAATAAGAAACAAAAAGTTTAAACATTGTTTTAAAGTTGAACAATATAGAAAAACTTAGTGATTATGTGGGTGTGATAAACTACATTCTTTATTTTGTTTTCCATGTTTAGTATTTTCAAAGAATAAAACTATAATTTCAATCTCGGTCTTTGGATGCCGTTATTAGGATTTTTAAACAGTTTTGACAAAGCCATTTCATTATTCGTAACTTCTGCCTCCACCTTCACCACCGAAGAAGCGCCATCATTCAGTAGGTATCATATTCTGCATAAAACAAAAAAAGTGTGTGACATCCTGACTAATCGGGTCAAAGATAGGTTTCATTTTACAGAACATCTTTTGGCGAGGCCCCAAAAATTTTTCGCGTGCGGCGCTTATTCACGGTTTGTATAATTACATTCTTTAATTGAACACCCTCCTTAAATTACCACGAGCCGCCACTGCTTGTGTTCCAGGTTTTGCGAGGTCCAACCTCTCTTTCCTACACTATAAAGTCATGCTCATTTATGAATAATTCTCTTATTACCTGAAACCTTAAATTTACCTAAGTATCCCACTATATACTTTTTCATTAGTCATTATTTCACAGCGTTGCCACCTACAAAAGATATTAGCTAGTTACTGATTACCAATTAGCACCTACGTTGACTATGATTTGTCTATGAAGTAACTGTAATTTACTCGACTAATAGAAAAGCTAGAAGAGGGGATATGCGATTTACAATCGTTGGTGTAGCGAAGACTAGGCGGTACTAGCGAAGTAAGTTTAACATCTACAATCTTGGCATTAGAAATTAGTCACCTACTTTTTGCGGTAAGGTGTGAAAATAAATAAATGATTGGTCACCACACACCATAGGCCATAAATGATTCATTATTAAGTGTACTACATCTTTTCTCCAGAAGAAAAATAACACAAGTACAAATTTTTTTTAATGAATTAATTCTGAAGATGTACAGAATTTAATTTGTTAAGAATTTTATTTCTATTATATTTAAAGTACTAAACAAAATACACAATAGGCAATAACATTTCAGATATTCTGTCAATAAAAAATGGAAAACAAAAATATGTATGAATTATTTAAGCAAAAATTAAAAAAATTAATTGCATATAACATTTTTTAAATAATACATAATTTATAAACCTGTTTCATAAACTTTTTTATAAAAATATATTAACAGTATATTGCAACACATACAAACTTTTAAATGTTTTACACTGATGTAAATGTGATAATACGTAACTATATTATAGTCGGTTCGCTAAACTCAGACACAACTGGCTAGTGATTTTAGTACGTAATTTTGCCAATTTGGTAAAATTGACAAAAAAATAATTACTAAATAGTTAATAATCAATAAATAGTAATTTTGGCAATTTGGGCAAAACTGGCAAAAAAAAATACTTACTAAAATCACTAGCCAGTTGTGTCGGAGTTTAGCGAACCGACATAGCAAAATAGTTGGAAGGAATACCTACATTTTTTTTAATAGAGTAATGAAAGTTTTTTTCAGGAATGCCCAGGAATATAAGCCTGTCTGGTGTGTAATAAAGGATAATTAGTTTGAGCTGATTTGTTTGCGTTCTTGTATTTATTACCACTACATTATCATTATTTGTCTGGCGAAAAAAATTTTTATAAACAATTTATTTGGATGTTCTCTCTCTATTCTAATCACGCGAAATTCCTCATTTTAGAAATGGTAACTAGTTTACCCTTGGCACATTTGATACGTACTCAAAGGTCATAAAACTACAATCTACAATGTAAAAATAAAATATGTTAAACATGCTTTCCCAACCAGCAGACGATTTTTTCGCTCTTAAATTAATTGTCCAGATTTTGATAATACGCTCCTCAATAGCCGCCGTCCAATCGTTTAGAAATATATGTCATCTTAGCTTAGCTGATAAAAAATATAATAATATAATAAATCTTGTCGGTTCAAATTATTAATACCAAACATCGTTTGTGCTGAGTGTGCGATATCGGTTAAACAAACCAAAATTTGCTAAAAAAGAGCGGCTAACTATCATTATAACAGTCTATTTATATTATATTGAACATAATGAACAATCAGTTTCTTTGACATTGTTTATGACACTGACACATAATATGTCACGTTGTTAATCACGAAACAGATTATGTTACCTTTTCGATATGTATATCTTTGATAATAGTCCAGAGAGCCACTGCGCATCCGCTAGGAAAAATATTCTAATTCGGACTTTTTGCACAATCTTACTCAAAAAGGACTCCTTTTAACAAATTTGCATGTTGCCAGGACCAAAAGGTGGTCAAAAATTTTTTAAACGTTTTTTTTTTGTTTTTTTTTTAAAATTATTATTTTTGCATGGAAAAAAAGTTTTTTTAGGTTTTTTGGATCATTCCAAACAGAAAAGGTCTTTAGTAACTTTTCTCTAAAAATGATAGTTTTTGACATATAAGCGATTAAAAATTGAAAAATTGCGAAATCGGCCATTTTTAACCCTCAAAAACTATGTGAAAAACTGAAAATTTGAATGTTGCCAAGGTATGTAGATATTCTTTAAACATCGACGGATGAAATCCCGAAGAGTTTTTTGCAATACAATATTCAAAACTCCTTTGTTTTTTAATTGCTAATCAAGCGTGCGCGACACTATTTTCCATCGACAGTATGGTGCAAATGAAAGGAATAAATTCGTTATTTCGTAAACTGGCGACTTTAAGGAAAAATCCCGAAACAGGTCGATTTTTATTTTTAAGTTATGATATTGTGGCATATATGGTATACTAGTGACGTCATCCGTCTGGGCGTGATGACGTAATCGATGATTTTTTTAAATGAGAATAGGGGTTGTGTGGTAGCTCATTTGAAAGGTTCTTCAATTCTCTATTCAGTAATGTAAACATTTACATAATTATTTATACAGGGTGTCCTTCTACTTCTTTTTTTGTCAAATAATTTAATTTAATAAAAATTTTTTGGACACCCTGTATAAATAATTATGTAAATGTTTATATTACTGAATAGAGAATTAAAGATCCTTTGAAATGAACTGGCACATGACCCCTATTCTCATTTAAAAAAAATCATCGATTGCGTCATCACCTCCAGATGAATGACTTCACTAGTATACCATATATGCCACAATATCATAACTTAAAAATAAAAGTCGACCTGTTTCGGGATTTTTTCTTAAAGTCGCCGGTTTACGAAATAACGAATTTATTCTTTTCATTTGCCCCATACTGTCAGTGGAAAATAATGTCGCGCACACTTGATTAGAAATTAAAAAACAAAGGAGTTTTGAATATTGTATTGCAAAAAACTCTACGGGATTTCATCAATCGATGTTTAAAGAATATCTACCTACTTTGGCAACATTCAAATTTTCAGTTTTTCACATAGTTTTTGAGTGTTTAAAATGGCCGATTTCGCAATTTTTCAATTTTTAATCGCTTATATGTCAAAAACTATCATTTTTAGAGAAAAGTCACTAAAGACCTTTTCTGTTTAGAATGATCCAAAAATCCTAATAAAACTTTTTTCCATGTAAGAAAAATAATTTTAGGATAAAAACAAAAAAAAACGGCGAAAATATGAAAACATGGTTAAAAACTGGCAACATGAAAATTTGTTAAAAGGAGTCCTTTTTGAGTGAGATTGTGCAAAAAATCCGAATTAGAATATTTTTCCTAGCGGATGCGCAGTGGCTTTCTGGACTATAAAGAAATTTAAACTTATCATTCGACACACACAACAATATATCCTACTTAGGGTATTGGATAGTAACGAGTATAAAAGAATCTTTGTATTAATTCTTGGTAAAAAAATTAATATGTATAAAGATAAGGTAAAGTCAAAGCAATGGCGTACTGTTCTGTAATTTAATTTGTATTGTATTTTACTTTTTATTTAAATAAATGGCAAATTGTATAACTCTTTTATTCTATTTCATATAAAGTGAGGGTCGATCAATCCTTTTCTAGACAGATAATGTTCTTTGAAATACAGTCAACTGTATGTCATTGTCATTAATTTGGTTTTTTGTATTTTAATAATGTTTTAGCACATGTAAGCTTTTTATAAAAAAAAAATACAAAACATTTTTTAAACAAATTATCAACTATTGAATTTAATCCAAATAATATTTTAGTAAGTTTTGACATAAACAGTTTATTTACAAATGTACCATTAGATAAAACTTTAAACATAATCAAAACGAAATTAGAGAATGATAATACATTGGCAACTAGGACAAGACTAAATGTATCAGCTATAATGGAGTTATTGACATTATGTACCCATAATACCTATTTTCAACTAAACAATGAATTCTATAAACAAAATTTTGGTCTAGCAATGGGCTCTTCTTTATCTCCATTATTGGCTAATATATTTATGGAGGATTTCGAAACTAATATTATTTCTAAACAAAATTTAAAACCCACAGTATGGTGGAGATATGTAGATGATGTGTTTTCAATATGGCCTCATAGATCAGAATTGTTGGATACGTTCCTGAATATTATAAACGATCAAGAAGAGACAATAAAATTTACAATGGAAAAGGAATACAATAACACCCTACCTTTCCTCGATGTTTTGATCTCAAAGAAGGATATTGGATATGAGACTCAAGTGTATAAAAAACCAACACACACCAACAGATATCTCAATTACAAGTCAAATCACAACATCAACGTTAAAAAGGGAATCATTAAATCCTTATATGATAGAGCCAAAATTACTTGTTCTAACGAAAATTCCTTTTTAGCAGAAAAACAATTGTTAACATCTGTTTTATTAAAAAATGATTATCCTTTATCGTTTACAAATAAGGAATTGTCAAGATTGGATCGAATGGAACAGAACAACTTAGAACGGGATCCTACAATATTCACCAGAAATAATACGAGGAAAATATCAATACCATATATAAAAGGACTATCCGAGAAACTTAAAACAATAGGAAATAAATTCAACATTTCAACAACATTCAAAACAACAAACACATTGAGATCTATTCTATCTAAAACTAAACCTAACAATGATCAAGAAAGAACAAAGAATTGCATTTATAAAATACCTTGTGAATGCGAACAATTTTATTTAGGTGAGACATCAAGACCACTAGACGTTAGAATAAGTGAACATCAATCTTATATTAAAAATAGAGAATTTGAGAGATCTCAAATATGTCAACACGCATGGGATAATGAACATAGAGTTCAGTGGAGAGATTCAAGTATAGTCCTGAAAGAATCAGATAGTAAAAAGAGAAAAATCAAAGAAGCGGCTCTAATTATGCTAAATGAAACCAATTGTGTCGCAAATTCCTGGGTAGAATGCAGTAGGATGTGGTTACCCATACTGAAAGAGGAAGTCAATAGAAAGAAAATACCAAGATTAGTAAGTCAATAATATCGAGCTAGTATATATTTTAGTATTACTTATATATCTAGTATTATTAATATTATTTATAATTTAAACATGTTACAAGTCAGAATTTGGTATTATTTTTTGAGAGTAAATTAATGTAAGACCAAATACTTACGATGTCGGGATAGTATCACAGGGGTTTTCCTGGTTTTCCCTTGTGATTTACTATGAAGTCTCTAACGCGAGAATTTTACTGTCGTTACATTTGGTTGTCTTTTTAAAGACATATCACATGCTATAATTTTTTATGACGGATATTCTTGAGTTGGGGTTAATTTCATGTAATCGAATGAACTATCTTTCAGTAAGTCGTCCCAGGAACGCAACTCATAAATATTGGCAATATCATTTTAAAGTCTTCTACTTTAAAATGTATAATATATGTCTGAATTGCCAATATAAATGAGTGAGATTAAATAAATTATTAGAAGAATTTTTTTTGCTTAGCAACAACACTTTAGTTTATTTTAGTAATATTTTGTATTTTGACAACGGCACCCGATTTGGGCGTCGAAACGTTAATAAAATTATTTTTTTCATTTTAATTGTGGCTTATTTCCCATATAAATAATTAATCATAAAAATGCCACAAGGAAATAGCTTCAGAACAACATCAAGAAACCGGTATGGGCCTATCGTGTGTCAAAATTTTAGGAAATTGGAAACCTTCTACGAGAAACTGGCACATTGTCAAAATTCAATAAAATTTTTAAGAAGATGTAGAAATAACAACATAATACCAAAGGGCTTGAGGTTACGGCCAGCATACTCAAGCCGAAGACTCCAAAATATTCTACATAGAGCCAGTTTGTCGATGATCCGGGAAAGGTTGCAATTTCACAGGTCAAATTTATTTTTTATCGAACAAGACATCGTAAGTATTGAAGATTTACTTTTCGGAATGATATCAAATTCTGATTTTGATCGAATTATTTTTAGTTTACACATAATTTATGAAAATTCATATCAGAAACAAAGAAATATACATTTAAATAAATTTAATAATCTTTTAGAACAAAATAGTTTACATACTTTTGATAACCTAAATAGAAATAATGACATATTAGCGACAGTTGTCAATCTATCAAATAGACATTTAAATGCAACGGAAAATTTGGTATTGTCAAAAGGTTTAAACTATGCTGTTACTCATCCATCTATTCCAAAATTAGACATAATCAGCTCAGTGGAGAAAATATCCCAGTGTCTACCAACTCATGAAAAAGAACAATATAGGGTACTATGTAAACTTGAATTGGAAAAGTCTAATCAAATTGAACAGAACATCAGCAAAGAGGAAATGAAAGCTTTAAAAACTTTAAGAAATGATGACTCCATAACAATCCTACCAGCGGATAAAGGCAATGCAACTGTAATAATGAATAAAATACAATATGAGGACAAAATTACAGATCTAATTACAAATGGACGTTATAGTAAATTAACGAAGGATCCAACGAAGACACTGGAAAACAAAATATATAGAACTTTATTCAAATTTAAAAATGATCTAACATACTATCAAAGAAAATTAATGACACCTCACTACAGTAAGACACCACATCTTTATGGAGTGCCGAAAATTCATAAAGCGAACATACCACTTAGACCCATTTGTAGTACCATCAATTCTCCTTGTAGTGAACTATCAAAATTCTTATTAAACATTCTAAAACCATTTGCTAATAATGATGACACTTTTATAAAAAATACAAAACATTTTTTAAACAAATTATCAACTATTGAATTTAATCCAAATAATATTTTAGTAAGTTTTGACATAAACAGTTTATTTACAAATGTACCATTAGATAAAACTTTAAACATAATCAAAACGAAATTAGAGAATGATAATACATTGGCAACTAGGACAAGACTAAATGTATCAGCTATAATGGAGTTATTGACATTATGTACCCATAATACCTATTTTCAACTAAACAATGAATTCTATAAACAAAATTTTGGTCTAGCAATGGGCTCTTCTTTATCTCCATTATTGGCTAATATATTTATGGAGGATTTCGAAACTAATATTATTTCTAAACAAAATTTAAAACCCACAGTATGGTGGAGATATGTAGATGATGTGTTTTCAATATGGCCTCATAGATCAGAATTGTTGGATACGTTCCTGAATATTATAAACGATCAAGAAGAGACAATAAAATTTACAATGGAAAAGGAATACAATAACACCCTACCTTTCCTCGATGTTTTGATCTCAAAGAAGGATATTGGATATGAGACTCAAGTGTATAGAAAACCAACACACACCAACAGATATCTCAATTACAAGTCAAATCACAACATCAACGTTAAAAAGGGAATCACTAAATCCTTATATGATAGAGCCAAAATTACTTGTTCTAACGAAAATTCCTTTTTAGCAGAAAAACAATTGTTAACATCTGTTTTATTAAAAAATGATTATCCTTTATCGTTTATAAATAAGGAATTGTCAAGATTGGATCGAATGGAATAGAACAACTTAGAACGGGATCCTACAACATTCACCAGAAATAATACGAGGAAAATATCAATACCATATATAAAAAGGACTATCCGAGAAACTTAAAACAATAGGAAATAAATTCAACATTTCAACAACATTCAAAACAACAAACACATTGAGATCTATTCTATCTAAAACTAAACCTAACAATGATCAAGAAAGAACAAAGAATTGCATTTATAAAATACCTTGTGAATGCGAACAATTTTATTTAGGTGAGACATCAAGACCACTAGACGTTAGAATAAGTGAACATCAATCTTATATTAAAAATAGAGAATTTGAGAGATCTCAAATATGTCAACACGCATGGGATAATGAACATAGAGTTCAGTGGAGAGATTCAAGTATAGTCCTGAAAGAATCAGATAGTAAAAAGAGAAAAATCAAAGAAGCGGCTCTAATTATGCTAAATGAAACCAATTGTGTCGCAAATTCCTCGGTAGAATGCAGTAGGATGTGGTTACCCATGCTGAAAGAGGAAGTCAATAGAAAGAAAATACCAAGATTAGTAAGTCAATAATATCGAGCTAGTATATATTTTAGTATTACTTATATATCTAGTATTATTAATATTATTTATAATTTAAACATGTTACAAGTCAGAATTTGGTATTATTTTTTGAGAGTAAATTAATGTAAGACCAAATACTTACGATGTCGGGATAGTATCACAGGGTTTTTCCTGGTTTTCCCTTGTGATTTACTATGAAGTCTCTAACGCGAGAATTTTACTGTCGTTACATTTGGTTGTCTTTTTAAAGACATATCACATGCTATAATTTTTTATGACGGATATTCTTGAGTTGGGGTTAATTTCATGTAATCGAATGAACTATCTTTCAGTAAGTCGTCCCAGGAACGCAACTCATAAATATTGGCAATATCATTTTAAAGTCTTCTACTTTAAAATGTATAATATATGTCTGAATTGCCAATATAAATGAGTGAGATTAAATAAATTATTAGAAGAATTTTTTTTGCTTAGCAACAACACTTTAGTTTATTTTAGTAATATTTTGTATTTTGACAACGGCACCCGATTTGGGCGTCGAAACGTTAATAAAATTATTTTTTTCATTTTAATTGTGGCTTATTTCCCATATAAATAATTAATCATAAAAATGCCACAAGGAAATAGCTTCAGAACAACATGTAAGCTTATTAAATGCAAACGTTTATTAAGAAATAGACTGTCTCCCGTGGGCCATGGTATATAGTTGTTAGTTAGAGTTAGAGTATAGGCACGGATCGCTTAGATCGTGAGTTCATACCTTACCCAATGTCATTTTAGACATTTATTAATTTTGTTGGTCATTATCATGGCTATGATAATTTAAGATTAAAATGTACCTACTATGTAAATTTACCTATTCGAAATAATGAAATAACAAATAATATAAAATTTGTTATTTCATGATTTTGAATACGTTCTCTCTAATAAACCGACTATAATACTGCGAATAGACGGCGTCCCCCACCGGCACCTTTAGAATCTGTGCACTGTACCTACGTTGTTCTAAGATCTAAAGTAACGCTTAAAGAATAGCAATAGGCTAATGTGTAACTGCGAGACTTGCAAGACTCTTGCTGCAAGACCAAGACCAAGACCGAGAGCGCAATACCAAGACCAAGACCAAATTGGCGCAAGACCAAGACCAAGACTGTTTAAGTCTCGTCTTGGTCTTGCGTTTGGGCAACACTAGTTCCATTATTTGTCTTCCTTTTTTGAATAGAGGTATTAGGATGCTCGATCTCCATTCTTGTGATATTCTGTTTTGTCCTATTATTTTTTGGAGTTCATTCGTTATCCTGTCTTCTGTTGGTGACTCTCTATTTTTAATTTCTCTACCTTTCCGTCCTCAATGTTTATTTCTTCGTTTCTCTTCACCTGAAGTTAGTGGTTGACGGTTGACTATTGTCAACTTTGGCGAATACGGATCGAAAGCAGTCTACTAATGTTTTCCTCTGACTATGTTTCGTTTTCGTTAATTCGTTTATCTCTGCTTTTTCCTCTGACCATTCTTTATACTTCTTTTGGTGATCCATAGAAGTCGTTTCCTATCTGTTTTGAGAAGCTTTGCCAGTGTTCCCTTTTTATTTGTCAGACTAAGGTATTCCTTTCATCTTTGATTTATTTATAGTGGTTGTATACTTGCCGTCTGCGCGAAATCCTTCTTCCTAATACATAACCAGCTATCATAAAAAAACCGGTATTAACTACTGTAAACTGCTTGTATTTTCTTTTCTAAAAGTTTTTATTTAAACGTTAATAATCACTGTTTTAATCACATATGCTTGGTTTATTTAATAGGTTCTGTGTTAGACCAGGAAGGATCTGTTTTTAGATGGATGTGAGAGGTGGCATTCGGATTTTTGCGGATAAAGTTAGATGATACATTCAGTAATAATAATTGACTTATGCTCCTTCTCAAATATGCCCGGAACATTATTAAAAAAAATATTTAAAAATTTCAAAAAATTTCGTTTTTTTTGTCTATTTTCTTGGCTTATAACTTTAAAACGATTCATTTTGGAACAAAGTCGTATAGGACTAAAACAAAGATAATTAAATTTTATATCAGACACAATTGGTTAAAAATATCTTAATGTATCACCCTTGCTGCAAAATAGCAATAAATATAAAATAAGGGGGCAAAACAAGCCTGTCCTTATTCAAATTCATTAAAATTGACTTACTAGATTTTGCATAATAATTTTGCAATCTAAACTTTTTTAAAAATTTAAATTTTTTTATAATCTTGCACAACAAAAACTAGAACATACAAATATTTGTCAATTTTTTTACATATAAAGAAGCACTCCACCTATCTAATGCACTTTACAGAATTGAAATCGGATTATTTAAGCAGCCTCAGCAATGTTTTAAAGTTATAATAGTTACTTATGAAACAGTTCGTGAAGTATGCTTTTTGCGAAAGCACGCGATTTTTAGAGCACGAGCGACAACGGAGCGAGTGCTATAAATCGCGTAAGGTACTATAAGGTGCTATAATTCTCAATGGTACTAGATGACGCAATAAAGCAATGCAAAGAGAAAACTAAAGACATGATATTGGGAAAATGGAAAATAAACAATGTAAAAATACAAGAATTACTATTTGCAGATGATATGGTATTGTTGGCTGACTCGGAAGAGAAACTGCAACAAATAATAAACACTTATATAAAATAACTAATAAAAATGAACATGGAAATAAACACCGATAAAAGTAAAACAATGGTTATGACAACTACAAAAACAGTGATAAAAATTAAGGTAGAAGGACAAGTGTTGGAACAAGTAAACAGCTACAACTACTTAGGTACAATTATTGAGGAAGATGGTAAAATAGGTAAAGAAATAAACAATAAAATAGAAAAAGCAGGAATTTATAATACATTAAGAAACACGTTCTTTTGAAAGAAAGAGGTACCCAAAGAAGTCAAAACACAAGTGTACCAAAAAGTGGTAAGGCCATCAATCGTCTATGGGAGTGAGTCGTGGACGCTAACAAAGAACAACAAAAGAAAAATCAAAGCTACAGAGATGAGATTCTTAAAAAAAATAGAAGGGGTCACACGAAGAGACAAAATAAAAAACGACACAATAACTTAAGCTCTAAAGATAAAACCCATAGAGACCATTATAGGGGAACGACAGTTAGGATGGCTGGGCCACATCCATAGACTAAACGACACAAGTACACCGAAAAAAGTCTATGAAGTCAAGGTACAAGGGAAAAATAAACTAGGTCGCCCAATAATGAGATGGGAAGAACAAGTTAGACAAGAAGCAGAGAAGAGAGGACTACAATGGAGTATGGTAAAACAATTGTCTCAAAATAGAACCGCATGGAAAAGAAGTATCAAAGAATCATCGCGAGATTAAAATATATGGACAGAAAGATTGGTCAAATAAGTAATTTATAATTATTAAAATGTATTGTAATGTAGATATTGAACTAGTTGCAAACATCCCAACACCGAAAGGTACAAATGGGCTTAACTTATTAAATAAATAAATTGTTGAGGTCTTTTTTGTCTCCTTTCATGAACATTGGTATTACTTAAATTTAGTAAGTTTTTTAAAAAATTGGTGATATTTTTAATCCAATATGGTAGTTTTATTAGATAAGCTCTGTTGGATATATCAACATTTTCCATCTAAACTAAAGAATTAAAAATTAAAACTTAAAAAAATTAAACTGAACTCATTAAAAATTCTACTTCTCCGTAGCCTCCTCTCAGTTTTAAACCTGTAGTAATATTAGAACAGTCTTTATAAAAGATGTTTAAACCTCACTCAAAGTCAATAATCGAGGTATTATTAATTCTTAGATTCAGCAACCCAGAGTAATATTAAAATGTAATGTAGGTATGTTATTATTTAAGGTGTATATAAAAAATGACCTTGGTGATATGATTATGTTAGTTAGTATACATATTTTTTTAATATAAAGACGATTGTGACATGCTTGGGCTAGGTCGTTACAAGATATTGTTGATGTTTATACCTACTCGTAGTGTGAATACCAATAAATAAAGTATACTGTAGTCAGATGGAAAAATTTTACTGAACGTTTAATTAATTAAGGACTAAAGGCACCATATACTAATCACCAATTATATTTTACCCCAAACCTCTAGAAAATGCGTTCACTTTTAATGTACCACAAAAAACAATATGCAAATAATTAATATAATTATAATTTTTACACAATTACCTTACACTTAATGTGTTGCGTGTTTCTTGGATGGGAACTTTTGTCTTTGCTACCCCACGGCACTGGATTCATTACAAGTTAGCGTGTGGCACCACGCACCAATTTATTGCCCTGAAAAAAGAATGTGTCGTAGTCCGATTTAAAATTCCACTTGAGGTATTATATGAATATTTATAAGTGTTGTGGCTTTAATATGTCGAATTTTTTAATAACACTTTTACAAAAAGACTAATGTTTTTGTGACCGTTTTTTAACATTTGCATATGCGAAATATTCAGAGCCATTTTAAAGTCATCACTCAATTGCTCGGAGGAACTATAAACTGTGTTATTACTGCTTATTGACAAATGAATTCCCAAAGAATCTTTGTAACTACAATGTAAGATATTATATTTTTACCTAGCACAATTATTATGTATTGTATTTTCTGCGGCTATCGTAAAAGCTATAGAGTGCTCTTCAGATATAACTGTACACCTTAAATAACTTTTGAAACAGTGATTTTTTGCGCTTTTTTTGAAAAGCGCAAAAACACGTCAAAAAATAATTGAAGGGGGAGCCATTATGCCATATTTAAGCTTGATGGGAAAGGCACCCTGTCACCCCACGTAGGTACCATCCCTTAATTTTTTTTTAAATTACTTTTACCTTTTTTTATTTCATATTTAAATTCTCCTCTTTGTACTGATTTCAAAAATGTATAACATATGATGCTTATAGTGACTAGTTTATGAAAAAAATATAATAAATAAAAAAATAAAAAAAAAAATTTAAGAAACGCTTTTCTTTGTTACAAATGACTGAAATAAAAAATATTATAAAAAAATCAACTAAAAAGCAAAAAATAAAAAAAATTCAAACTCGAAGGATTATTCGAAAAAAAAAACTGTTAGACAGATTAAAAATATACAAAAATCTCACACATTCGTTAAAAAATTGAAAAAATCTAACACATTCGAAAGAAAAGCGTGGGGCGAAACCCAATTATTCGATGAAGACGGCTTTTCTTTAACGAATGTGTTAGATGTTTTCCATTTTTTAACGAATGTGTGAGATTTTTGTATATTTAATCTGTCTAACAGTTTTTTTTCGAATAATCCTTTGAGTTTGATTTTTTTATTTTTTGTTTTTTAGTTATTTTTTTTATAATATTTTTAATTTTAGTCAATTGTATCTAGAGAAAAGCGTTTCTTAAACAATTTTTATATATTTTTATTTTTTACTTTTTAGTCTTACACTTTTCAAATATTAAAATATATCGTCATGTTAATAGATGATAACATGAAATGATATAATAATAACATGAAAAGTAGCGGGAATCGACAAAAAATTATTATTTATGAAACATTACGTAAACAATTATTAACTTAAAAATTAAAATTATGTATAGTTCATATAATTAAATACAATCTGTAAAAGTTTCAAGTTTCTTCATCGTAAAATACAAGAGAATTTAAGCATTTTTCACTAAAATCGATTTTTTTTATTTAAACAATTACTAAACATAAAAAACAATTTTTATTGACTATTTGTGTATTGTTCCCGCGAATGCATACGTCTGGTAATTTTCATTTATTTGCATTGAAAAAAAGGCAGTCAAATTAACGTCTAAAGATTTGACCAAAACGACTGAACTAAAGAAAAACGGTTAAAAAGCAAGACAACTAGATTAAAAAAATTATTGTTTTAACAATTTTAACATTTTGAATGAACCAAAAATTTATACAATACCATTTTATACATACTACCAAAAATTTTTACGATAAAATTGTTCAAAATGACTGCAGTTCACCTCCATACAAGACAACGGCGGATCCAGCAACCTAGCAAGGTGGGGGCAATGAAATAAAAATTTCTCGTCACTAGCGTATGCAGGATTCTTTTTCGGGATGGGCTGTTATTTTCTTCTTCTTCATGTACCATATCCTTTCAGAGAGGTGGTTACCGTCATAGCTATCTCAATTTTATTCACTGCCACCCTAATCAACCATGAAGTTCTTCGTCGTCTTGGACTGCGTTTGCCTCCTATTCTCACTTGCATAATATTTTGTAGCAACCTATATTTGGGACCTTTCACTCTATGTCCGAAATACTCCAGCTTTCTCTTCTTGATGCTTTTTATAATCGCAGTAGTCTTGCTGAGACGTTCTAGAATTGTGGAATTTTGAATCTTCTCCTCCCAAGAAACTATTAAAATGCTTCCATAGCCCCACATCTCGAGAGCCTCAAGGCGATTTAGATCGATTTATTCACAGTCCAAGACTCGACATCATACAGTAAGACCGAGAAACGAAGGTGGATCCTTAATGCCAATTTTAAGTCTCTGTTACAAGATACTTTGAACATCCTTCTAAATCCTCTTATTCGGGCTCTTTGTTTTAGAATTACAATTTTAGAAAATAAGACAGTTTTTGCCCTTCAAAGTATCCTTTATTTATTAAGAGTAACGAAAATGAATAATTTTCCTACGGCGTGATGCTGTACGCAGCCTACAGCGTATATTGGAGACCACCGGCTTACTTTATTGCAGTCAACAATACAAACCTTTCTAGAAAACAAATTACCATAACATAGCAGCGGCAATTACTATTTTTATCTAGTCTCTGGCATTGATTTGAATAGATGGTAATAAACAGATTTATTGTGGGAATTTTTCATTTGTTACGCTCCAAAGACTTCTAATAATTTTCGATTACAAGGAATTCTGCCATATTTAGGTATGTTTCAGTTATTCAGTTATCAAGAGAACACAAAACTCGCTATTTTTTTTTTCAATGGTAATCTCTTTCTTAAAAAAAGTGTCAGCAGACACCAGGCGAGGTCTCAAGGAGGGGGCAATTGACCCCACATTGACCCCCCTTGAATCCGCGCCTGATACCAGAGCATAAATATAGCTAATAAATGGCAAACATTTTGAACAATAAATTATTATAGTATAAATTTTTCGTAGTGAAATGTTCATTCTTAATGTTTGTAATAAAATTGTTAAAAAATAATTGTTTTTCAATCCAATTTTCTTGCTTTTGTATTAATTTTTTTCATAAACTAATAACTATAAGCATCATGTGTTTAAATATCAACAAATAAAAAAGTGGTAGTAATTTAAGAAAAAAAAGGAATGGTACAGGGCGTGAGAGTGTGCCTTTCCCGTCAGGCTTAAATATGGCATAATGTCTCCTCCTTCGAATATTATTTGCCGTATTTTTGCTCTTTTCCTAAAAATCAGTGGTTCAAGAATTATTTAAGGTGGATAGTTTTCCGTTTTGATGACTCGCTGATGTAGCCTGTTAAGGTGGTCCGGTAATTTCTTGGAGAAGTGTATTTGTTAATATCAAATTTAGCCCTAATTAACTGTATAGTCTAAGAGCTAGTGAACCCTCCGACTAACGGTCGTCCTGTAAGGCTAGAAATTTGTCAAATGATAATTCATAGCACACCAAGGCTAAAAACCATGACCTGGCAGGCATCAGCCGTGCACGTGTATCTACCAGGTGAATCGAAAAGTGCATAGTTTAGGGGTAAACTAAACTTGAAATTTGCCCATTCTCGAGATAATGAATTTATGCCAACTCAAACGTCCTCACTTATACTACAGTGTCGCGCCCGCTTGAGTAGCAATTAAAAAACAAAGGGGTTTCCGATATTGTATTGCAAAAAACTCTTTGAAATTTCATCAATCAATGTTTAAAGAATATCTACCTACCTTGGCAACTTTAAAATTTTTAGATAAATGTCCGATTTAGGGTTAAAAATGGCCGATTTCGCAATTTTCAAAATTTTCAATCGCTTATATAACAAAAACTATTAACTTAAGAGAAAAATCACTAAAGATCTTTTCCATTTGGAATGATTCAAAAAAACCTAAAAAAAATTTTTGGATGAAAAAAACAATTTTAGGAAAAACCCCTAATATTTCCCCTCGCCTGGCAAGGTCTTATGCTCTTCAGAATCGCCTGTCATTGTACACATTTCTTCTAAATGACTTACTCAAACACATACTTAAATTTAAACTTTACAGGAGAAAGTTTATTTTACCCCTAAACTATGCACTTTTCGATTCACCTGGTAGATACACGTGCACGGCTGATGCCTGCCAGGTCATGGTTTTTAGCCTTGGTGTGCTATGAATTATCACTAGACAAATTTCTAGCCTTACAGGACGACCGTTAGTCGGTAGCTCTTAGACTAGTAAGGAAAATTACATAAAAGCAAACAAAATATAAAATGCAATTTTCACTACAATCAATAATTGTGGCTTAATCCCATAATGATATAGTATTTAATTTCAAATAGTTGGTATATAATAAAATCTTTAGTCTAGTCTTTGGATATATTCCGTTTTTTACTCGTAAGGTAACAACAATAAACGCAGCGGTAAGTGCTTTAGAAATCAAAATTATATTATCTCTAACTGCTGCCTGCAGTCGTTTGTCAGACTCATGATAAGACTTAATAGACCAATTAGATATCCGAAATAACAAATGTTACTAATTTCTTGGTTACAGCACGATAAAAAGAAAAGAAACTACATGAGGAGGTGTTAAAGTGGCGCCTTTTTGTAAAACGGTTTCGTTTCAGTGGCTTGATATCTTCAACAAATTATTTCTGAGGTAGTTTGTAAGATAACATTGGACGAATGTGTCAACATATTGAAAAGGAACCGTTGTAACATAATCTTTGTATATTTATTTCCATTACAACTTATCGTGGGAGATTTTAAAGGGACGTGAGACACATTTTGAGGAAAGTGGTGAAATTTTTCTTTCTAATCTAAACAACTGTCTCAAATTGCTGAGTTTTTGTGCTTGTGTAAGAAATATGAGATCGTTTAAATAGGTAAACTGTCGGTGTTTATTTAAAATTTGTTCAAACTAATAATTCCAACAAATATTGCAAATTCCAACTGATAGGAATATACTTTGGAAAGGAAATTTGTGTAAAACTTGAACACAAAAACAAAATATGCACTAACAATACTAAGTTAGGTAAATTACTTTTAAGAGGATCGGTACGTATTTTCGGCTGCAATGCTATTCAAATGGGGATTCATTTTCTTCGAATCCTGAGAAAACTAATAAGTATTTTTGAAAAATTTAAACGCAGAATGAAAGATTACGTTATTAGCGAGGGCCGAAAGTCCCTGAGAACTTCTATAATGTTTATTTTAATTAGTTACAGGGGTGAAAAACTAAGAGAAAATGTAGTGTGATTTTTATTTCAAATATCTCATTCGAAAGAAACTTCTTATATATTCTAAGGGACTTTCGGCCCTCGATAATAATTATGTCTTTCATTTTGTGTTTAAATTTTTTAAAAATATTTATTAGTTTTTTCAGGATTCGAAAAAAATGGACACTATGTCCGTGGGAATCGAACATTCGCTATCTTTGTGATACAACGCACTCAGTCGAATATAATGTTATGACAAGACTCAAGACAGTGACAAGTAGAGATGTGTCCGACCCGCTATTTTGATATAGTAGTTCATTCTGCTACTGCTTTTTAACGCTTTTACGATGATAATAAAATCAATCAAAGAGTTGTTTATTAAATAGTATTGATAGTGTATTTGAAAAATAATAATTGATTTAAGGCGTACAATTAATAAAAAGTTATTTATTGTTTATATATTATTTATGGATAATCTAAGTACCTATTTCAAGTCATTAAAATTCAAATAAAGGTATTATTTTATAAGAGTTTGTTCGGATAACCGTAAATAGGTACGAGTTTAGCTATAAAGTAAAGTGCCCATGGTGGCATAAAATGTAGTAAATGCTAATGCTTCAAGTACGTACTACATTTTTGAAGATTTCACTACACTTAAAAAGCATTTGCTTTTCTCCGTAGTGTTTGCTTCTATTTACATAGTAGAATGTACTACGCTTTTGAAGTATGTGCTTGTTTAGTAGTATTTTGCTTCAGTTTAAGTGAAGTTGGTGGGTGGACGTCTTCGGCGTAGGTATTTTTTTGTTACAATATGGCAGCATTTATAAATGTGTGTCATAGAAAAATTTACAAACTAAGAAGAAGATTCTTAATTTTTGGGGTCATTCTTTTATCAAATAAAATTTAATAATTGTGAAGAAGATTGACAAATAACAATTGTTCATTTTTATCCTCGCGTAACTCGTTTGTCGCTTCGGAATCTGAGTCACTCGTTTTTACTCATGTACAATTCTAATAATTAAATACGTCAGTCGTACTTCAACAGCGTAGGTGAGAACATCGTTAAAGTATAGAACAATTATTAATAGTGTAGTAGTAATATTAATTATTATTTAATAAATATAGTTAGAGTCATAAGGATATTGTGAGTTCCTAGTGCATTTATATGGAGGTGGATAGTGAGGGGAAACCCCCTCCTCATCCAGATCCTGGAGAAAATATAGATCCTGCAAATCAGATAAGTGGTTCAAATAATTTAAATTTAGTTATATATTCTCCTTTAATAAATAAACATGCAAATGAACAAAACAATAAAAATCAGTTTGTATCGAAAGAAAAGTTTGTAGATTCTAGTTTAAATCCAACACCGAGTTTATCGGTTTCTAATGATAACGATAAAAAAGATAAAACAACATTCTTTTATCAGTCTACGGACACGGCTCCTTTTCAAATTTATATTGAAAACAATACGGATAATTATACAGGGCAGTTAAATGCAATAAAAATTGGAGAAATAATATTAACATCATATCCGCAATTAGATAATAAAATAAAACAAATACAGTCTATAGGGAAAAATCGTATTCGGGTATTGTTGAAAGATTATTTAAGTGCTAATATATTAATAAAATCACACATTTTAAAAAATAAAAATTTGTCTGCATACATTCCTAAATTTTTAATATTTCGTTTGGGAATTATTAGACACATTGATAAAGATTTACCAGTTGATTATTTGAAAAATAAAATTAGGGCCTATGATTTTCATCGTAAATTTGAAGTTGAATTTGGTAAAAGAATGAATCGAAAAATAAAAAATTCAAATAACGAAATAGAATTAATACCCACAAGTACCATTTTGGTTTCTTTCAAAAGTCAAACTCTACCTAAGTATGTAGAAATACATAAGGTTCTTTACGAAGTAGAAGTTTATAAACAAAGGGTTGTAATGTGTAATAATTGTTATCGTTACGGACATATTGGTAAGCAATGTCGTTCTAAAATAAGATGCTTGAAATGCTCTCAGAATCATGACACAGTAACCTGCTTATCAGAAGAAGTTACAGTAAAGTGTTTTTCTTGCAATGGAAACCATTTTACAAACGATTTTAGTAGATGCCCAGAATACAATAGACAAGAAAAAATTAAACAAATTATGTCACAGTCAAATTGTTCCTTCAAGGATGCCAATAGTAGTGTTCCTAAAAAAAGTTACGCTGATATAGTATCTAAGCATTTAACTACAACCATAATTGATAATAAAATAGTTAATTCTAATCTAGAACAAAATTCATTATTAAATTCAGTTAATGTTCATGTACCGTCTACATCGTCCAAGTCATTTCCACCAATATCGTACCAGTCCAATACGCGACCCATTTCTCAACGATCAAATCCACATTCATATTCTCAAGCACAATTAAACAGCTTTCCAAAAAAAAAGTAAAAGATCGTATCCTTTATCTCCCGATCCTACATTGTCAGAGCACCAGTCCATTGTTAGTTCAGTTAACCTTCCGTTTAAAAAAGGAGGAATTTTGAGCACGGAACAATATCTTTCCAATATCCAAAAAGAAAATAATTCAGAAAACGAAGGTAATGAAATTTCAAACTTAATTTTTCAGATAGTTTTATCAACCATAAATATAATAAAGGCAAAAATAAATTCGATATACAGGAAAACGAAATTACAAATATTATTAAAGCTAGTTTAAATAACCTTTTTGAACATGGATCAGATAACTCTTTGTCAATGGAATCTTAAATCGGCAAATTTAAATAAAGAAAACTTACAATATTTGTTAACTGAGAAAAACATTGATATAGCTTGCTTGTCAGAAACTAGATTTACATCCAATAAATATTTTAATCTTCCAGGCTACAATATTGTGAGGGATGACCGTTTAGACCGCAGTGGTGGTGGAACGGCCATCCCTATTAAGTCGAAACTTTTGTATACGGAACTACCGATCTCTGTTCTCCTACCTAATTGTAATCAAACATCCATTATTGTAAAATGTAATGATAAAAAAAATATTACTATTGTATCGCTATACGTTCCACCAAAAACTAAAATTTCTTTGCATATTTGGGATAAATTCTTCAGTTCTTTTAAGCCACCTGTAATTTTTACAGGAGATTTTAATTCGCATAATATTGCTTGGGGTGGGCCAAACACAGACTGCTACGGCATAACACTTATGAAAGCCCTAGATCGAAATAATCTTGTCTATCTAAACGATGGAACAGCTACATTTATAGGAAATTATTTACAAACTCAGTCAGCTATCGATTTGACAATTTGTTCTCCTTGTATAAAACATTTACTACATTGGCAAACATTAAAGGATCTTTACGGGTCTGATCATATTCCATGCATTACACAAATATATGTCTCCCAAAATTAATAAATCATTATCTTGTAGAAAATGGAATATTAAAAAGGCTAACTGGGATCTATATTATATGGAGTCCCATGAACAGTTTAGTAAAACAGAAGTTGGTGATTACAATTCTTTTATACAAATTGTAGAAACCACAGCAAACCTTTCTATACCTAAATTTAAATCCAATCAATGTTCAAATAAAAATAAACAATGGTGGAATGAAAAATGCCAGTATTTAGTACAGAAACGAAAAAATAGTTTTCATAAATATATGAATAATCCCACATTAGATAATTTGTTAGAATATAAAAGAACTGATGCTATAGCAAAAAAAACTTTTAAGCAAACTAAAAAAGATAGCTGGATAAATTATTGTAAATCTCTCAATAGATCAGTACCCCTTAAGACTATATGGAAAAAGGTAAATAACTTTAAAAATCGCAAAATCTCTAATCAAACTCAATCAGATCAAGAAGAATGGCGAGCGGAATTTCATAACATTTTAACTCCTCCATATGTATCACCTGATCCAATCTTTCTTGACTGTCCAGGGGTGACAGAACACCATAGTAGTGTCAATTATCTCACCAATCAGTTTTCAAAACAAGAATTAGATACGGCATTTAAAAAGTCTGCCAATACAGCCCCAGGTTTTGATAATATGCATTATTCTATGTTGTTTAATCTTTCTAAACCAGGAAAAATTTTGCCTCTAAATCTACTAAACGATATTTGGTTAAATAAAATCGACATACCTTCACAATGGAAAAACTATATTTTAGTTCCCATACTTAAGCCAGGAAAACCAAAAAATCAAGCATCGTCATATAGGGCCATTTCTTTATCATCATGTGTTTTAAAAACATATGAAAGAATGATAAAATCATGATTAGAATTTTTTTTAGAATCTAATAACCTTATTCATAGTTCTCAATTTGGGTTTCGAAAAAAAAAATCGGCATATGAAAACCTGGCCAATATTGTTACAGATATTCAACTATCACTTTCCAATGACCAGTCAACATCAGCTTTATTTTTAGACATAAAAGGGGCATATGACAACGTAAAATTAGATATATTATATTTAAAAATGTGTCAAATGGGAATTCCTCAAAGTCTAGCTAAACACGTATATATTCTATACAACAACAGAAATCTATTTTTCAGAGAAAATAACTCATTCTCTGAATGCAGACAAACATCTATGGGGCTGCCACAAGGTGGTATATTAAAATATTAAGTCCTATATTATATTTAATTTACTCAAGTGATTTAATTGTTGACATCCCACAAAATGTATCTATTTTGCAATATGCCGATGATATTGTTATTTACACTCGTCACAAATCCATTGAGATAGGCCATAAGCAACTTAATTATGCAGTAAAAAATTTAGACAATTGGACTTTCAATAATGGCTTATCAATTTCCGAAGAAAAATCAGTATTAGTTACTTTTACAAGAAAAAGATTTCGTTGTCCTTCTCAAATAAAGTTATCAAAATATGTATTTCCTTACAAATCTTCTACTAAATTTTTAGGAGTAATTTTAGATTGTAAATGAAATTGGAAAGAACACATAAATTATGTAATCAAAAGAACAGAAAATAGTGTAAATTTATTAAAAACTTTCAGTCATTCCTCCTGGGGAGGGGATCCAAAAATAATGTTACTGTTTTATAAAACACTTGTCAGATCTATTTTAGATTATGGTTCTTTATTTTACCATTCAGCAGCGGAATCAAATCTTAAAAAAATAGATCAAATAAAAAACAAATGTCTTTGACTCAGTATTGGATACTTGGGAAGTACGCCTATAGACGTCATGGAAGCTGAAACATGTGAACCACCACTGAACCTGCGTAGAAGATTTTTGTCTGACAAATTCGTATTAAAATTAAGTTCTCAGAAATCTAAGGTGTTGGCTAAAATATCCAGTTTAGCCAGTATGGTTTTGACATCTAAATATTGGGAGAAGAAAAAAACACCGTTATTAGTTGAAAGTTTTATTACCAATGTACACAGATATGAACAACTTTATCAATCCAATGGTATCCCTTTATGGAATTATCCCTATGAAATGTTTCTATATCCAGTAAAGACTCATATTAATGTTAGATACTTGTGTCAAAACAGTGATATTATACAAAAAGAACATTATCGGGAATGTACAGTTAAGTGGAAGGAGTATGGAAAAATTTATACTGATGGATCGAAATCGGAACATGGAGTTGGTTGTGCCGTTTATTACCCTTCTAAAAATATTAAGTTAATATACAAACTACCAGAAATGTTGTCAATTTTCAGTGCAGAGCTTATTGCCATAAAACTAGCAATTAGTATGTGTTTAGAACAAGAAGATGATAAATTTGTTATATTCACAGACTCTAAAAGTTCTGTAGAAAAACTTAAAAACCTTTGTTTAAATCCTAATTTAAATTATAATACTTCTTGATATTTTGGAATTGTATCACAATGTATTAAGTATGGGAAAACAAATTTATATTTCATGGATCAAAGCCCATTCAGGTATAGAAGAAAATGAAGGAGTGGATTCTTTAGCAAAAAATGGTGCGAAAAATGGAAGAATACTCGGATCAAAAATACCAGAGTCTGACTTTATTCCAATTTTTCAAAAGGAACTGAAGGAAAATTGGCAGCTAAAATATGAATTAGGAGAGAAGGGACAGTTTTTTAAGAATATACAACCAAAAATAAGGGACAAACCATGGTTTGAGAATATATGTAATCGTTCAATTATTCGGATTATAAGTCGAATGCGCTGTAATCATGCCTTATTTCCCGAGTATAAATGTAAAATAGGTTTGTTAGATAATAATAAATGTCTTTGTGATGAAATTGCCGATTTACAACATATTATTTTAGAATGTCCTTTAAAAAAATTAGAAATTGACAAGCTTTATCAAAATTTAATATCTTACAATACGAAATTTCCAATAAATGTTTCAAATCTATTGACATTAGAGGATAATAGTATTTATAATATTATATATCAGTATGTAAAATCTACTAACATTACATTGTAAGCAGTATTGCGACAGACAAAAAAAATTTTTTCATTGTAAGCCTAAACCGAAAAAATAATTAAAAAAATAAATAAAAAAGACAAACAACAAAATAAAATATGTACAAAAAAATAAAAAAATAATAATAATAATATAAAAAACAAAACAATAAAAAAAATACATAAATCCTAATAAAACGAAGAGAAATAAAAAAATTAAAAAAAAAACAAAAAAAACAAAAAAAATACATAAAAAAATAATAATAAAAATAAGCAAACAAAATCATTAGGCATTTACTAACATACCAATATTGTATTGTATACAAATTTTGTTACTCAATGTACCACGTATATAAATGTAAGTATAAGTAAGCAATGGTTGATGAAACTATAAGGAAACATGACTGGCCTTTTGGCTACGCCAGTGCCATTAACTTAGTTAAAAAAAAAATAATTAAATAATCCAACAAATAGTTTATTCCTTTAAACGAGAATAAAATTTAATGCAAAAATTCTTGGTTTACCGATAGATTTTATAGATCATATTTTCACTATAATTTTAAAATTAATTTGAAAAATACAATAGTAATTAATTTGATTTATGTAAAAAAGTACTTACTTCAATTGAGGTAACCGTCTATTTCTTCGCTTTTCAGTAACACATTTCTTGTAACAACGTCCCATATTTTAATTTGCGCAAATAAAGAAATAAATAAAGTATTTATTAATTAATTGAGTAATACTACATTTATACAACGCAGTTCTTCACATGTTCAAGCCGTATCTAAGCTTTCCATGGTAACACTACATTATTAAAATAACTTTACAACTTTTTTCTTTTTCGACTATTTGTATAGCATATAAATAATGATAACCACTGAATACATAATTAGTGAAAAAATAATCCTATCATTTATACAAGTAAAGGTTATCCAAGAACCAAGAACATTCAAAAACTGAACGAAACCGAAATAGCCATCTCTACCTTTCTAATGACAATGTCACTGTCAACCTAATGTTTACATCTGCAGTTTTCATACCAGTGACAATTTTACTACACGTAATTTGCCGTGTAAAGACAGAAAAAGTAGGGATAGCCGTAAAATATTTGCGAATTATGTACCCATAGCCTTAATGGGAAATAAGCCACAATTTTACCAAAAAATGATTTTATTAACGTTAATAAAAAAATCTTTTTTAAAACGGTTTAAAAGGTCTTCGAAACGTTAATAAAATCATTTTTTTTGTACAATTGTGGATTATTTCCCATTAAAAGTAATTTATTATAAAAATGCCACAAGAAAATAACTTCAGAACAACACTAAGTTAGGTAGTCCTCTACGTAACTCCTAAACTTCCGAAACTTAATTAATTTTCTCATAAAATATCACTGTCGGAACTTGTTAATTACTATTTTCTGCAGCCGTCCGGAAAAATAAATTTTCGGTAGGAGTTATTAAATCGAAAATTCCACTTTGGACACCAATCATACCAAAAGCAACTTCGTTCGGGGCGATTTTTTTCACTTCTGAAACGATTTTTTTTAACAATTTTGTGTAGATACCTAGATGGCCTTAACGTAACAATGATATAGACAGTATATTTTTATTATGATAGCGCTTGTCATATAAGATTCGAAAGAGTTTTCGATTTTCCATTTAAAAAATTGTAAATCACTAGTGAACGTGACGCCGAATTGATTCCACTTAAGATTATTGAACCTAGTAGAACGGCTACTAACTTATGCATAGGAACCGTTCAAGTATTAGGTAACGCAGGTTGGGGGGGCGGGGGTCGAAAATCTTCAAAAATCGCGTTACGTAATACTTGAACGCTCCCTTATTGCCACTAAAGTCAATAGTGAGGTGAGAAAAATCTAAAATCTTAGAGCCTTCGAGCTTCTGGGGCAATTATTCAATGATCAAGGTTAAAAATAATATGCCTTATATAAGCCGATATCCCAAAGTTATTGCTTTAAAAGAAAATCCAATCCATGTTGGCTAGAAACCAAAAAAAAAATCAATAGTAGGTATCGAATAAAAAAGAAATAGATAACTTCTGATTAGAAACTGGAGATAATATCTACTTAGTAACAAAGGTGATTATAATTAAATGTAATTTCTTTTTGTTTCCTTTTGATTAATTATTATCCTATTTTAAGTTGCATTGATCATTGGTTTGACAGGCGCTTGTCGTGAAGAGTTTTGTAAAATGCGTTTATTTTTTTTTTATTTATCTTAATGCCTCGGCAACTAATGGCCATTGGCATGGTACAGTTGATTTTGCAATCAGATACCTAGCGTAGTGTGTAGTGTATGTAATGAGTAAATGACTTGTTACTTTGATAAGTCGACTACATTGTCTTTACAAAGAGTCGCTAATTGTATCCGAACGTCTGCGGACTCTCCAATGAGTAGGTACAGATTCCACAAGGATAGAAACTATTTTAATTTATTAATTTTTGATAACCGAAAAATTTACCACCCAGCTGAAATTCAAATTCACGACCCCTGAATCTAAAGGTAGGCTCTCTTACCGCTGAGCCAAAGAGGGGGGTTTAAATTTTTAATGCATTAAAATACGGTAAAAGAACCTTCGTCGTCATTGTAGCAAATAATATTTCTGTATATAAAAAAAAATACTAGTCCTTGCGTCCAACAAACACATGTATCTACTATTAGTCTGGGCTGATTATCGGAGAATAGGCCATTTTTGGGAAAAGTTATTTACCAGCAATTGTATTACTGGAGTCGAAGCTTATGATTATATATATATTAATAATAAAGGTTTGCAAAGTCCGCAGATATGTGCTACTTTTTTTATTAACAAAATGGCGCCTACAAAACGTGTTTTTTTTTAATTTTTGCTCCACAACTCCAAACATTTTACCTTTACACCAAAAACACCCTTATAAAAAATTCACCGAAATTAAATTCTGCATAAACAAATGTTTTTCCCGATCTGCTCCGACGAAAATTTTCCTCGGAAAAATGCGGGTTTTCCCAACAAAATCTATAAATTTCAAATAAAGTTTTAGATAAGTAATTATCTACCAATAATTAAATAACTCAGTGACATAAAAGCTTTTTTGGTTTAGATTATAGTTCCAGAAGCCGCTGAAAATTAAACGAATATTTTAGCAAGAATTCAATTGTTAATTAATAATTTACGGGCGCAATAATAACCAAAATAATTATGATACACTGATCAAACTTTGAAATCTTATAAAGATGAGATGCCTATTTAATATTTTGTCAACAAAATATAATTTTTTTAATTTTTTTGAATATTTTTTAAATGTTTAAAAAAAATAGTTATAAACAAATTAACGTTTCTCAGAAAGTTTTTATTATATTCTAATTTTAAAAAATAAATAAAATGCGTATTTCACAGATCTTGAAAATGAATGCTTTAAAACTTTTTGCAACCATTTGCAAAAAGTCATGAAACAGCAAAATTAACATACGATTACTACGTTGTTTATAATTTTTGTTAATTCTTTCAAAGCGTAAAAGTGAGTTTAAAGTACAAGCTAATTACTTACAAAAAATATCGATTATTAGTTTAATGGTTATATTTTAATAAAAGATTATAAATATTTTTTTTGTAATTTACACGCGCGAAAGTAGACTAATACAGTACCGTTGTTAAATTTTCACTCGAAGCGACGACCCGTCGCGCGACCTATAGTAGTATTTGTATGCTGCGTGTCAATCGCTTCGAGTGAACATTTTAGCTCCGGCTCTGTATCAAGCCTACTTTCGCCCTAAAAATTACAAAAATAAATATTTTTAATCTTTGATTAAAATATAACCATTGAACTCTTTGATATTTTTTGAGAGTAATTAGTTTGTACCATAAACTCACTTTTAAGCTTTGAAACAATTAAAACAAATTATAAACAAAACTGTTTCATAACTTTTTTGCAAATGGTTGGAAAAAATTGTTAAAGCATTCATTTTCAAGACCTTTGAAATACGCATTTTAAGTATTTTTTAAAATTATAATATCATAAACAATTTCTGAGAAATGTTAATTTGTTTATAACTATTTTTTTAACATTTAAAGATTATGCAAAAAAATGAAAAATTTATATTTTGTCGACAAAATAGTAAATAGGCATCACATCTTTATAATCTTTCTAAGTTTGATCAATGTCTCATGCTTATTTTGGTTGTAATTGCGACTGTAATTCGTTAATTAACAATTAAATTGTTGCTAAAATATTAGTTTAATTTTCACCGGCTTCTGCAGTTATCATCTATAGCAAGAAAGCTTTTATTTCACCAAGTTATTTAATTATTGATAAATAATTACTTGCCCAAAAAATTTATTTGAAAATTCGAGATTTTGTTGGGAAAACCCACATTTTCCGAGGAAAATTTTCGTCGGAGCAAATCGGGAAAAGCATGCTTATATGTAGAATTAAATTGGGGTGAATTTTTATTTGAGTGTTTTTGACGTAAAGTTAAAATATTCGTTATAGACCAATAATTGAAAAAAATACGATTTGGGGGCACCATTTTGTTAATAAAAAAAGTAGCACACTATCTAGGGACTTTGCATACCTATATTATTAATATATACAATCGTAAGATCCGATTCCGATATAGGATCATAATATTCGATTCCAGTAATAAAATTGCTGGTAAATAACCTTTCTTTGTACTTTACTAATTAGACAAGCGTATTATACCTATTTTTTTTTCAAAATTTAAAGATTATGCAAAAAAACGGAAAATCTATATTTTGTCGATAAAATATTAAATAAGCATCTCATCTTTGTAATCTTTATACGTTTGATCAATGTATCATGATTATTTTGGTTATTATTGCGATCGTAAATTGTTAATGAACAATTGAATTGTTGCTAAAATATTCGTTTAATTTTCACCGGCATCTGGAATTACAATATATACTAAAAAAGCTTTGATGTCACTAAGTTATTTAATTATTGATTAATAATTACTTACCTTAAACTTTATTTGAAAATTAGAAATTTTGTTGGGAAAACCCTCATTTTCCGAGGAAAATTTTCGTCGGAGCAAATCGGGAAAAACAAATCTCTATGCAGAATTAAATTGCAGCGAATTTTTATTTGACTGTTTTTGATGTATATTTAAAATCTTCGGAGTTATAGAGCAATAATTGAAAAAAATACGATTTGTCGGCGCCATTTTGTTTATAAAAAAAGTGGCACACTATCTGCGGACTTTGGATATAGTCGGTTCGCTAAACTCAGACGCAACTGGCTAGATATTTTAGTCGGTAATTTTTTTTTTGCCAATTTTGCAAAAATTGGCAATATTACTAACTATTTAGTAATTATTAACTATTTAGTAATTATTTTTTGGCAATTTTACTAAAATTGGCAAAATTACCGACTAAAATATCTAGCCAGTTGTGTCTGAGTTTAGCGAATAAACTCTACCTATATTATTAATATATACGATCTTTTAATTCGATTCCAGCAATAAAATTGCTGGTAAATAACTTTTCCATGAATTTTGCTAATTAGCCCAGAGTATATATAATCTATTGGTATTCACCACTTTTAAAACATCGCCTAAAAATAGCTTCTTTCTTCTTCATGTACCATATCCTTCCAGAGCGTTGATTACCATCATGGCTATTTTACTTTTATTCACTGCCACCCTAAATAGCACGCTTGTATCAACCCCATTCCCCATTCCAATATCGCAAGTTCTTCAACCTTGAGGTTCTTCTTCGTCCTGGACTGCGTTTGCCTGCTATTTTCCCTTGCATAATATTTTGTAGCAACCTATATTTGGGACCTCTCATTACATGTCCGAAATACTCGAGCTTTCTCTTCTTGATGCTTTTCATAATCTCAGTAGTCTTGCTGAGACGTTCCAGTATTGTGGAGTTTCGAATCTTCTCCACCCAAGGAAACTTTTAAAGTATTTCTATAGCACCACATTTCGAAAGCCTCAAGGCGATTTAGATCGATTTTATTCACAGTTAGAGCTTAACACCGTAAAGTAAAACCGAGAACACGTAGCAGCGAAGTATGCGGATCCTCAATGCCAATTTTAGGTATCTGTTACGTAACACCTTGTACATTCTTCTAAAAACGGCTCTAGCGTTACAATTTAATTGATATCCAAAGTATAAACAATTTGATCAAAATAGCTGGGTTTTTTAAATTACCGCATCCCAAAGAATACATCGGGCGCTGTTTGCGTAGTAGCTGAGCTACTTTTAGTACAAATACTGATACACCTTATAACACTAATTTCATTACTGTCACATATGTTAATATCCCCAATAATTGTAATAAAAGTAGTTTTTATAATTATTATGTAATTAATACCCGTGAGTAATGTATCTATGCAGATTCTTTGTAACATAATTAACGCCTGCAGAAAAATATTGTTGGTAAAAGGATCCAAAAATGATTTTAGGGGATTCGCAGGATTCCTGGACTCACCTTCAGCTCGTTCTGGAAACTTCCTATTCATCCTATGAAATATCAATTTCAGAACTTTTTACGTAAATTACTTTTATTATTGGTCCGCATTTTCTTTTGCTTTTGGTTGTACTGTTTTTACTGCATTTTATTTAATGCTGATTTCTCTATTTGTAATATATTCCAAGACTTTCCTTCAAAATAATTCCTCCTTAAAGCAGTGGTTACCATTTTTGTAAGAAATTATTTAATTATACCCTTCTGTTTCGAAAGCCCCGTGTTAAAGTAATGAAAAGTCTGCTTTATAAAATGACCATGTAGGCATTCAAGTGCTGCTACCTATCACATGAGTAATACGCTGAATTTAATATACTTAAATAATTTTTCGTATTAACATAATTATAATATCCATAATGGTGTACAAGAAACATCATTGAAATTAAACAGTTCTGTTATGTGTATTATTAAATATTGAATGAATTATTTACAATGTAGACAAGGCGAAAACGGCGGGTTCGTTGGGAAAAATATTCCCATGAGATTTTTTGCATAATCACATTCGTGACCCATCCCAGAATAAGGTTCAAGAAGTCGCCCACGTGAAAAGTGGTCCAATTTTTTTTAACAATTTTTTTTAATCAAATTGCAAAAAATCAATATTTTTGGCTTGTATAATTTTTTTTAAGGTTTTTTGGACCATTCTGGACAAAAAGGTCTCTTATAGTTTTTCTGTAAATTTGATCGTTTTCGAGTTATTAGCAAATTAAAATTGAAAAAAAAAAACGAAAAATGGCGATTTTTAAAGCTTAATAACTCGTTAAAAGTTATTATTATGAAAGTCAGAAAGTGACCAGATCAAAGTTTAAAGTCTCCCCTACAAGATCCTGAAGAAATTTTTGTCACTATTTTATTACTGAGCTGTTATTTTTAAATAATATTAATGAGCGCCATGCAAGTGTTAGCGACCGTAAATGCTGAGTGCGAGAGAGATGCCATTCCGGCAGTCCAATTGTGCATCTTACTTGCACTCACATTTACAGCCGCGTCAATACGATCTAACCGCTCATTATTATTAATTAAAAATTACAGCTTAGTAATAAATTAATGACACAAATTTCTTCAGGATCATGTAGGGGGTGCTTTAGGCTTTAATTTAGTCATTTTCTGACTTTCATAATAATAATTTTTAACTCATAATTAAGTCTTAAAAATGGCCATTTTCGCGTTTTTCAAATTTTAAATTGTTTATAACTCGAAAACGATCAACTTTAGAAAAAAATTATGAGAGACCTTTCTTGTCCAGAATGAAACAAAAAATCTAAAAAAATTGTTTGGGCAAAAATATTGATTTTTGCAATTTGATTAAAATAAATTGTTAAAAAAAATTTGGACCACTTTTCACGTGGGCGACTTCTTGAACCTTATTCTGGGATGTCTCACGAATATTATTATGCAAAAAAATCTCATGGGAATAGTTTTCCCAACGAACCCGCCGTTTTCGCCTTGTCTAATGTATAGCATTCGAAGTACCACAGCATGTTGGGGGTTAATGTGTAATATTAATAAAACTCCCATTACCTATGGGAGCCACATATTTCGGCTTCGTCTATACCAAATACATAGAGATGACCCTCCATCATGACGAGAAAAGAAAATATACGTCAATAAAAAGACTGCTATCCAACAGTTAAATAGACTGTAAGCCAAAAATATAAGCTGCTGGTATTAAACCAAAATATAGAAAATAAAAAACAAAACCAAGTGATCGACGTTACAGATGAGAAAGAAGGTCAATTTAGGGAAAAATGCAAGGAAGTCCCAACATAATTTGGATGAATATGCTCAGAATTATTATTGAAATAACTATCTGAAAAAACCTCGAGAAAGAAGTATCTATAACACGGGTTTATAGCATCTTGCACCTTCCGGTTCCTATTTTCAAGCCGCGTCGATTTGTCCAATCTCCTGGTCGTAAATCTTTCTTAGACATGGCTTTCTGGATTTCACTTATCCAGGTAGTTTTCGGTCTGCCCCTTTTACTTCTTTTCGGGGGTTTCCGTTCCATTATCAACTTTGGAAGTCGATCTTCCTCCATTGTTTGTACATGGCCATACCAAATAGTTGTTTTTCTTGGATTTATTCTATTATTTATGTCTGTTTTCTTATTCATAATATCTCGTACTGATTCATTCGTTATGTGTAAGACTATAGAGATGCAGGCCGATCGTCGCCATAAGTCCATTTCCAGTGCGAGCAACTTCTGGTCGCTTATTCAGTTGCCAGGATTCACATACATACAGTACCATGCTTTTAAAGATGCTATTATATAGCTGTGTTTTCTTTTCTTTTGATATGGTTTGTGACCAAAAGATTGAGTTCAAAGCTCCTATTACTTTTTTTCCTTTCACAATTCTTTCCTTCATTTAGAATTATGTCCTTCTGCTTTGTTGGATTCTCGTTCCAAGGTATACATATAATCAGAGCTCGATAACCATATCATTTTCTAGTTGTAACTCATTTTTCTGTTCTCCTATACACATATATTTGCTTTTTTCTACATATATTAACGTATAGTCCCCACATTTTGTATTCTCGAAACAGCCGGTTTTTCATAAATGTCAAATCATCTTTATCCTGTTCCTTCACCGTCAGAAAAATGTAGTGTGTTAGTGTTGAGTCGTCGTTTAGCTTTATTCCCATACCAGAACATGATTTCAGCCATTTATTCAAGACCTCATTTATATAGACTTGAAACTGTGTTGGCGATAAGCTACGTAGTTGTTATTAGAAATAGCAGATAATAAAAGGTACAAATAAACGTAAACAAACTATTTATTTTATTTTAACCGAAAAACCGTAATATTACAATATACAAAGAAATTAAGACATGTGTTTCTACTACGAGATATTCTTACAGACTAAATATCGAACGCAGAACTAACATACAGTTCTGGCATTCACATCCCTTGTAACATGATACTTTATGCAATTTTAGGTAAGAGTGTATCGCCCTAATGCATTCGGAGAAAAGCCCGCCCACGAAGAAAGACTTCACATGTTCATTCTAACACTTAACAAAAATATATTATAGTTGATAAGCAAATTCCAACATCCCCTCGCAACTAAAACTATTTTTGAATTAGTCAAATAGACCCCCTTTACTACTTCTCTGCTAAGCTTATAATATCCAAGATCCAGCGGTATATTCGACTCTTTTGCATCTTTCATCATAAACTTGTTCAGCAATTTGTCAATATAACTGGCTTGATTTAAACTATATATCCCTTGATCGCACCTTTCAATCTTCATACCTAGATAATTTTGTAATAATCCCAAACTCCTTATTTCAAAATTACATTTTAGATTCTCTTCAAATGTATCAAGTACCTGTATATCCTTTGCTGCTATTAAAATGTCATCCACATATATAAGTACGTAAACCCTTTCATTATTTATTACCTTGATATATAAACATGCATCAATATTACTTTTACAAAAATTTTCTTGAGATAAAACTTCATCAAGCTTTTTGTTTCAAGTTCTGGCAGATTGTTTCAAACCATATAAACTTTTATTTAACTTGCAAACAAAACTTGTATCCTTTTCTTCAAATCCTTCAGGCTGTTCCATAAAAATTTCTTCTAGCAGTTCTCCATTTAGAAAGGCTGTTTTTGCATCTATATGCCTTACTATGAGTTTTTTACTCCATGCCTCTGTTAATAAAATTCGAAGAGTAGCTTGCCGCGCAACCGGAGCGAACACTTCATCGTAGTCTACACCGAATTTTTTGCTGAAACCCCTTGCTACCAGCCGTGCTTTGTACTTCTTCGAGCTTTGACCGTCGCCTGTTTTTAACTTGAATACCCATTTACATGAGACTATATTCTTTCCCTTTGGTTCTCGTATTAAATCCCAAGTTTTATTTTTCCTTAATGACGTGATTTCCTCTTCCATAGCTTGCTTCCATTTTTCACTATCACTTCTTTCAAGCGATTTTTTAAAGTTTCTTGGTTCTACTTCTTGGAGTTCTGTCAACTTTGCTATATAGCGCTCAGGTGGAACATCTTTATTTACTCTGCTAGATCTACGATCACCTGAATTCTGTATATCGAGATCTGTATCTAATTGATAGTTAGAATCACCGTCATCGTCATGGGATTCTTCCCAACTAACAATACGTGTTAGATGTATCCGTAGCATTTTCCATTTCCTCTGTGTTTTCAAAATTTGCGACCTCTCTGTCTTCTACGTCGTTTGGCTCTATTTTCTTCCGTTCCATCATGGACCCAATGGATATTTCCTCACTTTTTGCCTCCTTTTTCTCGACGCATATATTTCTCTTGGAAAAAACCACACTACGGCTAATTGTAATACGTTCTGTATCTACATTTAACAATCTATATGCTTTTGATTCATCAGAATAACCTACAAATACCACTGACTCACCTTTTGGATCAAATTTATCCTTCATTTTTTCTTTGGGAATGTGACTATAAACCGTAGACCCAAATATTTGCAAATTCGACACATTCCGTGTTACTTTATGCCACAATTCATAGGGCGTTTTTTCTTTCGACTTAGTAGGTAATCGATTTTGCAAATAATTGGCTGTCACTATCGCTTCCCCCCAAAATTTCTTTGCATCGATTAACATGCACCTAGCCATTTCAACTAGAGATCGATTCTTTCTCTCTGCAAACCCTTTCTGTTCTAGACAGTACCCTGCTGTATATTGAATTTTTATACTTTTACCCTTTAAAAATTCCCTTAAATTATTATTTACGTACTTGCCACCCCTATCTGACCTAATTACTTTTGGAACCATACCTAACTGATTACTCGTAAATTCTATAAACTCTTTTATACATTTTACCGTTTCATTTTTACGATTTAATAAATATATAGTTGTATATCTAGAAAAATCATCAATTAAAGTCAAAATATAACGTTCACCCCCTGGAGTAACAGTCTTCATGGGCCCGCAAATATCCGAATGTAATAAGTCAAGAATATTAAATGTATTGCTATGAGAAAATTCTGGAAAACTCTTACGTAAAATTTTACCTTTCATACAGCATTCACAACTTTCCCTAATCCTACAGTCTGTCATATCAATCCCGACTGCCATTTTTTTTCCATTAAGTGTTTGACTGCATCCATGTCCCTGTGTCCAAACCGTCTATGCCATGTATGTTGACAGTTGCTGGAGTGCTCCAAATCACTCAATCCATGGTCCACAGTTGAAAGTTTGTATAAGTCCGGTGAAGGCACCGCACTCGCGACGACTTTTCCGCGTAACACGATTTTACACTCGTTTTTATCGAACTGCACATTATGTCCCGCACTTGCTGGCTTTTTCACCGAAAGCAGATTTAAGTCTAATCGCGGCACATACAACACATTGTCGATTTTTAAATTTTCCACTCCGATCCAGTCACGCACTCAATAAGTCCTGTCCCTATACCCTGAACCTCGGAGTATTGCCCTTTCTCCGCCAAACTTACAACGCTTTTTCTGCTACCGTCAAATTGGGTATAGAATCCTTTGTAATTAACCATATGGCTCGAAGCCCCTGAGTCCACATAGCACGAAGCAGAATCCCTTTTTCCGTCCCTTGAGCTATAATTGACCATAAAACATGCATCATCAGTACCTTCAGTGACTTTATTGGCCTTTTCCTTTTTAAACGCTTTGTACTTAAAGCAATCTCGTTTAAAATTGACCTTTCGGTTACAAAAATAACACTGCCTTGCTTCTGCCCTTGCAGTACCATTATTTTTGTTACCCTCGTATACTGATTTCATCACCGACTCCTCCTGATTTCTTCCCAATGCTCCCTGACGTCTCCTGTACTCATATATTAATTTACTCGTAACAAATTCTAGAGTAAATTCACTCGATGGCCTACTTTCCAGCGTTGTAATCAAAAAACTGTATGAGTCTGGAAGACTTCCCAGCAAAATTCCTGCTGAGAACCTGTCCTTAATTTCCTCCCCTAAGGCGGCCAGTTTATTCAACGATTCTAGGAATAAACTAATGTGTGCTTCCATATCACCATTCTCCTCTAGCGATAGCCTACAGATTTTCTTTAACAAAAACACCATACTAGACAAACTAGATTTCTGATGATACTCCCTTAGCGCTACCCACGCATCGCGCGCGAATTCCCTGTTCCGGATATGCACTAATTGATTAACGTCAGCAAGTAAGGCTATAGTTGACAAAGCCTTATCATTTTGTTTTTTCCAAGAACTGCTTCGGTCTGCTTCTAATGGTAACTCACTCGAAACTATTTCCCATAAATCAGCATTGATGAGCAACATTTTCAATAAATAACTCCACGACTGATAGTTCTGGCCGTTCAACTTTTCGGCGTTATATTTCGCACTTTCCGCCATTATATATTCGGTTAACACGAAAACTTCGCGACTGTACACTTTTAATTATTATCTTAATACAGGTGAGCCAAAAACGTAACTGAGCCCAGAACCTATTAGAAATAGCAGATAATAAAAGGTACAAATAAACGTAAACAAACTATTTATTTTATTTTAACAGAAAAACCGTAATATTACAATATACAAAGAAATTAAGACATGTGTTTCTACTACGAGATATTCTTACAGACTAAATATAGAACGCAGAACTAACATACAGTTCTGGTATTCACATCGCTTGCAACATGATACTTTATGCAATTTTAGGTAAGAGTGTATCGCCCTAATGCATTCGGAGAAATGCCCGCCCACGAAGAAAGACTTCACATGTTCATTCTAACACTTAACAAAAATATATTATAGTTGATAAGCAAATTCCAACACCTGTCGTAGAAGTCCCTTATTCACTATGAAGCTATCGGATAATCTGTTGTTGATTTTTATATTTGTACAAAATGTTGTTATAAAATTTTTGTGTTGCGCTTATTACAGTTATATTAATTGGGGATTTTTCCAGGACTTGCCATAATTTACACAGTGGTACGGTCGCATATACCATTCGTCGCATAGACCGACGAATAGTATATAGATGCATTTCTCTGTCTCGGGCTACTTTTTTCCGTTTAGTTGGTTGATCGTGAAGATTTGGTCGAAGCAGGATATTCCTGCTCGAAATCATGCTTGTTGTTCGATCTCTGAAGGTGAATATTCATTTTCTATTAACAGTTTTTAGTTTTTCCATATATAATCTGCTAAATGTGTTGGTTATGGTAATACAGCGATAGTTCTTGCAGTATTCCTTGTTACCCTTTTTGTAAATTGGGGTCATCCTTCCTTTTTTCAATTTTCTGGTATGTTTTTCCCATTAGTGCAGTTGCTGAAAGTTAAACTTAATAATTCGATCAATTTTGCTGTTCCATTTTTTATAAATTTCGCTGGGATTCCTTCTGGACCACATGCTTTTTTATTTTTTAGCGATTTTATCATTCTCTCAAGGAATTCGTTATTTTATTCTACCTTGAAGAGAAGAGAAAGAAGTTTGAGAATAAAAAGACCTGATGATGGTAAAAAAGATTCTAGAAAAATAAAAGAGAAGAGAGAAGTTGACCATCACATTTCTATCACCTCAACTAAACACTGTAAAACGTATTGGTTTTTACACATAAAGTTTGATTATTTAAGATATAACATCGTTTAGGATGTTTGTGTGTATGCTCCTCAAACAGGTCTGGGTGAGAATGAAAGAAGAGCTTTCTATGACCAATTAGGAGACGTACTAAGTGATATTCCAGCAGAGGAGAAAGTTATAATAGGAGGTTATTTCAATGCACATGTGGGCCAAGCCAAGACAGGATATGAAACAATACATGGGGGATTAGGCTTTGGAATTAGAAATAAAGCTGGAGATGACATGCTAGAATTAGCAACAGCATTGGATATGGCGATTGTTAACCCATTCTTTAAAAAGAGAGAAACTTAACTTATTACCTACAAAAGTGGACAAAATCAATCCCAAATAGACTACTTCATGATAAGGAAAGAAGACATACGTGAATGCAAGGAATGTCAAAAAGAGATGGAGAAAGTATTTTGACAGTTTATTAAATGAAGAATTTGACAGACAGCCTGTGAAGTTAACGGAGACAGTAACAGCAATGGCTACCAGAATAACAAACGAGGAAGTGGCTCAAGCGCTTCAAAAAATAAAGAAAGGAAAAACAGTCGGACCCGATGAAATTCCTGGAGAAGTATGAAGAGCATTAGGAGAGACAGGAATAAGTTGGCTAGCAGGTCTATTTAATAGAATTATGGAAGTTGGACAAATGCCAGACGAATGGAGAAGCAGTATATTAGTACCTGTCTACAAAAACAAGGGAGACATACAACAATGCACAAACTACAGGGCTATAAAACTACTTAGCCACACCATGAAAATATGGGAGAGAGTAATTGATAGACGGATACGTGAAGAAACCGAAATATCCGATAATCAATTTGGCTTTATGCAGGGCATATCAACAACAGATGCAATTTTCATTGTAAGGCAACTGATGAAAAAATACAGGAATAAAGATACCAACGCTGATATGGTATTCATTAATCTTGAGAAAGCATATGATAGAGTTCCTCGAGAGATTCTGTGGTGGGCACTCAATAAGAAAGGAGTCCTTGGCGAATATGTAACGATTGTGAGAGATATGTTTGAGGGAGTAACGACTAGTGTTAGGACAGGTGTGGGGGAGACTGATAAATTTCAGGTGAAAGTAGGATTGAACCAAGGCTCGGTGCTTAGTCCTTATTTATTCTCATTAGTTTTGGACCAGATAACAGCGAAACTACAGGGTAGTATTCCATGGTGCCTAATGTATGCTGATGATGTAGTGTTAATAGGAAATAGTGCAAGACACTTAGAACAAAATCTATAATAGTGGAGACAAGCTCTGGGAGAAAAAGGTTTAAAACTTAGTAGGACAAAAACCGAGTATTTGGAATGTTCATTTAAAGATGGAGTTACTACAAATAAAATGGTATCTTTGGATGGTGAAATGGTTGTGAAAAGCAATAGTTTTAAGTACCTAGGATCGGTATTACAGAGTAATGGAGAAGTAGATGGAGATGCATGCAGTAGAATTAGGGCTGGATAGATGAAGTGGAAAGAAGCGAGTGGTGTCGGTGTGTTGTGTGACAGAAAAATTCCAATGAAGCTGAAGGGAAAATTCTATAAAACAGCCATAAGACCGGCTATGATGCACGGAACGGAATGTTGGGCAGTGAAAAAAAAAGAGGAACAACGAATGCATGTGGCGGAAATGAGAATGCTTAGATGGATGAGTGGAGTGACAAAGAAGGATAAAATTAGAAATGAGTATATTAGGGGAAGTCTAGGTGAGGCACCAATTGATGCCAAAATGAGAGAGCATAGGTTAAGATGTTTTGGTCATGTTCAACGTCGAGACATTAATCACCCAATACGAAGAATAGCTGAAGTGCAGATTCCTGGAAGGAGTAGGAGAGGAAGACCAAAGAAGACCTGGGGGGAGGCGATAAGGCAGGACATGTTGGTAAAGGGGATTAACATTGATATGGCCCAAGATAGAATTGTGTGGAGAAATGCAATTAGGGAAGCCGAGCCCGCATAGGGATAAGGCAAAGAGAATGATGATGATGATGATAACATCATTTAGGATAATGAAAAGAAATATTTTAATAAATTTTCAAAAAAAAAAATATTTCAGTTTTTACGTAGATTCTAAAAACGCATTTCTTAATTTCGCTTCCAATAAATATACGTGAATATATCATTCACCCAACTAAATAATAAATACAGACCGCTTAGAATCCCAAATGCCAAAAATTTTTAGCATATTGAGAACGGTAAGAAAGAATTGGCCAAAGCGTTACCTTTTACACTTTAAAAATGAACTAAATAACATTGAGATCTTGATATATTTGAGGGAATGCTACGAATAAAGGAGATACAGTAAAAACATGGTGCTATATATTTCATACAAGTAAACTGTATTATCGAACAAAATTTTTCTTGATTCGCCAGATAAAAAGCCAATTAGTCAAATCCTCATAGTAGTGAATAAGAGAAATATGCCGATCGGTGATCCCGTTGCCTTTATACTTTTAAGTATTTTCTTCAGTACCGGATTAATAAAAAATACTTTCAAATTTGTAGTTAAGTAATAGCACTAGTAAATTGAACAATACTAAAATAAACACGGTGCATTTCATCTTCACAAGAAATTAAAAGATGTTGCCGGAAACAAACGGAAACAATTATCACAAAGTTTAGAAGACAAAAACGGACACAGCATATAAGATAAATATCAATGAACACTTAAAATAATCGAAAAACTGCATATCGTCGCACTAGAACAATACTAGGACATCTTCAAATCTTTGACTTTTGAGTTATCTGCTCTATCTGATGTAAAATTTCATAAGCTATCTGCAGAGATACTAAGATTTGTTCAATCGGCTGCTTTGTGGTGCTTATGAACAATATCCTAATATTGCACTAATTGATTTGTTGGAAATACCTGGGTTAAAAGGAAGATATCCTAAAATACTTTTTTATTATCCAATTAATATTTGCCTTTTCTAATCATAGTTGTGGTGAAATACCCGGACATTCCCACATGCCTTAGTCTAGCCCCACATCTGCATTATGATTTTTTTAACATATCTGTGTTTTTAAGTTGTCTTAGTATTTTACTAGCAAACTTGTCCGACTATTTCACCGAGTGTGACAAAGAAAATTTTAAATTAACCTGTTGTTTTAAGTTGTCTCTGTATTTCCCTAACTAAGCTTCAAAAATAAGGATTATTGGAGTAAATGTCCGAGTATATCCCCACTCTCACCTAAGAATTCGTGGATAAGTCGGTCAGTTACAGTAAAAATTGTTTACTTTCACTGATCAGTTCAAGATTCTCTCCGACTGCAATAAAGTGGGGATGCTAGAAGTCGTTTACTAAAATGTATTAGAAAAAGTTTAGCATGTTAGCGTAGTTAGTTTATGCAAGTTTTCTAAAAATTCAATTGGAAAGAAAATACTCTGGAGCCATATTAAGGTGCTTCGAGTGACCAAAGAAAGCCCAAATATTATTTTCTATAAGGAAACCTTTGGTACCGATTCATTTAAACAAATTAACGTTCGAATGAATGAAGTTGACAATATTGCTCCAGCTTATATTATGGAACACACTAAAATTCCCTTTAAGAAAAAAGAAGATCTTTTAAATTTAATCCGACATATCCCTGCTCAACATCACGATTTTTTTAAAAATCTAAAATCGTACAAGAAAGGTCAGCAACAAGATCAAGAAGTTAGCGATTAAAAAATGTTCGCGGAAGTTTTTTTCAATTTATTATTGTTTATTGAGTGGAATTTTAGTATAAATGATTTAACCAGTTGGTAATATTTGATTTCATTTTATAAATTTAAGTAATAATATTATGTTTTATATTTCTTGAAGTTTCAGTAAAAAATAAAAAATTACAATACCTAATGTATTTTTTTGCGAATAATTGTGTAAAGATAACTTGAAAAATCAATGAAACAAAACAAAGTGGTCAAATGCGTCAAAAAATAGTGTAACAGTGGGATATTTTTACATGCTAATAATAGTAACAAAATTAATTGTTGAAAAATAGAATTGGTGAAATACTAGGATAAGCCGAAGAAAAATAAAGATATTTTTAAAGAATATTACAAAAAATAAATACAATACTAAAACAACTTCAACACTTAGCAAAGATAAATTGTATATATCACAATTTTTTTAAGTGTAAGATGAGGACATGTTACAAAATCGCAGTTTAGTCTCATTGTTTATTATTTCAAATTTTCAGTTAAACTCTAAACACGCTCAAGAACAAATAGGAAACCATAACATTTAAGAAAAAATGCAATAAACTTATATAAACTATTTTTATTTCATACTTTATATGGAGCAAATTTAAAACTCAATTTACTCGAAACTATATTTTTTAAGTTGTCTTATTGTTGTTCTAGTACGACGATATCTGAATACATAATTTGAAAATGAGAGAGTAGAACACTATGCATCGATTGCCATAACCGTCTATAACAGAAGAGAAAGTGAGGTTAAACGGGAAATACTAACAGCAAAAATAGAAAAGCACTTGGACCCGATGAAGTCAGTGCTGAAGTACTTAAGTTTTTGGGAGAAAATAGAATTAAAGCACTGTGTCGTCTCTTTAACCGAATTTTTGACACTGGGATATTAACTGGTGTCAACTGACTGGTTAACGTGGACATTTGCCTAATACCAAAGAAACATCGTGGAAGGGTATGCAGTGAGAAACATCGTACAATGAGTCTGATCAGTCACGTTTTAAAGATCTTCCTGCGAGTAATACATAGAAGAATATACACGCTGTTAGAGGAAAGAATTAGCAACGCTCAATTCGGGTTTAGGAGTGGCTTGAGTACAACAGAAACCTTTTTCAGTGCCCAAATACTAATACAGAGATGCAGGGATATAAAACAGAATGTATACATAAATATGTTTAATCTATTTTGAAAAGGCTTTTGATAAGGTCCGTTATAACAAAATGTTGGAAATATTGAAAACAGCTGGATTTGACGACAAAGATTTACGACTTAATTACAAATCTATACTGGCATCAAGTAGCAAGAATAAAAGGTGAACATGAACTGCCGAAAGAAATAAATATAAAAGAGGAGTGGGACAAGGCTGTATACTATCGCCTTTATTTCTTAATTTATACCGTGTCAATATTTAATGGTAGTTTTTATGGAGACATCCGACGGTATTATTGTGAATGAAGTAATCGTGAAGAATATTGGATATGCCGACGATACCTTAGTACTGGCTAATTGCAGAGAAGACCTTCAAAGTCTAAGGAACTTCATTAAATAATTCTGTGATCAGTGTGGATTAAAAGTCACTATTAAGAAAACTAAATATATGATAGTTAGAAAACAAAATTATATAATGACGGTATAAAAGTGGAAGATGCCATATATAGTATTTTTACTACAAAAGCAAGATTACATAGGTCAAAATTTTTGACGTATGAGCACTATCAAAACATTAGAATGTAACTTTTCATCATGGCCACGTTTATGTCATTACATGTCAGAGATTTTTCTTTGTTTTTGTTTACTATAAAAATAATATCTATAATAATTATTTATTTTAATTAATGATGTCAATTGGTTTTCATTACTTGCCGAAATATATTAATTAACAACAATATTATCATAGTGTAGGTATAATCATTAAAATAGATTATTTCACAGCTCACAGCATAATTGACCGCAACCACAGTATAGGAGGAATTCCTCCTATCCTGTGCCGCAACCAGCAACACTGAACTGTCATTTGCATTTGAATGTATGAGTAGTGTACGAATGTCTAAAATATTTAACTAAAATTATTATTTTTTGGAATATTGAACTTAAATAATTGTTTTAGAAAATTTATATTATTGATAATAATAAATGTTTTTGGTTACTTAATTAATAAAATTCTAAAATTCTCAATGTAATCGCGATTACGTTTTATTTATTAAAATACCATGTGGACGCTTATACAAGATCGGGCAGTTCCGTGTTGGTGTCGTATTTTAGCTGTGCTACACAAATGTAAATTCTAGAGTTGATATTATGGAATACCATTATTTTCGTTAAAAATAATTTGGCATATGATTAATATGTTTCGGCAATTGATGAAATTCGATTGACATCATTAATTAGAATAAAGAATTATACGCTGTGAGCTCGTAGGTAGAGGGGATAATTAAAAATTCGCGAGCGCCAGTAGTGACAAGTTTGTAAACCTTTACTGGAAATTTGCTTTTTGACGTTCTGCATTAAGAGTTGCATATTATAGCTTTTAAATGTCTCACGAAAGTTGTTGTATTAAATGTCGAAATACTGGTTACAATAGTAACTGTGTATTCTACAACTTTCCTCTCGCTAAGCATAAGGTGATTCAACGACAAAAATGGATTGATGCAATTAGAAAAAAGTAAGTAAACACAATTTTAATTTTAAAACGGTAGAAAAATTTGAGCTAAAGGATCTGTTAGCACACTCTCGAATTTTGACGGTTTCAATTTTACAATCCAATCCTGAAACAAAATTTGAATTCGTGAAGATAACGACCAATCACAGTAAACGTAGGATGCCGTTAACTGTCATTCATAAGTTAATATTTAAGAAGTATTATACTATAATTATATTAAATTATTATACTTTTTTGCAGAATAAATTTTTTCTATTAGTTGTCAACATAAACGTCAAAACGATAAGCAAAATCTTAAAAATAATCATAATGAATAATAAATTCTGTACTTACTGCTATTAATTATCGATTACAATCCAATTACTTCTTTACGTTGTAAATATTACACGATAAGAATTAAATAATAAGTTTGAAACAATTATTATTTGCTTTTCTACTGTCCTCTTTAAAATTCCGGTCGAAATAGGAACACTAGTCAACCGTTAGATGGCGATAGCAGCCATACCAGCGAAACTCACAGAGTATAGGCACCACTTTTTTCTTTCCAGAAAATTTCCGGTAAAAGTTATACTAGTAATCCTGTAGGTAGGTGGCGATACCAGCGAAGCTCGGAGCGGATAGATATTATTTTAGTAAACAAAAACAAAGAAAAATATCTGACAAGTAATGACATTAACGTGGCCATGATGAAAAGTCACATTCTAATTTATTATTCACATTCTAATGTTTTGACGGTGCTTTTACGTCAGAAATTTTGACATACGTAATCTTGCTTTTGTTGTAAAAATACTATAGTGCAGTAACTGAAGGTTTTCACCTCTGATTTCGTTGCACCTTCATCGATTTACATGAAAATTGGTAAGTAGTTAGAGGATACCTCAAGCAACAAAAGTGATATAATGCCAACTTGCGCTTTTACCTTGGGGGTGGATGCCACTCGTTCCCGGGGGTGAAAATTATTTTGTGAAAAATAATACCACTAATCGATAGAGGGGCAAATTATAAGCAAAATTTGTTATATAACGTTATTAATATAAATCAATACTTTTTGAGTTATTAAAGATCAAGATTTTGTTTTTTCGTAAAAAATGCATGTTTTAAAGCTGTTTTTCACGTTTAACTCAAAAACTATAAGCTTTTACAAAAAAATTATTATTACCAAAATTGAAGATAATAACAAAATTAATACACTTCTCACTTAAAGAACTAAACTTATGTTATTTCGAAGTGAGTTATGGTTAATTTAATGTTTATTTTTTTCGACGAGTACTCAAATCTCAGTATTAAATCTTAACACCTACCTGTTAAACACTTGTCAAATCACTTCGGAACACCTATCAAATCAGCTCCAGAAGAACTTAATAGCGTTAAAATTACGCAAGTTATGATGAAAATAAGAGAACCCTTTTGAATTTTTTAGGAAAAAGTGAAAAATAAAACATACGCCATTTCCACAAAAATTTAAATTAATAGTAATCCTTAATATAATTTCTTTATATTAGCATAAGTAATGATTTCAACAATTTTGACCGTTTTAGAATGCACATTTTTGAAAAAAAGGTATAATTTTAAAAAATCAGGATTTTTAAAATTATCGCGGTTTTCATTTTCTTTTAATAATAACTCCAAAAATACTCAATATACGTAAAAAATGATATATAACTAAATTTTAGTTTTTTGTGTATTGAATGTTTTACCAGTTCTATTATTTCTGTAGGGTAAAAAAGAACCGAGATAGAAATGTTTAAATTTTAAATTTTGCTGCGAGAACCGGGGCGAGGACCGGGGCGAGAACTATGTAACCGGGGCCATTTAACCTTTTATTTCAGGTGAACCTGATACCCTAAAAATTAATGGAGGTATTTAAAAAAACTCAATACCATTTTTTGGAAAAAATTTTAAATGATAAATTTTGAAAAAATTTTTGGAGCATAAATTTTAATGCAATCAACTTAATTGGTTGATAGATATTTCTAATACTTTGACAAATAGTCCAGAAAGCCACTGCGCGTCCTCTAGGAAAAATATTCCGATTCGGATTTTTTGCACAATCTTACTCAAAAATGACCCCTTTTAACAAATTTGCATGTTGCCAGGACCAAAAGTGGGTCAAAAACTTTTAAAAGGTTTTTTTTTGTTTTTTTCCTAAAATTATTTTTTTTGCAAGAAACAAAGTTTAATTAGGTTTTTCGGATCATTCCAAACAGAAAATGTCTTTAAGTGACTTTTCTCTAAAGTTGATAGTTTTTGACATATAAGCGATTCAAAATTGAAAAATTACGAAATCGGCCATTTTTAACCCTCAAAAAATATGTGAAAAACTGAAAATTTGAATGTTGCCAAAGTAGGTAGATATTCTTTAAACATCGATTGATGAAATCCCGAAGAGTTTTTTTCAATACAGTATTCAAAACTCCTTTGTTTTTTAATTGCTAATCAAGCGTGCGCGACACTATTTTCCACCGTTGCATGTGTATACAGTATGGTGCAAATGAAAGGAATAAATTCGTTATTTCGTAAACCGGCAACTTTAAGGAAACAGGTCGATTTTTATTTTTGTTATGATATTGTGGTATATATGGTACCTATATACGCCACGTAATAGTGACGTCATCCATCTGGGCATAATGACGTAATCGATGATTTTTTTAAATGAGAATAGGGGTCGTATGCTAGATCATTTGAAAAGTTCTTCAATTCTCTATTCAGTAATATAAACATTTACATAATTATTTGTACAGGGTGTCCAAAAATTTTTTAATTAAAATATTTGAAAAAAAAGAAGAATGTATGAAATTTATTTAATTCAAAATACATTTTACGGTTAATCAAAAACTAAAAAATGTGTATTTCACAAATAAACATTGCTTTTCGATTAAATTCAATGTTCAAACCAGCTCCCGCCAGCCACCTGCCTCTTGGAAGTTTCAACATTTAATTTAAGCAAAAAGCAATGTTTATTTGTTAAATAAACTTTTTTTCTGATTTGTGAAAGCAGTAAAATGTATTTTAAATTAAATAAATTGCATACATTCTTCTTTTTTTGTCGAATAATTTAATTTAATAAAACATTTTTGGACACCCTATATAAATAATTATGTAAATGTTTATATTACTGAATAGAGAATTAAAGAACCTTTCAAATGAGCTAGCACACTAGTCAAAATAAGAAAGGTACTTTGCAGCCACAATTTTAGTATTGACCTTCGTGTTCGAATATTGCTATATCTTTCCAGTCCTACTGTATGTAGTGGAAGCGTGGAATCTATGGGTATAGAGACGACTACTAAAAACTGTGTCGATAGGGTTAGAAAAGAGGAGTTCCTTAGACGGCTGAAACAAACAACACAACTGGTCAGTATAATGAAGGAACGCAAGCCAGAATACTTCGACCCCATTATGAGACACCCTGAAAATATGATCTTTTACAGCTGATCATTCAGGGCAAGATCCAAGGTAAACGTTGTCCTGGTACAAGAAAAACATCATGGCTGAAAAATCTAAGGCAATGGTACGGAAAATCGACTACATCATTATTCAAGGCTACTATCAATAAAGTAATCTTCTTCTTCTTCTTGCAGTACGGTCTTTTATCGGAGGTTGGCTACGATCACAGCAATCTTAACGTTGTTGGCTGCAGCTCTGAACAACTGTATTGAACTGAACCCATATCACTCCTTAAATTTCGCAACCAGGAAATTCTCCTACGTTCCACATTTCTCTTTCCCCAGATTTTTCCTTGGATTATGAGTCTTAGCAGAGAATACTTTTTCCCTCTCATTATGTGGCGTTAAAGTGGATCAGTAGCGGATCAGTTAAAGTGCTTGACACACTTTCAAACGAATTTCATCCAGAACGGGGTGTCAGACACGGATGTATACTATCTCCACAATTATTCAATATATATGGAGAGCATATTATGAGAAGAGCACTTAAAGGATGGGAAAAAGGCATCTCAATAAATGGTCATAAAATAAAAAACAACCTGCGTTTCGCAGATGACACAGTCCTTCTTGCAAATAGTCAAGCAGAGCTGATTGATCTTATACGACTGGTTGAAAACGAGAGTCAAATATTTGGTCTGCAATTAAACGTCTCAAAGACAAAGATCATGATAGTGGATAGACTACATAACAATTATCCACACAAAACCACAATTGATCGGTTTGCGTTTGTGAGCTCATACTTATATCTGGGATCATTAATCACAAACACAGGGTCACTACAGGAAGAAATAAAACGTAGATGAGATCCAGCAAAAATCGCCACAGCAAAAATGACCACAATATGGAAGGACTGTCAAATTTCAAGAGTGGTAAAGATGAGGTTGATCAACTGCTTAATATTCCCAATACTGACCTACGGATGTGAATCTTGGACCCTGAAAAATTCGGAAAGAAGAAAGATAGACGGCACTGAAATGTTCTGTTGGAGACAAATGCTACGAATTCCTTGGACCGACCATAGAACAAATAATTCAATTTTAAGAGAGCTAAAAGTTAGCCAACGACTCTCCAGTAAAGTCCATCTCCAACAATTAAAATACTTTGGACATGTTATGAGAGCAAACACAGAAAACATGGAAAGGCTCATTATACAAGGAAAGGTGGAAGGCCGAAGATCACGAGGAAGATCCCGAACAATACGGATCGATCAAATTACAGGAATATGCAAAAGACCTATGCATGAGTTAAAAGAAATGACCAGAGACAGAGATCTTTGGAGACGGACAATACACGACATCACGTCGACCACTACACTCCCTCCGGGGAGTCAGGATTGAAGAGAGAGATGTGGCGTAGATATTCCAGTTTTTTCGTTTGTATGGTTTTTCTGACTTCGCATTCCTTCCCCATCTTCAGCAAAAGATCTTGATTTGTTACTATCTCTGTCCATGGTATTTTCCACATTCTCCTGTAGCACCACATTTCGAATGCCTCAATGTTTTTAATGTTCATCTTTTTCAGTGTCCAAGCTTCCATACCATACAGCAGAACGGAGAAAAAATAGCACCTTAATATTCTCGTTCTTAACCCATTAGCGCCCAGATTATTTTTTCGCAGTTTTTATTGTGATGCTAATATTTTTTTGGAAGCAGCTTTATTAGAAAACATAAAAATAAATGAATTTAAGCATTCGGATTTATAAATCACTCAGTATATGGTGTTACATATATGTAACGCTAGGAGCTAACGGGTGCAGAAAATACAAAATATAACTGTAAACAGTTCTATTTATTTAAAAACTGAAAATAAAGATAAAGGAATTTAAACATTTTTATTTGTGTGATAGGTAACGAAAAAATCAATACAGAGACCTACGTTAAATTTTCTACATATCGTGCGTGTTGAACTTTTGCAAAATCTTCCAGCACAACGCCTTCTTTTCTTGTTTGGAATTTTATACACTAGGTGTTCTATCCTATCATTTCATTTCCTCTGGCGAGACTCCTGGGTCGGGTAGGTTCTTGAAAGTAGCATATTGGTTTGTTTCCTCTACCAGGAATAAAATGATTGCTTCATCTATGAACATTTCGAATATATCAACAATTAATTTGTTTTCAAACAGTGAGTAATCTGACTCAGGAAATTTTTTCTCGTTATATGATAAATCTCCCAAAACCCAATCCCGGCTGCAGAAACTTTTGAGCAAGTGTAATATCGATATCATTTGTCAAAGAAATGTTATATACTGTCGATTCTGACTGTTGAATAAGAATATATTTTCCTATTATAATTCTATCAGCAGTTCTAACTTCTGCATCGGCAAGTAGCAGACGTTTGCTCAAATTTTCCAAATCTCCGCCACTGTCCTCATCTCCGGAACCCTCATCCGTCTGAGTAGCCGGATCCGGTGGCGCTATATTAGATTCCTCTATAGAGTCATATATCTAGTCGTATTCTCCAAAGGCTATATCAATAGCTTCTTGAACAGTCAGGCCTCTTTGAAGAACTGCAGTAAGGCCTCTGATATAAAACAACTTAGTAGGTACATACTGCATTTTTAAATTTCCTCAAGTTCTATAAACACTCTTTATACTAATACTTCGAAAAAATGTTACTAAAAGTACCATACAATGAAAACAAAACATATGATATATTTCTACAAAATAACTGGAGAATATGCTTACATAATATATTATCCTAGCGTTACAAATATGTAACAGTCTATTTCCTAAGCTAACAACTTTTTTATTTGAAAAAATATCAAAGCTTTTTTACACAAAAATATTTTATTTTCTTATGCTATCTGTTTCCTAATATCAACTTTATTATACTAAATAAGATTTATATAGGTACTTATTCTTTTTCAACGAAGTCCATTATTTGAAGCTTTATTTTTTTTTGTTATATTTATTTTATCAATGCACAGATTCAAAACAAAGTTCTAAAAAAATCGCGCATTTAAAACAATGTAAAGTCAGTCAGTCTTTGGCCGCGGAGTCAGTCGGTTGTGTTTTGATTTGATCGGCCAGCTGCTCATTGTTTAAATGTTTTGTTTTGTTATTGTTTTATTGTTTTGTTTTGGAGTGTTGTGAAACTAGTGTAAGTGTTCAATTATTTTTGTTTATTTTCATTCGACCCAGTTTATTGCATATCTAACCTTTAAACCATGTTTTACAACTGTGACAACTGCCTTGAAAAGTTTGCGGATTCAGATAAATATAATCGATTGCGGTGCGATGGAGATTGCCGAAGAAATTTCTGTATGCGATGCACAAAATTAAACAAGTCCACCACTAAAGCCCTATTGGAACAAAAATTTCCCCATCTAAGATTCTTTTGTACAGTATGTGACTCGCCTAGCTTAAGATATTTAAACGAAAAGATAACCAACTTATCAAAAAATCAAATACCACTAGAGAACTTTGAAGCTTTAACTCAAGTTACTAAGAAACTTACTGATAATTTGCCTATTTTCATTGAGACTTACGATTTGTTGACAAAAAATGAAGACAAACTGGACTATCTTACGAAAAAAATTGATGAGATCCATAAACTAAATAACCTGCTGAATCCTGAAAAGGTTTTAAAATCTGTTAGGCAGATGGAGCATGATATTTTTAATATATCGTCAGTTTTTTTCGGGGGTTCAGATGAGACTATTAAGGTTCAAATCCAAGAATCAAATTCAACTGATATTAAGTTGGGATTAGATAGGCTCTCTTCAAACATCAATGAAATATCGAATCAAATGAGCAATCTTACCAAAAGTCTATCTACCATACCAACGAAAAAAGAGGTATTGAATAAAAATACATGTTATGCCACCTCAAGTACCCAGACTGAAGAGCCTCAACATTTCGAAGCAAATGCAGAGCAAAAGTCAAAAATTACAGAAGATAAGTGCCACTTTGTAGTTATTAGTAACTTGAGCCCAATATACACCCCTATACAAGTGGTTCACTATATTAAAGAGAAGCTAGGTATCAAGGAATATATAAGATGTTATGCCCTCCTTAAAGATGCCGACACAACAACTGGTTCTTCATTCAAAATAGGTATAAAATCTAGAACATCTATTAACCTATTATTTAATAAGGGCATTTGGCCACCTGGTGTAAACATTAAATGGTCTATCGAATCTTCATATTCCGAACCAACGCTTTCATCTGAGTCATATAAGAACCCGAAGAATATCAGAAGTCCTATTAGCCTGGAAAATTCAAATAGCAGTTTATGCAACAACAAAGATGAAGTTCAGAGCACAAACATAAAAACAGACAAACAGGCCATCGAAATTTGCAAAACTAAGAATCCGTTCCATACCCATATTAATTTCATTAAGAAAGATACTTTAGAACCATCGACTAATCTGGATCCATTGACCCCACCAAAAGTTAGATTAAACAATAACTCTAATAGTCGATATCTTTTAGCCAGATTAAGGGAACCGGATATCTTAAAGGCCGTTAAACTTCATCTTGCTTATTTACACGACCAACCTGCATCAGTATTTTATGATGGGTATACCAACACAAGTGTTAAATTGTTTCTGGCTTCCGAAGGACTTCCTACAAAGAGTGAAGATCTACGAAAAATTCTTCTAGATTTTAGTGATGCTTATGGAATTGGTGCAGATGAGGTAGACGCTGATCTTGCTGCTTTTAGGTCTTTTCTAACTTCGGAAAGAATTATTCACCTACAAAAATCAAGGGAATGCCACCGAAACTACTATTCCGCTGCCTCTCCAAGACGAAATTTTTAAACATCACGACGTGTTCTGAGGGACTAGAATCCTCAAATTATTTTAGTGATAACAACTTTAGCATGGTTCTGATTAATATTCGTTCTATAAGATATAAAACTGATGAATTATTTCTGTTTCTAGAGGAATTAGGGTTTCCACCGATAGTTGCGGTTACTGAGCACTGGCTTGAAGTCAACGAGCCTTTTTTTGTAGAAAAATATTCCACTATTGCTAGGTATGACCGTCCAAGTTCAGCTCATGGAGGCACCCTAATTCTTTCTACAAATAATGATTTTTCCCTAGTAACAAAATATGACTTTCTATTAAGTGAAGCATTCTTTGAGTTTTCCTTAGTTTACAGTAAGAACCTTAATCTTTATATTATTTGCATTTATAGATCACCTGACTCTTCCGTGGAACTATTTTTTCAGAACCTGCTTAATTTGTTAGATGACCTGCCACATAAAAGCAGAAAAATTTTATGCGGGGACTTCAACATTAATTATGCTGCTGCTTGTGCTACACAAATATCCCTGGTCAACATATTTGAATCATATGGTCTATCAATGCACATTGATTCTCCTACAAGGATTTCAAAGACTTCATCTACCATAATTGATTATATTGTCTCAGATTTCTCACCCCTTGATGTCTGCGCTACAACTGTTAATGCGGGACTATCTGATCATGAAGCGGTTTATACGAAGTTTAACATCTTTAGCAAGTCCTCCTCGAAAACTCGACATTTAGGCAGGATTTTTTCCGGTCGGAACTTTCGTAAATTCTAAAATTTATGCTTATCCTCTGAGTGGCACTTTCCTTCCTTGGACGTCGATCATAATTTCAGTGATTTTTTTAATAAGCTGGTCTGTATCTTCAATACAGCATTTCCTTTAATCACAATTAAGCAAAAACATCGCAAACCCTGGACTACCAAAGGTGTCCGCATATCAGCCAAAATATGCGTTCACTACTGTATATCAAGAAATTTACTACCAACGTCTCTGTTATTGAATATATCACCAAGTACGGGGCAATCTATTTAAAACTTATAAAATCGGCTAAAAAGTTGTATTATCAAAATCGTCTCAGAAGCTCCAAAAGTGTTGCAAAAGAAACTTGGTCCATAATAAACGATCTTCGAAGTAAAACTCACACAGCTCAAACATTTTCCCTTCCAGACCCAGAAAATCTAAATGAATACTTTGTTAATGTGAGTAAAAATATAACATCAACTATTGTGTCACAACAAGATCCCATTTCCTATCTCCCTAATTCAAGAAAGGTTTCGAATTCATTCTTTATAAGACCGATTGGTAAATTTGAACTGATCCAAACAATCAAGAGTATCAAAAGCAAATCTTCCTGTAGTACCGATGGACTATCCATAAAAATTTTCTCAAATCTCCCAGACAATGTGTTGGGAGTCCTCATCTCTCTAATAAATGATTCTTTTGGGAAAGGTAAATTTCCAGAGTGCCTAAAGACGGCCATCATTATTCCTCTTCATAAGGGTGGTGAAAAATCTATTGCCTGCAATTATAGACCTATTGCATTACTACCGGTACTCTCCAAAATTATTGAAAGACTCATAAAAGCCCGACTTATGTCCTTTCTCGTTGATAACAAGATTTTATCACAAAATCAGTTCGGCTTTTTAAATAATAAATGTACCACCGATGCCATGTTTTCTGTACTACATGAGGTTTATCAAGCATTAAACAATAATCTCCACACTTCCACTGTTTTTTGTGATTATGCCAAAGTTTTTGATTGTGTAAATCACAACATTTTGATAAAAAAACTAGATTTCTATGGAATTCGAGGTATTTCTTTGAACTGGTTTCAATCTTACTTGGAAAATAGGAAACAACTGGTTAGAGCAAATGATACAGACTCTAGTCTCAGAAATGTTGTATGTGGGGTACCACAAGGTTCAGTATTGGGTCCTTTACTTTTCCTTATCTTTATTAATGACATCACTAGTTTAAAAATCGATGGAAAAGTTTTTCTTTTTGCTGACGATACCAGTATCACTTGGAGCAACTCAAATATCGCAACTCTTCATGCTACTATAACTTCTGATCTACTCACAATAAAATCCTGGTCAGATTCTAATTTACTCTCTTTTAACGTAGATAAAACAGTCGCATTACCTTATAAAGGAACTCTTCAACCCTTACCTCTTCATAATAGCCAGATCAGTATCGTTGATTCTGTAAAGTTTCTTGGTATTTTTTTAGATAGCAACCTTAAATGGTCCCTTCATATCGATGTGTTAAGCAAGAAACTATCCTCAGCTTGCTTTGCAATAAGATCTGTCTCGAAGGAAATGGATTTAGCCTCTTCCAAAATAACATACTTTTCATTGTTCGAGTCCCATCTTCGATATGGTCTGTCTTTTTGGGGTTTTGGTACAGCTGCCCAATCCGATGTTATTTTTAAATTGCAAAAAAGAGCAATCAGATATCTGTTTGGCCTCAGAAGAACAACACATTGCAGAAGCTACTTTAAAGATCACAGAATTCTAACATTACCTTCTTTATATATTTTAGAAACTGTTTGCTTAATTCGTAAACATCTACATGTCTTTCCAGAAAGACCTAGACATGACTATTCCACCAGAAATTCTACTTTTGACATCTATTTACCGATCCCGTCCAGTGAGTTAGTAAAGAAATCTATATTATATTCTGCAAAAAAACTATACAACCATCTCCCTCTACAACTTAAATCTGCAACATCTTTCCCCAAGTTCCGTAAAATGACAAAAGCCTATTTATCTGAAAGACCATATTATTCAATAGTAGAGTTTCTTAACCAATAACTAAGAAATTACAGTATTCTATGTATAAGTAGAATCTTAATCTATATTTGAGTGTCATATGCAGCAGCATAACTTATTAAATCACTTATTAAATTTCTTAAGGTAGATTACGCAATTTGCAATTTTTTTTAAATTTTGCAATAGATTGTTACTGATTTTTATTTGACTTTATTATGTTTTATTTATATTGACGATTTGTATAATTTTAGTAAATTGTATTTGTTATTGTTTTTATTTATGATTCTTGTAAGCTTTGTCTATAACATTGTTAAATTTTTCATGACAATAAAGCATATTTCTATTCTATTCTATTCTAAACAATATTACCTTCTGACAAGAACTAACCTGTTTTTAAGCGAAAATTTGCGACGTATGCGATAGAGAATCTATTTAGATGGTACCACTATGCTGTTACATAATTGTAACGCTAGGAACTAATGGGTTAAGTTTATATTTATGTCCCGGCTGCATATTTACAGATGCTTGCGTGTGTAGACACCAGGGTGTTGAAATCAGTTAGGGTTTGGAAAAACAGTACATTTACACATGCTAGCGCGTGTTGACACCACGGTGTTGAAATCAGTTAGGGTTTGGAAAAACAGTACGTTTACAGACGCTAGCGTGTGTTGACACTAGGGTGTTGAAATCAGTTAGGGTTTGGAAAAACAGTACAGTTACAAATACTAGCAGATTTGGACACCAGAGTGTTGAATCCAGCTAGCTTTTTTAGTAATTAATATACATGCATAAATGCTAACGGCTATTGACTTTGATTTTATATACCTACTGCTGTTGAAAAATATTTAAGTGATTTAGGTATTAGTAAATAATTAAACGTTGTTGGGATATAAACAATAATATATTAACACAAAAGAACAACATAAAAAATAATGTTGCTCTGAAGCTATTTGCTTGTGGAATTTTTATATTTAACTATTTAGATGGGAAATAAGCCACAATTAAATTGAAAAAAATAATTTTATTAACGTTTCGATGCCCAAATCGTGTGTCATTGTCAAAATAAAAAATACTACTACAGGGTGTTTGGTAAAGAATGGGCCATAGCTTAACCTCAGGTTTCTGAGGTTAAAATAGGCCGATTTAAGCTAACTTACCTTAGTACAAAGTTTATAATAACCGAGATACAGGGTGTCAAAGTTAAACTTTTTTTTTTTTATTTATTATTGAATATTTCCTGACAGGCATGAGATATCAACACGAAATTTGGTATGTGGGGGTTTTTCGGGACCAGAAAACTAAATTTCCTACCAAATATTATGTGTTGCCCAATGGGCGCCACACACGTCTTTCAGCACTTATTTAATACGTTCAATTTTTTGTATCCGTCACTCCGTATAATTTTGACATTAAAATTTGTATTCCCCTATTAGTTTTACTTAAAAAAGGTATACCTATTTCATCTCCCTAAACTCAACCGTTTACGAGATAAACGCATTTTAAATCTGCGGTGCAACATAATTTTTAGCATAATATCATTGTAGTTACATCAGAAAAATAACTTAAAACCATAAAATTATCCAAAAATGTATCGCAAATTTCTTCAAATGAAATTTGCGATGCAATGCCATAAATTTGAGAACTGGCACAATTATTATGGTTTTAAGTTATTTTTCGGGTGTAACTACAATGATATTATGCTAACAATGATGGTGTATCGCAGATTTAAAATGCGTTTATTTCGAAAACCGTTGAGTTGAGAGAGATGAAAGAAGTATAGCTTTTTTAAGTAAAATTAATAGGAGAATAAAAATTTTAATGTCAAAATTATACAGAGTGAGGGATAAAAAAAATTTAACGTAATCAATAAGTGCTGAAAGGCGTATGTGGCGCCCTCTGGGCAATATATAATTTTTGGTAGGGAATTTAGTTTTCTCGACCCAAAAAAACTCCACATACCAAATTTCATATTGTTATCTCATATCTGTCAGGAAATATTCAATAATAAATAAAACAGTTTAACTTTGACACCCTGTATCTCGGTTATTATAAACTTTGTACTAAGGTAAGTTAGCTTAAATCGGCCTATTTTAACCTCAGGAACCTGAGGTTAAGCTATGGCCCATTCTTTACCAAACACCCTGTATATTAAACAAAAATGTTCCTTAGTAAAAAATTCTACTAATAATTTTTTTAATCTGACTCATTTATATTGGCAATTCATACATATACATTTTAAAGTATTTTTTACTAAACAACAACATTTTTGTTTAATTTAGTAGTACGTATTTTGTATTTTGACAACGACACCCGATTTGGGCGTCGAACCGTAAATAATTTTTTTTTTAATTTAATTGTGGCTTATTTCCCATCTAAATAGTTAATTATAAAAATGCCACAAGCACATAGCTTCAGAACAACATTATTTTTTATGTTGTTTTTTGTGTTAATATATTATTGTTTATATCCCAACAACGTTTAATTATTTATTAATACCTAAATCACTTACATATTTTTCCACAACAGTAGGTATATAAAATCAAAGTCAATAGCCGTTAGCATCTATGCATGTATAACCACTAAAAAAGCTAGCTGGTTTCAACACTCTGGTGTCCAAATCTGTTAGTATTTGTAAATGTACTGTTTTTACAAACCCTAACTGATTTCAACACCCTAGTGTCAACACACGCTAGCGTCTGTAAACGTACTGTTTTTCCAAACCCTAACTGGTTTCAACACCGTGGTGTCATCACGCGCTAGCATCTGTAAATGTACCGTTTCTCCAAACCCTAACTGATTTCAACACCCTGGTGTCTACACACGCAAGCATCTGTAAATATGCGTCCCGGCTGCATATTTACAGACGCTAGCGTGTGTAGACACCAGGGTGTTGAAATCAGTTAGGGTTTGGAAAAACAGTACATTTACAGATGCTAGCGCGTGTTGACACCACGGTGTTGAAATCGGTTAGGGTTTGGAAAAACAGTACGTTTACAGATGTTAGCGTGTGTTGACACTAGGGTGTTGAAATCAGTTAGGGTTTGGAAAAACAGTACATTTACAAATACTAACAGATTTGGACACCAGAGTGTTGAAAGCACCTAGCTTTTTTAGTGGTTATACAAGCATAGATGGTAACGGCTATTGACATTGATTTTATATACCTACTGCTGTGGAAAAATATTTAAGTGATTTAGGTATTAATAAATAATTAAACGTTGTTGGGATATAAACAATAATATATTAACACAAAAGAACATCATAAAAAATGTTGTTCTGAAGCTATCTCCTTGTGGCATTTTTATAATTAACTATTTAGATGGGAAATAAGCCACAATTAAATTGAAAAAAATAATTTTATTAATGTTTTGACCTCCAAATCGGGTGTCGTTGTCAAAATACAAAATACTACTAAATTAAACAAAAATGATGTTGCTTAGTAAAAAATTCTTCTAATAATTGATTTAATCTGACTCATTTATATCGGCAATTCAGACATATATTATACATTTTAAAGTATTTTTTAGTAAGCAACAACATTTTTGTTTAATTTAGTAGTATTTTGTATTTTGAAAACGACACCCGATTTGGACGTCAAAACGTTAATAAAATTATTTATATAATTGTGGCTTATTTCTCATCTAAATAGTTAATTATAAAAATAATACATATTAGATTAATGAGCAGATCCATGCCCTTTAGCGTTAGGTTGGTTCTCTGTGATGTTTCTCATCAGGTTTCTGCTTCTTTTCCCTTTTGTTGCCTCGGTTTTGGAAAAACAGTACGTTTAGAGATGCTAGCGTGTGTTCACACTAGGGTGTTGAAATTAATTAGGGTTTGGCAAAACAGTACATTTACAAATAACACCAAAGAACAACATAAAAAATAATGTTGTTCTGAAGCTATTTCCTGGTGGTATTTTTATAATTAACTATTTAGATGGGAAATAAGCCACAATTGAATTAAAAAAAATAATTTTATTAACGTTTCGACGCCCAAATCGGATGTCGTTGTTAAAATACAAAATACTACTAAATTAAACAAAAATGTTGTGGCTTAGTAAAAAATACTTTAACATGTATAATATACGTCTGAATTGCCAATATAATTGAGTCAGATTAAATAAATTGAAGACTTAAGTGGAAGAAGGAGGTATGTAACATTTTCTAAAATTTTGAGTTTCTTAGTGAATGAAGGTGGTATGTAACTTAACTATCATATTATGCCACTTTTACTGTACCTCTAAAAAGCTTAATAAGAGATATTCTAGTGGATGAATGAGGTATGTAACATATAGAATACAATTCTTGAATGGAAGAATTTTAACTCGAAAACTATTAACTTTAGAGAAAATTACCAAAGACTTTTTTGTTTCCAATGATCAAAAGAACCTAAAATAATGTACACAGGCTGAAAAAATTGTTTTTTAATTTGTTTAATTTTTTTTTATAAATGTAGCTTAGGCTAGGGTAGCTATTAATAAAAAAGGCAAGGTAAACGGAAGAAGAAACGCCAGGTCGAAGCAGAAAGGCCAGGTCGCAGAAGACCGTCATGGCTTAGAAACCTGTAAGAATGGTTTAACAGATCCTCTGCATCCCTTTACCGAGCTGCCATTACAAAATTACTATAGCCAGTTTGATAGCCAACATGAACATAGCAACAAGAAGAAGAAGATTATTTTGTGTTCAATTACATAAATTTCTGTAAAACTGAATATAGAGCATTATTTCATGCCACATACCCTCTTCATCCCTTCAGATAAAGGATAGTTATACAAACTAAAATTAATGGAAGAAGGTGGTATGTACAGTTTTTATTTATTTTTAGAAAAAATACTAAAAACCAAAACAAATTATCAACATTATATGTAAAGGAATGCTATAGCAATATAAATAAAACCAAATAACACAAACAATATTTTCATGATAAAAGTAGAGGAAAAAAACTTTTAACTGCCCATATCTAAAAAGTAGGCTTTGTAGCATACCTCCTTCTTTCACTTAGGTCTTCAATTATTAGAAGAATTTTTTACTAAGCAACAACATTTTTGTTTAATTTAGTAGTACAGTCAAACCCGCTTATTGGAATAGCCTTTGTGCCAAGTAAAAGTATTCCTTAAACCGGGATATTCCTTTAAGAGGTATTCTAATAAGCGAGTTCGACTCTATTTTGTATTTTGAAAACGACACCCGATTTGGGCGCCGAAACGTTAATAAAATTATTTTTTTCAATTTAATTGTGGCTTAGTTCCTATCTAAATAGTTAATTATAAAAATGCCACAAGGAAATAGCTTAAGAACAACATTATTATTATGTTGTTCTTTTGTGTTAATATATTATTGTTTATATCCCAACAACGTTTAATTATTTATTAATACCTAAATCACTTAAATATTTTTCCACAGCAGTAGGTATATAAAATCAATGTCAATAGCCGTTAGCATATGCATGTATAACCACTAAGAAAGCTAGCTGCTTTCAACACTCTGGTGTCCAAATCTGTTAGTAATTGTAAATGTACTGTTTTTCCAAACCCTAACTGATTTCAACACCCTAGTGTCAACACACGCTAGCATCTGTAAACGTACTGTTTTTCCAAACCCTAACCGATTTTAACACCGTGGTGTCAAAACGCGCTAGCATCTGTAAATGTACTGTTTTTCCAAACCCTAACTGATTTCAACACCCTGGTGTCTACACACGCTAGCATCTGTAAATATGCGTCCCGCATGCATAGGAACTTTTTCATTTTGACAAACAATTGTCTCGCTATCTCTATTCGCCTCTTAGTGTCTCTTGTCTGGTCATTAGTTTCAATAAAGTCACTATAGCGAATATGGTAGCCAACATGATATCCAACGATCGATAACGGTTATGGAACTAGAAGAAGAAGAAGAAGAATTATTTAATAAACTGTGATGTTAACACTGATTTTACGAAACTATACGATATACGTGAAGCTTGTTTTTCAGATCATGGCATATACATATATTTTTATTGGTTGTACTGTTAAAATATTCTTATAATCGGAGGTTTGCATCTGACTTAATCCCAATCGATCCCCTTTCGCGATACAGAACTGCTTGTAATTAATGTTAAATCCTACATTCGAAACATTTTGATGGGTAACACGCAATAAGTTCAATTTGACGGTCGTTCTGCGAGAAAGATTTAACAGATAATGCTGATGATAACGATGGGAAAATATCGAATACAAACGATCCGTTTTCATGCATGCGAAGTTTCTTTGCATTAAGCTGACTTTATCTTATCAGGGTTGTCATTTATATCGATGAATTCTGCTAAATATTTTTAATTAGGTTGTTGTTTCGAGAGTTAAAGATCGGGTAAAGTCATGGCCAACAAAGTCCTCGCTGATGAGATATTTATTTCATTGGGATTTTATTTCAAGCCTCTTTTATTGTTAATGAGTCAAATATTGTACGGAATAAATACGGAGAAATTAAAAGGAAATAAACATAAATACAAAATTTCATACTTTCGGAAAGAGTAATCGGATTGTGTCCTCGCTCCGACCCTCGCTCCCTGGTATTTATATTCGTGAATTCTCGCATTTAAAATAATGTATTTATTTTAAATGCGAGAATTCACGAATATAAATATCAGGAAGCGAGGGTCGGAGCGAGGATACAATCCATTGGTCTCCGTAATGAACACACCCTTACAGTTCCTCGAGAGATTCTGTGGTGGGCACTCAACAAGAATGGAGTCCCCGGTGAATATGTTAAGATTGTGAGAGCTATGTATGAGGGAGTAACAGCTAGTATTAGGACAGGTGTGGGAGATACTGATAAATTTCATGTGAAAGTAGGATTGCACCAAGGTTCGGTGTTTAGTCCTTATTTATTTTCATTAGTTTTGGACCAGATAACAGCGAAACTACAGGGTAACAATCCCTGGTGCTTAATGTATGCTGATAATGTAGTGTTGGTCGGAAATAGTGAAGGCGACTTAGAACTAAAACTGGAACAGTTTAGAAAAGCTTTCGAGGAAAAAGTTTTAAAACTTAGTAAGGCTAAGACAGGTATCTTGGGATCGTGAAATGGTTGTGAATAGTGAGAGTTTTAAATGATCGGTATTGCAAAGTAATGGGGAAATAGATGGAGATGCATGAAATATAATTAGTGTTGTATGGATAAAATGGAAAGAAGCGAGTGGTGTGTTGTGTGACAGAAAAATTCCAATGAAGCTGAAGGGAAAATTCTATAAAACATAATACCGGCTATGATGTACGGAATTGAATGCTGGGCCGTTAAAAAGAAAAAAGACAGCGAATGCATGTGGCGGAATTGAGAGTGCTTAGACGGATGAGTAGAGTAAAAAAAATGATAAAATTATGAATGAGTATGTTAGGAAAGTCTAGGAGTAGCACCAATTGATGCCAAAGTAAGGGAGCAAGGGTTACGATGGCTTGGTCATGTTCAACGTCGAGACGTTAATCACCCAATACCAAGAATTGCTAAACTGAGAGTTTCTGAGAAGAGGAAGACCAAAGAAGACCTGGGGGAGACGCTGAGGCAGGACATGTCGGTAAAGGTGATGGTGATTGATGTTGATATATGACCCAAGATAGATACTTATGGAGAACTGCAATTACGGAAGCCGACCCCGCATAGGAATATTGGCACAGAAAATGACGACATAATTTTATACTTTCAAAAATCCTACATTTTAAAGAGTGGATGAAGTATTGAAGACAACACACACCCAAAAAAATGGTATCCTATCGAAAACACCACGTCCTATGAAGAGAAAATTCTCTTCTGTGACTGAAGACAACAAACAGACAATGTGGATATCAAAACCATAAACTATAACTTAATAAAACTTATCAAACACGGAGAGAAAATGTACAATACAATTCGCATAAAGTATAAGGAGGAAAAAAGCAGTCAAAAGGCAAAAAGAGACACTAAAGAACTTAAGAACAAAAACGATACTTATGCGCGTGAGCGCTTACCATGACATCTTAATAAAGATATTAATAAATCACTAAGACAGGACTTATGGTAATATAATACCAATCAGATTAGAACGATTGTCAAGGAAAATAGAAGTTTAGTGATGATGAAGGGTAGTCAAGATTTAGGTAAGAAGAATATTGTTACGATAGCAGATTAAAATAGAAAAGCATAACTTATAGTTGAGAAAATTCGGGAAAATATGAATTTAGAGCTTAGAGGACATTCCAGAAATAACAATTGAATAAATCTCAGTCATTCACTTAAATGAAAAACAATAAAGCAATTGATCAAAATCAAATCGTTATTGAGGTATTTGAAGCAGAGAGAAGGAAAGATGGTATTAAAACTATTGGCATAATTTATATAAGGCACGAAAACTCATGTCTTTCAAAAGAAGTTAGACCATCTCAGTGGAATAAAGCTTTTAGGGTACTAACAATAAAACACTGAAAAAGTTTGTTTTATATATTTCCACAAAATGTATTATAACTATGTGACTACAGCTGTTTCGGCAGAGTGCCTTTCTCAAGTGATTTGTAATTTAGTTTACTATGTGTTTGCCTTTTTAAAGTCTTTAACTGAAGAGGTTGAGGAGTGGGAGCTGTTGGTCTCGAGTTGGTCATTCAGAATTATATCTATATTTTTTAATTGATTAATTTCCATAGATTCTAATAAAGATTGCTTAAGGCCTTTATTTTGAATACGCAGAATTTGAAACTCTTCATTAAAATAATGATTATGATCTAGAAGGTGAAGTGCGTATGTAGAAGTGTCTGTTTTTCTATTGTTGAAAGCCCTTTTGTGTTCTGCTATCCGTTTGTCAAAGGTTCTGCCAGTTTGACCGATGTAAGTTTTCGGACAGTCACCACAAGTTAGTTTGTAGACACCACTGTGTAGTTGTTTTTTCTTTCGGCTCTTATTATTGTTCTTAATATATTTGCTTAAGTTGTTGTTAGTTCTGAAAGCCAGTGTTATTCCTTTATTTTTTATGTATCTGGCTACTTTTTTGTTATCTTGCCAGTATATGTGATAGAGCAGAGGGTACTGGGTTATTTCTCTGGTGGTGGATAGACTAATTTCAGGGCTTTCGTATGAAGTTTTTGGTTTTAAATTGTACTACTTGTCTGTTCGTTATAGCCATTGTTTACTGTTATTTGTTTAATGATGTTCAGTTCTATTTCGAAGTTAATTTTTGACATGGAAACTTCTGTCAGTCTATGTATCATGCTATGGTAGGCTGCTAATAGGGCTTTTCATTCACAGTCATTTGTTTCGAGCTTCTGTCATGTGTCACATAATATTAATATATCTACGCCGTAAGTTATTGTATATACCAATGATACAAACCAAAGACGTATGACGTAGACATATTAATATTATGTGACACATGACAGAAGCTCGAAACAAATGACAATCGATGAAAAGCCCTATTTGTGTTGTGTAGAATGGGATGATGATTTGTGTATATGTAGTTGTGTCAGTATGGGTAGGTTTATGATATACGAAGAACTCATGTTTGTTGTGTAGTCTGGTAATTGTTACATCTAGAAAGTTTATGGACTTATTTTAGTTTATGGAATATAAAGTTTATGGAATCAATCACTTATTTTAGGGTACTTATACACAGAAAGTAAGATATATCGCAGCTGGAGAACTATGGACCTACTAGCTTGTTTTTTTATATTTAAGAAGATAAGTTCTTTATGAAGATATTCACTTATAGTTTGACACCAAAACGAGCAAGCAGGATTTAGAGCTGAATACGTAAGAAGGGATTATTACAAACGAATAAGTCGATAATTAAAAAAAAATATGGAATATACTGGATCCCTAACACTTATCTTTGCCGACTTTAAAAGATCATTGGACATGGTCAACCAAAGTGAAACGTTAAATCTCAGTGCTTTAACGCAATGTAGAATAGACCACTGATGTATCAGTGGACTATTCTATATTGCGTTAAACCGTTGCGTTACTGATTCTACACCATAGTTATTCCAACTATCACCAAATCTTATTGTTATCCAGTGACCTTATTTATTTTTTCTTCGTTCTTATAATACACGATATACATGTGTACTATGCAATATACCTACGTATAAAAGTTGTTTCTTGAATAACTCTTTGCCAAATATATTATATACCTATCGTATTTCTCACTTTAGCTAATCCTTTTTGTTTATTTTCTGATGGATTTTTCTGTTTACAATAACAAGAATAAAGTAGGCTCACCACTCTGACATTCCGAAGTATCCGGTTAGCCACGTGTATTTATTAGTATACTGATTTATATACGGACACGTGAGAACATATCAAGCTAATCCCTTCGGGACATGATACTTAAATTCATCATTCCCCTATTACCGCAATTACACCATGTAGGTGTTAACTTCTTTCAAGAACCATTACATGTGATCAAAGTTGCTACCTAATCAATAGCTTTTGAAAAACAATTTCTTTGAAAAACCATTCACATTCAATCTGACCTCTAGATATATATAATTTTCCATTATTGCGACACAAAGCAGTAACACGAGGTGTTGTATTATTATGATGAAACTACAATCAATTTAGTAACTATCATTTTTTTACGATAATAATAATATACTACATATTATAATGTACTTACTATCTCGTGGTATAAGAAGGTAAAATTTACGTTGATTTTATTTTACGATTATTACGTCGGTTTCGAAAGTTAGAATACTTTGGACACATTATGCGAAATGAATCCAGATATGCACTCCTACAAGCCATCGCGCAAAGAAAATATTTGGAAAGCGAGGTCCACGAAGAAGATGAACATCCTGGTTAAAGAACGTCAGTTATCGATGCAAATACTCCGATTTATTCCAATTAAACATGTTTAAAAGTTTCGAGACTTATAAATTCGTTGTTATTTTTGCACTGGTGTGTGCTAGCTATCTCTTGTAACTTTAATTTGCGGTTTTCCATGATAATGTTTAGCGCTTTTCGATGCTTTCGGGAATAACTGCATCATTTGTTCTTTCAGAGCGCTCAGCAATATTTGTGTCGGTACAACAGCGTTTTAACTCAGCAAACCATTGTTTAATGGTTGTAATCAATAAAACAGGGTCCCAGTAACATTTTTCGATCCAAGGTTCAGTTTGTATGATATTTGTTACCATCAAATATCAGTGGCCATCTCATGGTTGGACTCGGGACATAGTGACGGATAAAATATTTCTCTTGTTTCTTTCTTTTCTCCTAAAATAATTTTAGTCGTCATTCGATTTTTCATCGACATCATTTTAAGATTAAAAATGCCAAAACAAAAAATAACAAACTTTTTAAAAAAACACAAGTTGAAAAACACAAAATTTGAAAAAATGTACTTTTTTTATTATCAATTTGCTCTATTTATAAGTTTTATTAGTTATTATTAGTACTTATTTAGTTTTATTAGTAAAAAAATGTTTGATGGACAAAACGCCATTTCATTTTCTTTAAAGGACAAAATGTAGTTTGATTGTCCCTAAATGATTAAAATAAAAATATTAAGTGAAAATGCATTTCTGCGAATTTGGAAAGCAATATAGTATGTAAATTAAAAAAAAATCCTATGACATGAATATCGTCCTCCAGAAGTCAGCAACATTCTACTCCATCTTTACGTAGATCGACAAGTCTGGTCTTTTTCGATTATATTTTCACGATACTGATCTTTCAAAATTGTATCTAACCAAGTTAACACTGGATCTAATATTCATTCTTTGAATGATAAACTAACTAAAAATTGTGATAAGCTGTCCAGTTTTTTGTCTTTATATTATAATATTATAATATCATATTACTTATTTTTTTCTTTGGTTGAAATAATCTTGAAAACTTTTTAGAAGACTCATCATTTCTGTACAAAACCTCTGTTTTATACAAAATTTTAATTTCCCCAGCAATTTGTTTGCCTCCATGTATGCTTATTTTTTTGGCTTCACTGATGCATATACTTTTTTTGAGTGAAAGTACTGCATGTTTTATGTCATACAAAGTGCAATCACAGCTCAGCTTGCAGACTTGTCCTTTCTTAGAATAGATTTCATAATATTTTTTGGTGACTTTACAACAGCATGGGCATGTAAATCTAGCTCAATTAGACCAAAAACTCGATCAGCTGGCATAAGCGATTGGTTACAGGAACGGGAAAACTCATCGTAATTGTTTTAATAGTTTTTGGGGTATTATTCAAAAGCCACAAGGTGACTGCATGTACCATGTGGAAATTTTTATTCGGCCCCCACATCCATCTGAAAACAATCATATATGTTTAATCTCTGGGTCAAAATCAGTCTATTTTAGAAAGTCAGTCAATGCGGAACTTATTTCTACCATAACTCTTAATGCTTAATGCTGAATTTAGGTTTAATAAAAGGAGTTTTCGTTCAAATATCTGTCATACAAGATGTAAAATAAAGTCTTCACATATTAAAAAAACCATTGAAAGACAAACGAATCGCATTTTGTCCAAAATAGCGCTATTTGTTTGTCTCTCGCTGATGGACAAAATGCGACTTGTTTGTCTAGGTGATTGTTAAGGTCAAAAATATACGTGAGTTATTACGCCTAGAATGTCTAGGAGTATGTAAATTAATAAATGATGTTTTGACGATTCCAACGCCACCTCGAAGTCATAATGTGAAAATATGGACAAAGTATAATTTGAAAGTCTGCTCCTCAATATAATGTTATATTGTCAAAGTTATCTAAATATTAAAAATATTTTTAATATTCAATCAACGTTTTCCTTATGTGAGAACTAACAATAAAAAAATCTATCACCCTCTCTTAGTAATAAAATAAATTACAGTTTTTACAAAAATACGTATAAACGCTTTTACAGCCCTTAGCTCTGTTATTAGCGAAAGCATGCTATCATTTACGTAATTATAAAGGGTAGGTGAGAAATCGCTCTCCTAACCCTTATATTCCACTCAAGTTCTTGAAAATAATTATGGTGTGAATTAAAGGTTATACCCTTAGAAAAAAACAAATTTGTTATGGTAGCACTAATTAAACAGTATTTGTTGTAATGATTAAGTTGATTAATGTTATGAAATGAGCATTTTTTGTATTCGGAATTTTTTAGAAGACTTTTCGTGTTACAAATCACTAATGCTCCTTAATCATAACTAGACAGTGAGATGTAGAAATAATTAAATGTTAGGATTTTAATTACTTTTTTAGATGGTAAAAATTGAGATTTATTGGTCTATAACGCCAAAATATGTAGAATTTTGTACTTATTTAGAACTAGAAGAATAAAAACCAGTCATCCATTTTTTTCCTCTTTTTAGAGGATTAATTATTAACTAAAAGGGAGGTTCCCTAGGTTGGCTGTATACCATATAGTTAAAAAACTCTAACAAGAAGTAAAACCACTTCTATGTAAATTGGTATATTTATTAAAACTTAAAAATCCCAATGGATTGAATAAAAATGTCCAATTCAGAACGTTTTCAGACCTATCGGTCCATCATCAGTGAATCTACAATAAAATAAGTAATCCCACTATTAGAATTGAAAGATGGTTGAAATTTTTAAAAGCTAAAAATGTGGTTAGATTACTTACGTGCATACTTGCTAAATAGCCCCAGAACCAAACAATGGTTGAATTTAAAATTCAATTTACATTATTTAAAAATAATATTAAACAGGCTAAACGCCGATGTTACAGGATATTGCCTACGGGAACATGGTGAAACCCTACCAAAACCTCAATCAACCATCTTAGGCCAACTTTGACTATAAAGTGACACTAATGTCTAAGGAACTGTTTGAAGTGACATTGACAGTAGAGAAAAAGGTAGTCGATTTTCAATGTTAATTAACCAAAAGGTCATGACCCACAACAAATGATAAAGATTTTAATATCTGAAAATGTCTAACATTTTAAATCTATTGGTTATTGAAAAGAAATTGTGATATACAAAATTAATTTAGAATATAAGATTATTTATATTGACTGTATACCATAACATTAGATTGATCAAATTGATAGAAAGAAAGTAAGCTGCTGTCAATAAAGATAAAAAGATAAAAATAGATGAAGGTGAGAAAAGAGAAAAATCAATATTAGTTGGAAAGTTATTGTACAAAATGAATAAATTGGTAGGCAATTTAATCTAGTCTATATTGTATTGGTGGTTGTATATGTAAAAGGAAAATATTGTTATTTAAAAATGCAAGTTTTTTGTAAATAATGGATTTGAGTTAGGATACAGTCAAATAATTAAAAGTGTGTAATATGTGAATGAAAAAGAATTGTAATTATTATGAGATGGTTTATTTTTTAATTTTATTTCAAAAGTTTTGAGAGAATTCTTGTGACAAAGTGTTGGTATGGGAAATTAGAGATAAAGTAATGTATGATTATAGCTGTTACATAGAAGTGGTTTTACTTCTTGTTAGAGTTTTTTTTTTTGATTAATTATTAATGCAGCAATAAAAACACTCCCAGAGACGACGGAATAACAAAAGAGATGATTACAGCTGGAGGTCAAACTGTTTTGGAGTCAGTTAAAATCTTAATGAACAACTGTCTCTTTGGGGGTGTCAAAATGCGCAGATTCTTTTACTACACAAGAAAGGAAACAAACAAAAACTCGAAAATTATAGACCAATAAGACCTATAACCAATAAGGCGTACAAACTGCTTTACAAAATAATTACCAAAAGACTATCAAATAAATTCGATAGTCACCAGCCTGTTGAACAAGCGGGATTCCACAAAGTTATAGTACCATAGGACACCTACAGACAATAAGAACAGTTATTTAAAAGTGTAACAAATACAATGAACCTCTTCATTTCGCATTTGTGGATTACAGTAAGGTATTAGATTCCATAGAGCTCTGGGCCGTATTAGGCCGATGCCACATTATGCGTTTTGACCGGATGCGTTTCCGCCGCATCCGGTGAAAACGCATAGTGTGACAGATCGGTCCGGTTGCGTTGGAAACGGATGCGTTTTGAATCATCGGTACGCGCTTACAAACTGCACCAGACTAAACGCATAGTGTGACAGGTCGGTCCGGTTGCGTTGGAAAAGGATGCGTTTTCACCGCATCCGGTGAAATCGCATAATGTGGCATCGGCCTTAGAAGGAATAAATAACGCAAGGATTGATTCCAGATATCGGCTGTGTACTCCTAAAATACATATACGACAATGCATCTATGCAAGTAAATGTACTATGCAAGTAAATGGTCTAACAACAAGCAAAATAAGAACGGAGAAAGGAATTAGATAGGGAGACACTTATCTCCAAAATATTTACTCTTGCAAGTTAAATTGGGAACAACGCGGCACTAAAATTGATGGCAAATTTTTAAGTGATCTAAGATTTGTTGATGACATTATACATTATACTCATCAGCAACAATACAGATGAACTTAATCTACATGCTAAAGGAGCTTAGAAAAGAAATCTGAAAAAATCGGTTAAAAATGTATTTTAAATAAAACAAAAGTGATGACAAATCGAACTATCGGAATATACTTAGATGGAAGTGAGATTTAAAGTGTCGAAGACTATAATGTATACCTAGATCACACGATCAAACTAGGCAAACAGGATCAAACGGGAGAGATAACTAAAAGAATCCGAATGACTTGGGCAGCAGTAGGAAGTCTCAGTGATGTGTTGAAAAACAAACAAAAATATACCAGAGATAACGGCAGCTTTGTTTTAATTTGATTCAGAGTTGGACCACCATCTCCAGATAGCTATTTCTGCATCCCATGCGTCCTCGGTGGAGCTATGCAGTCACAACTCTGAAACAAACATTAACAACTCTGCCGGGAACCATCGCTATGCAATGATTCCACCTTTGAGACGCAATCTAGCGACATCTCTCGCAATACGAGGAAAAGAACGAAAAGCCCCAGATACAAAGTTTACTACTTTTTAAACAATTAGAATAATTGAAATTAAAAATATAATAAACAATATTTTACATCTAAGACTTTTCGCTAATAAACTGCTTTCTGGCTGCATCCTGTATCTCAGGTTTTTACAATATATAAACACAGAGACGACGAAAATAGGAGAAAGCAAATAGAGGACACTTTGGCCACGCATTTACCTTCCCTTCGTCAAGGAAAAGGACTGAAAGACAGTTTATAATACTCAATTCTGAGTAAAGATGAAAAAGAGATAACGGCAGTTTTGTTTTAATTTGATTCAGAGTTGGACCACCATCTCCAGATAGCTATTTCTGCATTCCATGCGTTCTCGGTGGAGCTATGCGTCACAACTCTGAAACAAACATTAACAACCCTGCCTATTTAAGGGGAATCATCGCGATGCAATGGTTCCCCTTTTTTCGTCGTCTCTGTGTTTATATATTGTAAAAACCTGAGATACAGGATGCAGCCAGAAAGCAGTTTATTAGCGAAAAGTCTTAGATTTAAAATATTGTTTATTATATTTTTAATTTTAATTATTCTAATTGTTTAAAAAGTAGTAAACTTTGTATCTGGGGCTTTTCGTTGTTTTCCTCGTATTGCGAGAGATGTCGCTAGATTGCGTCTCAAAGGTGGAATCATTGCATCGCGATGGTTCTCCTTAAATAGGCAGGGTTGTTAATGTTTGTTTCAGAGTTGTGACTACATAGCTCCACTGAGGACGCATGGGATGCAGAAATAGCTATCTAGAGATGGTGGTCCAACTCTGAATCAAATTAAAAAATATATACCAGTTAATCTGAAGAAAATGGTATTCTAGAGTTATATTCTACGAGTCATGACCTATCCTATGGAATCTAGACCATGACACCTACAGAGGTATCAGCCAATAGATTTAGAACGACACAAAGGGCGATCGAACGAGCTATGTTAGGAGCATCTCTGAGGGGACATGTACAAAATAAAGACGTGTAAACTAGGACGAATGTGGAAGATGTAATTGAAAGAATTACAAATAAAACAGTTCCAAATGAAATTAATGGAACTGGGTAAGACACGTGGCACGGCAAAACAACTCATGATTCAAGATTGGTATGTTGTAACTATTAAGGTATGTATAGATTTGCGCGTCGCGCACTTCGCGCCGTGCGTTTTTGGCGCCCACAGAAGTTGGATCGTGTGCGCACCGTTTGTGTGCCACTTGAAAACACGCATACTAATCTAACGAATCCACACGAACGCGTACTGCACACACGGCGTGAAGTGTTCGGCGCGCATATTCATACGTACCTTTAGACAAACAGGAAAGATACTTGTCTCGCAAACCATGTAGTATATGATTCACTAACTGCTAAATAAAAAAAAATTATGCGCAAGTCATTGAACGTGGTACAAACATAACGTAACATAAGAAATTTTTTTTACAATAGTCAAAACAAAGAATGAGTTTCGATTACCTTAAGATTACGATTTAGTAACTAAAATACGATTTAGTAACTAAATAATTACGAGTAATGAGGGAACCTATTCAATGTTCCACAATTACATGTGCCAGTAATGACAGCATCATTCATATTCTTCAAATTCCATCATCATCATCGTCGTCATCAAACTGTACGGATCCACTGCTGGACATAGGTTTCCCTCAGCTCTTTCCATATATCTCTGTCTTATGCGGCTTTCATTCAGTAACTGCTAACACGCTTCAGCTCTTCAGTCTGTCAGGTGGGCATTCTCTGCTCCGTAGTGCTTTTTGTCTTGGCCTCCACTCCACAATACGTTTTCTCCATCGGTTGTCTGAAAATCTAGCGATGTGTTCTGTCGAATTTCATTTTCGTTACGCGATTTTTTCGATAGCGTCTGCTGTTTTTATTCTGCGACGTATTTATTCGTTTTGGATTCGGTCTCTCAGAGAGACACCCAATATCTGACGCTTCACAGCCCTCTCAGTCACGCGAATCTTGTTCACTACCTTTTTTGTGAGTGTTAATGTTTCCCCTCTATAAGTGAGTAGAGGTAACAGATACTGTACAAAGATTTTCCTTTTGAGGCATATGGGTAGGTCCTATTTAATGGATTTAAATAATATTATATAATTTAATTTACTAAACGCTGCCCACATTAATCCTATGCGATGTGGGAGATCGCATGTCTGATTATCTTTGCCCAATAGAATTTCATGTCTTAAGTACTTAGACGGTGCAGTCTGCTCAGTATCCCTTTCATTAACAGCAATATTATACTATTTAGCACCAGATTAGACATTATTTGTGTCTTGTTTATGTTAGTCTTTAGTCATCTGCGACTCTCAAATGACTAGATTCTCTCCATTTATGTTGATACCATACCTACTCGTTTAGATCTGCCTTGATACAAGTATGTTCTAAAAGCATCGTGAATAACTTTGGAGAGACGGTGTCTCCTTGCTTTACTCCTCGCTGTATACAGTTTTTTTTTTTGTTTTCAGATAGCATTACAGGAGCCGTGGCATTTTGGTAGATATAATATTTGATTATGTTAGTGTAGCGATGGTATATTCGGCATTTTGTCAATTCTTTTTACATTTTCTGCTGGCTAATTAATAGTAACGAATCTTTTCCCTAGTCCACGAATATCAGTGGCAATGGTTTGTAATTTTCTGCAGACTTCTCTATCAGGTTCTTTATCACTATCACTCTTCAAATGTAGCCGTCAGCAGTTACTGTCTGCTCAATAACTAAAAAAAAAATAGGTTTGAAAATGCTAAAATATAGCTTAGAAAAATGTATTTATGTTCATGGAGATTGCATAGGAAAAGAAAACTGAGATATTCATAGTTTTTTTATTGTAACTGGGTCAGTAATTTTATTTTAGGTATAAAGCAAACAAAGACATTAGAATTCATATTATGATAGTATATGAACACTACAGGCCTAGCAGGCCCATGGCTTGATGTACTATTCTCTTCCATTCTCGCTTATCGTTAGCTTTCCTTTTCTATTTGGTTATGTTAAGTCGTGTCATGTCTTCTTTGACCTCATTGTTCCATCTTGACTTTGGTCATCCCCTTCTCCTTGTTCCTGCCAACGCACTAGATATTATCATTTTTGGGACTCTCGCTAAACTCATTCTCTGGACGTGACCCAGCCATCTAATTCTTTGAGCATTTGTTACTGCTAGTATAGTAGGTTCTTGATAAAGCTCTTATAGCTCGTGGTTTGTTATTCGCATCCATTGCCCATTTAAGTTCTTCCCACTAATGATTTTGCGCAGCACTTTTAGCTCCCAAACTAATACAATTTCTTGCTGTTTTTTTTTTATATAGTCCATGTCTTAGATGCATAAGTTACGATTGCCCTTATTACGGTTTTGTAGGTTCTTAACTTTAATCCTCGGGATATATTTTTGCTTCTCAGCAGCCTGTTTAGACCATATACGGCAAGGTTACTTGATATAATTCTTCTACGGATTTCTTCTTGGATATGAGATCCCTTGTTAAAATACTTTCTAAGTATCCTTTCCACTTCTTCGAATTTATATTGGATTCCTTTTGTTGTGTTCATCGTTATGTATTGACACTGAGTAAATTGTTTGGTTGACCATTCCATATATTTTGTTTTTTCTTCGTTAATATGTCATCCTTTGGTCACCGCTTTCTCCTCGAGCTTCTTGGCTGTTGCCACCCGTTCCGCTTTGCTCTTAGGCAATATTACCAGGTCGAGGGCAAATGCTAAGCACTGGCGCTTCTTATGATAAATATTATATAAGATCTGTTCTATTAATATTTGCTTCCTGTATGTCTTTTCTAATAGTATGCTAAACATTACAGATGATAATGGATTTGCTTGAAAATCATCTAATTCATATTATTACTGAAATTTTATTTATCCCAGACCTCAGCCCTTTTAAAAATTTAAAACTAATAAAAATTACAACTTTATTTTAAATATTCATTTTACGGATACAGTATACTAATAATTGTGTATGTGTATTTTGTATTCTATAGTGAGATAATCCCTTTTCGGCACTCAGTAACTCAAAGGTAATGGCATTTAATAAGGCTTGAAATTCGGCTCGAGATGAAAGCCGTCTAGCCTTTGCTTCAGAACCGAAATCGCATTTTTAATTATGGGCTATAGATACGGTAGCTTTTGCTTGTTTTCATTTCATCCAAATTGTGGGTGTGTTAGAAATTTTAGAAAAGAGACTTTGCCGAATATTCTCACCCATTTTAAGAGTTTTTTCTTTAGATGTATAGCGGTCACTAATATAGTTAGTCAAAGATCCGATATAAGAACGACCTTCACCGATCTGCTTAATGGATAAAAATTATTTAAAATGAAAAAATGACTTTTTATAAATTCTACTAAAATGGTTTTGGTCCGGGCAGATATTATTTTAGAATTTTTGGATCTTTCGAAACAAAAAAGGTCCTTTGTAATGTTTCTCTTATATTGATCATTTTCGAGTTATAAACAATATAAAACTTAAAAAATAAACGAAAAATGACGATTTTCAAGTCTCAAAAACATAAGTAAAAAAGCCATTTTTAAAATTACGAAGTAGGTACATACATGAAATTCAAGCTCAGCTTTATTTTATCAGTTCTTGATACGTATTTTGGGCTTAGTTCATTTTAAAACATTGTTTTTTAGTTGTTAATGCAGCCCAATCGCCGGTCTTCCCATAAGGAACCTTCCTCATTAAGAATTAATAAAATATATTTTAGAATAAAACATGGCAAAAATTCTTATCAGGGCCTGATAGAATAAGCTTTAAACTTGAATTTACGTACTTAATGATTACAAAAATAATTTTTTTTAGTTGTATTTTTGAGCTTTAAAATTATTTTTTGTTCTTTTGTAAGTTTTAAATTGTTTATAAGTCGAAAACGATCAACTATAGAAAAAACCTTGTATTTTTGAGCCTCCAAAATCGTAATTTTTTGTTCTTTCCTCAGTTTTAAATTGTTTTTAACTCGAAAACGATCAAATTTAGAAAAAAACTACAACAGACCTTTTTTGTTTCGAATGATTCAAAAACTCTAAAGTTATATCTGCTCGGCCGAAAAAAATTAGTAGAATTTATGAAAAAGTAATTTTTTAATTAATAATTAATTCGTCGCCTTAGTACCTACTATAACTTGATATTGTCTGTTCGCTAAATTCAGACACAATTGGCTAGTGATTTTAGTAAGTAATTTTGTCCATTTGGTAAATTTGGCAAAAAAATAATTACTAAATAGTTAATAATTACTAAATAGTTAGTAATTTTGAAAATTTTGGCAAAATTGGCCAAAACAAAAAAATTCTCTACTAAAATCACTAGCCAGTTATATCTGAGTTTAGCAAACCATATAACCATAATAACTCCAATAAACCATATAACTCCAAAATTGACGTTTTTGAGATAACTAGTTCACAAGATGTATTTTATTTGCCTCCATATTGTGTAAAAACTTGATAAATCGCTCCAAACGGGTTAAGTATTTATTTATGTTTGACGAAAGATGATAAAACTCAAATGCCCCTAATATTCGGTGCTAAAACTTGATAAGACAAGTTATAAAGTTATTTTTTAATCGAAATAATCGAGAATACGACATACACAGAATGCTACAACTAGCTAACTCTAGTTATCTAGTTCTAGCACGTGTTTTTCTGAAACCATTGAGCTTACCATGTAATTGCTATCTGTTTATTCGGTTCATGTTAATGCAAAAATTCGAGAATTGTTAGCAGATGTGGCAACCCCCATGGAGAGGGCTAATTTTCACCAAAATAATGCTTAAAATATTAGTTTTGTTAAAAAGTTCACTTAGATGCAACTGGGCACGACATGCGACATTACGAAATGTTAACATTATGGTAGTGCTAAAAGTTGATAACTTTAATTTTTCATGTTATTTCCCTATTGGAAAAAAAAATTGCACCGTATTCCTAAATAGGTCAGTAGCCAAAAAGTTAACGAACAGTATTTTAGAGCTGCAGAGTAAATTCCGTATTTACCAACATACGGCGTTCCATCGTTTTCTTTAATGAAATACGAGCGGACGGAGGTCTTTTTGAACAGCTTTTATCCTTTCAGTTTTCAGTTTTTTGTCATTGAAAATGGCCGAGACGTTAAACAAAATCAATTCCCATAAAACCAATCCCCGCAAGTTCTTACGCTCGCGACTCTACCGCATACATACAACATACAACCTTAAGTTTAGAAAAAAAAATAAACGAGATCAAAACTGTGTAAAATATAATTCTCTCTATTTTGAATTGGTAGAAAATTGCATTTGAAGCGATTTCAGAATATTTTGTCCAATAAAAATTCAAAATGGCGGAGATACTAAACAAAAACTCTTATACTTTAAAATCCAGATGGCGTCTCACACGATGCCAGAATTTTATTTTTTTGAAGATTTTAAATTTACTGCCTTTCACTCCCCTAAAGATTAGAATAATAAAATTTGGGGTAGTTCGCCATGCAAGGTTAGGCCTTTTTTGCGTCTAATCCGACTGGACTATTTTTAAAACATTAATCACAACTACAAATCTATACACTTGCGGATAGCAATTTTATGACTTTGCTACTCAGAATACTCATAAAAGTAACATATCCAAGTGATAGATACTTAAGAAGCGCTTATTTTTTTCTATTGATGAGCCGCTAGTCTATAACTTACTATCCTTATAAAAATTCTATCTGCCAATTATCACTGCTTTTATCCCACTTCAAAGATTTAGTGCTTCTTTATGCCGCATTCTTATCAGTCATGAATAAAAACAATGACACAGAAGTTTATGAAGCACCTAGTTCCGAAAAATTTACATTTAGCGACAAAAAAGCGATCACAAAAACTATGAGGTTTTAGAACCAACGGATTAGTTGTTAACTAGATGTCTGAATTGGGAGATGTTGGTTTAACAAAAACTGTAGCTCATAAATATTAAACCAATCATATATTGTGCAAAAAATAGTTGATTTAGTTTCGTCGAATAGCTGATATATTGTATCGTTCTAGTTAGAAGTGACACCATAGAGAGCTGCATTTATCAGATGATTAAAATATTTTTGTGTTTGAGTATTTATGATTTAAAGGCAAATAATATAAAAAAAGAATGTGTGTGTACTTTCCATTATATATGATTTCAACGAAATTAATATACTTTAAACAGTTTATTTATACTTTATTTAAATATTAAACTAATTTTATTACTCACTACTTCTCAAAATTTTTTATTAAAACAGTGCCAAAAATTAAAATAATAAAAGAATAAAACACACACAAACAAACACATTGAAAAATGCCACAAATGATTTCTGAACAATGTAGGAAAAATTTTTAACTAAATACGTATTTTCTGAAAAGAAATTATATAATAAATAAACTTACAATCATAAAATATATATAAAAAATAAAAAATAAAAGTTTCCATTGGGGTTCGAATCCGCTTATCAGCGCAGTAAGTATTGAAATTCATTCACCTTAAACTTTTACCCACGGAGACCATGTGTCATCATGTGCGAAGATCAACTAACTAAACGGATTAAACTTTTGACGGTTCTGAATTTAACCAAATTATTTTGATTTTGAATTGAAATTATTTAGAATTGCAAGAAAAGAAATATTAACATAAAACAAAACATAGAGTAAGAAAACAATATATTAGGTGAATATTGATAGAAATTTTGATGGTAATCAAATTATGCAAATCAAAGCATTACATACTATTTTGGTAGGTTCTTTTTAAATTTTCCAAATAGGTAGGTATAGTCCGTCCGCTATAACTTTTCCCATGCGGTACGATTCATTTTCAATCAAATTAAGTCAAAACATAAATTGAAACGAACGTCGATGTGTATATACATTTTGTATACTGTATACTATATACTACACACATCGGCGTACGTTTTTCTTTCTGTTTTGACTTAATTTGATTGAAAATGGTACCGCATGGAAAAAGCTATAGCGGACGGACTACAACTATGAAATTTTTTATTAGGACTGAAACATTTACAATTATTAGTTGTTTTCGTGGAGCACATTCTGAATGTATTCTGAACTTAACCCGGATACAAATTATATGCGCAAGCGTGTCTCCGAATATATTCTGAATTTGTTTCTGCACGAACAATTTCCGGATGTTTTTTGGGTTGCCTATGCCAATTGCCTAACCTTATTCTTTTATCTTTATCTACGCTAGGACAAACAACACTCCAAAACAGGAAAAGTAATTTTACATAATATTGTGGAAATGAGATCTTTCATACTTATTTGCCAAATCTACAGCTAAGTCTCTACTTAATCTAAAATTCTGTATAAATTGTTGGTTATTAAATTGTTGCACAGTTTCCTCAAAAAAATTTGCATTTTTTGGAACATTTAAAAGTCCTACAATCTCTTCCAAATCTTCATCACTTGAACTGAGGTTCATCATCTAAAAAGTTTTTAAAAATAAGAAACTGAAATACATAATACAATTTAAAAAAACCTTACCTTTTACAACATTTGTATGATAACACAACAATTCAAAATTTTAAACTTGTTAGGTTAGAAATACAATCTCGAATCTCTTAACAAAATAAATAAATTCGTCAAATCAACTTCTGCACATGTGCGGACAATAAATCCTCTCTTTAATCCCAGAACTTGTTGAACGCATTCCGAATACGTTCAGGACAAGTTGTTGCGCTCCGCGAACAGAGAACTTTTTATTCAGAGGAGGATTTTTCAACACCGCGAACAGCCAAAATTCTAATGCGCAAGCGTTCTTCCTCTGAACACGTTCAGGACGTGCTCCACGAAAACACCTACTACGTAGCTGTCGCTTTTAAAAACTATTTAAAAAGTCACTACAATATTAGGTTTGTTCTAGCATCAGTTTCAAACGGTTTGAAACCATCAGCGAATGGAGGACCAGCGCGAGTAGAGGGTATAGCACTGGTGACTTTAGGTATTATGACACTGACTAACTGTTTGCTGACAGTTTCTGACTAGTTTGACTGTTTGCTAGAACAAACCTAATATAAACTTGCTTTTTTCTCTGCCATCACAACAATAAAAACTAATATACACAACATTAATTAGTTTACCGAAAAATGAAAAAAAATGAACATGAAGAAAACAAAAATAATGACAAACACAGATGACCCCAGACGCATAACTATAAATGGCAGTGAGATAGAAAAAGTCCAGGAATATATCTACCTAGGCCAAATCCTGAAACTTGACAAAGAAAACCAAAGTGCGGAAATTAATAGGAGAGCAAGACTAGCATGGGCAGGATTTGGAAAACTTGGTTGGATACTTAAGAACCGCAAAATACATCAATATTTGAGGACCAAAGTGTTCAACCAGTGCATCCTTCCTATCATGACATATGGGTGTCAATCCTGGACCCTAACCAAGGCAAATATGAATAAACTAGCTACAACAGAAAGAGCTATGGAAAGAGCAATGTTAGGTATACGACTGTCAGATAAAAAGAGGAGCGACTGGGTAAGATCAAAAACAAAAGTCGAGGACATAACAACAAAAGTTGCCAAACTTAAATGGAGCTTTGTAGGCCACACTGTTAGACAAAAAGACCAACGTTGGAATGCCACGATACAACATTGGAGACCTTACCAAAGTAAACGACCGAGAGGAAGACCACAGATGAGATGGGTTGATGATATTAAAAGAGTAGCCGGAACGAATTGGAAATATGTTGCTCAGGATAGAGACCGATGGAAGGAGTTGGGAGAGGCCTATGTCCAAACGTGGACGATAGAAGGCTAAGAAGAAGAAGAAGAATTAGTTTACCCAAAATCTCCATATTGAACAATTATTGACAGACGATTTTAACACCCAATCAGATCCCTTATAACGTTTATACCATACTGTCTGTGTACGCATGCGCGCAGGATTATGAAATTTTACTTTCAATCGCGCCTAAAGAAGTATAACTTCAAAAAATTTTCTTTTAAAGGCAAAAGATTTTCTTTTAAATGCAAATATAAAAAAAATATATAATATACAAAGTATTACAGTAAATCATATCAATAGACAATACAATCTTACCACAAGTAATTTCCACGAAGTTTTTAGAATCATACCTCATATTATTTAGGTAAATGGCAGCCATGACAATCTTTCATATCTATTGATGCACTGTCCAATATCAAACATTCATTATTCATATCCGATATTGAACAGTATATTTTTATCACCCCGTATATGACATGAACTAATTAATTATTATATAATTACATGTACGGGTATCTAATTTAGTTCACGAATTGTAAACTGTAAACAATAATTCGGGCAATTGCATTATTTAATTTGATGATCAAATATATTTCTTTGTTCTCAATATTTGTAAATATACTCAGCGCGTGGCTTGACACCAATACTAAGTGCCACCGCTGAGAAATAAGACATTTTAGAATCATTCTCAAGAATCAACTCAAGCTGTCAAGATGTAACTTCAAATAGAGTCTTCATCAGTCTTCAACTAGACGCGCACCAGTAACCAGTCAGTGTTCAAAAGTTCTCCCGGGGTAAAATTACCCTAGTGTCGGTTCTATAAATAAATTCCTTTATCGCTATTGGTGTTTCCATCTGAACCACGTTCTCCACTGAGCCCCAGAGGGATTATACATTATACATGCACGTTAATTGTTGAATTTGGTGGTGCTATATTATTATAATTGTAACTACAGTATATTTTACGCATTTGCGACTGTTTTGGATTATTGCTAGACACTCAACAGTCCCTTAGACTAGTCTACTTGTGAAAAAACCAATGATTTCACGTAAAAATCTTAATACAGATATAAGTAGGTTCTAAAAGGTACACTGCGAGGCATAAGTTAAGAATATAGAAAATTTATGCTCATTTTCATAGTGGAGTTTTTCGTGAACGGAATAACGGATTCCGCCAATTTTTATTTTATTATTTTAGATATTTCTTTAGCATTTACAAAGTTGTGCAAAGATTTATTCAAACTTCTATTTTGTACTTATACTGGGTGGAAGAAAAGAAATGTCTTTCTTACGTTAAGTTTAAAACACCCTGTAGGGAGGACAAGGTACAAATCTGAAAATACATGAGAATCGTAATGTAGTTTTTTGTTTTGTGAACATTTTGTTTTTTGAATCTCCCTGATATCTTTAGAAACAAAGAAAATAGGTGGTTTTACTCGTTAACATGTGTTTTAGTTTTAACTGAAACAAAACTAAACTAACAATAAAAAATAACAGTAACAAAACTTTAAAAACAAAAAGGCACATAACGTAAACAGTTCTTATCGATACCCATAAGAGTTATTTGTCGACCAGGTAAGTGGTATGCACAGCGTAACATAAGAGAGACGAGATTGTTTAATAGAGGCTCTGTGATGTTTAGGGTGGAATTTCCCTGATATATAGTAATACGGATTTGGTGTCTACGTGGAGGCTCTTTAAATAGCGAGAGGTACATTATACATATTTTTTTCTCTGAACACTTTTTTCCTTTCGCGCTATATATAGGAAATAATTTCTTCTTAGTAGGATGATAAGTCATGGCCCCCTCACGTATCGCAGTCGTCAGTTAAAACACATATATTAAAGAGTAAAACCGTCTAGATTCTTTGTTATTAAAGATATCAGTTTCACCCCTTCGGGGTTGAAAACACATACGTTCAAGATAAATAAGGAATTGGATAAACAGACTAATTCTAAGCAACTTTAGTTCTATAGAGTTTTTCACTAAGTCAATACTTTTTGAGTTATTTACGAGTGAATATGTTCATTTTTCAACAAAAAGAACACGTTTTTAGACGTTTTTTTCGCAAATAACTCACAAAGTAAGTAGTTTATAGCAAAAAGTTTTCTTAGTAAAACTATAGCTTATTAAAAAGTGAAAAAAATGGTGTATATACGAAGTCTGTAGACCCAGTAGGAGCAGAGTTGTAGATAATTAAAAGTAGGTTCTTATTCGTCAAATTCCAAATCGAATATTTCAACATGAAATAACCAAAAGATGAAGCACTTTTTGGGAAAAACTTATCACAACTTGTTTAAAATGTTTAAAAAAGCTTTATTTTTGTTTCTTTTTGAGTTTCTAGCAAAAAATCATTAAGTATGTAACGCTCAAAACAAAGTTAGTCTCTTTTTTTTGGTAAGAAAAATCGTGAAAAATCACCCCCTAATTAGCATCACAAATAAATTAATCGTTACCGCTTCACAAGTTACTTGACCTAAGTATGTATTGTTTATACCTATGATCTGTAAGTTTTATCGGTTCAAAGTGCTCATTTTAAAAAAAACTTCATAATGCTTTTCATAATTCAAAATTTTATTTTTTTTTACCTACTTCATAATTCAAAAAATCTCACTTTTTTCTGTGACATGTTAGCTATGTGTATGCCAAATTTCATGTTAATCCAAGCAGTTCTTTAAAATTTGGCGGTTTTGCAATATTTGACCGTGAGTGAATGGACTATTAAAACAGTAAATTAATATTAATCCTATTGTTTTTCAAACTGACATGACTGATCACTTTACGCCAGCCGTTTTTACAAAGAATGAAACTCAAAAATTTTCTACATCTAAATCTCCAGTCCTAATTGAAATCCTTAATATCGGAAAACTAAAACAGCTTTTAAAAAATTAATATTGGAATAAAATTTATATTAACAAAACAGATTCTCACATTGCATATGATACATTTATAAATAAATTTAAATAATTACATACAAACCTCTAGGTAGATAAAACGCTTAAATAAAAAAATATCGAAAAAAACCTTGTATAACGGTGGGGTTGATATCTTTAATCAAACGACGAGATTTTCTTAAAAAGAAATTAGTGTCTATATTTTTGTCCTTTATATTATGCTGTCTAGAATTTAATTTCAGTTATTTATTACCTAAAAGTAGAGGCTGAAGGATGAGGGACAAAAGGAGCATCGAGCCATCTTGATATTATTTTTATGACCCACCGTATAAAACTTGCATTGAATATCTCAGTTTCAGAATGTCTGCAACTTTGCAGTTTGCAACTTATTTATGGATTGTGCTAATATTTAAAAAATATAAGTGTTTGTTTTAGCACTTATTAGGCAGGCACAGGCGGTTATTCTATAAGTGTTGAAACAAGGGCTTCGGTTTAAGCAGGTAAAACGACAGGAACCTTACAAAAGCGTTTATTAATAAATTCTGTTTTGAAATATTTTGATGAATAGGCATTCTTTGTTTTTATTTATAAGTAACTACACTAAAATTAAAATTTATTAAGCAGTTACATTTCCTAGTGAGTAGTTGTGTAGTCCAAAGTGTCCCCAAAAAAATTAGAAACAAAAGAAACAAAAAGCGCGTAAGAGGCTGGACCCTGGTTCCACGGAACCCGCGGAACCATGTTCAGTACGCCACTGAGCTAGGAGTACTGTGTCGTCCACATATCGCAAATTATTATTCAGTTCACCGTTCACAACTATTACTTCTTGTTTTTCAGAAAGTGCATCTCCGAAAATTCTTTCGGAGTAAACGTTGAAAAGCAGGGGCGACAAGTGGCATCCCTGCCGTACTCCTCTTTTAATGTTAAGAGCCTGTGATTCCAAGCCGTCTACTAAAACTGATGTTGTTTGATTCCAATACAAATTTGCAATTATGTGAACGTCTCTACCGTCCAAGCCTATGTCTCTTAGAACGTCGATCAATATAGAGTGCTTAACACGATCGAATGCCTTTTGGAAGTCAATAAAACAACAGTACATGTCTACAAGTATACCAAGACAACTTTTGAGTAAGTACGTTCATATTATATATCTAACGTTAGTGTTCTTTTACTAATGGCCGTAGTGTAGTTATCGAGGTACTTTATGTAAATAAAGAAAAAACAATTGTTGTTATTTTTGTTGTACATTTATTCAAATGGGGTTATTTATATTTTGTACATTTTGCAACTAACACACTAAACATAAAAAATGTTACATTGTGTTAAAAAAATTTATGCTGCTTTACAATTTGGACCTCCAGATCAAAAATATCCACTCCGTAGGTGTCCAAATCCGAATAACAACTCAATCTGGTCCGATTACGATTCTTAATTTCTTAATCAAGGAATATGTTTGCTACAGTAGCTGGTAGGCACTTTTTCTCGTCTTCAATTAACTTTTATATTACATCTAACTGTAATTGCTTAATTTCAGTCGAACAATTAAATAAATTAAATGCAGATTGCGTCTCCATAGACTTAATGAAGATAAAGCCGTTTTCGTGGAGAATAAATTTTCTTCCCAGGAATTCTGAATTAAATTGTATTACTTGAAGAGATCAAGGACGTACATGTATATTATTATTTTTCTTTAATTCCATAAACATTTTGTTTTTGTTTCATTTAGGTAAAAATGCAAAGAATTTGAATTTTAGTAATTCTCTATTGTCTCACAGATCTAGACTACATAATGAAAAAACTATTGTTACGATAGCGGTATACTCAGGGTGTCCCGAAAAGATTGGTCATAAATTATACCACACATTCTGGGGTCAAGAATAGTTTGATTAAACCTAACTTACTTTAGTACAAATATGCATAGAAAAGAAGTTACAGCCCTTTGAAGTTACAAAATGAAAATCGATTTTTTCTAATATATCGAAAACTATTAGAGATTTTTTATTGAAAATGGGCACGTATGGGCCATTCCACGAACATACGCCTGTTTTGGATTACTTCGACAACGAATATTTTACTGTGCAACATAAGAAGTACGAAAGTAAATGGCGCTAATAATTATTCCAATAAACAACAATGTAATTTGCAATTTACTTTCGTTCTTCTTATTTTGCACAGTAAAATATTCGTTGTCGAAGTAATCCAAAACAGGCGTATGTTCGTGGAATAGGGTATAGCATTTTTATGGCAGTATAATCTTAAAAAAAAATATAGTAAAATGTGGACTCCCCATAAAAATTTTATGGAGGTTTTGTCTTTAAACCCCTCAAACTTTTGTGTACGTTCCAGTTAAATTATTATTGTGGTACCATTAGTTAAGCACAATGTTTTTAAAACTTTTCTTCCTCTTAGTACTTTTGCGAAAAGTCAGTTATTATCGAGATATTTTGAATATTTGTCAAATTCACCACATATTTGTATATGGTTAAGTACGATTATGGAGCCTAGGTAATATGAAAATTTATTTATGATTTACATTTTTAGGTATATTTTGAACCATATTAAAAAGAAGCCACATCTCGATAAAAGGTGCCTTATCGAAAAACTACAAGGAGGCAAAAAAGTTTTAAAAACAGTGTGGTTATCTAATGGTACCGCAGAAATAGTTTAATTGAAACGTACACAAACATTTGGAGGGTTTAAACTTAAAGGAACAACTCCCCCATAAAATTTTGATGTAAACATATTAAAAAAGAAGCCGCAACTCGATAAAAACCGCCTTATCAAAAAAATACTAAGATGCAAAAAAGTTTAAAAAATATTGAATTTAACTAATGGTACCACAATAATAATTTAATTGGAACGTACACAAAAGTTTGGGGGGTTAAAGGGAACAAAACCCCCATAAATTTTTATGGGATTCACAAATTTCACTATAACTTTTTTTAAGATGTTCCTGTCAAAAGAATGCCACATGTCCGTTTTCAATAAAAAATCTTTAATAGTTTTCGATATATTCGAAAAAATCGATTTTCATTTTGTAACTTCAAAGGCCTGTAACTGTTTTGATGTGCATATTTGTGCTAAGGTAAGTTAGGTTCATTGGAACTATTTTTGGTCCCAAAATATGTGATTTAATTTATGACCTGTATTTTTGTTACACCCTGTATAATCGTACTTAACCATACACAAAATATGTGGTGGATTCGACAAATATTCAAAAGATCTCGATAAACACTGGCTTATCGAAAAAGTACTGAGAGGCAAAACAGTTTTAGAAATATTGTGTTTAACTAATCGGGCTACAATAATAATTTAATTGGAACGCACACAAAAGTTTGGGGGCGTTTAAGGGAACAAAACCCCATAAAATTTTTATCCATCCATCCAATGGCACTACAGCCCAAATCGAGCCTTGGCCTCCTTCAACAAGCTTCTCCAATCATTTCGATTTACCGCTGTTCTTTTCCAATAAAATTTTTATGGGGTGCACAAATTTCACTTTAGTTTTGTCTTAAAATGTTGCTGCCATAAAAATGCCACATGTCTATTTTCAATACAAAATCTATGAGAGTTTTCGAAATATGAAAAAAAATCGATTTTCATTTTGTAACTTCAAAGGGCTGTAACTTTTTTTTGTGTGCACTATTCTATATAGGTAAGTGAGGTTCAATCAACCTATTTTTGACCCCAGAATCTGTGGTATAATTTATGACCAATCTTTTCGGGACACCCTGTATATACAGGGTGTTTGGTAAAGAATGGGCCATAGCTTAACCTTAGATTCCTGAGGTTAAAATAGGTCGACTTAAGCTAACTTACCTTAGTACGAAAGTTGATGATAACCGAAATACAGGGTGTCGTTAAACTTTTATTTTATTTATTCTTGAATGTTTCCAGGGGGTAACAACAGGCATGGGATAACAACACGAAATTTGGTAATCAGGGTTTCTTTGGGATGGGGAACCCAAATTTCCCACCAAAAATGGTGTATTACCCAGAGGGCGCCACATACGTCTTTCAGCTCATTTAATATGTTCAGTTTTTTTATCCCCCACTCTACATACTTTTTGAATAAAAATTTTTATCCGCTTAGTATTTTTACTTAAAAAAGGTATACTATATTCATCTCGCTAAACTATTCATAAACAACTGTATTCTCTAGCAAAGTATTCCAGCTTGCGTTTTTTTATTACATTGACCAGTTGTGTTCTTTGGTTCAGCCGCCTAGGCACTGTATAAAGAGGGACAGTAAAACCTCTTCTGTGTCGGCACTTTGATCTCAAGAAGTAATACCGGCAGTACGCAATTGGTAATTCACCAGTGGTGGATATGGGTTTTCCCTGTTAAAACCCGTACGTTTCTACGCGACTAGCAATGCAAGAGTGGTGGTCTAGCGACTAGGAACCTTGCGCGGTCGCCATGCGCGTTGAAAAATTTTACTTCCAATTTTTTGGAGAGTAGTTCTACTGTCCCTCTTTATACTGTGACCTAGGGATCTTCTTATTTCCAATTCTATTGACCTAGCATATCCAGCAGCCGTCAGTATACCCATATCCGAGGCTTCCAAGCATCGCTTCCAATTTATATAGTAGTACTGGAAAGATATAGCAATCTGTCATTCGAACGCGAAGATCAATACTAAGATCGTGGCTGTAAAGTGTGTTTCCTGAAAGTTTGACAAAAATATTGATAGAAATAAAGAAAAGGCCAGTTAACAACAAATGCTTGGTGGAAATGAGAATATCCAGATAGGTGAGTGGAGGAACAACAAAAAATATAATTAAGAATAAGTATAGAAATGAAAGTAAAAGGGTGAGTATAATTAATGCCAAAATAAGGGAATATTCAGCGTCAAACTCATGATCATTCAGTTCAAAGAAGCTTTGCAAGTTCCTGAAATTTGTCTGATCTAAAATAGATACTAATGAGTGAAATAATTAGGACAGTTCTTACCTAGCATGGGATAAATTTAAAGAGAAAGTTAAAAAATTGTCAAAAGATTATTTTAGTATTTTTGTGATTTCAATATGAATATGGTATTTTTAAGTCACTCCAATTGATGTTAAGAATGGAAGATATTATTATTCATTCCTATCTGACAAAAGTTTACAAGAAGTATTGACATAATTAGATTTTTTACATGATGGATTTTATCTTGTGATTATAACACAACTAAACATAATTGTCAAAAAGTACCGGCAGCTTTTGTAACGAGGAAATATCACATACCATTCACGGGTCAAACATTGTTGTTTAAACGCCTAATGTGGTTAGAAATATATCTTGTTTTTGTGATTTTAATTGGAAACACTTGACCCCTACCGCCTTCTTCCAAACCCAACACTGCGCGGGCCACAATTTCAAAAAGTCGCTCGATATCAACTTGCTAATTTTATGTTGTTCACTACTTCGAATGACATTTAGTAAGGTATTCGCAGATTCAAGTATAGGCTTTGGTGTAGGTCAATTTATTTCTTCAATTCGGTTTATTATTTGCAAGTTGTGCTTATCGGGACTAGTGCATTACAAAAATTATTATTGGAATAGTTATGAATATATAAAATTAGCTGGTACTTATTCTTCTTCTTATAATGTATTAGGCCATGATCTGCGCTTCACCGATTTTGGTCCATGCCTGTTGGTTTTGAATCTCTTGGTCAAGTAAAAGACCTGCAAGTCATTATGAACAAAATCACGTATTACAGTCAACAATATGGACTCAATATACACGTACAGAAGACAAAGCTTATGATCATTAGCAAAAAAATGATAACAGGAGGTCAACTCTACATTAACCAAATCCCTGTAGAAATTGTGACGCACTCAGTGTTGCCAATCTACGGATAATTATCCGATTTGCGTACCTTTTTGAGAGTTGTCGTATCTTCTTCGTATCTTTAAATAAATCGGATATTTGCGTATATTTTTCAGTGTATCTATAATCTACTAAAACTTTCTCATCCATATATTCCCAACACCAAGAACACATTAATTTTGGTTCCACCCAAATTTTTATACCGGCTGAATGTTAGTGACATCCGATACTTTTCATCTTTTGACAAAAGGGACATGTGCCAATTCTTTTGTTTAGAATTTAAATGCACAAGTGCGTCCACTTAAGGCATACTAATCCAATTCAAATTTCAAAAACCGTCTGCCGTCCGATGTTATTTATGAGTTTTTAGTTTTTAGTCTTTAAACTTATCAAAGCTAATTCACGCACGATTTAGTTTTATTTTCATTTTATGTAGTGCAGTCTAGGGATGGGAAAAACCTACCGGTTATAACCTATAACCGGTTTTTTTCTCTGATATAATCGGTTTTTTCGGTTGTTTTTTGTCCCGGTTATAACCGGTTTTCTCTTTTTAAAGTAACAACCGGTGAAAACCCGGATAAGTGGAAAAATACTGAATTCAGAGAAAAAATAGAAAATTGTTTCGCCCCACGCTCGTAAATGGGAAATTTTAAGCTGACTGGATCCTATTGTACATAGGCTATGTCTATAAAAACCGAACACCGGTTTTTGGAACAACCGGTTTTTTTGACCGGTTATAACCGCCAGGTTAAACCGTAGGTATATGTATTAATTATTTTTCTAGTACCTAGTTTTAGGAAGTTATTACGTTTTAATAAAATAATCTTTAAAAGTGTTTTTTTTTACTTAATAATTATAATAAAAATAACGATCCAAATAATGAAATATTTAAATTTATTTATTTATTTAGAATTTAACACTTACGATAATACAAAATACGAATAATATAATAATAGTAAGTAAATAGCCAGGTAATATGCCAGGTGTCAGTTTTTGTTCCACGGCAAGTATTCCTGCTACTCTCTGGGTATTGGCGCTACGAATACCCAGAAAGCATCCCCCATTCGCAGGGGGCCGCGCCTGATAGAAGAACTGAAAAAAAACTCCCACAGGTTAAGTAAATAGTATTTTCCACCTACCTCTACCGAAAGTATACTTTTCCGGACCTGATTTTAAAAGTTGCAAAGTTGTACTTTTGCTCCCTAGGGAAGAAAAGTAAAAGTGACGTTATGGTATTTCATTCATGAAATTTAACTCTTATTGACCAATATCTATTTTCTATTACGTAAGTGTCTATACATTTTAACGTTTATTTGTAAAACACCCTGTGTTTTGCAGAATGGTAAAAACAGTAAATTGTTATTTTGATTTAACAATGTTTACATTCATAATTTGACTTATATTTGACAGTTGACAGTTATATTGTACCTTCTTGTTAAGTTTTAGTTTTAATAAATTTTGTTGGTTAGTTACATAAATAAATTAAGTAAAAATGAAAAATTACTTGTTATTGATTTGACAAAGGTGGAAAAACCATATGTATAACATGGGAGTAAAGTGTCTTTTCCTCCCTTGAATGATTACTAGAGAATGAAGTAAACTTCATTCTCGGGAGGAAAAGTAGCCCTCCCTTGTTATACAAATAGCTATTACATACATGAATTACGTAATCATCTAGGATACGAGATTGTCATCTATAAACGAAAATTTTTAAACTGTGAAACAGAGAATCCAGTAGATTAAAGGGCCGGTTGTTCGAACGCTAATCAGAAATGGAATCAACTGATCATTATCAAATATTGAATTACTGTCAATGTCAACTTTGATTGGGTTGCTGAAAACATAATTGATTACAATTATGAGATTAATTGATTAATTAATCAATTATGTTATTTATCATAATGATAATTGATTACAATCAACTGATTGGCGTACGAACAACGGATTTTGTTATTTGATGGTTGTTAAGGGGAGTAAAAAATAACATTGGCAACATTGATTTTAATAACAGAATAATTTTTGACCTAGCGTACCTTTTCGTGACAAATCGGATATTTTTCGAGCGATCATCGGATAATCTAGAGAAATGCGATTGGCAACACTGGACGCACTACAACTACCTCGGTAGCATAATAAATGAAGAATGGACTAATACCAAGAGATAAGAGCGCGTACTGAAAAAGCTGGATCCTCCTTCAACCGTATAGGGGCGTTTTTCAAGAGCCACAACCGTTGTCTTGGTATAAAAGTAAGAACACTGCGACAGAACACTGCGAAGATATGTGCAGAAGATTAGAAGCATTTGAGATGTGGCTATATCGGAGAATTCTTAAAATCCCGTGAACTGACTGGGTCACAAATGAAAGAATCCTCAGAAGAATGAAGAAGAACCGAGAGGTACTGACCACCATCAAATCTCGAAAGTTAGAATACTTTGGCCACATTATGCCAAATGAATCCAGATATGCCCTCCTAGAAGCCATCCTGTAAGGAAATATATTTTGGAAAACGTGGTCCAGGAAGAAGAACATCCTAGTTGAATAACCTAAGAGCCTGGTTCACAGTCCCGGATTAAGAATATTGAGGGCCCTAGGCAAACCATGCTATGAGGCCCCTAAAGAAACTTGTGTCTTCTCCTTTCAAAACCTCGGATAGCCTCTCCATCTCCGAGCGGTATTCCTTAGATAATTGGATAACTCTATCTAGTGCTGCTTGGTCTTTTATGGACTAGATCGTGGCGAATGGGATTGCTTTTTTTTTTTTTTTTTTGGAGGTCGTCTGACATATATCTCCGATGGCACTGCAGCCTCATGGGCTTATTGTGCCAACCATCCTACCTTTTATGTCACCCAATCCACAAGCTTGGTTCCACGTACCAAATTGTACATCCCTAGCATGGGTTGGGTGGCATATTCTGCTGGACTTAATTTTGGTTGTCCATAAATAGCCTGCCTTTTGTGATCCAAAACCTCACACTCGTACAGTACATGATGTGCTGTTTCAGTTCCCCTATTGCACAGTCTGCAGTTAAGGTTCCCTTCGTACAGCCCAATTCTATTCAGGTGTCCTTTTAGGGCACAGTGACCCGTGAGAAGACCTGTAATTATGCGGAGCTGACTCCTATGTAATTTTATTAGTTCCTCAGCTCTCCGTTTTGAGGGATCCCTTATTAAGGGCCTCCCGTGTCGCTGACCAGGTACGTTCCCCCAGTATTCTTTGTGTTTGTTTTTGACCAATTCCCTGACTTGTTCCCTAATTATTGTTTTAGGTACTCCCAGAGCAGGTTCTGGGCCAAAATATAAAGTTGAGGAACCGTTCCTTGCCAGCTCATCTGCTTTCTCATTACCGTCTATCCCGGTGTGTCCTGGCACCCAGAATAGAGTTACACTATTTCTTTCGGCCAGTTCTTCCAGTTCTTGCCGGCATTCCCATACCAGCCTTGACGTCACTTTCGGGCTCATTAGTGCCTTCAGTGATGCTTGGCTGTCTGTGAGTATATTGATCCGTATATTTTCATAGGCCCTCAAGTTGTCCCTCAATGGGATTGCTTAGTCGAGTTTCATTTAAGCATTTGATCATAACTTCCCGACGGTGGGTAGAGGTTGAAAAACAGTTGTACACGGACTGAACAAACCCAAAATACAATATTGCTACAACGCAACTTTTAGCAGCACTTACTCCAACAAAATTAAGTAAGTGTGCGGCACAAGGAATGTAAATGGCAAGTTTGTTAATATTGGATAAATGAGCCTGGAGACTATTGTATTTGCCTTACCTACATGTTTGCTGCAGTGTCATATGATTGTCGCCTCATGTCGTTTTAACATGAATGCCATATTCGTTTAAAAAGGTTAAAACTGCAGAAGAAATATTTTCTACACTAACTAATGGCTACTTATGGGTAAGAATGTGAGAAAACGCTCATACACTTAACCATCAGATGAACTAACTTAATTATAGTTAACTGGTCAACATGAGACAAACCTGATGTTGAATCGACACTTACGGAGTAGTATTCGACTTCCTTAATTTCTTCAACAATTATATTCCAAATGTGTTTTCCCATTACTTCTATTAATTGAATTTCCAAAGACCTGTCAATTATTCGACCACGAAGGCGCCTCCTGTCGATGAGTGTTTTCACTTTTCACATAATATGATGAGCTTGACTTTCTTCATGTGACTTCATTCTATGAGAAGTATTTTTCTAATCTGAATATCCTGTTAAAAAGTAACCAAACTCAGAAGGGATAAGAGGCTAAATGATCAATTCCGCGGAAAACTAGAGCGAAAGGCTTGGGTAGTGGAGGAGAAGGTAGGGAGGGGGCGCTGACTCAAACTCTTACTACATTTCTAAGAAATCGTGCAGACTGACAGGTAGTGAGTACTGTTTTTTCTACCAAACGGCATTCATTAGCGACTTATTCTCACAACATAGTATTTCTATGTGAACAAAGTATGCATTGCAATGTAGTTTTATACGTCCACCATCACTTTTATGGTATTGAGTGATATTGATGATATTGAGTGTATTTAATTCTAATTATTATGATTGTTTCATTTTGGGCCTGCGAGGCCCCCTTTGGGGCCGAGGCCCTTAGGTAACTACCTACTTTGCCTAATGGTTAATCCAGCAATGGCGTTCAACACAACATCTGTGCAGCTTTTCCGCGCTGCTGCAAATAAAATAAAGATTGCCATGATGATCGCCAACATTCTTTACAGATAGGCACATCAAGAAGAAGAAGAAAAAGAAGAAGAAGAAAAAGAAGGAGAAGGAGAAGGAGAAGGAGAAGGAGAAGAAGAAGAAGAGGAAGCAGAAGAAGAAGAAGAAAAGTAAAGTAAAAAATATCATTAAATGTATGTATCTCCTACCCATAATGTATGTACCTCATTTATTTAATATTGTGTAATGATGTCGATTGTAAAAAAAATAGAATTATATACACAAGCTCGGATAAAAAAGATTATACTGTTTGCTACTCAGTAGAAAAATCATATAGTAACAACAATTTCACAGCATATTATTATGTATTAAACTAATGAACTTTTGTGTTTTTCTGTTTAGACAGTAGTTGTAGTTTCGATAAAAAATTATGCCACGACTTAATGGAATGGTATTAACTTACTCCGAAAATTAGCATATACGTTAGTGGAGGTCTGGTTGTTTATTATTAAAATATTCAAACTACAGAAATCTGAAACTACTATATTAACCACAACCAGTTTTAAAATCAAACTTAATCAACCCTTCACAAAATCACGAGACATATAATCCTATTCAACCCTTAAATTCTTGCCCTCCAATTACCTTGGCCTACCCCTTTGATGTTTTCCTGATCGCTTTCCGAAAATCGAATCGTCATTAAAGTTATTGGTCCCGTGATTGAGTTTGTGATCTAAATCTATTGTTCCAAGATTGTTCTATCTGCGGTTATCATCTCACATTATTAGAAAGTGGTAAATTGGAGACAAAAGTGTCCGCCGTGGCATTAGGAAGATTACTTTATTTGAAAGTATATAAAGTGGCATCCATGAAAATAAAGTTGACTGATGTAGGTAACTACAGGAAAATAAATATAACCGATAGCCAAGCCGCACACCAAAGAAACATGAAACGAAAAACATGAAACATGAAACGAAAAACATGTTTCATGAAACTAAAACACTGCTAAACAAATCTCAAAGTCCGCCTACCAATGAAACGAGTGTGATTCATTCTCATGACACATTTTTATTTTCGGAGAGTTTCATAAATGGCCGGACGTATATTTGTTTAGCAGTGGTTTATTTCCATGAAACGTAATTTACGTTTCATGTTTCTTTGATGTGCGGTCGGGGCTTAGTGTATTAAATTACTTATTGTTAAATCTAGTGTGTACATAATATGTGTGTACATAACTACATACACACTTTTTCATTTATTTATTTTTCATGTATTATTTTATTACGTTAGATAAAATATTCATGATGATTTCTCACTGTATGAATTAGAATTAGATTTTATTGCCAGTAGTGTAGGAAATAAACGTTGAGCCTCGTAAAATGGACACAAGTCCGGTTTTTTTTTCTGGTATCTCAAGGGGTGCTTATTATGACACTAACTTTTTCTTAAAAAATTTTGCCCCGGAACCTCCATTTTCATCCCTTTAAAGGGGGTAATTTGTAGCCCTTCCTGTAGGTTTTGCAAAAAATTTACTTTATACCAAAATGAAGAGGACTACATTTCCTACTATTTATTTCCCGACAGCATATGTCTATCACCCACCCGTTAGCGGGAGTGGCGCCCCAAAGTTGTCAAGTTTTTAAAAAAGATGTTTTGAAAAAGCGGCAATTAATCACAAATAAGTGGCTGATTTTTTAGTATAGGTTATATTTAAGGGTAGTTGTCCACTTTTTAATTACAGGGTGTTACATTTTAAAAAACCCCTCTTTATACCATCTGAACCGCTTATGCTAGAGTAAAAAACTTTTAGTGATTACCCATGTACAAGTACTATTTACAAATTTGTATAGTGCACCCCCATATTTTTCCCGGAACCACCCCAAAAAAAGAAGAATTAATAAAAAGCATAATCAAAGTTGATTTTGGGCAACCACTGTGGTTTTACGGTGCAAATAAAGTAAAATATGCATAGGTCACAATGTGTAGCAGACAGTGTGCTAAGTACGTTATCAATAAAATGAATAGGTGACGAAAAAAAAAAACAAAAATTGGAGCCCGCCAAAGCATTTCTGAGGTTTACGGCGCCACTGTGCCGTAACGGTTGCTTATACGAAAAAAATGCATAGGACCTTATTTGAAGAGAAAATGGTGGTCTTTAATTCCGTATAAGTTTTGTTTCAAAAAAATGCATAGGTAATGAGAAAATCGTAAAAACATGCTCGCCAAGGGATATGGGTAGTTTCTGCAGTTTATTTTCAAGGACAGGGGTAGTTTACGCAGAGATGTTGCAATAGCCATATATGTTTATAAAAAAACCCTATTGATTGAGCATATGCACATATGAGTCAAAAAGCAAAAAAAAAAATTTTTTCAACCCCCCATTTGATTAATTTTTTTTGGCTACAGGGGTTGCATCGAGAATCCGCTTTTGGTGTCCATGCATGGGTAATATGAACGTGCATAAAATGATATATGAAGGATTTTAATAAGGGGCATGGTGTGTGAAGTATTCCAAGAAAATCACTTTCTTTATTAATTTTTTATTTTTTTGGAGTGGTTCCGGAGAAAAATGGTGGTGCATTATACAAATTTGTAAATAACACTAGTACATGGATGATCTCTGAAAGTTTTTTTTACTCTAGCACTCTAGTAAAAAAACTTTCAGAGATCATCCATGTACTAGTGTTATTTACAAATTTGTATAATGCACCACCATTTTTCCCCGGAACCACCCCAAAAAAAGAAGAATTAATAAAAAACATAATCAAAAATTGATTTTGGGCCACCACTGTGGTTTTACGGTGCAAAGAAAGTAAAATATGCATAGGTCACAATGTGTAGCAGACAGTGTGCTCTTTTATTTTCCATAAGAACGTTATCAATAAAATGAATAGGTGACGAAAAAAAAAACAAAAATTGGAGCCCGCCAAAGCATTTCTGAGGTTTACGGCGCCACTGTGCCGTAACGGTTGCTTATCCGAAAAAAATGCATAGGACCTTATTTGTAGAGAAAATGGTGGTCTTTAATTCCGTATAAGTTTTGTTTCAAAAAAATGCATAGGTAATGAGAAAATAGTAAAAACATGCTCGCTGCTCGCCAAGGGATAGGGGTAGTTTCTGTAGTTTATTTTCAAGGACAGGTGTAGTTTACGCAGGGATGTTGCAATAGCCATATATGTTTATAAAAAAAAACCCTACTGATGGAGCATATGCACATATGAGTCAAAAAGCAAAAAAAAAATTTTTTCAACCCCCCATTTGATTAATTTTTTTTTTGGCTACAGGGGTTGCATCGACAACCCGCTTTTGGTGTCCATGCATGGGTAATATGAACGTGCATAAAATGATATATGAAGGATTTTAATAAAGGGCATGGTGTGTGAAGGATTCCAAGAAAATCACTTTCTTTATTAATTTTTCATTTTTTTGGGGTGGTTCCGGGGAAAAATGGTGGTGCATTATACAAATTTGTAAATAACACTAGTACATGGATGATCTCTGAAAGTTTTTTTACTCTAGCATAAGCGCTTCAGATGGTATATGAGGACCAGAACAACTCTATATATTTTAAGATTTTATTAGCTTTCAGTTTAGTACCAGTACCTCATAATCTGTATAACTTAAAAAAAGGGGTGTTTTAAAATATAACACCCTGTAATTAAAAAATGGACAATTTGCCTTAAATGAAACCTATAACAAAAAATCAGCCAAATATTTGTGATTAATTGTCGCAGGGTTTTTTTCTTTATTTCCATTACAGTTAGGGAAAAATAATTTTTTTTAAAACTTGACAACTTTGGGGCGCCACCCCCGCTAAAGGGTGGGTGATAGACATATGCTGTTCAGAAATAAATAGTAGGAAATATAGTTCTCTTCATTTTACTATAAAGTAAATTTTTTGCAAAACGTACAGGAAGGGCTACGTTTTGCAAAACCCAAAAATTACCCCCTTTAAAGGGATGAAAAGGGGGGTTCCGGGGCGAATTTTTTAAGAAAAAGTTAGTCTTATAATAAACACTCCTTGGTATACCAGAAATAAAATAAAACCGGACTTGTGTCCATTTTGCGAGGTTCAACCTCCGTTTCCTACACTACAGTTAATCGGGTTTACCTATGTCAATTAGATTTTAATAAATAAACTAAAGAAGAAGAAGAAGAAGAAGAAGATTTTAGTTTTGTTGTTGTTGTTTTTTTAAACAAGTACATATTTGAGAGGAATTTGAAAGACTAACTGTGATAACTATGTAACTAACTATAAGTCAATACCGAAATTTAATATGCTCCTACAAAAAATATTTATATTAGTTTTTTCGGGATTCGAAAAAAAAATGAATGCATTTAAATAGCATTGGGCCAAGATTTTGCGCCTACCCCCTTAATAATTAATATTGGGCTTCCTAGCTACTTTCTGTATAAATAAAAGAAACAACTACACTTAGTAATTGGCTGATTGTAGGATATACAGGGTGAGTCATGAGGAACTGTACATACTCCTACCTCGTATAGAGGCCCCTATGGGGAATAACAAATGACCATTAAAAGTGTCTGCTCCCATTGTTTAATAATATACAGGGCGAGTTTCGCATTTTGACAGAAATTTATATTCGTCATAATTTTTGAACGGTCAGATTTTTGTAATAAAAGTAAATTTTTTTAAATCTATGGTTCACTTTACCAAACTTTTAATTATTATTCATAGTCAAATTTGATTTTTTTATAAAAAATTAAGCAATCATGTGGGTAAAAAAGTAAATATGCCATATTAATTGCCTATTTGTCTAATTTGTAAAATTCATATTAGAGTTTTCAAAAAGCGTATACAGGGTGAAATTTTCTCTAAGACGCAAACGAACTAATTTTTTAAAGCCGGACCTGATTTTTTTTTAGTTTGAATAAATCAGTTGATTAGGTGGTAATAGTGTAATGATTGACCAAAATAAGAGACACATCGATCTGAACGTTCAAAAATTATGACGAATATAAATTTCTGTCAAAATGCGAAACTCACCCTGTATATTATTAAACAAGGGGAGCAGACACTTTTTAATGGTCATTTGTTATTCCCCATAGGAGCCTCTATACGAGGTAGGAGTATGTACACTTCCTCATGACTCACCCTGTATTTTATTTGCCCTATAAAATACAAAATAATTACCTACTTAAATTAGGGGACACACCCTTAATAACATTAAAATGAAGCCAGAAACGCAGAAACCATTCAAAAAAGAAACAATTCCATTTAATTAATACTAAAAGTTAGTACTCTTTAAATCATATAAATGAATTTGTGAACATAAACAGACCATAAAATTCTTACTTATGGACTCACAAGTACTATATGAGGACCAGAACAACTCTATATATTTTAAGATTTTATTAGCTTTCAGTTTAGTACCTCATAATCTGTATAACTTAGCGAACTTGTAAATTTTATTTTTGAATAATTTAGATACCGATCCAAGATCCAATACAGTATAGATAAACATTCTTGTGGGACGAATATAATATTTTTTTAGAACATAAACAGACGAACATTTTTCTTCTCATGATTTGCTTTGGAGTTTGGAGAAAACTATACAAAACTAGATTTATTCTCTATGTTATAATAGCCCGGGAGTTAGTGTCAAATTTAAACGAAGCATTTTAGCATGGCTGTTTTCTTTTTATCTAGTTAGATGTTCCAAAGCTTATTAACAAATGATGTGTCAGCTGGCCCAAAACCGGGGATTTTAGGCAAGAAAAGGTAAAATGTGAAACTTGATGAAAAAACGCTACAACTTACATGTCAAATATTTATCTGCGTAACTTACGTGTATAATAGCCAAGAATACCTAGCTACTGGCTTTCACCCAGACAACTCGGGTTCAATTCCTGGCCCTTAAAAACTTTTGTTTTTAAAATTGACATTTTGATTTGAAAAATAATTATTTTTTGATAATACCACGTTGTTATTATTTATACGACACAATATAAAAAATTCATAAATTAATGATTTAGGTATGCTTTTTAATATTTGCCAAACTACATAGTTCAAGAATATTTATTTTATTAATTAACCAGCTGACCCGGCAAACTTCGTACCGCCTTGGAACTAAAAAATAATGTTTAAAAGTTAAATACCTAAAAATTCCTAGAGCGCCAAAAAGTACTCAAAAATATTGCGTATACTTTTTTCTAATAAACAATATTATTTTTGTGGTCTGCGTAAAGAATGATTACTTAGATTGGTCGTACTAACTCAGGAGGCTTCAGGGGATAATGTACAACAACTTTGTTTATTAAGGAGGTCAATCATAATAATATTATGATATCAGATTATGATCAAATGCATAGTTTACGATTCTATAAAAGACATACAGACTTTTTTATACTGTGTCGTATAAATAATAAAAGCGTGGTATTATCAAAATATAATTATTTTTTATATCGAAATGTCAATTTTAAAAACAAAAAAAATCAGAGCCAGGGATTGAACCCAAGTCAGTATTGGCCAGGAATTGAACATGAATTGAAAGCCAGTATCTAGGCATTCTTGTCTATTATACACGTAAGTCACGCAGATAAATATTTGACATATAAATTGTAGCGTTTTTCCCTAAAGTTTCACATTTTACCTTTTCTTGCCTAAAATCCCCGGTTTTGTGCCAGCTGACACATCATTTGTTAATAATCTTTGGAACATCTAACTAAATAAACAGCCATGCTAAAATGCTCCGGTTAAATTTGACATTACCTTCCTGGCTATAAGTACTCATTACCTGCTTGACATAGTCCAGGGTAATAAGGTTTTTCCACAACAGCCAGGGTACTGAAGCATTTTTTCGACAGGTAATACCATGGACGTATAAAAATAAAAACGATTATTTATACGTCCATGGGTAATACTTATAAGAACAAATTGTAACTTATCCTGCCTAGGATCTGGCGGCCATTTTTATTTATAAACAATTTAGTGTTAAAAACGGTCCTTTTTCTTTTTTATAAAATTATTGGAAAACAGTGAAACTTTTAATACTTTTTTTAGTACAAACATATATTCGAGAGCATGGAAAAACCTTTAAAATGACGTATATTAAAGGTGGATATACTCATTTATTGTTAATATAATTGCGAAACAAGGTCGAAATTGAAAAAAAATAATTTTGCAGTAACTATTGTAAAAATTAGTGTACAGCTTTGAAATTTTTTTCAAGTGAGGGTTTTTTAGTCATTAATATGTGACAAAAATTTCAAAGCGATTCATTCAGTTGTTTAAATGTTATTCAAATTGTTTATCTCAGAGAACTTTTTTTGCAATAACATAAGTCAGAAAAAAATAATGTTAGAACCATTCTACAGGTGTCAAATGAAAGAGCATGATCTAAACTTTCAAATTCGTTTAAAAAAAGTGAATAAAAAGTGCATTTATTAGTAATAAATAATTATGCAAAAGTATCGCCAATTTTTCCTTATAACCGTTTAATTTTTGTATATAATAAATTATGTATATTTATTACAATTTTTTATCAATTATTATATACATAACATTACTTTGTAGTTGTACATTACATTACTTTGTACTAAAACACGGCAAAAAATAATTTTTTTTTGAAAAAATTTATTCAAAAAGTTTAAAAGGAAAAATTGATGATACTTTTGCACAATTATTAATTACTAATAAATGCATTTTTTATTTACTTTTTAAACGCTTCTCTTTAGTTCAATCGTTTGTGTCAAATCTTTATTAGACGTTAATTTGACTGCCTTTTCTTCCATGCAAATGAATGAAAATTTGCAAACACATGCATTCGCGGGAACAATTCACGAATAGTCAATAAAAAAAGTTTTTTTATGTTTATTAATTGTTTAAATAAAAAAAAACATTTTAATGCAAAAACGCTTAAATTCTCTTGTTTTTTACAATGAAGAAAATTGAAACTTGTTCATATAATTCACATAATTTCACTTTTTACGTTAATTATTGTTTACGTTAAGCTTCATAAATAAACAACAAAGTTTCAAATTTTTTGCCGATTCCGACTACTTTTCATGTTTGTACATCATATTATGTTTTATACATATGTTTTAATAAACATGATGACATATTTAATGTTTGAAAATTGTAAGACTAAAGTAAAATATAAAAAAATATGAAAAAATTTTAGAAACGCTTTTCTTTAGTTACGAGCGAATAAAATTAAAAATATAATAAAATCCACTAAAAAGCAAAAACAGGTGTCCTCTCGACACCTCACGGTAAAAGAGAACCGGATTATATATATTGTTATATTTCTATTTGATATAAAAATTAAAATTTGATAATTATAAACAAAATTTACTGTAATATAAAATATTTTTAATTTTCTCAACCTCGGGCATATAAATTTAGAACAACCTGTATACAACAAATTGTTATATTTAATTTTAAGAAGTGATTAGAATAAGCGTACGAAACTCGGAAAAATGTGCTTAGATAAACAAAGTGAATGACGCGTACCATTATCGTTCTTCTCGGAAGGTCGATCATTAGCCTATGCTAAATAAAACTCAGTGAAATAGATGATAGTTCATTATCGTTTTTCGCGGAAGGTTTCGATCATTAGCCTATGCTAAATAAGACTCATTTAAAAGAGAGAATAGGTCATTAAAATTTGTAAATAGTTAGAAAGTAATTTAGAATGGGAATTAAATATTTTCTTTTGAAATCCATTAAGCATATTTAGAAAGATTAAAAATTGGTTTTGAGGAATACTGCGAATGAGAGTTGGTGGTGGAAGATTGATTTGTGAATCTGGAAGGGATATTTAGAAAGTAGGTGAATGAATGACAAAGTGAGAGCAGAATGTTTTGAGCTGTCGAGAAGTAAAGTCGAGTAGAAGACGGTAGTGTACGGAGAGTGAGAAAGCCGGTAGTTCCGTGAGTGTGGAGTATCTATCGTGGAACGAGAAGTAGGCCAGGTCGAGAGTAAAAGAACCTCCTTGAGCCAAGAGTGTCCCGGTAGCTGATAGCAGTTTCGAAAAAGGTAGAACACAGCATCACGACAAAAGCAGGAACGAGAGCTATTCGAGCTAGTTTTTCAAAGGAGAACATTACTGGAAGCCAGGACGAGGTTTGATCGCAGCCAAGGATAGCAGGAAACGGGTCTTGTGTGAGGACATTTTCAGTTCACCAGGAAAAGGTCAGTCTCATTTGTTTGGACATGAATGTATGGGTTTTTCGTATTAAATTCCACATAAAAAATTGAATAACATAATCAATAATATCAGAAAAGCTTCATCAAAGTTAAATAGAGTTGTTCCTAATAACTCCTAATAGTTAAATGTTAATAAAAACTTTCAATTGAAAACCAAAAGGAAATAAGATTCCCATTTGTAAATGTTATGTTTAAGAATAATAAGAAATAGCAAATATTAAGCATTGATTGCCTTTTAAATAAAATAAAAAATATTTTGATTATAATTGTAACCCATATGTGTATTTTTTTTACTCTTTTCTTTTCTATCCCGATTAGGAACCATTAAGAAATATTTGAAGCCACGAAAGTAAGTAATTAATTTATAATTCGCCCTGAGATTGAAAACATATTGATATGTGATCTGGTTAATTAATTAGATTAGTATTAATACATTGATTAAATTAAGTGACATATAAGAATATTATCTCATATCAATAATCAAGATCACATCAACTGTCGTCCAACGTGGAAAGCATTGTAAAGTATTTCTAGGGCAAATTTGAAGGATAGAAAGAGTAAAGCCGGTATTTGAAAATTTATATGCCTGTGGTAAAAAGTGAGATACTTACATTTGATAACATAAAATTTTAAATCTCTTTAGGTACAAATTTTACATAACTGATGTAATAATTTATTTTTACGATATTTACATTTGATATATTTATTGACAATTTATAATATTTGGGTGAGAAAAAGTCGTCTTGGTAACACTAGTAAAATTTCATATTTGGCGGGGATAGTACTTCTTGAAAACAAATGTCTGTTACAAGAAGCCAAAGCAAAGACAACAAAAAACAAAAAGAACATTCAGACCAAGAAGATATTTTAGACACGACAATCATGGCATCAGAACAGCAAGAATTATCAGGAATAGATAAACTATTACAACTGATGCAACTCCAGTCACAAAAAATGGATGAAGCAAAAAGGACAATGGATAAAGTGGAGAAAAAAATGGATGACAATCAACAGGAAACAAAACAAGCGATAGAAGAGAACAATAAGAAAATAGAGGAACGCATAGAAAAGTATGAAATGAAAATTAAAGATCACATGCAAAAACAAGAAATGAGAATGAAGGACCACATGAAAGAACAAGAAATGAAAATTCAAAATAAAATGAAGGAGTTAACGAATTGCCAGAAAAAAGAAATGGAAAGTTTGGAAAACAAGTTGCAAAACGCTATTCAAGCAGACATAGAAGAAGTGGAAAGAAAGATTGCGGAAATCAATACTCAACAGAATGTCGGAGAAAGAAGAGAAATGGTTATACATAGCACAGATGACGTGAAGATAAGGTTTGGCGGGGATGTAAGAAGATTACACCCAGTGCCGTTCATAAATAGCCTAAAAAAGAAAATACAGCACATCGGAAATTTCGAAACAGCAAAAGAAACTATCAGAAACCATCTCAAATATGAAGCAAGCCTATGGTTCGATAGTAAAAAAGAAGAATTCGGCAATTGGCAACAATTTGAACAAAAATTTTTGAATTATTTCTGGGGAAAAGTCCAACAATTGGAAATTAACAAGGAATTGCAAAATGGGAAATACAATGATAGGATGGGGGTATCAGAAAGGACATATGCTTTACAAATTTACAATGATGCAAAACATTTACAATATAATTACTCATCGGAACAATTAGTCGAACTGATTGCAAGACATTTCGAAGAAACGCTGGAAGACCATATCACATTGCAAAACTACAAAGACATAGATAGTCTATGCCAATTCTTACAAATAAGAGAATCACGTCTAAGAGAAAGAAAATCAAGAAGGTCGCGAGAAGATTACAGGCCCCGAGAAACACAAGATTACAGAGATAGAAATCAAAATAGGAGGGACTATACAAGACGAGATTTTAATCCCAGAAGGGAAAACGAAAATAGAGACAACGGAAGAGGAAATTATGAACAAAGAAATAGGCAATGGAATGAGGACAGAAATCGAGAATACCAGAATAGAAACACCACACGCTCAAATCAAGAAAACAGAAATAATGGTAGACAAAATGAACAGGCATATCGAGAAAACCGAAACAGATCCGACAGACCAAGAGAAAATAGAAGAGAAGTAAATAATACCCAGACAGATGAATATGACGGAGAGAGACATTATGACGAAAATATAAACAACGATGAGCAACCGGCGTCTTTTCACGACGGCGCTCACTAAAAACCAAAAATCAAACAGGAATCTTTTGTCACCCCAAGGAGTTTATTAAATTGGCAGGAAACAACGAAAAGAAAAATGGAGTTAATTTAAAATTTGTGGATGGATTTATCAACGAGAAACCAATTAAAATTATGATAGACACTGGATCTGAAATAACATTGGTCAACAGAAAACTAATAGAAGAAGTTAACTTAACAAATTTAATTTATAAAATACCTAGGGTAAATTTAGTGGGCGCAAACAAACGGACATTGGCAACTATAAATGAAGGCATACGAGTAATGGTACGACTGGGCAAGAATATGTATGCACTACAATGTGTAATAATGCCAAACATGTCACATGACATGATAGAAGGAGTGGACGAATTGGCAGAAAAACATGTAGTGATAGATTTTAAAAATAATACGATGAAACTAACAGAAGAAAAAGAAAAAGAACAGGACAAGGAACATGAGAAACAAAATACGGACGAATCAGGTAAAGAACAAACAGTGGAAATGAATTTGGCAGCGAAGCAAGGACAAAGAAGAAAAAGGAGAAAAGGTCAGAAAAAGATAAAAGAAAATGAAACCTGTGGCTCCTCAAAAGAAGAGTTGAGCCCAGAAGAAGAAAATTTGAGAGTATCAGAAACAAAGGAAACCTGGGATTCCTCAAAAGAAGAGACGGGCTCAGGAGAAGAAGAAATAAAGCTAAAAAATGAAAGTGAAAAGAATATGATTGAAACAGTGGTATTTGAAGAGGAGGTATATGCAAACGAGGATGCAGAATGCACGGTAAACATGTGTGAAGAATCTGAGAAAAAAGACAGAAAATTGATATGTGGAGAAGGGAAAGAAAAAGAATTGCGGATGATGTTAAGAAACTACGAAAATTTGATCAATGAGGAAAACAGAGTGGCTAAAAAGTACGAACATTCATTTGAGGTGAAAAACTTGGGAAATTTTCGATCAAAGACTTACCCGATTCCATACAAGTATCGACAAGAGGTGAAAGAAGAAATAAATAAAATGTTGGAAGATCAAATCATCGAAAGATGTGATTCACCGTATGTTAACCCGATTGTGATAGTAAAGAAAAGCAGTGGAGAATTGAGATTATGTTTAGATGCCAGGAATATCAACCAGCACACTGTATCACAATATGAATCACCTCTAAACATCGAGGCCATTTTTGGAAGAATCACGGGGTCACACATATTTTCGAAAATTGACTTAAAACACAGTTTTTGGTTGATACCGTTAGCTGAAAAGTGTAGAAACTACACCGCTTTTTCTATTGATGGTATTGTCTACCGGTTTAAGGTAGTGCCGTTTGGATTGCAAAGTGCTTGTGCTGCACTCGTCCGAGCTCTACATACCATTTTGAATCGCCACGAAGATTTCATAGTTCATTATATCGATGATTTATTAATTTTTTCACAAGATACTCAGAGTCATCTGAAACACATAGAAATAATTCTGGAAGAATTGGACACAGCGGGATTGAAATTAAACATTGAAAAATGTCAATTTTTTCAAAAAGAAGTCATTTATTTGGGTTTTCAATTGGACACCAAAACAGTAAGATTAGCCGAAGACAGAGTCAAGCTCATAGATGAATACCCAAGACCAACGAATTTGAAAACATTGAGAGGTTTTCTTGGCACGATTAATTATTTTAAAAAACTGATTCCCGATTTGAGCCAAAAGGAAATCCCTCTGATAAAGTTGCTTAAAAAAGGAATAAAATGGAATTGGAAAGAAGAACAGGAGGAAGCTTTCAAAACATTAAAACGAGAATTTGCAAAAGGAACGAAAATATACCACCCCATTTACAATTTACCTTTTATACTCCGAACTGATGCGTCCATACAAAAATTTGCAGGAGTTTTGTCTCAAATACAAAACGACCAAGAAGTGCCGATATGTTTTATATCTCGAGTGACTAAAACACATGAGAGAAAATATAGTGTTACAGAATTGGAGTTTGCCAGTGTACTATATTGCGTAAACAAATTGAGGTTTTACTTATTGGGAGCAAAATTCACAATCGAAACAGACCATGCAGCTTTAGTACATATCATGAAGAATAGATTAGTAAATAATAGAATACATAGAGGCATTCTATTATTACAGGAGTATGATTTTGAGTTCCGATATATAAAAGGAAAAGACAACATAATAGCCGACGCTCTAACACGGGATGAGGACACGGGAAAAAAGGAAACAATTACTCTACAGGTGGGACTAAATAGATTAATACAAGAAGAAGGGATATATTCGTTAAATGAGATAAGGACAAACCAAGAAGACCTAGAGGAAAGAGAGAAAAGAAGAGCGGAAGTAGAAAATGACATATATTTTAAGAGAATAGACGGAAAGGAACTATATTTAGTGACACAGACATTGGCCGAAAAGATAATAAAGAAATTACATGAGGACAATGGGCATATCGGTAGCAGAAAAGTTTGGCTCGTTTTTAGGGAAAATTACATCAGCCGACAGGATTACCGCATTGCAAAGGAAATTACCCAGAAGTGCGATGTATGTCAAAAATATAAGAGTCGGAATTTCAAAAACGAAAATGTTGCCAAAAATATTGAAGCCCGAAACAAACTAGACATTGTAGCAATAGATATGTTAAGCGATCTAATTATGACCACTAAAAGGAACAAACATATTCTGGTAATGGTGGATGTGTTTTCAAAATACGTAAAATTATATAGTTGCCGCACCACAAAGGGGGAGGATATATTAAGAAAAATCGACAATTTTATAGCCATAGTAGGAACACCAAAAAAGATCCTACTGGACAATGCAACGTATTTCCGAAATGATCGTTTCAAGGGACAACTTCGAGAACGAGGAATAGAGACAAATTTTGTCAGCATCAGGCATCCACAGAGTAATCCTTCGGAACGATTCATACAGGAAGTGACGAAATTTCTTCGCATTGCAACAGATGGTCAACATCGCCACTGGGACAGGAAAATGGCGGAAATAGAAAGGTATCTAAATACAATTCCGAGCACAGTAACAAAAGAGACCCCAGAATACATCATGAAGGGTGTACTGCCGATAAGGCCATGGGAAGACCAAGAGCCAAAAGAATATCAACAGGTGATTGAAACCGTACAGAGAAGATTACGGCGAAGCAACGAAAAATATATCCAAAGACAGGAACAAAATAGAAAAAGAAGACCAGTGACTTTCCAAAAGGGTGAAAAAGTACTCGTGAGGGCATTACGAGTATCAAATCTTCCTGGGGGCATTTGCGCAAAGTTGATGCCTGTTTTCGAAGGCCCTTACATCGTGAATAATGAAAATGGGATAAATAGTTATGAGTTGAGGCACAGGAACTCGGAAAAGATCCGAGGAATTTATAATATTCACGATGTATACAAATATCACGAATAAAAGACAGAATTACATGAAGTAGATAGTAAGTTAGGATATAAGACGTAGATTAAAGTAAGGAAATATACAGGGAGTTGGTTTTGCCTCGAGAAAATTTATTTAAAAATGCAGATAAATTTTATCGAATACAAGGCGGGGATTTGTTATATTTCTATTTGATATAAAAATTAAAATTTGATAATTATAAACAAAATTTACTGTAATATAAAATATTTTTAATTTTCTCAACCTCGGGCATATAAATTTAGAACAACCTGTATACAACAAATTGTTATATTTAATTTTAAGAAGTGATTAGAATAAGCGTACGAAACTCGGAACAATGTGCTTAGATAAACAAAGTGAATGACGCGTACCATTATCGTTCTTCTCGGAAGGTCGATCATTAGCCTATGCTAAATAAAACTCAGTGAAATAGATGATAGTTCATTATCGTTTTTCGCGGAAGGTTTCGATCATTAGCCTATGCTAAATAAGACTCATTTGAAAGAGAGAATAGGTCATTAAAATTTGTAAATAGTTAGAAAGTAATTTAGAATGGGAATTAAATATTTTCTTTTGAAATCCATTAAGCATATTTAGAAAGATTAAAAATTGGTTTTGAGGAATACTGCGAATGAGAGTTGGTGGTGGAAGATTGATTTGTGAATCTGGAAGGGATATTTAGAAAGTAGGTGAATGAATGACGAAGTGAGAGCAGAATGTTTTGAGCTGTCGAGAAGTGAAGTCGAGTAGTAGACGGTAGTGTACGGAGAGTGAGAAAGCCGGTAGTTCCGTGAGTGTGGAGTATCTATCGTGGAACGAGAAGTAGGCCAGGTCGAGAGTAAATGAACCTCCTTGAGCCAAGAGTGTCCCGGTAGCTGATAGCAGTTTCGAAAAAGGTAGAACACAGCATCACGACAAAAGCAGGAACGAGAGCTATTCGAGCTAGTTTTTCAAAGGAGAACATTACTGGAAGCCAGGACGAGGTTTGATCGCAGCCAAGGATAGCAGGAAACGGGTCTTGTGTGAGGACATTTTCAGTTCACCAGGAAAAGGTCAGTCTCATTTGTTTGGACATGAATGTATGGGTTTTTCGTATTAAATTCCACATAAAAAATTGAATAACATAATCAATAATATCAGAAAAGCTTCATCAAAGTTAAATAGAGTTGTTCCTAATAACTCCTAATAGTTAAATGTTAATAAAAACTTTCAATTGAAAACCAAAAGGAAATAAGATTCCCATTTGTAAATGTTATGTTTAAGAATAATAAGAAATAGCAAATATTAAGCATTGATTGCCTTTTAAATAAAATAAAAAATATTTTGATTATAATTGTAACCCATATGTGTATTTTTTTTACTCTTTTCTTTTCTATCCCGATTAGGAACCATTAAGAAATATTTGAAGCCACGAAAGTAAGTAATTAATTTATAATTCGCCCTGAGATTGAAAACATATTGATATGTGATCTGGTTAATTAATTAGATTAGTATTAATACATTGATTAAATTAAGTGACATATAAGAATATTATCTCATATCAATAATCAAGATCACATCAATATATATATATATATATATATATATATATATATATATATATATATATATAAAGCAAAAAAAAAAATTCAAACTCGAAGGATTATTCAGAAAAAAACTGTTAGACAGATTAAATATACAAAAATCTCACATATTCGTTAAAAAAATTGAAAAAATCTAACACATTCGTTAAAGAAAAGCGTGGGGTGCGTCTTCATCGAATAAACGGTTTTCGCCCCATGCTTTTCTTTAACGAATGTGTCAGATTTTTTCAATTTTATAACGAATATGTGAGATTTTTGTATATAAGTTTTTTCGAATAATCCTTCGATTTTTTATTGTTTGCTTTTTAGTTGATTTTATTATATTTTTAATTTTAGTCGCTCGTAACTAAAGAAAAGCGTTTCTTAAAATTTTTTTTTTCATATTTTTTTATGTTAAACCAATTTGTAATGCTCTTTCATTTGGCACGTGTAGAACGGTTTTAACATTATTTTTTTCTGACTTATGTTATTGTATAAAAATCTCTCTGGGATAAACAATTTAAATAAAATTTAAACAATTAAATGAATCGCTTTGAAATTTTTGTCACATATTAAGCAGCAAATAACCCTCATTTTACAATAATTTCAAAGCTCTGCACTAATTTTTACAATAGTTATTGCGAAATTAATTCAAAATCAACCTTTATAATTTTAAAGGTTTTTTCGTGTTCTCGAAGATGTTTGTACTTGAAAAACCATAAGTTTCACTGTTTTCCAAAGATTTAAGATTTGATAAAAAAAAAGGAAAAAAAGGCCGTTTTTGACACTAAATTGATTATAAATAAAAATAGCCGCCAGATCCTACCCATTAAATAGTTACAATTTGTTCTTATAGGTATTACCTGTCGAAAAAACGCTTCAGTACCCTGGCTGTTGAAGTTTCACGAACAGGGTATATTTTTGCCCTATTACCCTGGCCTAATATACAATGATATTTGTTGTATGTACTATGAATACTGATTGCTCTGAAAATCACAAGTAATTAATGTAGTCCCTTTATTTTTTTTTCTGTTTTTGGAATAAAAATTGTTTTGAAATAAATAATATTAAATTTATAAAACTGTTCATTGAATAAAATTTAACATTAACTATGATTTCAATCTCACTGATGATGTATTATAATCAAAAGTTTTTACTAATGATGAACTGACAAAAGTACAACTAATGGATCACGTTCTTCTCAATCACTGGTGGAATTAGTAAAATGCACCTCTCCATTGTTGATATATTAGAGCTTCCTATACAGGTGTTCGTTATCTTTACAGATTACAATGGTATTAAAGAATCGATCGGCCATCAAAAAGATATTGATTGTCTGAGATATTCAAGAAGTCAATTGTTACCGTGAAAATACCTAGTAGTCGATGTATTAAAATAGAAGTAGAAGTATTAATGAATGCTTACATAGTGTGGGAAAAAAATCGGGTCGGAAATTGTACAAGGAAGTACAATATTTTATCTACGTGTTGTCTACTGTGTAGGATTTGATAATAGGGATATTCACAAAAAATTAAAAAGTCATTTCAAACATGTAAAACGATTAAGAAACACCCTAGGAATAATTGTCCAAAATTTCAACAAAATTGAAAAAGCCTTTCTATAAAAAATCTTAATTAGAAATCTAGCATTATTTTAAATTTCAAGAACGTATGTAAGACTAAAGTAAAAAATAAAAAAATATGAAAAATTTTTAGAAACGCTTTTCTTTAGTTACGAGCGACTAAAATTAAAAATTTAATAAAATCCACTAAAAAGCAAAAAATAAAAAAAATTCAGATTTTGGCCTGACGTCACTAGTTGCATACCCCAAGCGCGCGCCATTCTCATAGTGTTAACTGTTTACCTTTTTGAGGTTTCAGGTCATTTTATTTTGTTCTTTTCTTGTTTTATCAGGGTTAAAGTGGAGTTTTATAGTGAATTTGTTTAGTTTAAAGTGGATAGACTGTTTGTAAGGACATATTTTGGGTTTTACAAAAATAAACAAATAAAATGGAAGAAGGTTTTCAGAAAGCCGATTCGTATAAACTACCGACTGTAGTGTAGATGTAACAATGGTGTATGATTTATTGGCATCTTGTAAAAAAATAAATCTACCACAGCTTTACTGAGTGTATATTCCATATAATGTTCCATGTCTTCTTTAAGCTAAAAAAATAAATGCTTAATACTCCACAAAAAAAAAATAGAGAAAGTTGTATGCATGCATTGTACGCATGCATATTGTATACATACATTGGCTGGTTATTACTTTACCTTGGTTAGGTGTACTTATTAAAAATATTTTTATTCTTCTTCATGTGCCTTGTCCGTTGTGGACGTTGGCTATCATCATGGCAATTTTAATTTTATTTGAGGCGTTTCTGAATAACTCGATCGATTTTTGTCCAAATCATTGGCGTAAGTTTTTAAGTCATGAGTGTCTTTTTCTTCCGGGTCCGCGTTTGCTCTCTATTTTACCTTGCGTTATCAGTTGGAGTATACGATATTTATCATGCCTCATGATATGACCGAAATATTTAAGATTTCGTTCCTTAATTGTAAAAGAGATTTCTTTTTGTTTTCCCATTCGACGCAATACCTGTACGTTGGTGTGGGTCGCCCAGGATATTTTGAGGATACGTGGGTACACCCACATCTCGAATGCCTCTAGCTTTTTCATTAATGTTTCCATTATTGTCCAGGCCTCTGCGCCATATAGCAAGACCGGAAATAATAACATTTTAGCAGCCGCATTTTTAGTGGGAGAGATATTATGTCGCAATGGGTGAAAATATTTCTCATGCATGTTGTTAAATGTTGCTATGTCCTTTTCAACTCTAGATCTTATTTCGGTTGTTTCGTATTTCGAGTTGACAACTGTTCCAAGGTAAAAAATATTTTTGAACTTGGGTATTATACATTTTCATTTCAACCAATCTTTTCACTAAATTATTAATGATTTTAATATAATATAAAGTCATACCTACATCCACATGTAGTTATTTAAAAGGTTTACTTTTACTGTATGTATTATTAGAATCCCGTTTTTAGGAATATCCCAGTTTAAGGAATACAAATTTGAGGTCCCGAAACTTTTTCATTTACTCTTTAAGGGGGTAGGTGTAAAATCTTGGTCCAATGTTATTTAAATTCATTCATTTTTTTCTAATCCTGAGAAAACTAATAATAAGTATTTTTGAAAAATGTAAATGCAGAAAGAACAATTACATTATTACCAAGGACCGAAAGTCTCTGGAAAACTTCTATAATGTTTATTTTATTAAGTTAGTTCTTTAAGTTAGTTATTTTAAGTTCTAGCTGCAACAAACCATTTCTTTTTCTGTTTTAAATTGGCTGGAACGGTAATAAAAATCTTGTCAGAACTGTTTTTTGATGTATTTACACACCCAGGAAGAAAACACCACTTATTTGGCTTTATTTTCAATACGTAAAAAACTGCGCACATTCAAATACACTGAGTAAATAAGTATACAAAACTAGTCGTCGATCAAAGACGTTACGACTGTTGACGTCACAGACCGTAGCCTCGCTGCAGGGTACCGTTTTTCTAGCCTCCAAGAAAATCAACATTATGAACTCATTTATCTTAAAAAATATACATTTTTAAACAGTTTTATGATTGTTACGTTTTTATATACCTTGTAATCTATTGAATTTAACTATATTTAAAAATTAGTGAACATCCCTATTGTTACCTCTTCTGTGAAGACTCAGTTCATAACCGCTTTTAAAATCGTTTCAGCTCCTTAGATAAAACATGGAAAATTATTGCCGAAAGATCTAGACATTCTTACAATTAAAAACCATAATAAATAAAATAAGCAAATTAAGAAAGAAATAAAACAAACGAAAAGGAAATGGCTTCCAGAGAAATGTATAGAAATGCTAAAGAACAGATAACAGTTTCAACGTAAACAAAAATAAAGAATTAGAATTTAAAGACTTTATAGACTCAGATAGAAAACTAATTATGAATATAAAAAAGAAACTCAAAATAGAAATTAATATTATTGGATATAAATTGAGTCAATACTCGCAATCTTTGAGTTTGTATTTATTTGATGTTACAGTTACAAATACTGTTACAAAAATGAAAGGAATGGTATAAAAATAAGAAACTCTTCCCTGGCAAACAATAATTTTTAAAAATTGTGTTCGTGATTTATGTGAGTGTTGTCCTTTTTACACTATTTATTATACAAATTAAAACAACTACAAAAAACCTGGTCAAAAAACAACTGTAACTATAGAAGACAGATAAGAAAATTTGAGAACACGTAGATAAAAAAACCAATTTATGTTTCCTAATATAATATAAAATAATTCACAAACTAATGCATACCAAGAGCTACTAAACTATACTAAATTTACAATCAAGATGAAGTAGAACAAACCAACACACGTTAAATGCTACTAGGAGCACTCCCGAATCATAATTTACAATCTATATAGGTGTACAGGACTTATATTATATCATTCCAAAATAAAAGCAACTCATATTCATTTAATTTTTAAATATCTTAAAACAAACATTGCCTGTTGTTGTAAATAACTAGGTGACACAAATTTCCCAGTATAATGCACTTGTTTCAAGATCACCTTAGTCAGCTATTTTGATATAATTATTTCATTAGGTCGAATCGTGTCAACAACAGATACGTAACAAGTAAATAAAGAGATCATTCATTATTCAGCATTCATTATTCAACCATCAAGGTTGTGAGAATATAGACTTTCGTCCACCAACTTGTTACTGATAATAATTAGTAGTGTTCAATAAATAAAGTATGAACAAATAGTGTTTTACCAAGTCAACCCTCACCTCCAGTTAGTCAACTACCCCACAACAACCAAATTCTTTTATATGGCGATCCTTTGGAGAGAACCTTTTGACTTCTGATACAGGAACAAGAAAGATGGAAAGAAACTGGAAATGGAGGCGCAGAAAATTTGGGGTAACGTATCCATCCTCACATTAAATGGTACATATTATAAGGTATGCGAGGGAAATATGGAGTTGAAGAGACCTAGCCAGGGTCGCAGTAGCAGACGTCGGCAGGAACGAGGTTTGGAGACATGGGAGCCACGCCCAACGTCAAGAAGACCAGACTTCATGGACAATTAATAGTGGACAACGACAATAGTGTACGCGTGAGTAACTTTTGAGCTATTTTTTTCATTGCATACAGTCTCACATACACGATGTTTTTTTTTCATTAATATAACTTAAATGTATAAAATATAAATATTTTGGAAATTATTAGAATTAATTTTTATTGAATATTGATAAATTAGGACAAGTTTTCATTCTTTTTAAGTTTTAGAGGTATATTCAATAATCTAGTTTATATTTTTCATTGTACATACAGGTCATTATTGATACTAAGTTTATTTTTTTAATGAAAACAAATGCATTTTGTTTATAATTCTAATAGAGAGAATATCAAAGCATTATTTGCAGTCTAAAATTACATAATATTTTTAATTTAAGGAAATGCTATATCAGGCTTTTATTTGGCATAAAGTATATTATATTGTGGTTACCTGACCCTGAAATTACGAGTCAGAAATACATACATCAGGAATTTGCTGAATAGAGTTTTACGCATTACATAAGACATAAAAAATTACTGAAATTACACACTAGGAAAGGTGAATTAGAATTTAATGGAATTACGATAATGAAGAATTTTGAGAATATATTGAAATAATATTATTGAGAATATAAGAAACGACAAACAAATAAACGTTTTAAAGAAGAAGAAAGGAAAATACAAACATGATGGACAAGAATAAGTTTCACGGAAAATATGAGTTCCGATATTATGGGACCGATGAATCAAGATTTAGAGAATTTTTTTAACAAGACAAAGAAACATTAAAGACGAAAAAAATTAAATATATGACTATGGAAAAGAAATTAAATTATTTATGTACAAGGATATACAAGAATTTTTATACAATGATTTTAAGAAGAAAAGAAAGTAATGATGTAAGAAGAAAATAAAGACATACAAGTTATAATGACGTAAGGAAGATATATATGACAAGGAAACCCCATTGGAGGAAAAAGACAAAAGAATATGGACAATTAAGCCTTAAAAATTATCATAATGAAGGACAAGTTTTAAGGATAATTTAAAGAAGATTTGACTACAAAAGATTAGGAAACCGAATAATTAAAAAGAATTTTATACAGTAAAAAGTACTATTTAAGAAGAATACGTTTTATTGCTTCAAGTACATGTAGATATTTAGTATAATATTAAGTTACTTTAATTTTTTTTAAGGTAAACTAACTTTAAATTCTATAATATAAATATACTTATTTAAGCCAAATGAAGTCATGTAAGACTGTATCTCAATTAGAGAAATAGAGACTTTTTTTTGTGACGTAATTAGTGACCATTCGCGACCCGAACCGAACTAAGCTGAACTAAGTGAGAAAAAACTATTATTTAGTAAATAGCAAAATCTCACATTATTTATTTAGCGTTTATTCATAAGTTTTTCTCGTTCTTAACTTTTAGGTTAATTTTATAGGTAGTAGATGTGCACATAGTATAGGGCCCTAGATAGGAAAAATAACCCTAGATAGATAGATGTTATATAGATAAATAGGATTGAAAAAGAATAGTCCTAGCTAGATAGAATAATGATAGGTAAATAGATTTTTCGTGATTTTTTAAACAAAATATAGTTTATTTTTATTACCACTTTCTTCCGAATTTTTATTGAATGTTGAAGTTTTGATACCGACAATAAGATTTTTGATTTCAAGTTTTTAATATTGGTCGAATTTTAGTATAAATTTATATGATTTTTAATGTTTTATGATAATGAAGTAATGGGATAACTGATTTTTTAATATATTAAAAGCATAATTAATATGAGACAATCTAGACAAAACAAAAAAAAACACAATCTTGTCAAGAAAAAAGGTACAAAATGAAGATCAGAAGATTTTAGCATACCCAATTTTTGTTTTGAAGTAATCCTATTCTCAACTAAGGGGGAGCAGTAGGTTCAAATAGGAATTTAGGGATGCGAGACGTAGAAGATTTTTTTTAAGCGCACAACTATCCATTTTGTCTTTTTGGAACAAACCTTCTCACGACTAAGGACGTGCAAAAGGACCGGAAGCAAATTCAAAAGTATAAAGTTGCGAAAAACTACCCATCAAGTAGGTAGGGGTTAGAAAATGAAGAATTATGAAATAATACGAATATAGGAAGGAAGATACATGATATATAAAGTAAGTGATAAAGAAATCATGAAGAAATATGAAGAAGAAGATTTTTGTTTATTATTACACGACGAAGAAAGTACTAAGTATAAAGAAAATGAAAATATGTATTAGTAAAGTACCAGACAAGAAGAAGAGGAAGAAAACGGAGAAATTTTTTTTAATTAAAGAGTATGTAAAAGGTCAGAAAATCAAATAATTATTTTAAAAGTGAAAGAAGTATATTAAAAAGTAAGTTCAAATGTAAGAATTAAAGTTATAATTTTATTTTAAGTAGGGAAAAGGTAAAATATACATTACAATTTCTGAGTGTAGAATTTCGCGAGATATAAGGAAGTAATAAGTAAGAATAGACGATGTTTGAGGACTAATTTTTTTTATAGGGTAATAAGTTGTATATTTGTATATATCATATTTGTATTTTATATTTGTATATATTTGGATAAATCTTTAACACAGTAATGAGTTGGTGACGTTGTTTAGAAAAATTTTCTTCTTTGTCGGAAAGGCAGAGAAAATAAGGTACATCTCTCAGAAAATTTTTCTTGTAAGGGTAGGGGATGTACAGGACCTATATTATCATTCCAAAATAAAAGCAACTCATATTCATTTAATTTTTAAATATCTTAAAACAAACATTGTCTGTTGTTGTAAATAACTAGGTGACACAAATTTCCCAATATAATGCACTTGTTTCAAGATCACCTTAGTCAGCTATTTTGATATAATTATTTCATTAGGTCGAATCGTGTCAACAATCATAATAAACAATTGGGATTGATTATAGATACGTAACAAGTAAATAAAGAGATCATTCCTTATTCAGCATTCATTATTCAACCATCAAGGTGGTGAGAATATAGACTTTCGTCCACCAACTTGTTACTGATAATAATTAGTAGTGTTCAATAAATAAAGTATGAACAAATAGTGTTTTACCAAGTCAACCCTCACCTCCAGTTAGTCAACTACCCCACAACAACCAAATTCTTTTATATAGGTACATTGTAAATCCCAAATGATTTCCAAAATTTATACATTGTAAATTATGATTCGGGAGTGCTCCTAGTAGCGTTTAACGTGTCTTGGTTTGTTTATTTCAACTGCATCTTGATTTTAAATTTAGTATAGAATGCTTCTTGATGGAGCTGGTGACATGTATGAATATCTTTGGCTGTAGAAGAGTTTTGATATCTTGTAGTTTGTAATTTATGTAAGACTATATGTATCATATGCCTGATGATGAGGCAAATAATGTAAGCCTCGAAATCGGTTGCCCCCAATTTGTAACATCAAATAAATACAAACTCAAAGATTGCGAGTATTGACTCAATTTATATCCAATAGTTGTTATTTCGCCGACGATGTAGTTCTAATGGCAGACAATTTAAAGTATATTAGAACAATGTGGGAAGACATTCAAGAAGTGTACTCTCAGGTTGGGTTAAAAATTAACATATCTAAGACAAAGCTAATGACAAACCTGGTGCCTAGTGAAAATATTGTCATTAATAACTGCGAAATGGAGTTTGCCGAAAAGTACAAATATCTTGGTCATGAAATACGAATCACGAGAGACAATCAAACGTGCGAATTGAAACCAAGAATTATCTTCTCCTGGACCGCATACGGTAAACTCAGAGACGTATTCAAAAGTGATTTTCCAATCTGCTTGAAACGGAAAGTCTTTGACAAATGCAGGAGACAAAGCCAATTTAGAGAACTACATACCGATTAGCCTCCTCAGTTATTTCTATAAGTTATTTACGCGAATAATAGTTAGGAGACTAGAAAGAAAGTTAGAGACTTATCAACCAAGAGAACAGGTAGGATTCCGAAAAAGTTACGGCCATCTACAAAGTATAAAAACCCTGATAGAGAAAATAGTGGAATACAATAAACCTCTAGTTCTAGTTTTTATCGATTTTCATAAAGCCTTTGACACAGTTGAGCATAGCAAAATATTACAGGCGCTTAAAGAACGCAGGCTAGATTATAGGTATACAAAATTATTACACAAAATATACGTACAGGCAACAACCACTGTCAAATTACATACTAACAGTAATCGCATAAAAATGGAATAGGGGGTTAGACAAGGAGATCCAATGTCACCTAAACTTTTTAATACGGTCTTAGAACATGCTTTCAAAAGTTTGGATTGGATGACAAAGGGAATAAAAATAGATGGAGAATACCTAAACAACTTACGTTTCGCCGATGATATAGTCATAGTAGCTGAGGCTCTAGGTATGGCAAGAGAGATGGTACAAGAATTCGTTGTGGCTACAGAAAATGTAGGTTTAAATATAAACATCTCGAAAACAAAAATAATGACAAAGGACATCGCACACATATTATGGAAAATATAATGTCACTCAAATTCAATAAAAATTATACGATTAGATTTGTTTTAAAATGACGGTCAATTCTTATCATTGCGCCAACTCTTAATTATGATTAATTACGGCGTAAATTGCAATTAAAGTTTATCGAAATCACATTTTTGGAGTCCATAAAATGTTAGTTACAATCATTATTGCTCTGACTGCTATTCAAAACAGCTTAAACCCCGCTGGGCCTAAGCGGATTAGTGAAACTAATCCGCTGATTTATGGAGTATCGATAATCTGGGTATTTTAAAATATTTTTTCTCTCTCTAACTTAAGTACGTACCCATTTGATTTCAGATTTATTTATATCAATTTCTGCTCTAATTATTGAAAATACAGAGTTGGCGCAATGATAAGATTTGACTGTTAATTTAAAACGAATCTATTCGTATAAATTTTATTGAATTTGAGTGACATATTTTCCATAAGATGTGTGCGATGTCCTTTGGTACCCAACCAGAACATCAGTATTGGTGGGAAGGAAATAGAACTCGTAGATAAATATAAATACCTGGGACATGAAATTACGATTGGCAGGGATAACCAGACTCATGAACTGAAGAGAAGAATAGGTCTTGGATGGACAGCATTTGGAAAACTGAGAGAAACTTTTAAAAGTGAGTTCCTCATATGACTAGAGAGAAAGGTATTTGATCAGTGCGTCCTCCCAGTCTTGACGTACGGATCAGAAACACTTACCTTAACTAAAGCCTCGGCTACCAAACTAAGAGTCACACAGAGAAGAATGAGGCGGTCAATGTTAGGAATAACTTTGCGAGGCAAAATCAGAAACGAAGAAATGAGGAGAAGAACAAAGGTGACTGACGTCATCGAGAGGATAGCCAGGTTGAAGTGGAGATGGGCAGGACACATAGCCAGAATGACAGATGGGCGATGGACGAAGAGGTTATTGGAATGGAGGCCAAGAGAAAGAGACACATAGCCAGAAAGGAAGCGTCGGTCGCCGCCTACAAGATGGACTTAAGAAAGGTAAATAAAAACTGGATGAGAGCGGCGCAGGATAGATGGGGTTGGAAACGAGGGAAGGAGGCCTATGTTCAGCAGTGGACTTTTGAAGCTGGATGATGATTTTATCTATTGTATTAAACGGCGTTTATGGTTACCAAGCCCTCTAAATATGTCGTCAATATATGAAAGGATCTCCAACAAGATGAGCAGACCAAATAAGGATTCTGGTGAGGAAATCTCTTTAGGAAGCGATCCATCTGAAATAGGATCACAACCAATAAAGTCAGCCAGCCAATAAAATTTAGAGTGTCACTAGGCCTTCATAAAGGCTTACACAATGGAGAGTATGTTGAAATTATGAATACTTGGTTACCTCTTACGTATTCTGTTGTGAGAATTAAATAACCAGAACTGGTAGAGACCTTTTATTTTCCTTTTCTATGCTAAATTTTATCGATTCTTTATCATCATGGCATGGTTCTCCCATCTTGTTTTCAGTCTTCCTCGTGGTCTCCATTTGATGATTTTCTTGATAACTGCTTCTGGATTTCTCCTTTCTATATGGCCCATCCATATGAGTATGTGTCTTGATAAATCTGACGATGTCTTATCCTTTCAAAAGTTTTCTTGCTTCGTAGTTCATCAGTTTTCTAAATTCTTTATTACCCATCCAAGTTTAGTAAGCCTGCTATTCTCTGAATAATTTTTTTCTCTAAAATCCCTCATGTCTTTCCTCATATTCCTGTGTCCAGCACATTAGTTAAGCACCTTATGTGATTACTGTTCTAATCGCTGCTCTGTAATTTTTCACTTTGGTATTCTGAGTAAGTTTCCTATCTTTGAGAAATTTGTTGTATTTCCAGTAGATTCTGTTTTCTGTCAGGATTCTTTGATTGGCTACTATGCTTCTGTCATTAGTTCCAATAACTTAGACAATAACTATTTATATGGGAAATAAGCCACAATTAAATTGAAAACCCGATTTGGGCACCGAAACGTTAATAAAATTATTTTTTTCAATTTAATTGTGGCTTATTTCCCATATAAATAGTTATTCATAAATATGCCACAAGGAAATAGCTGCAGAACAACATTAACTTAGACCACAAGATAATTAAAGTGTTCTACCTTTTCAAAATCATATTCGTCAATATTTGACCTTGTCAAATTAACTGTATTTTTTTTTGAGCATATTAGGTCTTTTGATTTATTTTGAGTTTTTGCCAAACCCCTCTTGGATGCTTTATTGTACAACTTCGCAAATCCTCCAACATAATCAATGCTATGTCATCAGCGTACACCACAAACGACGTCGATGTTATAATCGCACCCTTTACTTCGGTAGCTCTTATTATTTCTTCTATAACGACATTAAAAAATAGTGACGTTGATAGAGAGTCTGTCTTACTCCAATTTCTATATCGTATTTGTAGTTAATCTTAACCACGAATTCGTTCAATGTTTCTTGTTGAGATAGAAGGTTTAAACCACAACATAATGAAGGTATGTAGATGATGTAAATCCATGGCCTCATAGATTATGAGACAAATGTGAGTGTGACAGTTTTTATTTGTGTAAAACTTCAAGACCACTTATAGATTTATTTTTGGGGATTCTTCATTTAAATTTTTTAATTTTGTTTTATTCACAATAAGGTTGGTATATTATAAAAGAATCTATGGAGAATCTACAATAAAAATCAGTTTCAGGATAACATACTAAACGTAAGCATTATAGGCTATTGATTATGTATTTTAGAAAGGAACTACAACGTTAACGGGGTTTAATTGTTTCTAAACCTCTATATATGGAAAAACCGCGGAGTGCTACTATTTAAAGGGGTGCGTTTTTGAGAAAGGGGTGAATTAGTTCCTAGGGTGAGTTCTATGCACGTTTGTTACAAACACGTTTACAGGAAAAATTTTCCAGGTTAAATTTAGTATCGAAATATCACATTTTAAAGTAAAAAATATTTTTTTTTACAAAAATATATTCAAAAGGAAAGCAAGAAAAAAACACGAAAAGTTGCATTTTTGTTTCTGGTTCCATAACTTTTTTCCACAACGATATAGGTATAGGCATTGCTTCACAGAAAAAAACTTCCATCCTTCCTCTTTAAAATGGCGTTTGGTATCACTTTCTGCGATTTATAGTTTCCAAAATATAATTTTTCAAATTTCGTCACTCACAGCGATTTTCGGCCATTTTCCTTGTTACTTCGCAAATATTGTTCTGTAACTTCTTTTACGCAGCTTAAGGTATATGCAATGTTACATTTACTAGGAAGAAAAGTTAATTACCTTCAAAATGTTTTATCGTAGAAGGCTGTACGACTATTTTTAAGTAAGGTATATTTTCTAAAATTTTATACTTTTAATGAATTTTAATATATTTTACAATTATTTTTAAATTTCTCATTATAACTTTTTTTATTGTATATTTAGGTACATACATTGTACAATAAAAAAAACTTATTTTATTTACTTTAAAATAGTATATTACAAGAAATTCTAGGTCTATTTTTAAACAAGATATGCTTTTTCAAAGTTTGACATATACACATGCACTACGTCCCACTAAGTTGGAACCATATGGAAAACTTTTTATTATTAACTTTATGAAAAAAATTATTCTTTATGAAATGCTCTGCATAGTCTAAAACCTTAGATGTAATCATCAGATATAAAATTTTATCAATAGTGTACAAGGTATGTTAAAAAACATGAATTTCGCTCAAGAGTAAAGTACCTTTATATTTCACAATATCGAAAAGTGTTATAAAGAAAAGTTATTTAGAATGAAAAATTATGTTACAATATGCAATTATATTCATTTAATTGAAAAAATATAAAAAATTTTAAAATTTTTCTTAATTACGGATACCTTTTTATATCCTACGGATATCTTGTTTAAAAATAGTCCTAGAGGTGTTTACAATACACCATTTTAAAGTAAAGAAAATAAGTTTTTTCCACAATGTATATATCTAAATGTACAAGAAAAAAAGTCATAATGAGAATTTTAAAAAATAATCAATAAAAATATCAAAAATCATTAAAAGTATAAAATCTTGAAAAAGCATAATTTGCTTAAAAATAGTCGTACAACCTTATACAATAGACCATTTTAAAGGTAAGTGACTTCTCTTTCTACTAAATGTACAATTGAATATACCTAGAAATGCGTACAAAAAAGTTACAGAACAATGTTTGCGAAATAATAAGGAAAATGGCTCAAAAATTCTGTGAGCGGCAAATTTTGAAAAATCCTATTTCAAAAATTATAAATCCTAGCGACTTCTACCAAACATCATTTTAAAGAGGAAGGATGGAAGTTATTTTTCGATGAAGCAATGCGTATACCTACATCCTTGTGGAAAAAAGTTATGGGGCAAAAAACAAAATTGCTTTCTTTCGTGTTTTTTTCTTGCTTTTCTTTTGAACATATTTTTGTAAAAAAATACTTTTGACTTTAAAATATAATATTTCGATAGTAAATTTAACCTGGAACAATTTTTCTGTAGAAGTGTTTGTACCAAAAGTGAATACAACTCACCCTTATTCACCCTGTGCGTAGGGACTAATTCACCCCCTTTTCAAAAACGCACCCATTTAAATGGTAGAACTCCGCGGTTTTTTCAAATTTAGAGGTCCATTAACCATATGAGTCAATACAATCCCGTTAACGTTGTAGTTTCTTTTAGCTCTCTTATTTTAAACATGATCAATAGCCTATTACACTGTACTATTCAACCTAAATATTTTTTATTTCTTTGAATTACGTTCAGATGTTTGTCAACTTAAATGATACTTATTACAATACCGAGTGGAAATAATCAATTGTCAAACGCAAGATAAGAAGAAAAAAACACCATTAACTAAAATGATCAATACGAGTTAGGAAAGCGTAAAATGGCTGAATTATCCATTAGTTCCTCCTTTGTTACTACATACCGTCTTCTATTCTTTCTGTCGTAGTACATGTGTTACCGCTGCCGGGTTCTTTTCAAAATAACATAGATAATAGCATTAACACGCCGCATGCTTTAATGCATGTAACATTAATGATGGCTTGTTAGTGACCCAATCGAACTTGGATGATCATCCTAGAGATAAAAGAGGGCTTGCAGCCATACATCACACACATCATTTATTAAAAAGGGTTTGAAATTTACTACGTTATTATATTCAAGTGAGTATTTTGGTTTTCATTGTAATCTTAAAGAACTTCCATACAAAAACTTATATCGCCAAAAATGTTTCCTCTCTTAGAAAATGGAAGTCAAAAGCATTGTGAAATAATAATTACCGGTAGATTGTATTATAACACGTTGATGACTAAAAACGTTGTTGATTATATCTAGACTTAGGCAAATATGCAAATTGCATATTTTGCATATTATGCATAAAAAATGTAAAAATGTCAAATTTTTCATATTTTTATAAAAGTGTGCATAAAGTGCATATAACCTGAAATTTTAGTTGTTGATTTATATTAATTTTGTTTCAATATCTCTAGATAGGAACTAAACTTTTTTCCTTGACTAATATAAGGATTACACGATCTGCTAGTTTATACCTCTGTATATAGGATGGTCAATTTTAGAAATCATTCGGTAACACGGGTCTTTTTAGTTGTGAATTGTGATTTGAAACTGCCAAAAATAAACAGGACTTCAAATTGGATAAAACCTCACAAAACAGCTCTTACTTTTACCAAAGAGCTATCTGGTGATATGAATAAATTTTGCTGCTCAACATTTTTTATTTTTCTTATTTTTTGTGATAAAAAATAGGATCTTAAAAATTCAAATCATTAAATAGTGTACTGAACATTTTTTCTCGTACAACAGCGTTAGTTTGCCTTTATTTGACTAAAAACAAAAACATAAAATATATTGTGTACCTACTGAACTAAATGTTTTCAATTTATGCTCGTTGCATTTTTTTTTAAAAGAAACAGAAAAAACCAAGAGTCAACTCTAAATATTTGGGAGACCTTCGTTCTTTCACAGTCATATTATCTTGATATTTTCAAGACTCCTACACCGATTTCTATTGATTTGTTTCAACCAGAAAAAAACCAGGTGTCTTCTGAAGTAGTTCAAGTAGTAGTGGGACATGTTACGAGCCATTTAATTTAAAAACAAATATTATCGTAAATTTAAAAAATGCTTCAATTTAATCAGTTGATGTAGGAAGTTTTTCCATTTACAAATATATGCAATCAGAAGCCATAGATTTTTCTAAAAAAGTTTTAAACGGCATGTTAATTTTTTGAATGGAATTTAATAAATATTTCATTACCTAAACATAGTTTATAAAAAAAATTAATGTTAATTACTATAAAATATGAAGATACTGTCAATATTTTTGTAAATAAAACGGATACTAGTTTCTGAGTTGTTTATATACATTTTTTATTATTAGGTATATGCATATTTTCTAGAAAAACATGCATATTTTTGTGAAAAATACTGCATTATTTATGTGGATATTTCATACGTTTTTGTTTGCATATTTGCCTACGTCTAATTACATATCATATACATAATTTTAACAATTGTTTTCAATAAAGATTTCAACCCTCTACAAATAGTTTCTCATGTCTTTTGATGTAGAGTAATTAGGGAAGCAGGAATTCAACAGTTTAGAATTTTACATTGAGTTTTCTATGGCCCGTTTTCCAATTTACCACCCTGTATGTAGTATAATATATGTGTCTGTGATCTGTATCCCAGTTTTAATTTATTTGAATGATTTCCGATTGTTAGAAATGATATCATTCATACTACTACATACAGGGTGGTAAATTGGAAAACGGGCCATAGGAAACTCAATGTAAAATTCTAAACTGTTGAATTCCTGCTTCCCTAATTATTCTACATCAAAAGACATGAGAAACTATTTGTAGAGGGTTGAAATCTTTATTGAAAACAATTGTTAAAATTGTTCTACGAATTAAACACATTCCAAAATTTTGTAAAATATAATAAATTTTATTAAAGTATTTGCCAAATATAGGCCACACACAGTATATGAATGTGTATAAGGTTGCCTTAGGTCACAATGAAATTATTATATTAACAATATTATGAACTGTCAGTATTTTCATTTTAACGTTACTATTGTTTAAAAAACAATAAAATCGAAAAGATGTCCTCAGTTGAGGAGAAAGTAGTAATAATAGAGATGTTTTATTCAGTCAATAGTTTGCGTACTGTCAGAAATAGTAACGTGTGGCCTTATTTTTACGCACTTACTTAGGTATGGCAAATGTATTTTATTTTTCAAAATGTTGGACTCTGTTTAAATCGTAGAGCAATTTTAACTTTTGTTTATAATACAGATTTTGATCCTCTACAAATAGTTTCTCATGACTTTTGATGTAAAATAATTAGGGAAGCAGGAATTCAACAATTTAGAATTTTACATGCAGTATATGCTAATATTGGTGTTTTAATGATTGGAAATCGAGAGTTATGTTCAAATATTCTGTTGGAAGTGAACATGTTTGCGAAAGTCAGGAGAAACATTTGCCAACTTTCTCCTAGGTCTCATTTGGTGGCCTCTATTTCGAGATGAAAGGTTCGTGATTGTTCTATATTTAAGTCGTCTATTATAATGTTACTTAATATTTTCTTCTTTTTCATTTTCTCCTATCATGAGAACTTGTATTTCATGTTTATTAATGGTCATTCCATTAGTACATATTTCTTGATTTGTTTGTAATTGTTTCTCATTTTTGGTCAATGACGGCAAATGCTTCTTTTTCTTTGTAAACCACAAGCATCTTTTAAAATTTTTGGCTTATATTCTTTAATTATCTCGTCCATCAATAAATCAATCACTCGTTTGTAGTAAACGGTTTTGATGTTCTATTTTGACTGATGATATAATTCTTATGAAAAACGTCCTCATCACTTTGTTAGTAATATCTCTTTTCTATAATATTTCCCTAATTGTTTCTTTGGTACCTTGTCAAAATCCTTGTCAAGGTCTATATACATCCGATACATATTTTTTCCTTTTTGCTCACATTTTTCTGTTATTTGTGTGATGGTAAATATATGATAATGAGTGCTTCTGGCTTTTCTAAATTCGCCTTGTGATTCCTCAAGTGGTCTGTCAATTTTTCCAGTTATTCTTTTGTTCAGTATTTTTTCGTATAGTTTCATGGCAGTACTTAAGAGTGTTATTCTTTTGTATTTGATGCATTCTGTTCTATCGCCCTTATTATAGATCGGTACTATCTTAGCCTTCTACCAGTCAATTGGCATCTGTTCTTGATATGTTCTTCATATGACATTAATAATAGTCTGTTGCATTTTTTCCTATTTATTTCATTATTTCATTTGTTATTCTATCAATATCTAACTTATTTTGTTTTATACCTAGTGGTTACTATTTCTGGAACTTTTCTAATTTTTGTGTCTATTACGTTTCTTATACTGTTTTTTTAATAACATGTAATCAATTATCATTTTTATTCTCTACTTTTAGCTTCTCTTGTGTACCTACTTGTGGATGCTTTTTTGTTTAAAAAAATATTATCTATTACTAAATTGTGCATCTTGCGAAAGTCTAGCATTCTTATGCCAGTATTTTTTTCGTGCTGTTTCTCCATATTTTCCTATACCTCTTTATATTCCAGGTTATTTGTGTTGTGCATACTCTTCTCTTGAAGTCATCTACTAAATATGTATTTCCTTTTGCTTGTTCCGTGACCATTCTTGACTATCAGCGATTTAGTGTTGATTCAATAATTCGTTTTTAATCATTTTTAAAATGCTCTTTTATTTATATTATACACAAAATTTGATAAAAACAAAAACTTAAAAAATAGTATATTCTACAGTCTACACTACACTTCTTAAAATTTTGAGACAAAACTTCTGAATTTTCATATCATCTCACTTCAGTACGATTATTTCGAATACCGAATATATCGAACACCCTATTTAAAAAACCAATTAGTCATCATGTTCAGAACGTGTTCGAATACAACTAGGGACTCATCTCCATCATTTCTGGCAGCAATTGAGGCAGTCAACTTTTTTTTTAACATGCATATTAGGTAATGTTTATCAGGTTTTAAAAATGTCCTATATTCATCATCTTTCCGTTTACGATTAGCGGTACATCCCTTATGGGAATATTATACAATGATCTGTCTCTTTTGGTGGTATTTGTGCGGTAGTTGTGTATTAATTCGGTAATTAATCTGACCGCAGGGGATTATTGTAAAAAAATTGGGGACTTATATCATGAGTAATGTCTCTATTAGCAGTTGGTACATGGGCTTGGCATTAATATTAAAGAAGTGAAATATTGCAAATTAAAACTGTACATAATAAAAGTATTAAAATTTTATGCTATTTAGTGATGCATTCCAGAGTCATTCAAGGCTTATAGAGTTCAAACATCTCAAGGTTTATACAATCAAGGTATTTACTAATTTTTTCCCTCCCACTTAAAGATAAGCTATTTTAGTATTACTAGAAAAATGTTTATTTTATTTTGAATTTATTATTTTTGTTGGATTAAGCCACATTTTTACTTTAAAATTTGGTTTATTTGACGTTTCGATTTACACTTTCTGAAATAGTTGTCAAAATATATAACAGCGCTAACAGGCCTTATAGGACTACGGCTTCTAAATTCTGGATAATATTTCTCCATTCTTTTCGGTCTTCTGCACTCTTTCTCCAGTCCTTCACCCCGATTTCTTCCAAATCCCTCTCTGCAGCCTCTAAATTAAATGTCAAAATAGAAAACATTAATAAATTAAACATATTTTCTTTTTGTTGAAGAAGAGAAAGTCCAGGTGATGAGAAGAACCCATAGAAAGAGACTGCACACTAAATTATCAAGGCGAAGACATACACTTTATCGAAACTTTATCGAAGAAATCGAAGACACAAAACTAGAAACGTCCGAACAACAAGAAAAAGTAATAAATCCCACATCACCAATTGAACTGATCCGAAAAAGTTCACCAAAGAAATCATCTGGTCCAGACGAAATCACAAACATGACTCTGAAGTATCTTCCTTCAAAATCGGTTGTGTATCTGACAATATAACTATAATAAAAGGTACAAAATAAAGATATAAACTATTTTTATTTTAACCGAACCGAATTATTACAATAATACATACAAAGAAATTAAGAGATGTTTTTGTCTACAAAATATTGGAACCGACTGAATATCAAACAAAAATATTATAACACAGTTCTCACATTCATATATAACATGACACCCATACTTTTACGCAAGAGTTCTGTGTATCGAATTAACTTTTATGATTCTGGGAAGTCGGCGTCCCTTGAAGACTGCGTATATTTTATTTATTTCAGCAACGCTAACAAAAATATTAATTATTGTTGAATATTAGATTCCAACAATAACAAATGCAATACTAAGATACAGACTCTTCTCAAACCGAAGCCCATGTAATCATGATACCCAAGCCAGGAAAGAACCACATATTTCCTAAAAATTACAGGCCTATTAACTTACCTCTAGCAGTCAGTAAGATAGTAGAGCGAGTCATCCCAACCAGACTCCAATCAGAGACAAACAGACTAGGATTAATACCAGAAGCAAAATTTGGATTCAGAGCTCAATATTCCAGCAAACTTCTCATACTAAGACTTACAGAATACATAACAACTGGATTCAACGACCAACAATACATAGGAGCAGCTAATCTGGATGTAAGCAAAGCCTTCGACCGAGTGTGTGATGAAGGACTGACATACAATATGAGAGATTATGGATACAGCGGGCAACGACGGAACTCATTTCCTCGTACCTAAGAGACTGGAGGTCCAGGGTCCGAATATGACCAGATCTATTTGAACACGAAATCACGGAAGCTGAAATAGCCTAGGGGGCAATCTTATCACCCTCTAGGGGGGGATTGGATAGTCTGAAGCCTGAAGCATTGGGGCGGGGTGAAATCCTGCTTATATGAGTTAATCCTCCTCGCCCCAATGAATCATTGTATCATCCGAATGTCATTCTCAAGGAGTGAGCAAGTCTCTCAGACTGGGTAAATCAGTGTTGCTTGCTTGCTTAGGCAATGTTTATCAGGTTTTAAAAATGTCTTATATTCATCATCTTTCCGTTTACGATTAGCGGTACATCCCTTATGGGAATATCATACAATGATCTGTCTCTTTTGGTGGTATGTGTGCGGTAGTTGTATATTAATTCGGTAATTAATCTGACCGCAGGGGATTATTATCAAAAAATTGGGAACTTATAGCATTAGTTATGTCTCTATTAACAGTTGGTACAAATGAAATATTGCAAATTAAAACTGTACAAAATAAAAGTATTATAATGTTATGCCATGTAGTCATGCAATCCAGAGTTATTAAATATGGATGTAAGAACTTTCGGGTTGATGCGAAATTGTAAATAAAAAATATGTATGTGAAAAAAATATTATGAATTTATTTAGAAATATCCGAATGTTTTTACAGGCTATGATTTAAAATCAAGATGCTAATTTTTAAATAAAAGAATATTTATTTTAGTTTTAATTTTCTATTCCAGAACGTCAGTATTAAAAACCTATAGCAGTAGATTTTAAATTAAAATTATTTAAGAACTGACACTTATAATCTACAAAAAATAATAGATTTTGCAGAGCACACTACATATTGTTGTTTTTTAGTTTGTATATTGTAAAAACATATTTATGACTTAAGAGTATAGGCGCAAAATTGCGGGCCAATGCTTTTTAAATGCATTCATTTTTTTCGAATCCTGAAAAAACTTTTGAAAATTTTAAACGCAGAACGAAATAATACATTTTTACCGAGGCGAGGGTCGAAAGTCATTTAGAATAAACAAAAAGTTTGTTTTGAATAAGATATTTGAAATTTAAAATCACACTCAATTTTTTCTTCTTTTTTACCCGTGTAACTTATTAAAATAAACATTACAGAATTTTTTGAGGGACTTTTGGCTCTCAGTAATTATGTAATCTTTTATTCTGCGTTTAAATTTTTCAGAAACACTTATTAGTTTTGTCAGGATTCGAAAAAAATGAATGCATTTAAAAATAATTGGCCCGAAACGTTTCGCCTACTCTCTTTGGCTTTCTTCTTCTTTTAGTGCCTATTCGTTTCGAATATTGGCGATCATTCTGGCTATAATTATTTTATTAACTGATGCTTTAAATAGATTTGTTGTTGTTGTGGAGAACCATTTCCTCAGGTTCTTTAACCATGATATTCTTTTTCTCCCAATTCCTCGCTTTCTGAATACTTTACCTTAAAGGATTACCTTCAGTAATCTGTATTTAGTGCCGTTTCTCATTATGTGTCCGAGATATTCTAACTTTCTCCTTTTAATGGTGTACATCACCTCTCTTTCTTTGCCCACTCTTCGTAATACGGTCTCGTTGGTTATCTTGTCCGTCCATAACATCCTTAGTATTCGCCTGTATAGCCACATCTCGAAGGCTTCAAGTTTTTTCTCCATTGCTTTAGTGAGTGTCCAGGATTCAACTCCGTAATACAATATTGAGAAGATATAACATCGTAGGACCTTATTTTTATCTCAAAAATTGGAGAAAATTCTTTGTAAAAGGTATAAAATTTATTAAAATCCTTTAAGAGGGATTTTATACCTTTTACAAAGGATTTTTTCCAATTTAAGTGATTGATGGTATACAGCCAACTACAGGAAAAACATTTTCTTTTCCTTGTGGGTTTTATTTTTATCTCTCTTTGGCTTAACAACATATTAACACAATATTTAACACTTTAACACTTAATACCTACACCCGAGAGGGTAGAAGGTCTAAAGATTATATATATTTAACACTTAAGATTAGTTGTTTTTTTTAATATCCTTTTAATTTGTTAATACTTTTATTTAGACCTCTTAACAAGGATATTATTCTGAAATCTTTACGTTTAACGTTTTGTGTGTGTCCAATGTTCAGTGGAATTATACATTAACTCTTAATCTATAATTTCACTTACTTCTTCTTCTTTATAATATTTCCCACATTAACCGTCCCACAATGCTCTAGTATAATTTATATACAATATGTGGGCGTTATGCTTCCTCACACCTTCCAAAACGTTACAGTACCTTTACTACTACATCTCAAACAAGCCGCCTAGTTTAGTTGCTACTACAGGCTTCATTCTTAATTTGTGTACAGTAAAGATTTCAGTCTCCAAGTTCTAGATGATAATGAGTCTTCATACCCGCAGGTGGTTTGTTTACTGAAGGATTTGTCATGGAATGGTTAAAACTAAAAAGTGGGCGTGCACATTGAAGAAGATGAAAGATACCGCGTGAGAATATTTCAAAAATATACTAAACAAAATTATCCCATATTCTTGCTGACGTATGAATGCGGGAGTAATTAGTTCCTTTGAGCTTCCGAAAAATCTTATTAATGAATTAATTTTGGTAATCAGAATGAAATTCTAGTTTTAGTATATGGAGGAGAAAGAGAATAGGAAGTCGCAGCGATCTTAGAATTATGTTGGTTAATCTTTCGTAGAAGAATTTTTAATTTTTGGAAGTGCAAAGTTGACTAAAGTAAAAAATAAATATCAACAAAATCTGAGGATATGATTTCGTATTTTTCAAGGAAATGATTGAAATTTTAATATTTTTATATGTATTTGGCTAAATCTAGCACGAAAATAACTTAAAATTTTTTGACCACAATTCAATATTATACGGATATTCTTATAACGTCATCATTATATTTCATGTCATGTAGCCATAGGCACAAGATTTATTCTTCTTCTTTTTCTTTGCCGTCTCCCACCCTATTTACTGCTGCTTTGAACAGTTCTATAGAACTGCATTTACCTATACATAATAAACCAGTCCAATAAATTTTTCAACCTGACACTCTCCTTCTTTCTATATCTCCTCCTTCCTTCTCTTATCTTTCCTGTATTATCAGTCTTAGCATTTCATATCGTTCAGTGGCGGATCTACTCGGAGGAAAAAGGGGAAATTCATCTAACAAGTTCCAAAATTAAAGAAAAAAATTGTCGAAATATAAAATATATTAGCCGACATAAAACTTAAACCATAGACAGACAATGTCAATCCAATAAACACGCTAGTTAGGAAAATTAAGGGAACTTAATGCATATACGGTATTATTTATATCTTTTATGCAGTGTGGGTCTATATCTTGGCTTGGTGATTCACTGGAAGTAACACCCCCCCCCCCTAAGGCAAATGTCCCCTACCAAGGCAAATGTCTAGATCCGCCACTGTATCGTTGTCCCCTCATTGCGTGTCCTAGATATTGTAACTTTCTTCCAGATTTAGCCATACGGCTCACACTACCTCTAAGGGGAAAATTGACTCATCCCAGATACCTACGGTATCAAAAGGATTGAGCTCTGGTGGGACTCTTTCCATGTTATCGAGAACTAGGTGACTTGGTATGCAGGTGTATCTCCCACAAATTTTCGTACACTTCTGGTCGTCGCGAGTAGTACAGCTTTCTGCATGGTCTTATAAAGATGTTCATTCAGACCCAGCTTTTTGATGCTTTCGAGGAGGTTCTTCGGAACGACTCCAGTGGTAGACATAATAATAGGTATCGTCTGGGTACTTTGCATTCTCCATTGTCTTCGTATTTGAATTTCCAGATCTCTGTACTTGGCGATCTTTTCAGTAAATTTACTACGTAGATTATTGTTGTTAGGTATCGCCACATCAATTAGTGTTATTTGTCTTGTTAATTTATTAACTAGTATAAGATCTGGTCTATTATGTGCCACTGTTTGGTCTGTGAGCACAGTGCGGTCCCAGTATAGCTCAGGTCCATCCTCAAGCATACTTTCAGGGACGTATTGATAATATAGAAGATGGTCCGTTTGGAGAAGTCCCAGCTTGATAGCTATGAAGGATCTCTTGATGAAGGATTTTTTCCACTGCGTCATGCCGTTCCTTGTATTCAGTTGCAGCAAATGCCTGGCAGCCCCCTGTAAGATGTTGGATGGTTTCTTGGGTTTGGCATCCATATCGGCATTTGTCGTTTTGAACCTGAGAGTCTTTGACGATATATTTCAGTTAATTTCTTGTTGGTATAACCTGAATGGCCAGTAATGATCCCTCCGTTTCAGGGAACATCTTTCCTGATGTCAACCAATAGTTCGACGCTGTATTGTCGACATAGTCTTGGCTGACCTCTTTAGAATGTCGCCCGTGTAGAGGTTTACCCATCCAGGTGCGCACTTCTTCGTCTTTAGTGACGTGGTTTATGCGCATTTCTGGTTCCCTCAGTTTGATCGGTGTTGTGTCATCTACTGCGCAGATAGCGAGATGTAGAGTAGATGTCTTTGCCTGCATCTGAAAATAAGCTCTTAGGTTAGCAATTTGTTCGTCTAATTGCTCACCTATATCCATAAGTCCTCTTCCTCCTAAATTCCGTGGTAATGTCGTTCTTTCTACTGCACTTTTGGGATAGTGTTTTTGTGCCTTTGTGAGGTGCGTTCTTACTTTTCGCTGAAGATTTTCTATGTCCATTTTTGTCCACTTACCAATGCAAAATGAGTAGCTAAGCGCGGAACATGCGTAGGTGTTTAGTGCCTTAAACAAATTTCTACTGTTAAGGTGTTAGCGAAGCAGCTGTTTTACCATTAGTATAAACTCAATAGTTATCTCTGTTTTCATTTGCTTATGGTCAATTTTCCGCGCTTGCTTTACTCCAAGATATTTATACATATCGTATTAACCCATGGCCTCGATGTTCTGGCCATTTTGCATATCGAATCCTCCGGGCTGTACTTTTCCTCTGACTATATTTAAAATACGGCACTTGTCTAGTCCGAAGTGCATACTAATATCATTAGAAAAAGTTTCTACAGTTTTTAGCATCTCATCGAGTTTTTTCGAGTGGAAGCCATTAACGTTCTTATTATTGTGTTTATTATTTGGTATTCTTTGCCAATTTCTCGCAATACTTCCGTGGTCGTTTTCTGCTGTGTCCATGCTATTCTAAGTATCTTTCTGTAACATAAGTATCCTTCTGTATGCTTCATGACTGTACCTCATTTTTGTATTATTACTTCAATGTCCAGCTTCTAGACAACTGCAGCTTACTGCAAAGTCCATATTGCAGTATAGAAAACACGTTATGTCTCAGAGCTGTTACTGTCAGATCTAATTTAATTGCAGATAGTTGTTTTCATTATCAAATACTTGGTCCTTTTTTATTTTAATAATTTTTGTTCTATTATAATAGTAATCATTCTTATGCAATTCAAAATGACGTTAGATCCACAAACACCAGAGATTAGATACTATAAATGAAGAAGTTCACGGCAGCAAGCATGAAGTATAAAAAACCCTTGAAAAACTAAAGAACAGGAGGGTAGGGTAGGGATGTGATACCAAATGAACTGTTAAAATATGAGGGAGCGACAATGACGGATCAAATGACAACATTAATTAACAAGATTATAAGACACAGTAAAATACCAAAAGAATAGAGGAAAAGGTTAATCCTATTATTAAAATAGCGAAAAAAGCGATAAGAAACAGCCAGAAAACTACAGAGGTATCAATCTACCAAATACTACCCTGAAACTCACAACCAAGATTTTGCACAAACGAATAATAATTCATCTCATAAACTATAGCAGAAGAGCAACATGTTTCCGTACGGGAAGATCGTATAAAGATGCAATATTCGTCATAAAACAGATTACAGAGAAAATTCCACACCTGTAATTTTGAACCAATCAAAATACGTTATTTTGACAGATCACCATGGCAACGGAGGTATTTTATCGGAAATTTTTTGCTCGTGGGGTACCCAACAGCGAATTATAGTGGAAATTTTTTGACGTTTACAATAACAGAACATTTTTGACAGACTGGTTTTTATTTGTTTACATAATTTAGTTTTGATTCATTTTCTATCACTTGTAGTTACTCAAAACTTATGTAAAATTGAAGAATATACTATTTTCTATCTTGAAATGGTATTCCCATGCAACTACAATGAGTAGAAATTACGAATTTGAAAGCCTAAATAATTGCTGACAAAGCTATTATGGCGCGCTATTAATCTGTTCATGCAGTTTTGGATTTTCAAATGCAAATTTGGTGTGGAATTTTCTTACAGAATACCACGCGAAGTCAAATTAATATCCGGAAATTTTTTTTTGATCATGAATATTTTTAGAAAATTTCATGACCTCAAAAAAATTTCCGGAAATAATTTGACCTCTAGTGGTATTACTAGTGAAAATTCCACACCTGTAATTTTGAACCAATCAAAATACGTTATTTTGACAGATCACCGTGGCAACGGAGGTATTTTATCGGAAATTTTTTGCTCGTGGGGTACCCAACAGCGAATTATAGTGGAAATTTTTTGAAGTTTACAATAACAGAACATTTTTGACAGACTGGTTTTTATTTGTTTACATAATTTAGTTTTGATTCATTTTAGTTACAAAGCTAAGATGTTTTCTATATTCTTCGGACACCTCCTCTCTTCTTAATGACGAAAATGCAGGACTTTGAATGTTTTCAATTAAGTTTCTATGTCTAATAAAATATATATTATATTTAGACACTAATTTATTTACCTTTTTCCCATTCAGTACTTTCAATTTTGCGTAGTTTAGTTTTAAAAACGCCAAAAAATAATTTTCTATCACTTGTAGTTACTCAAAACCTATGTAAAATTGAAGAATATACTATTTTCTATCTTGAAATGGTATTCCCATGCAACTACAATGAGTAGAAATTACGAATTTGAAAGCCTAAATAATTGCTGACAAAGCTATGGGGCGCTATTAATCTGTTCATGCAGCTTTGGATTTTCACATGCAAATTTGGTGTGGAATTTTCTTACCGAATACCACGCGAAGTCAAATTAATATCCGGAAAATTTTTTTTGATCATGAATATTTTTAGAAAATTTCCCTCGTCTGCGACTCGGAAAATTTTCAAAATATTCATGATCTCAAAAAAATTTCCGGAAATAATTTGACCTCTAATGGTATTACTAGTGAAAATTCCAGACCTGTAATTTTGAACCAATCAAAATACGTTATTTTGACAGACCACCATGGCAACGGAGGTATTTTATCGGAAATTTTTTGCTCGTGGGGTACCCAACAGCGAATTATAGTGGAAATTTTTTGACGTTTACAATAACAGAACATTTTTGACAGACTGGTTTTTATTTGTTTACATAATTTAGTTTTGATTCATTTTCTATCACTTGTAGTTACTCAAAACTTATGTAAAATTGAAGAATATACTATTTTCTATCTTGAAATGGTATTCCCATGCAACTACAATGAGTAGAAATTACGAATTTGAAAGCCTAAATAATTGCTGACAAAGCTATGGCGCGCTATTAATCTGTTCATGCAGCTTTGGATTTTCAAATGCAAATTTGGTGTGGAATTTTCTTACCGAATACCACGCGAAGTCAAATTAATATCCGGAAATTTTTTTTTGATCATGAACATTTTAAGAAAATTTCCCTCGTCTGCGACTCGGGAAATTTTCAAAATATTCATGATCTCAAAAAAATTTCCGGAAATAATTTGACCTCTAGTGGTATTACTAGTGAAAACACCAACTGTCTTTCAATTCTGATTGGTCTATCAGCTTCGTGTTTTCAACGACGTAACCATTGATACCGATCGCAAAGCAAAATTTGACGTTTGCCAAAAAAATTATTGTAGCTGTATACGTCAAAATGAGTCGTTTCGGTGGTACTTCAAACGAAGTTATAAACCAAAACATTGAAGAGAATATACCGAGTAACACAAGAAAATCTAAATCTTATACAGGGTGTCCCGAAAAGAATGGTCATAAATTATACCACACATTCTGGGGTCAAAAATAGTTCGGTTGAACCTAACTTACCTTAGTACAAAGGTGCTCATAAAAAAAGTTACAGCCCTTTGAAGTTACAAAATGAAAATCGATTTTTTTCAATATATCGAAAACTCTCAAAGATTTTTTATTGAAAACGGGCATGTATCTATATTATGACAGGCCCACCTTAAAACCAAATTATAGTGAAATTTGTCCACCCCATAAAAAATTTATGGGGATTTTGTTCCCTTGAACCCCCCCAAACTTTTGTGTACGTTCCAATTAATTCATTATTGTGGTACCATTAGTTGAACACAACGTTTTTAAAACTTTTTTGCCTCTTAGTATTTTTTCGATAAGCCAGTTTTTATCGAGATGCGGCTACTTTTTTACTATATTTACATAAAAAATTTATGGGGGTTTTGTTCCTTTAAACCCCCAAATGTTTGTGTACGTTCCAATTAAACTATCATTGTGGTACCATTAGTTAAAAACAGTGTTTTTAAAACTTTTTGTCTCTTAGTCTTTTTTTGGTAAGTCAACTTTTATCGAGATGTTGCTTCTCTTTCAAAATATACCAAAAAATTTAAGTTATAAATAAATTTTCAGATTATTGACAGGTGTCTATAATCATACTTAACCATATACAAATAGGTGGTAGATTCGACAAATATTCAAAATATCTCGATAAACACTGGCTTATCAAAAAAGTACTAAGAGGCAAAAAAGTTTTAAAAATATTGTGTTTAACTAATGGTGCCACAATAATAATTTAATTGGAGCGTACATAAAAGTTTGGGGGGGTTTAAAGAACAAAACCCCCATCAAATTTTTATGGGGTACACAAATTTCACTATAATTTTTTTTTAAGATGTTGCTATGATAAAGATTCCTTATGTCCATTTTCAATAAAAAAGCTCTAGGAGTTTTCGATATATTAAAAAAAATCGATTTTCATTTTGTAACTTCAAAGGGCTGTAACTTTTTTTGTGTGCACTATTGTATATAGGTAAGTGAGGTTTAATCAACCTATTTTTGACCCCAGAATCAGAGGTATAATTTATGACCAATCTTTTCGGGACACCCTGTATATGGAGACAATTTATGATGTTATGTGTGGATCGCAACTACAAATTAGATGCAGAAAATAACAACGAAAGACTAGCATTCATTCTAAAAGACTGGGCCTTCAACATGCGAAAAATTGATGGTAGTGATTACAAGGAGAGTGTTATTAAAACCATATGGAACACTACTGCAAAATTGGTACAAGAAAAATATTTCTGTGAGTATCAGAGACATATTGATCCCTTCAAAGATATATCCTTCAAGGAAGCGAGAGAGGCTCGTGATAGTAAGAGAAAATTGTTGCAAACTGTACCCGATAAAAGGAAAATGAGTTCTGTATTATGACTAATTGTGAATTATTCAAAAAATGGGTAGATTTGGGTTACCTAGATCAAATGCATTATTATTAAATTCCGTCCTCTCATTCTACTGAATTTTTGACCTATCACTTTTTTCGTGAAATAGTCTAATAAAATACCACTCGTGATTTAATTTATCTTATAAGTCTGTCTTTTATTTCTAAACTCAACTGAGTTGCTTAAAGACTATTTCACTCATCTTAAAATTTTCACATAATCCGACCAATCACAAACCTAAGACAACTTGTGTTATCGCGAAAACACCAACTGTCTTTCAATTCTGATTGGTCTATCACAGGAGTGGGCAAAGTGCGGCCCGCGGGCCGCATGCGGCCCTTTAGACATTTTTTTGTGGCCCGCGGAAAAAAGTGAATTATTTTCATTTAAATATTTTTTTATTATTGCTAATATTGATAATTAAACATATATCGATAATCGATAATGCAGCTAATAAGTATTTCATCGCAGCGGGTGATTTTTCACAGCGGCAACACTTTCGCAGCGGGTGATTTTTCCGCAAATTTTCTACATAACGCGGGCAATTATTTGGGTTTTGGCACAGAGATTTATCGGCTCCCTCAATGAAATCCATGAATTTTCAATAAATGGAAGTGATATTTTCGATGTAGTCATGAACAGTGTGGACAATTTTAAATTCACCCGTAACCACAATTGTAACAACTGACGGGGCACCAAATTTAAGAGGAGCAAAGACTGTAATGTTGAGGAAACTTAAAGATTACGTTCAACAGTTTCCAGATCTTGATGTATTATTCTTCACTGCATAATCCATCAGCAGGTATTATAAAAAAATATTTTCCAAATAGACAACGTCATTTTAATTATAACTACTAATACATATTGTTAATTTCATTCGTCCAGTAGGATTAAATTATCGTGCATTCACAGCATTTTTGGAAGAGTTATAAACAGAACATACATACATCTTACAGCACAATCGACAATCATATTCGATGGTTAAGTTTAGAAAAGATACTTAATGCCTGGTTGCACTAACAGATCTTAAGCTCCAGTTTATTTTTTAATTATCGCATTATTTGCATTAGAAATATGTCAAATAATGCGACAATTAAGAGAATTAGACGCTAGTGAGGCTCCAGCATAAGGATTTATATTTAAGCTTAAGGTACGTCTTAAGCTTAATATATGTTGGTGCAACCAGGCATAAAAGATACTGTGAATTAGGGGAGGAAATTACTTTATTTTTAGAAATTAAACACTCCTACAAATTTGCTAAATTTATAAGTTTTGAACGCAAAATGAAACTTTTACAATGAAACTCAAACTATTCATTGATCATATAAAAAAGAAAGAATTAGTCCAATTATTTGCCTCATTAAACTCATTAAATAATGTAGCAGAAAATAAGTTTAAAATTTATGAAGAATATTTGTGCAATATTTTTGCATTTTGCAAATACCATGCTTAAATAAGTGCGAATATGGTATAGAGAGAAGGGGCATGGTTTTAAAATTTTGAAATTTTTGATCTTTTTTACTATTTTATATGAAAGTATCTAACATCAAGAATACTCTTTGAAATCTTTTCGGTTTGACCGTATGAAAATTACCAGAAATACAACATGTTTAATATCCCAACCTACGACTCGCTTTGCAGCAGCTGGAGCGTACTGAGAAACGTTCAACAGCTGTTCCCTTTTCTTTTGTAAATTACTCTGCGATTGAAAAACATATTGCGGTGTGCATCACTTTACAATTTAACAGACAGAAGAAATTGAAAATAAAAGTTGTCAAAAATAAACGTGTTTTCTTTAGACATTTCGTGAGGTAACTTCGTCGAGATATTTTTTGTTTTATGCTTATTTTTTTTACAAAGATATCGGTATTTTGATTTCTGAATGATATCAAAAACTCAAAGATCGTCAAAACTAAAAAAACTCGACAGCGTTCCCTCAAGAGACTCTGAGCTAATAAAATATTTGCATTTTTTTGTTTCATGTGATTAAATGACGAGTTCTAATATCTAGTGCAAAATCCTTTTTTTTTAGGTGTTGGTAAACATTTGCCACCGTTGGCTGATTTTCAATAATTTTTTTGAATGTTCTTTTAAAAATACCAATTCTACCATAGTTTCAAACAAAATTAAAAAAAGATGCTTGAAATGGTGATTTCAAACCCTTCACAAAATCGTGAAGTTTGGGGGAGACCTATTTCCAGCAGTGGACGTAAATTGGTTGGATAATGATGACCCCCCCGTTAAACAAAATTAGTAAAAAGTGTTAAAAATTTGAAAACATGTTAAAGTAACAAATATTGCGGCCCTCGGTAATGGACCAAAAACATTTTGTGGCCCTTACTACAAAAAGTTTGCCCAACCCTTGTCTATCAGCTTCGTGTTTCAACGACGTAACCATGGATACCGATCGCAAAGCAAAGTTTGACGTTTGCCAAAAAAATTATTGTAGCTGTATACGTCAAAATGAGTCGTTTCGGTGGTACTTCAAACGAAGTTATAAACCAAAACATTGAAGAAAATATACCGAGTAACACAAGAAAATCTTATATATGAAGACAATTTATGTGTGGATCGCAACTACAAATTAGATGCAGAAAATAACAACGAAAGACTAGCATTCATTCTAAAAGACTGGGCCTTCAACATGCGAAAAATTGATGGTAGTAATAAATATTTCATGATTATGACTAATTGTGAATTATTCAAAAAATGGGTAGATTTAGGTTACCTAGATCAAATGTATTATTATTAAATTCCTTTCTCTCATTCTACTGAATTTTTGACCTATCACTTTGTTCGTAAAATAGTCTAATAAAATACCACTCGTGATTTAATTTATCTTACAAGTCTGTCTTTTATTTCTAAACTCAACTGAGCTGCTTGAAAACACCACGAGTCCGTAGGACGAGTGGTGTTTTCAAGCAACTCAGTTTCGTTTAGAAGTAAATCGACAGACATCGCGAAAATTGAATCACTAGTGGTATTACTATTGAAAACATTAGAATAAAATAATTGACCCACATTCCACATACACATGTTTATGTTTAATTGACTTGGCGAAAGTTTTTGATTGAGTAGGAGTTAAAGATATAATTCATTTCTTCTATAATAAACGAGAATAAAAACCGCTAAACGCCGTAAAAATAAGTGACGCATACAATATTCCAGCTACAAAAGAGCTGATATGAATATTACGTGGTGCTAAAATGTACTTTCATTTTGATGGAAAATAAAATTACAGTTTTATTTTGAAAGATTTTTCCATAATATTTGCTAAATTTCAAGTAAAACGCGCTACAAAAGAGTAACTTTGATAGTTTGCATTTTAAAGCTATTTGTGGCGCGTTTTACTTCAAATTTAGCAAATATTATGGAAAAATATTTTATAATAAAACTAGAATTTTATTTTCCATCAAAATTAAAATACATTTTCGCGCCACGTAATATTCATATCAGCTCTTTTGTAGCTGGAATATTGTATGCGCCTTTCATTTTTACGGCGTTTAGCGGTTTTCATTCTTGTATCAGGAGTTTTTAAAAGATATAAATAATTTATAATTAAATGTATGAAGTTGAATGTAATGTTTCTCGGTTACACATTGAGCGTCATAAATGGTCGCCTTTCTCGCATTATCTCCCAAATGTCTATCAAGTGTCTATCGAATGTACACGAAATTTTTTTTGATTTATAATAATTTGAAAAATAATATTGGGATGGCCGGTAAATGAACTCGATTTCCCGATCAATTTAGAGTCGTAACTACTACAACTACATAAACCAGTTCGGTGATAATGGTTAAATGGATTATACTTTTGGAGCTCGATAACTTCGAGACGGCTTAACCGACTTTGATCACTAAACATGAGTTTGAAGGATATTGACAAGTAGTATCTGAAGCGTCCAAGTTCAAGTATAATAACTGAAGGTATTACAGGAATTGTTGAGCTTGAAAAACCGTTTTTTCCATAGGAAATAGATTTGATCACACTTATGAAGAATATAACTTAAAAATTTGAATTTTCCCAGATATTAGTTATACACCGTTAGACGCGTCTAGAGTCCTACTACAAACGCTCAGTTATTGGCGAAATTCATAGCTTGAAATTTTGAGTAATTGTCAAAAAACAAAAATTTGCAAATTTTAGTTTTTTAGTTTTTGGGCTGTACTGAGCCGTCTGTAGGTCTGATCCGTACCGCTTAGTCACCATATGAAAGCTTATCTCAACACTATTTATTTGGTGTATTCGCCGTTTTTCTGTTTCTCCTTGAACCTAAGATCTATACCCCAAAAAATATCCCGCTTTGCACCTAGCCAGTACTGGCTTATGGGTGGTCGAAAGTCACAAACTACACCAGTTCTGAATCGGCCCTGACCCCCTCTTGACACAAAGAAACCAAACTCAGATCGGTGTAACTTCTCCACACACATACATACATAAATACAAACATATTCCCCTTTTTAAATAAGTAGAAATTGAGTCATATTTCTGAGCTCGGTAACTTTTGAATGGTATAACCGATTTTCAAAATTAAACATGCGTTAGAAATGTAATGATCAGTACTATCAGAAGCTGGAAAGGTCGGACTTAAATTTTCGAAATTTTTAGGAGTTTTGGGGACGAGAACGAAAAACAGACACTAAATGGGAAGGGCTGTAAAATCCATACCCTTGGACCAAAATGGATAGTTGACATATAGATTGGCGAGTCTTGTCCTACACGTTAAGATGGGGTTAGGCCCAATTTTCAAATCAGTCAAATTTAGAAAATGAAAAATTTCGTGTATACTTATATAGTGTCGCTTATACGGGGGTTGTGCGCCACTGGCAAGAACTGCCTTTCTCTGGGATAGATGCTGCTGGATATTACAAAAACAATTGAAAACGTCTATCAAAACAATAAGTGGAAGTCATTTGCTTATAGCTATAGGCAATGGAATAAAACAGGGGGATTCATTAAGCCCTATGGTATTCAATCTAATCGTGAACGAAGTAATAAAGAGCGTGAATAAAGGAAGAGGATACAGAATACAGAATTAGGAAGAGTGAAATCAAAATTTTATGTTACGCAGGTGATGCAATATTTATAGGCCAAAATGAAGATAGCCTTCAAGAACTAGTTCAAAGACTAGTTTATAATTAAATAAGATACAATTTCATATTTAAATATTTTTCCGCATCGCTGATGCTAATCTTGCTATTCTGAAGAAAATGGCATTTTTTCCAAACAACATAAATTCGTTATTCGCTTTTAACTCCATTTTTTAAAAAACTAATCATTCTAAGCCGGTCAAACTTCTAAAACCTATTAAGTAGTAATACCTAAATAAAAAAGACTAAATAAGGTTAATGAATAATTTTAATTAGGCTGGTAATTAGGGGGTTGCTTGCGATCACTTTTTCGCTGAAAAAAATGGGGACTGACATTATTTTCATTATAAGTCACTTAATTTTTGAGCTAGTAACTTTTTTTTATTTTTGGAGATAGATATTTTTATAGTTATTTTTGATATAAGTGTTAAAAGTACACTTTTAAGGCACGCATATGAAAGTTTGCAGAATGAGGGATAGCGAGTTCTGCAATTCACATGAGTGCCTTAAAAATGTACCTTTTAACACGCATATCATACCTACACTATTTTTTCTGCAAACGTAATTACAGGACAATATCCACAAAAACTTTTACTTGAACTTGACTGACATTCCATTTTTATATTTTTTTGACATTACATGAAACTTGCCTATACGGTCAATACGAACTGCAGTTCCTTAAAAATTTTAAAGCACTAGTGCCTTAAAGTAGCATTTTTAACGCTCGTATGGAGTGCTTAAAATTGCATTTTTAACACGGTTGTAGAAAAAGTACTTTCAATTAGTTTGAACAAGCTGTCCTCGAAAAATGCATAGTTTTCCCGTCTTTTGGCTTTTGAAACTACAATATTTAGCATTTGAGGAAGAGGAGCCAACATATATTAAAATATAGCTTGATTACTGTTGGTCTTAAAGAAAATTAAAAAAAACGCTTTTGTTTATTTCTTCAAAAGGTACATTTTTATTAAGTAAAGTTGTTTTGATAAAACGAAAACTTTTGGAGTTATTAGCAGAAAAATTTTTATAAACACACGGCAAATGATGTCGTCAAATAAAAGATAAAATAAAAATATAGTGTTAAGTTTTCTATAAATATATAGCAAATCTTTAAACAAAAATTCTTTAATGATTTCTTTAAAAGTTTCACAGGAGTAAATTAAATGGTTGCTGCGTAACTATTACAGTCTGAACGTTTTTACGATCTGTGAAGAAGAAAGAAATAAAACCCTAACGTCTGAGAAACGTCGAAAGGTATCAAACAAAAAAACAATTTATTATCATTACTGTTGATTCCACTTGCGTATATATCTATATGAAGCACAATTTAGAGCAGTTAAAATGTGTGCAAATAATAGATTATCATCTCGTCAGGTCATTAAGAAGTAGAATTGTAATTATATAAGTATCAAGAGTTAATTACTACTTTTATAGTATCATCTATATGACCTGTAAATATGTATACCTATGACGATATTTTCATACAAAATTGATACTAAAATTCTTTTTAAGTTAACACGTTCGGTGCTGATGAGGCACCGGTGCGTCAAGCTGTTTCTTGTAGAGGGGCGGACGACGCACCGGTGCGTCACATACCATATCGAATATAATGTTTAGTTGTATGATAGCACTTGTAGTGCACGTATCGTAGGCGGTATAGTGTGATAGCACTTGTTTTAAGTTGTGTACTTATTTTGTCTTGTTTTTAACTCTTATAATAACACACATTAACAATAATGAAGAGCCAAAAATTTCAAAAATATGTATGATAAATAGGTATGTTATAATCAGGCCGGCAGCAATGTTACTAATATATGAATAGCACTGAACGTGTTAAAACATGATGCCTGAAATACTAAACGATAAAATTAAGAGGATCGGAACGTATTTTCGGCTGCAATGCAATTCAAATGGGGATTCATTTTTTTCGAATCCTGAGAAAACTAATAAGTATTTTTGAAAAATTTAAACGCAGAATGAAAGATCACGTTATTAGCGAGGGCCGAAAGTCCCTGAGAACTTCTATAATGTTTATTTTAATAAGTTACAGGGGTGAAAATCTAAGAGAAAATTTAGTGTGATTTTTAATTTCAAATATATCATTCAAAATAAAATTTATATTTATTTTAAGGGACTTTCGGCCCTCGGTAATAATTTAGTCTTTCATTCTGCGTTTAAAATTTTCAAAAATATCTATTGGTTTTTTCAGGATTTGAAAAAAATAAACACAATGCCGTGGTAAAATTTTCCAAATCTATCTTTGTCTTACAACGCACTCAGCCGAATATAATATTGTCAGTCAGACACTGACAATCAGTGACAATTTTAAATATTTGACATTGCATCGGGAATATGTTGAGTTATTGATTAAATATTATTGAAATATAGTGTATTTGATAAATAATTGATTTAAGACGTGAACTTAATAAAAAGTTATTTATTGTGTACTATTTGTGGGAGATCCAAGCAGAGAATACATCAGGATAATATATTCTGTGATACAAGTATTTTGTGGTTAAAGATGTTCAAAATTATAAGCTTTCCATAACAATATATTATTAAAAAATCACTTTAACACTTTTCCTCTTTTCTCGATTGAGTATTAGTCTTTGTTGTACAAATAAATTATTACAATCACTGAATACATAGTTAGTGAAAAAATTATCACATTTATTAACTGAATTAATAATTTCCAATTATAAAAATAACAGTTATCCAAGAACATTCAAAACCCATCTCTTGAAATTAATAATGACATTTTCAAGTAGAATGACATTCTATTAATGTTTACATATCCATACCAGTGTGAATTTTACTACGCGTAATTTGCCGTGTAAAGACAGAAAACGTAGGGATACACGTAAAATATTTGCGAATTATGTACCCATAGCCTTAAGAGCGTAGGCGCAAAATTTCCGGTCAATGCTTTTTATATGATACTAATAAATAAGTATTTTTAAAAAACTTAAACGCAGAATGAGAGACTATATTATATCCGAGGGCCGAAAGTCCCCGAAAACTTCTACATTGTTTATTTTAATACGTTACAGGGATGAAAACAAAAACAAAATGTGGTGTAACTTTTAATTTCAAATATATCATTCAAAACAAACTTTTTGTTTGTTCTAAGGGACTTTCGACCCTCAGAAATTGTAGAGTGCTTTTAATTAGATGTTGGTTCTGATCCTATACTGGTTTGTGTTATTGTCGTGGTGAGGTCCGCAAATTTTTCAAAGTATTTTTCGTTCAAAACGTCTGAGCTTTCTTCGTTTGATTTGGTCATTGTCCACGTTTCGCATCCTTATGTGAGTACAGGTCTGACACTCTGTTCCTTTCACACTACGTATAGGAAACAAGAATAAAAAACCGCTAAACGACTTAAAAATGAGTGGCGCATACAATATTCCAGCTACAATGTATTTTGCTATTGCTATTACAGCAATGTATTTTCATTTTGATGTAAAACAAAATTCTAGTTTTATTTTAAAAGATTTTTCCATAATATTTGCTAAATTTGAAGTAAACGCGCCACAAAAGAGTAACTTTGATACAGTTTGAATTTTGAAACTGTTTTGTGGCGAGTTTACTTCAAATTTAGCAAATATTATAGAAAAATATTTTAAAACAAAACTAGAATTTTGTTTTACATCAAAATGAAAATACATTTTCGCGCCACGTAATATTCATATCAGATCTTTTGTAGCTGGAATATTGTATGCGCCACTCATTTTTAAGGCGTTTAGCGGTTTTTTATTCTTGTATCAAAAGTTTTTCAAAGTTATTTAGAAATTAAATGTATGAAGTTGATTGCAATGTTCCTCTATTACTCGTTAAGCTTTATAAATGGTCAGCTTTGTTGCATTATTTCCCAAATGATCTAGTGTCCATCGAATGTACACTAGATTTTTTTCTATTCGAAATATATTGAAAAAGATATTGAGATGAATGGTAAATGAAGTCGAATTGCCCATTGCCAGATCAAATTTAGCGTCGTAATCACTACAACTACATAAACCATTTCGGGAATAATCGTTAATTGGATTATACTTTTATAGCTTAATAACTTCTAAAAGGCTTAACCGATTTTGATCAGTATACATGAGTTTTAAACGTATTTACCAGTAGTATCTGATGGATCTAAGGTCAAGTATGATAACTGAAGCTATTACAGGAATTATTGAGCTTGAGAAACCGTTTTTCCCGTAGGAAATAGATTTGATCATATTTATGAAGCCTATAACTTAAACATTCGAATTTTCCCGGATATGACGTATATACCGTTAGATTCGTCTAGAGTCCTTCTACCAACGCTCAGTTATTGGCGCAATTCGTAGGTTGAAATTTTGAGTAATTGTCGAAACACCAATATTTTCAAAGTATAGTTTTTCAGTTTTTCGGCTATACTGAGCCGTGTGTATGTCTGCTCCTGACGGCTTAGACAGGAGCAGACATACAGACGGCTTAGCAGGGAATTAAAAATTGAGTCATACTTCTGAGCTCGGTAACTTTTGAATGGTATAACCGATTTTCAAAATTAGACATGCGTTGGAAAGGTAATGATCAGTACTATTAGGAGCCGTAAAGGTCAGACTTAAGTTTTTGAAGTTTTTGGGAGTTTTGGGGACGAGAACGAAAAACAGACCCTAAATAGAAAGGGCCGTAAAATCCACACCCTTGGACCAAAATGTATAGTTGACATATGAATGGGTGAGTCTTTTCCTGAACTTTAAGAAGGGACTTGGCCCATCTTTCAAATCAGTCAGATTTAGAAAATCGAAAATTTCGTGTAATAGTGTCGCATGTAGGGGGTGTTGGTGTGTGCCACTTGCGAGAACTACCGTTCTCTGGTAATAATTTCATCTTAGTAGTATGATAAAACATGGCCTCCTCACGTATCGCAAGTCGTCAGTTTCTTTGTTTTTAAAGAAATTAGAGAAATTAAAAAGAAATAATGTTCACATAATATAAGACTACAACATACTATCGATGTATACCTATGTACCTTTGTACCTTTTTCTCCCTACAGGGTGTTTCATACTTTTGTTTCGGTTAAAACACATGTTAAACTACAAAACCGTCTATTTTCTTTGTTTCTAAATGTATCAGTGATATTCAAAAAACAAAATGTTCAGCTACAATACAGCTCCGATGTATAGTGACGTTAGTATCTCGTCCTCCCTACAGGGTGTCTCAAACTTAACATAATAAAAACATTTCTTTTCTTCCACCTGGTATAAGTATAAAAGAGAAGTTTGAGTAAACTTTTGCACAACTGTGTAAATACTAAAAAAATATTTAAAATAATAAAAAAGAATTAGCTGAATCTGTTAATCTGTTCACGAAAAAGTCAACTATGAAAATTAGCATAATTTTCTATAGCCCTAACTTATACCTCACAGTAAATGACTTACTTCTGGGTTCTAGATATTAGAATTTCTTCAACTATTGGCACATACAATTCAAATATTTAGTAGTATCCATTTTAATTATTGAGGATTTTTTATAATTTTACACTTTCTCAACCGGTTATTAACCGTTGTTCTAAGCGTCAGTCCTTCCAACAACAAGAATTGATGAGGTAAATGGTGCTTATAATGAATTAAACCCTCCGCAACTTTCGACATTTTCATTTAATCAACAAGATCCCCACAGTTACAGCGTGCAACGTTTTAATTGTGGCATCATTTAATTGTGGCAGCATTTAAACGACACTAAAAATAAGCCATAAAGTTGGTAGTTCGCATGAAGCTCACGTAAATGTAATGAACGCTACACTCAGAACCAGATCAAAGATTTGTTAATTAAAGTTCTTCTTTGGCATCGAAATGGCGAGTAAGATAGAATTAATGAAATTGTTGGAGTTAAGGAAGGCGCTGATGGTATCTTCGAGTTTTAGAAAATTTTAAGTGTGAGTGAAACGCTGTACCGACGTCAAATGAGTAGTTAATTTATATCTATATTTGCATTAATTAATGAATTTAGTAGTTTGTACTGAAATTTATGAAAGCAAAAAGTAGACAATCAGAAGAATGCCTTTTTGGTCCGAGAGCTGTGAGACATTTTTGAGTAGGTATTTTAGACAACCTGAAAATTTTTCAGGTGACTCTTCCATGATAGTCCAATACAAAAATGCCGGTCTGGCTATAGGGTAGCGGTTATTTTCCCCAAAAATCCCCCCAAAGTTAAAAAAAGGGCAAACGTCCTAACTATAATATGTATATTTATAGTTCTACGCTATATAGTTCTTTTTAATCCAATTCAAATAATAAAGCAAATTTTGTTGAAAATTCCACACCTGTAATTTTGAACCAATCAAAATACGTTATTTTGACAGATCACCATGGCAACGGAGGTATTTTATCGGAAATTTTTTGCTCGTGGGGTACCCAACAGCGAATTATAGTGGAAATTTTTTGACAACAGAACATTTTTGACAGACTGGTTTTTATTTGTTTACATAATTTAGTTTTGATTCAGTTTCTATCACTTGTAGTTACTCAAAACTTATGTAAAATTGAAGAATATACTATTTTCTATCTTGAAATGGTATTCCCATGCAACTACAATGAGTAGAAATTACGAATTTGAAAGCCTAAATAATTGCTGACAAAGCTATGGCGCGCTATTAATCTGTTCATGCAGCTTTGGATTTTCAAATGCAAATTTGGTGTGGAATTTTCTTACCGAATACCACGCGAAGTCAAATTAATATCCGGAAATTTTTTTTTGATCATGAATATTTTTAGAAAATTTCCCTCGTCTGCGACTCGGGAAATTTTCAAAATATTCATGATCTCAAAAAAATTTCCGGAAATAATTTGACCTCTAGTGGTATTACTAGTGAAAATTCCACACCTGTAATTTTGAACCAATCAAAATACGTTATTTTGACAGATCACCATGGCAACGGAGGTATTTTATCGGAAATTTTTGCTCGTGGGGTACCCAACAGCGAATTATAGTGGAAATTTTTTGACGTTTACAATAACAGAACATTTTTGACAGACTGGTTTTTATTTGTTTACATAATTTAGTTTTGATTCATTTTCTATCACTTGTAGTTACTCAAAACTTATGTAAAATTGAAGAATATACTATTTTCTATCTTGAAATGGTATTCCCATGCAACTACAATGAGTAGAAATTACGAATTTGAAAGCCTAAATAATTGCTGACAAAGCTATGGCGCGCTATTAATCTGTTAATGCAGCTTTGGATTTTCAAATGCAAATTTGGTGTGGAATTTTCTTACCGAATACCACGCGAAGTCAAATTAATATCCGGAAATTTTTTTTTGATCATGAATATTTTTAGAAAATTTCCCTCGTCTGCGACTCGGGAAATTTTCAAAATATTCATGATCTCAAAAAAATTTCCGGAAATAATTTGACCTCTAGTGGTATTACTAGTGAAAATTCCACACCTGTAATTTTGAACCAATCAAAATACGTTATTTTGACAGATCACCATGGCAACGGAGGTATTTTATCGGAAATTTTTGCTCGTGGGGTACCCAACAGCGAATTATAGTGGAAATTTTTTGACGTTTACAATAACAGAACATTTTTGACAGACTGGTTTTTATTTGTTTACATAATTTAGTTTTGATTCATTTTCTATCACTTGTAGTTACTCAAAACTTATGTAAAATTGAAGAATATACTATTTTCTATCTTGAAATGGTATTCCCATGCAACTACAATGAGTAGAAATTACGAATTTGAAAGCCTAAATAATTGCTGACAAAGCTATGGCGCGCTATTAATCTGTTAATGCAGCTTTGGATTTTCAAATGCAAATTTGGTGTGGAATTTTCTTACCGAATACCACGCGAAGTCAAATTAATATCCGGAAATTTTTTTTTGATCATGAATATTTTTAGAAAATTTCCCTCGTCTGCGAGTCGGGAAATTTTCAAGATATTCATGATCTCAAAAAAATTTCCGGAAATAATTTGACCTCTAGTGGTATTACTAGTGAAAATTTTTTTTAACTCTGTTTTTTATTCTGCTTTATAATTATTATAAAAGTGTTTCCTTCATTTGTAAAAGTGAGATTCGTTCCAAATCTGACAAATAAATTATTGATACAACACCCAGTATTAACGATGTAACGATGCTCGCAATATACGCTTTTATTTGCAATTGTTTGCATACCATTTTATTTATGACCGTAATATAAATTGATACAGTTATAGAGTTATGCGAAACTTAAGATTGTTATCTATTTTCACAACGAAATAAACAATCGAAGATGGATGACAAGATTTAATATCACCTCGATGAAAACGCAGGACGTATACAAAACCAATTTATTGATTATATTCAGCTTCTTCTTACCGAATGAATGCGAAATTTATTGCCATAAAAATTAAAAATTATGAGAAGTTACAATTAAAAAGTTGATAATTGATTATAGCCCAGTTAAAGGAATGTAAATACGGCGATACCGTGTAATTTTCCGTGTAACCACCGAATTGCTTGAACATTTGGATTTAGGTTCCTATTACACTCTACTTCATTATTGAACTTGAGCTCAGGGCTGCTTTAACGTGAGGAGTGAAAACAAAACCCTTCTCTGGGTGAAAAATATACAAGTATATTTTAAACACATTAAAAACTACATTATAAAATAAAAATATTCAAGAGGAACAATTTTTGTTCTAAAGAGAGTTTTCACTAAGTTAATACTTTTCGAGTTATTTGCGAGTGAAAATGTTCATTTTTCAACAAAAACAAAAACAAGGTTTTCAGACAGTTTTTGGCAAATCACTCAGAAATTCTAAAAAAAACATTCTTAGAAAAAATGTAGCCCATAAAAAAACGAAAAAATGGTGTATCTATTGAAGTCTATAGATCCAGCAGATCCAAAGTTGTAGCTCATGAAAAATAAGTTTTTATTCGTCTAATTCCAAATCGAATATTTCAAAGTGAGATAGTAAAAACGAAGCACTTCTCGGTGACAACTCAGTAAAACCTTTTTTAAGTTGGTAAAAAAGCTAAATTTTCGTTTTGTTTTTATATAACATAAAAGTTTCTAATTGATGGATTCGACCGTTACTTGATGGAAGTTCATTTTATCTAACAATAAAAAACTGAAAACGTTTGTTTTCTATACTTCCACAAAATTTATTATATCTAAGTGACTACAGCTGTTTCGGCGGAGTGCCTCCACTTGAGAAAGGCACTCCGCCGAAACAGCTGTAGTCACTTAGATATAATAAATTTTGTGGAAGTATAGAAAACAAACGTTTTCAGTTTTTTATTGTTAGATAAAAGTTTCTCATATCAAAACTGAGCGAGTTACGCTCGGACCCTTTTTTGGCAAAGAATATCATAAAAATCTTCACCTAATTAACACCCCAAATGAAATCAATCGTTATTGATTTATTATTTCCTTTAATAGATGTAATGTTCACATGATCTGTAAGTTGCAATGGTTCGAAGTGCTTATTCAAACAAAATGGTTTTGTAGTCATTTTTTTTAATTTTGAAAAAAAATTCTTTTTCCAAAATAACATACAAGGTATTAGTGATACGAAAATTCTCGAAAAGTAGGAAAATGTATTTTTTGTTTCTTTGAATATTTTGGATGTTTTTGTTTTCCTGTAAGACAAAAATTGGTTAAGATATGGCTGTTCAAAGTTTGCGTACAGTCGTCAATAGTGACTCGTTTAAAGCCTTTCAAAAATACAGGTTTAAGAGGAAACAGTAGCGATCAACAGGTAGCAAAAACGCGTTCCAAGATTGCGGCTGTAATTTTGAATAATTTTTCGAGATAGTTGCCACACGTATTCGTAATATAATAAAGAATGGCGGTACAGAGCCCAATTTGAAAAATATATTAATATGTGGAAATTACTCTTTAATTAAATACAATATTAAAAAAACTAGCCTGTACCGCCATTAAGAAGAACAAAAAAATACACTTTCTTCAAATAAACTTTTTTATCCGATGCCTAGATTTTGTGTCATTTTGGAACTACTAAAATTTTATTTAATTAGTAGATCCAAAATGACACTAAATCTAGGCATCGGATAAAAAAGTGTATTTTTTGTTTTTCTTAATGGCAGTACAGGCTCGTTTTTTTAATATTGTATTTAATTACAGAGTAATTTCCACGTATTAATATATTTTTCGTCTGTACTGTTAAATAATAAGGTAAACAACTTGGTAGAAACAGGTGAGACAGGGATGCGTGTTGTCGCCAATTCTTTTTAATGCCTACTGGGAAGCGATCTTGAAAAAAAGCTCTTGAGGGTGAAACAGCTGGAATAAAGGTAAATGGAGTTCCTATTAACAACATTATACATGCGGATGACACTGTCATCTTAGCTGAAAATATTGGGGATCTTCAGAGGCTGGTGACCAAAATAGCAGAGTCTGGACAAGAATACGGGTTAACAATGAATGTCAAGAAGACAAAATTTATGAGAATATCGAAAACTCAAAGAAATAACGAAAATCTCTTCATAAACCAATAAACGGATCCAATATCGAACGAGTCGACCAATATGCATACCTTGGAACAATGGTCAACTATACTGAAGATTACTTACAGGAAATCAAAATCAGAATAGAAAAGGCTAGAGCAAATTTTAACAAAATGAGAAAAGTGCTCTGCACAAGAGATTTGAAGTTGGAGCTAAGAGTTAGGTTGGCTAGGTGCTACGTTTTCTCGACTTTGTTTTATGAAATGGAAACTTGGACCTTGAATGCTGCATCAATGAAAAAATTAGAATCATTCGAGCTGCGGGTATACAGAAGAATTCTGAAAATATCGTGGACACAACACGTCACAAAAAAAGAGGCCCTGAGAAAGGTGAACAAAGAAATGGAAATTCTAAACACCATCAAAACAAGAAAATTGGAATATCTCGGACATATTACACGTGGAGACAGATACAGCTTGCTCCAGTTGATTATGCAGGGAAAGATTCAAGGAAAGAGAAGCATAGGGAGACGCAGAATAACGTGGCTGCGCAACCTGAGAGAGTGGTACGGATGTACATCAAATGAACTTTTCAGAGCAGCCGTCTCTAAAATACGAATAGCTATGATGATTGCGGACCTCGGCCGCGGAGATGGCACTTAAAGAAGAAGAGACTGGTGGATTGTTTATGATATAAAATCTGCATTAACCTCTTTAAAAAATTGAAGGTAGGTATCAGTGTTGCCAAACGAATTATTATTAAGAGATCACAAGACGACAAGGATATTTTGCTTAAGACCGAGCTGTTTTACAGAAATAATAATCCATCCAAACAATCCTAAACGTTATTGAAACGTGGAAAGGAGCTTTTTACTTTACTGTAGAATTACCTGCTGTAGAATTTCAAAATTAAATTAAACCAAAAAAATCTTAGTGAAACTGTCAGGGGCGAACTGGATCAACGATCCTGAAATAACAAGGTTACAACCAATTCTTTATGACACTGGTTACTAAAATGATTATTTCATTCATAGGAGATTCTGACCAATAGAAAGCTACAGAAATCTAAATTGAATCGATAATTTTTGATAATTGCCCGTCGTTAAGTATATTATTACGTCGGATGCCCTTCGTTGCTACGAAAAATACATTCAGTGACATTAATGACAATTAATGTTTTAAAAATTATAAAAGTGATGACTTTCAATCGTCAAATATTTATAAAAACTTTATGTTTAATTGTACTAATTTGTACTTACATAAATAAATTACAACAAAATTTTGGTTTTGGACAGTTTTATTCATGAAATAATCGCAACAAATTGCACTCGAACTCTAAAATTAATATAGAATGTTTGCCCTCGTGGCACTTTGACATAATTTCACTCGCCTTTGGCTCGTGAAATTAAAACTGTTAAAGTGTCACTCGGGAAAAATTCAATAATTTTAGAGCTGTTTCACCGAGCTAACCTCGGTGAAACTAAGGATGATGACGTTATCGAAGGCACTGAGTGCTGCGATTGCAATAATGATGACCATGGGGACATGTAAAATGCCATTATTGTTCATTTAATTTTTATACAGTATTTTGTATTTAAAAATAAAAGACTATTTTTATGAAGCTACTTGAGTTTTTTTACATTGTTACTACCAAAAGTCGTTCATACCGCTTTGTGTAGACAATCAAAATGCGTTTTCTCCCAGGATGACAATCTAAATGCAGTTTGTCCAACAGTTTTTTCAAGTTTTTTGGGATATTATCAATACTAGATTTTTGGAATATGGGTATAATATCTGCATGATTTTTTATTCATGTTTTAGGTATATCAGTTTTTCATTTAATTTATTGCCAAACGCGTAGCAGTTTTTTTCTATTTGCCAAATTACAAAAAATGGACAAAATGCATTTAGAAAATCTGCTCCTCATATATTCTTCCAGGGATTTTTGGCTCGAAACTTTTGAGTAGTTCTTGGTCATTCTGTGTAAGTGACCAGGTTTCTGAATACAGTGGTGGCTCGTGACCTCAGTATCCGGGTAGGCAACACATATGGTGTATAATAATATGTACAGGTACAGGGTGTTTGGTAAAGAATAGGTCATAGCTCAACCTTACATTCCTGAGCTTAAAATTGGTCGATTTAAGCTAACTTACCTTAGTAGCAAAGTTGATAATAACCGAAATACAGGGTGTCAAACTTAAACTTTTATTTTATTTATTCTTGAATATTTTCTGACAGACATGGGATAACAACACGAAATTTGGTAGGTAAGCGGGGTTTTTTGGGATTATAAATCTAAATTTGCCACCAAAAATGATCTATTACCCAGAGGGCGCTACATACGTCTTTCAGCGCTCATTTAATACGTTCAATTTTTTTTATCTCCCACGCCACGTAGTTTTTGAATCAACATTTTTATTATCTTAATATTTTTACTTTAAAAAGGTATACTGCATTCATCTCGCTAAGTTTAACTGTTTTCGAGATAAACGCATTTTAAGTCTGCGATACAACATAATTTTTGCATATCATTGTAGTTAGACCCGAAAAATAAACTTGAAACCATAATAATTGTGCCAGTTCTCATATTTATGTCGCAAATTCCATTTGAAGAAATTTGAGATACATTTTTGTAAATTTTTATGATTTTAAGTTATTTTTGGGGTGTAACTGTAACTACAATGATATGTTGCAAAAAATTATGTTGCCTCGCAGATTTAAAATGCGTTTATCTCGAAAACGGTTGAGTTTAGCGAGATGAATGTAGTATATCTTTTGTAAGTAAAAATATTAATAGAATAAAATTTTTTTATTTAGAAAGTATGTAGAGTGGGTAATAAAAAAATTGAACCTATTAAATTAGCGCTGAAAGGCGTATGTGGCGCCCCCTGGATAATACATCATTTTTGGTGACGAATTTAGATTTCTCGTCTCAAAAAATCCCCGCTTACCAAATTTTGTGTTATTATCCCATGTCTGTTAGGAAATATTCAAGAATAAATAAAATAAAAGTTTTAACTTTGACACCCTGTATTTCGGTTATTATCAACTTTCGTACTAAGGTAAGTCAGCTCAAATCGACATATTTTAACCTCAGGAATCTAGTGTTAAGTTATAGCCCATTCTTTACCAAACACCCTGTATACAGTGTGTCGCATTTAAGATGAAGGCACCCTTATATTTTTGGGCTATTAAAATAAATACAGATTTGAAATTTTGCCGTCATTGATTTTGATAATTTACACTTTTTAAGATAGTCAACTGAAATTTAAATTTTAAACGCGGCCTACTGCGAATTCACAAACAGGACGAATTTTCAATATTTTGTTTCGCGTTAGAGATATCGCAAAAAGTTATTTGGAAAAATTGTTAGAAATATTATTCTGACCCCACATACCAAATTTCATGACAAAATTCGAACTTTTCGTTTTTTTTTCAGAATTGGTAGTCAAGATCCTAAAACATGCAATTGGCAGTTCCGAGATGCAGCTCGACACAACCAATGTCAAAGGCTAAAAAAAATCTAGTCTACCTATAGCCCGAAAATACACGGCGGCCAGGCAAGCGACAATACAGCCGCTGTGCTTAGCGTAAAGAGTGAGACAAATGCGAATTCTGTTCGGCTACTTTTTAGATAGCCTGCCCTAGGGTAAAGCCGTCGTAGTAATGCTACGCTACGGGGAGCGTACAATAATTATTACAACTTCAGAGATGAATTAAAAAGTAGCTTTGCTTTATTTTAGATTTTTAGATACTTCGGTATTGTCTCAAAATTTATAAATTACAGTTTTGAAATAAGTAATTTATATTAATAAATAATTTATCATTGTACATTTGAAGAGGTTAGGCGGCGCCTACCTTGCCTACCCTGACGGGCCGCCCCTGTTCTGAAATATATGTTATTCCTGATCTTATTAGTGTTTTATAGACAGTACATTTAATTTTTCAAGGTAGCTTTGAGGCCATCTGCCATCTAAGCCATAATAACACTTATTGGTGAGCACTATCCTTCTTTTAGTTTCTTCACTGACATTGTTATCTTAGTTAGTAGCGAGCCTAGGTATATAAAGGTGTCGACACCTTCCAATTCTAGGTCGTCAATTATTATTTTTGTAGGTGTCGGTTTGTTTGATCCAGTGCAACACATATATTTGGTCTTGAACATTTATATTTAGTCCCATTCTCTGTGCAGATGCTCCTAACGACTGAAATGCTTCAGTCAGAGATTTTGTAGATCTGCCTATGATGTGTATGTCATCTGCGTATCCGACAATTTGTAATCATTTGTTAAACATATGTAATACCATTCGTATGTGGGTAATTAATTTATTTTTTTTTTGAATGCCAGGTGAAATAAGAGACACGATAGTCTTAGTCCATTTTTGCAGTAGAAGGGTCTTGAGAAATTGTTTTGGATTTTTAAAATGTTCTCTGCTCCGGTTAGTAAGTTCAGTTAAATGGACAAGATAAAGCCGTATTTCAAATTCTACCATAGCAAGTAGAAGTTTACCTCTATTAACTAAGTCATATGCGGCTTTGAAGTCCACGAATATGTGGTGTGTTTCGATGCCGAATTCTAAGGTTTTTTCAAGGATCTGCCACACTGTAAAGATCTGATCCGTTGTTGATTTATTGGGCGGAAACTGCACTGATATCCTCCCACTAAATGATCGAAGTAGGGGAGGTAGTCTTAAAAAGCCTACCAAATGGTTTTAAGCATTTCAAAACTTAAAAACTAACTGAGTTATGAATAAAAATAAATATAGGCCATTCCATGAATATACGACTGTTTTGGTTTATCGCGGCAACCTATATGTTAGTGTGCAACATAAAAAGTACGAACGTAAATGACTCTAATAATTATTCCAAAGTACCAATTACCAACTATGTAATATGCAATTTACTTTCGTTCTTCATATTTTGCACATTATTATTCGTTGTCGAGATACTTATTCCAAAACAGTCGTATATTCGTGGAATAGGGTATACAGGAGCATTGGAAGATATATATAATATGCTATAGAACCTACTTTACATGATATACAACTCTAGTTCTATTGGCTCTAGAGACTTCACAAAAACACCATTTTGTTGTGTTGTTATACCTAAGCTCCGTTTTTTGCTGGAAATAGTTTTTCGATAAAATACTTACTTTTGGAGTTATATGGTAAAACGTGGTTTTCTTGTTGAAATATAAACATTTTCACTCGCAATGTGTTTTTTACCTCCGAAAAGGGGTGGCTTTCATCCCCTAGTAAAAGCAGTCCTTGACTCAAATTCGTTAATGTAGTGGGTAAGAGGAACCTAAATCCAAATTTTATTGCAATAGGGAACTTGCATAAATTTTTAAATATTAAAATAATATTAAAAAACATAAGATAACATGATCTTAAAACGCTTGCATGCGAAAAAAACAAATATTTTTAACCCGTACGTAATTACGACGTTTTGAAAATGCTATAAAATTCAAATATCTTAGGAGGCTCTTGAACGTCCTTCTATTCGTCTGACGTCAGAGGCCACGGTCAACCGGGCTAGCTAGCAGTCGGAAACAACGCGATTAGGTATTACGGGTATATTACATTTTAGTCGTATTTAAATGAAAATTAGCAGCTATTATTTGTATTCTTGCATCGTTCTACAATCAGTTTATTTACTTTAAAGTGAAATTTATAAATCTTTAGAAATGACTAATGTGTTTATAACGTATAAGTACTATTACTCACGAGGGGTTTTCAAAAAAAAGCTATTAAGTACAATAGTACATTTTAATCGTCTTTAATTGAAAATTCCTAGTATTTTGATCGTATTTTCCTTGTATTTCGATCACAAAATCATTGAGTAGATATACAAAAAAATCAATTTAAAATTACTTTCCCGATATTACTCCTGACTGTAAATTTATGAGTGCACAAACAATTTTTGTTATATTATCTGTATGTGATATCAATTTGCTATCAATACAGGCATGGGGGGATAAGCAAGAAAATTCTCTTAATCTACGTATAACTCGTTCAATGTGAATCCTTAAACTAGCTACTCTTTTTGTTTCAAATCCTTCACTTTTTGTAAGCTTTGTACTTGAAGATACACTTGGTGGTCTAATTAATTGGCAATACATGTTAACTAACAAATGCTCTATGTGTTTAAAACCCCTGTCAGCCATTACCGCCACTTTCAGTGGAAGAACATTTGAAAAACCACTATTAGTGCAGGCTCGAAACGGATAATCGTTTGCAAAAATTGCCGACCGTGATTTGAGTTTTGATACGGGTTATTGGTACCTTTAGCCGTATGAAAATACTTGTTGCCACGAGCATGCGCGGTGCGTTGACGTTCCGACCTTGCGCGCCTCGTCCACTTCCCTAGTAGCCCAGTCGGGATACCATTTGACCTTGCATTAGGAGCTGCCCCAAATTTTATTTTTTTAATCTTTAGGGGGGTCAATAGAAGTAAAAATTTAAAATCTCGACTGAATTTGACCGTTGCGTTAGCCGCCATCTTGATTTTAAACGAGAACCGTTTTTGCTCAATATCTCCGCCATTTTCAACTTTTCGACAAAAAATATATAAACTGGAATTGTTTAAAATGTGATTTTATATAATTTCGTTTATTATAATTTTTTTCGTGCGGTCCATATTTTCCGAGTTTGGGGAAAAACAGTGACAGTTAAAGCATAATTATTGATTTATTGGATTATCTCGTTTATTATTACTTTTACAACAAATTTTAACCTATACAAAAATGAGGAGAATTAAATTTTGCACAATTTCGATCTTCTTAATTTTTTTGATAAAATCAAGATTTAAGGTAGTACGTATGCGGTAAAGGCGCGAGCGTAAGACCCGATTGATTTTAAAGCAATTGTTTTTGTTCAATATCTTCCCCATTTTCAACTTTTCGACAAAAAGTATAAAGACTGAAATTGTTGCAATTACGATTTACTACAATTTTTTGACAGAACCAGTGGCGGCTCTAAGAGGGGGGGGAAATGGGAAAATTCCCCCCAACGGGGTCCAAAATTTAAAAAAATTGTTGAAATATTAAAATATGTTAGCTGACATGAAACTTAATTATCGACAGACAAATTCAACCAATAAAACCCGCTAGTTAATAAAATTAAGTGAACTTAATGCATATAAGTTATTATTTATGTCTTTTATGTACCGGGTGTCCCAATAAGAACGGCTCTCGGCCATATCTCAGGAACCGTTTATAGTACAGCTTTGAGAAAAAAATATTTATAACAAAAGTTGCCTCGGGAAAAGCCTGGAAATTATTTTCATAATTGTAGGCTCACCGCTAGATGGCGTTATTGAATATCAAAACTTAAAAAATCAAAATTTTACAAAATTTACCTAATGAAAGGGCACTGGAAATCCAATCATCGTATTCTTCATAAAATTCTGCGCATATTTGATTTCACAAGTTTAATTTTACCTTGGCAAATAAGAGGTGGGGGTGAGTAGGAACCTTCTTATGAAAAAATGGCTGTAAGTCCGGCAATAGTCTTTTTAATAGACTTCAATAAATGGACAATTCGACGTAGATCTAAGGATCGAATTGTTTTGTAATGCCCCTTTGTCCGCTTCTTCTCGATCGACGATGGTAAATAAATGTTTGAGTTTGGAGTAAAAAATATGGTTTTATTGACAGCTACGTATAATTACACTATATATGATGTTCAGGTAACTTTCTATGATAGACTGCCTTTAATGACAGCTACTGATAATAATTACACTCGGCGTAACTTCTAACAACGACTTACGCACTTGTTAACGAGGTAACTATTTCAATTAGACTGCAACCCAAAATAGTCCCTTTGGTTAATTTATAATCTCGTCAAAATATACAATTCATCGATAAGTTGCATGACAACCGAACTACGGACTTTGCATGTTGAAAGATTGCAACTACAGTTTAAAGTAAGCTATTGCAAAACTTGTAAAGTTCAATTGGAAAATATATTATTTGGCATTTTATTAAGTTTGCAGGTTGAATGGACTCTAATTATTAAAATATTACTCGATGTTTCCCAATGTTTCAATCATACACGGTGAAACTATAAAAGTTTAGGAAGTTAAGAAAAAATGTGAGATTACAAATTAAGGGATTAATTTGAGATTGAACAATAAAAGAAGCTTTTATCTCATCGCATCTTTATTTTTTTCATCGCAAATACAAGCCTTTATCTGTATGATTTTTTTATGTTTGTTACGCGATTACTCCATCAATTATGAACCGATTTTTATGTTTCATTTTTTGTTATGTAGGTCATATTTAAGAGATCGATTCAAATTTAAAATTAACTTTACTGGTGCTATTGTACAGTCTGTAGAATTTTTTGAAAAAAAAATATTAAGAAGTATTGGAGCGGGTGGGGTGGGGGGAGGGGGAACCACAGTACAGACTGGCAACATCTGTGAAATTAAAGTCCAGGGTTACAACAACACATTTCAGAAGTCAGAATCTGGTCTGCAATTTTTTCAAACGAAACTCCTTTGAGAGTCCGGTCTATATGTTCAAGAATAACTGCATCCGACGTTCTTCCACCGAAAGCAGTAGAAATAAAATTAATAATCCCATCAGGAGTGCAAGCAATTAAATATTTTAGAGTATTGCACTTTTTGTATTCAGACCATGTTAAGGACTGTTTAACAGAATCTGATGGTTTTTCGATTTCAATTTCTAAGCAATCGATAATACAAAATACTTTACTATAACGAGCTCGAAATGCTAAGGGTAAGTTTAATTTAACTGAACTCACTTGGGGATTAAAAATACAAGATCTTAAATATTTACTAAGTAATGGAACAGATTGATTTTGCAAATATTCTCGATGCATTGCTTTCGCTTATGCCGAAATCATCTCCAAGAGACATAAATGTTTGTCCTGTTCTTATCTTTTTAAGAGTTAAAAATAGATGCATTGTTTGAGTCTTACAATATTTTTCCATTAATTGAAACGTGTAAAATGCATATTCTGGTAGCCCCATATACAGTCTAGGTCTGTATTGTAACTTCATCACTGTACACTTCACAGACAAACTTTTAAATTGTTTTGCTTCCTCTTCTTTCGTATCTTCATCACAAGATAAAGAATCACTTTCATTGTACCAACAGTCGTCACTACCACTATATTCACTATACTCTTCAAATACAGAACTTCCTGATTCACTTTTTGTATCTTCAAATATTTGCAAGTCTTTTATAGGTGAAGTTCCTGCATCCTTATTATGTATTTTCAATGGCGACAACCCGACTGTAACACTCCTTTGAAATTTGCACTGAATACCTTTACTTCTTATTTTGATGTGAGTCTGTGTTGATGTGAGTTTTTGAGGTAAAGCTGATTGGTTTAATTCAGGTCCTGATTGTACTAAGTTTGTGAAACTAGGATCACATTGTCTCTTATCATCATTGTCCTCTAAAACAGACTTAGATGTAGAAGCGGCATCTTCAAGAAGCTGTCGTTTAACCCTTTTAAGGGCTGCTTCCCTCACATGCTGAGAAAAAGCTCGTTTTCTGTCTGGTTGATAATCAAATATGTGCGGGACAACACCTGACTTAATAATTTTGGGACCACCCATAATCTTGAATTTTATATAGTTATCCATATCTTGTTCCAACTGCAACAAATAAACAAGTATAAGTAGGCACTTTTCATGAAACGATAACTAATATTTTTTTTAAGTAGAAAATAGGTACCTAATTAGATAAATACTTACATCAAAATGATCCTCACAGACATAAAGACCTATGCTTTTTTGTGAAATATCCTTTTTATCTCGCCTACATGCCTTTAGCCATTTTAATCGACGTTTTGGTTCTTTTGGTAGAGTAAAAAAATGTTTGTTGGATGTTCTGACAGTTGTGCTTTTGCATCCCGGCACTATACAGTACTTATATTACGCAGATTTGTTTTCCATTTTGATAAAGTATATTACACAATAAATACACTAAACTACACTAAATACAATAACATAAATACCGAGCAAACGTCACAGTATTCGACACGCACAACTGGCAATGGCAAACTGCATTCAAATCAATAGCCCACCGAACGGGCAAAAACGATAAGAGTGGCCTGTGACGTCAGACCCAAGCTCGCGCTTTTGAAGTTATGTATTTGAAACGGAAATTTTAGGCGCAGAACTTTGATAAGATGTTGTACGTACACTATTCATTGTTAAGACGTAATATTTTGAATATAACATTTTTAAACATAAATTAACAATTTTATGCAAAAAAATTTTTTAGTGCAAGTTCCCTATTCTGTGGTGACACTGAAAATTACACTTTACGTTCATTGACTGGCCTATTACGTAGATCTTTATCTATTTACTGTAGTTTAATGAAGTAAAATAAATATACTTTGTAAATAATTATTTAACGTTGTCATAAACAACTATAAGGCACACCTTTGTTGTATACATATGAACTGTTTAACCGAATAAATGACCTGTTGGCAACGATATCAATTATATTATTCAATAAGCTACACATCAAGTAAAATGCTACTGTTGAAACACTGGGTTGGTCGTTTAATTTTAAGACAATTATTGTCTTTAATTAATTCAGTGTAACGTTAAAACTAAATTCTATAACTCATGTCGGTTGTTTATATTCGGCCTATCTAAATAATTGTCATTATTCTGACTCTTGATTAGCAATACTAAAGAAAAACTAAGGAAGACAATTCATTTTCTTTTACACAAGATATAGATGAGACCCATTTTGGATTCAGAGGAGCACTAGAAACGAGAGAGTCGCTTGTAACGTTCTCGAGCAAAGAAATGACATGAATGCGACATGAGAAACTTGGAGAACTGTTAAAAGAAAATAATGTATTGGAATGAAAAAGCATTGGTTAGAATCGAAAATTTTGGAACAGAAACTATAGAAATCAAAAGAGGTGTTAGACGGGGTTGCGTGTTGTCTCCATTGTTATTCAATCTGTTCAGCGAAGCTATTTTTAAGTCAGGAATATCAGAGAAAGAACAGGGTATATCAATAAACGGAAAAATCTTGATCAACATAAGATTAGCTGACGATACGGCTATTTTGGCAGTCTAGCTTTGCACGACCGTCTAGAAGCACTCAACAATAATTAGTAAATATGTTAAATTAAGTCAGTATAAAATATGGACTACGAATGAACGTTAAGAAAATCAAGTTCATGATTACTTCTAAACAACATACAGTTAGTCCAGAAAGCCACTGCGCATCCGCTAGGAAAAATATTCTAATTCGGATTTTTTGCACAATCTTACTCAAAAAGGACCCCTTTTAACAAATTTGCATGTTGCCAGGACCAAAAGTTGGTCAAAAATTTTTTAAACGTTTTTTTTTTTGTTTTTTTCCTAAAACTAATTTTTTTGCATGGAACAAAATTTTTTTAGGTTTATTGGACCATTCCAAACAGAAAAGGTCTTTGGTGACTTTTCTCTAAAGTTGATAGTTTTTGACATATAAGCGATTAAAAATTGAAAAATTGCGAAATCGGCCATTTTTAACCCTCAAAAACTATGTGAAAAACTGAAAATTTGGATGTTGCCAAGGTAGGTAGATATTCTTTAAACATCGATTGATGAAATCCCGAAGAGTTTTTTGCAATACAGTATTCAAAACTCCTTTGATGTTTAATTGCTAATCAAGCGTGCGCGACACTATTTTCCACCGTTGCATGTGTATGCAGTATGGTGCAAATGAAAGGAATAAATTCGTTATTTCGTAAACCGGCGACTTTAAGGAAAAATCCCGAAACAGGTCGATTTTTATTTTTAAGTATGATATTGTGACATATATGGTATACTAGTGACGTCATCAATTTGGGCGTGATGACGTAATCTATGTTTTTTTTAAATGAGAAAAGGGGTCGTGTGCTAGCTCATTTGAAAGGTTCTTCAATTCTCTATTCAGTAATATAAACATTTACATAATTACAGGGTGTCCAATAATTTAATTTTTTTGTCAATTTTCCAAATGATTTAATTTAATAAAAATGTTTTGGACACCCTGTATAAACAATTATGTACATGTTTATATTACTAAATAGAGAATTGAAGAACCTTTCAAATGAGCCAGCACACGACCCGTATTCACATTTAAAAAAATCATCGATTACGTCATCACGCCCAGATGGATGACGTCACTAGTATACTATATATGCCACAATATCATAACTTAAAAATAAAAACCGACCTGTTTTGGAATTTTTCCTTAAAGTTGCCGATTTACGAAATAACGAATTTATTCCTTTCATTTGCACCATACTGTCGGTGGAAAATAGTGTCGCGCACGCTTGATTAGCAATTAAAAAACAAAGGAGTTTTGAACATTGTATTGCAAAAAACTCTTCGGGATTTCATCAATCGATGTTCAAAGAATATCTACTTATCTTGGCAACATTCAAATTTTCAGTTTTTCACATAGTTTTTGAGGGTTAAAAATGGCCGATTTCGCAATTTTTCAATTTTTAATCGCTTATATGTCAAAAACTATCAACTTTAGAGAAAAGTCACTAAAGACCTTTTCTGTTTGAAATGATCCAGAAAACTTATAAAAATTTTGTTCCATGCAAAAAAAATAATTTTAGGAAAAAAACAAAAAAAACGTTTAAAAAATGTTTGATTTGGTCCTGTCAACGTGCAAATTTGTTAAAAGGGGTCCTTTTTGAGTAAGATTGTGCAAAAAATCCGAATTAGAATATTTTTCCTAGCGGATGCGCAGTGGCTTTCTGGACTAAGTAGGAAGGCTAGATATCGAGGAAAAACAAGTAGAAAGTGTGAATAACTACAAATATCGGGGAATCTGGGCAAATGTAAACAATGACCAAGGTAGAGAAATCAGCATTGAAATTGTAAGGCAAAAATTTATTATATCAGAGAAATAACTTATCACGCTATTCGAGCGACACATAATTTGTTCCCATGTTTGATTACAAATAAAAGAAATATTAACAAAATATAATTGTAAATATTAATCATTTCTCTTCTCTGGAACCCATCTGCTTTATACCACTCATACTGCAGCCAATTTATTATACATCTTACATTAGCCTTTACACGAATTTTCGGTTCTTCTGCAAATCTCTTATTGTAATTTAATATAAATATATGTATGAGACTAGTCATTTAACAAAAGACTGGTTACTATCAATATTCATTCCACTTTCAAACAAGCCAACGCTATAAAATGTGAAGAACATTGATTAATTAGTTTGGTGAAGCATCTACTTAAAGTACTCCTTACTCTCATTAACTCGCACATATACACCAAATTAGCAGAACACCTTAGTCAAGTTCAATTTTGGATTTAGATGACGACTCGGAACGAGGTAAGCACTTTTCAGTTTGCACGTTCTAATACAGAGAGATTCTAATACACTTCCCGGCAAGAGAACGGGGGAAACCCTCTTTAATTTACTAGTTCTCGCGCAAAAATGCTACGACCAACAGAAACAGAAAGATATATTTATATGCTTTATAGACTTCGAAAAAGTATTTGATAGAGTAAGACACGACCTACTATTAGAACGTTTGCAAGAAGTCGGTTTAGATGGAAAAGACATCAATTTACTAAAGAACTAAAAGACACCTCTGCTGTTTAATCTTTACTCCGAGTTTCTATTTAAAGAGGCGCTGGGGGACTCCAAGGATGAAGTCAAGGTGAATGGCGTAAATATCAGCAGCATCAGATACGCCGATGATACGGTGTTAATTGCGGATTCCGACTTGGGTCTACAACGACTCATCGACAAGACCAACTCGACCTGTGAGCAATTTGGTATGAAAATAAATATTAAAAAAACCAAAGTGATGTCAATCCGAAAAAACCAAAACGTACCTCAACCTTGCACAATAAATGGGCACATTTTAGAACAAGTCAATAGATTTAAGTACTTGGGATGTTGGATCGATAGCAGCCTAAATCCTGATCTAGAAATCAAATCGAGAATAGAACAGGCCAGAAAATCTTTCAAAAAAATCAAAAAATGCTTTGTGTTTCTCGAAAAAAAACTCGAAATTCGACTACGTTTATCCAAATGCTACGTCTGGTCGACTCTTCTCTATGCAGTTGAGACATGGACCATGGACCCTTAAAACATCAACCGTAAATAAGTTGGAGGCCTTTAAAATGTCGATCTACCGGAGAATTCTCAAAATTTCGTGTACATTGCATACCTTAAACGAAGAAGTGCTGCATAGAATAGGCAAGGCAAGAGAACTTCTCAACACAGTGAAAGTTAGAAAAACATCATACCTAGACCACATACTGAGAAATAATAAGTACCAATATGCTCAACTTATAGTAAAAGGAAAGATCGAAGGAAGGAGAGGACTAGGAAGAAAAAGAGTATCGTGACTCAAAAACATCCGACAATGGACAGGGCTAAATTTTGAACAGCTGAAGACAGAGAAGAGTTTGCAATTGTAGTAGCCAATCTCCATTGAGGAGACGGCACTTTAAGATGAAGAAGAATACAGAGAACTAGGGATGTCAACTGCTATGTGTATGTATGTTTCATTGATTTCAAGGAGACATTTGGCAAAGTAGCATATATGTAATTGGGACTAAAAATATCAGGACTTGATGGATAGGATATAAGACTAATTTTATATATCCAATAAAAAGCAACAGTTCAATTATTGCATACTAAAATATACCGTCTCTAAAATTATCTTTAGAGAAGCCCTGGACGAATTACAAGATGGAGTTACAGTAAATGGCCAACTTATAAACAATATTAGATACGCAGATGATATTGTATTGCTGGCAGATAGTGCGCAGGGACTCCATAGAATGATGGATAATGTTTTAGAAACATGTTACAAATGCACGTTCTTACTTAGAGCCCTCTGATTGGCTTTCACTCCGCATTTTTCTTGAGACTTGGCTTTCAATCTGTGCAGAAGTCTAGTTATGTACTTTCACGGTTTTGATATGTCTGACGACCTGGTCATCCCTCTCTAGGTCGTTACCTTGTCTTTCTTCTTATCTTCTTCTTTTATTATGTCTGTTATTTAATAATTCATTCTTTTTCACTTTTCTCCGTTTTCCGTTCTTATAGGTCCCAAAGCCCAAAATCATTATGAGATATTTTCGTTCGAATATTCTTATTCTTTTTCATTTTTATCTGTGAGGCACATTGTCTCAGCTGCGTATGTATAGGGATGGCAAAAATAAATTATAAATCGATATATCGTATCATATGATACATCGAATGAAGATATCGATAAACGATATATACCGGAAAAAATATATCGATATATTCAATCTATCGATATATTCTTGTGCAATTAAATAACATAAAAAGTAAATTATTGTACGTTGTAAACAAGAAATAATTGTTGTAAAGCTATTTTCTTGTGGCATCTTATGCAACTTACTATTTTTGTTGGGAATAAGACACAATTTAAGTTTGAAACTAAATTTATTTAACGTTTCGATTTCCACTTCTGCAATCGTTATTGCAGATGTAGATTTAATTAAAATTAAACAAATTTTGTTTTTTTTTAAATAAAAACATCCAACACCAGTAATCGTGAGTTTTAGTACATAAATACAATACAACTATTATAAAATTTCACAGATGGTGAAAAATTGAAGAAGAATGAAGGTTGTTACTACGTGAAAAATATTAAAATTGAAATAATGTTATGATGGTTGAGACAGCTTGCCCTATTGTACTAAACTTTTAAAAGATTATATTGCACTACCCGAAATTTGCCGATTTAATTTTATACTTTGCCAATATGCTATATGGTAGGGGAGCCCAAGCGAGGATTTTTGCAGTTACTCGAGCGCGTCAGATTAGCATATGGGGAGACACCTGGTACTCTGCAGATGTACCTCTACCATATATTGGCTCTTAACACAGGGGAGTTCGTTAAGGGGGGCCCGAAAAAAGAAATCTATCCTTAAAAAAACTCGAAATTGTCAGATTAAGATACGGTAAGTTAAGTACATGCGAAAGAGTGTATATTTAACCCGCCGTTGCACGCGTCTTCTATTGTGACGTGGTTGCACGCGTATGAGCGTCGCCCTCACCTACATAAATTCGACTTATTTCGAGGAAGAATGAATGTCAACATGTACAAATATAAAATGGGTTGTACTCACATATTATAGAAACTCGTAAACCAATTTTTTTTATAAATTTAACAAAACAAAAGTAAAAATAATATAGATCAAAAGCAAGTTTTCTTAATTTTTAATTTCAGCAAGCCACTGAAGAAATTAACGTTCTTTACGCGAATTCATTTTACTAGAAATACAAATTAAAATTAAAAACTGTTCTGAAGCTATTTCTTTGTGGCATTTATATAATTAACTATTAATATTTTGTATTTTGATAACGACGTCCGAGGTGGAATTCGAAACGTCAATAAAATCAATTTTTCAAGTTAAATTGTGGCTTATTTCCCAATTAGAATAGGTAAATTTAAAAATGGGTTCTTAAACAGTGGCGCACCTAGAATTTTCCTCTGGGGGGGAGGGGGTTTGCTTGGGCACCGAAAGTTTTTTGTATTATTTTTGAAAGACAAGTTACATTTTCCTACTTTCTTTCATATATATTTCTATATGCTCTGGGTGGGATTTTAACCCCCAAACCCCCCTCTCGGTGTGCTACTGTTCCTAACCTAATCCAAACAATAATATTTTAATTAAACCTACCTAAATATTAAATAAAAACCTAAAAGTTTCTTTGAGATAATAGAAACGTGATTTCACTGTGATTGCACGCGCAGTGAGGAATTCCCTCACTTGAAGAGGGATGTCTCTTCTTTCAACTATCACACAGCACACTGGCCGCCTAAAATATTCTATAACTTTTTCATACCCTCTCATAAACCATGCTTAAGGCATTCCTGGGTGCTTAAGGTTATCGTATTAGTTTACACAATTTCATTGGTTATAAACAAATATGGTGAGGGATTTCCTCATAGCGCGTGTAATGGCGGGTTAAAAAATCTGACGATTTGAGCGGGGCCTAAGGAAATGAGTGAGTCAAAAAGTTTCACAGAAAAAAAGCGAATATTTAGCGAAATGATTGACAGATCGAAAAACTAAAAAATACGTGCTCAATATTTTTTAAAAATCTATCGAATGATACCAAACACGACTTCCCACGGAGAGGGGTGGGGGGTAAATTTAATATTTTAAATACGAATCCCGCGATATTTCGCGAAATGAACATCAGATCGAAAAACTGTAAAATACACTTATTCAATATTTTTTAAAAATCTATCGAATGGCACCAAACACGATCCCCCATGGACGTGAGGTGGGGGGTTACTTAAAAATCTTAAATAGGAGCTTTCATTTTTTTATTGCAGATTTGGATTCCTTACGTAAAAATAAGTAACTTTTATTCGAAACATTTTTTTGAATTATGGATAGGTGGCGTTATAATCGAAAGAAACGATTGTTGGAAATGGAAAATTAAACTAAAAAATGGCAAGCGCCCACTAAAATGTAAAACTTTTGTTAACTTTTTTTGGTTTTAGGACCTACTCTTCACAACCCAATAGGTCCCCAAAGCGCTCGAGTGACTGCACATTTAGCATACTTTGCTCCCCTACCAATATTAATCCTGTGCGGACGATACATTTAATCTCAAATATCGATATATGTTTCGATATATCAAAAGTTCAATATCGATAAAATTTAAAAATATATCGATATATTTAATACATCGATACATCGTTGCCATCCCTACGTATGTAACTGCTGGTCTGGTTGCGACTCTGAATTTTCAGTTTTGTATTTCTTGATAAGGTTGGATAAGTATTTCAATTTTTGAACACTTTCACTAAACACATACTAATTTTTGTTAATTATTTATACCTAGTCGCGCGGTTTTTTGTGATTTATCATATCATGTGTTATTTCCCTAATAAAAAAATTTGGATTTCACGTTCTTCTTATTTCGATAATAACGATTCCATTAATCTTTGCTAGGAAATGTTTAATATTAATTAGACCAGTTTCGATGTATAAACTATATGCCTATATATGTAATATTTCTGGACATTCTGTATATTTATGACTGGCAAAATCACACGCGACGTTTTTTCAAAAATTCTTGTAATTGCCAAATTACAAGCTTGTCAGATTGTATAAGTATGTCAATAATATGCACAGACTCTACTACTGCCTACGTGTGATATAATTAAATTAGTACCAGAGTGTGATTAATTAATCGTTGCCACGACAAACGTTGAGAAAACCATTCGAACTGTCATCGTTATCGTGTGCCAAATAAAATTAATATTAACGACTTTAAACTTTGAAGGCATCAACAGGTTTAGGAGGAACAAGTTCCTGAATTGTATCGATTAAATGTAGAGGTCTTTCGTTTAAAAATAACCGAATCGTCCTAACGATTTTAATTGGTAAATTTTAAATTATATATTTCTAATTTATTTTTACGTTTTTTGATGTTTTCTAGAATATTCATATAATCTTAAAAAGGGTAGAGTAAAACATATTGCCTAAATAATGCTGACATACTGTTGCTCCTAACAAGACATCATTCTGATATCGTTCCTTTCGTGTAATCTTGTGGAAATGAAATGACACGGGAAAAAACGGTCCAGAAGACCATATAGAAATCACTGACTTTTCTGTACCCATAAATTAAAATGTAAAGGGTAGGGAACGAACACGGCTGCAAACTCTGTGTCTGCCCAAATTGGTCTCAATAACCCCAATCGAAATTATACTCGTCCAGTGCAGCAATACCTGAAACCTACGAAATGGAACGAATAATACTAAATATAGGATCTGAAACACTACCAAAAATTACTAACGAGGAAATTATAAGTGCCTTAAATGAGACGAAAAATAGAAAAACTCCTGAAGACGACGGAATAACAAAGAAGATGGTTACAGCTAGAGGTCAAACAATTTTGGAGGCAGTTAAAATCCTAATGAACACGTGTCTCTTTGGGGGTGCTATTCCAACCTCTTGGCAAAATGCGTAGGTACTAATACTACACAAGAAAGAGACAAGCACAAACTCGAAAATTACAGATCAATAATCCTGCTGCCACATCCGTACAAACTGTTTACCAAAATAATTATTCTACCGATCTACCTAATTCTCCTTTTTTTTTTACAGAAAAATCAAAATTCTTAATTTTCAAATTAATCTGCCGATTTTTTTTCTACCGAAAAATTAAAATTATTAGAAAATTTTTTTTAGCGAATAGATTTGGCAACAGGGTTTAGCCAATTTTTAAGAATTCTTGAATTGCTTTTACTAGCTTGTGACTAAATATTATATTTTCCAGATTTAGTTATACGACTCACACTTACTCTAAGGATAAAATACACTATAATATAATTCCAGATACCTACGGTATCAAAAGAATTGATAGACAATTCACGACTATTAATCTCACTTGTCGTTCTTTACCATAAAGATTAACCTTTCCACCATCAATGGGTAGGTACGCATGGATTATCTAGTAAAATACAAATTTTTATATCTTTATTTTATCGCAAATTTGAAACGTGACTTTTCATGAGATAAGGTTTATACCCAGTGTAATATATTTGCATTTTAAAATATTATTTTTGTTATTCTTTGAATTAAGAAAAATATTTCCGTTATTTATGGTTCCACCGATCCCCAAACAAATGCGCCTGCAGATTATTTTTCAGAGAAGGGTATTTTATTAGATTTTATGGCTTCTTTCAATTCTTTGGAAGCGGTTGTCGTGTATTTTAGTGTTGTACTGATGGCTTAAAGTTAAGAGTTAACAGAAAAAAATAATAAATAATAAAAAAATACTTATAGACTAAATACAATAGGGGGTCAAGGACCCGTTGACCCCACCCCTGTATCTGCGCCTGATTACAAGCCTGTTGAACAAGCGTAATTCCGCAAAGGTTATTATTATTATTATTATTATTACATAACAAGTAAGGGCAGAGGAGCAAGCTCCTATTATGCCCAAAAACAAAGAAAAATAACAATGTAAAATAACTACTGACAGTTACATAAAATAAGAGATATTAGTAAAATATCCATAGAAAATTTAACATCGTGCAATTTTTATGTATGAGATATTGTCGTATCCAGTCTGTTTTTAAACGTATTCACTGTAGTTGCTGATATGGTGTCTCGATCTAAATTATTCCAAATATTAAATATCCTGTTAGGCAAGAAGTTTACTCTGGACCGTGCTATTGCCTGCTCCTTCTTTAATTTGTATTGGTGGCCTCTTAATCTATCATCTCGGTTTATGGTAAACATGGTATTTAGGTTTCCAAAGTTGTATTTCAGAATTCGGAAGCACAAAATTAGATCACCTCGAAGACGTCGACGCTCGAATGTCGTTAGATGAGCCATGGTGAGTCTATCTTCATAACAAGGTCTTACGCGGCCGAATGCGAGTCTTGTAGCTTTACGCTGCACATTTTCGATTAATACCTTGTCACGAGCGAGATCTGGATTCCAAACCGGTCCTGCAAACTCAAGAGTAGGTCTGACGTATATTGAATAAAGTCTGCACATGGAATTTAAAGAAATACGTGTAAAACACTTACGTATCAGAAATAGTTTCGAGTTTGCACGTTTACACACCGACACAATATGCTCCGACCAATTTAAGTCACTGTTAATTATCACTCCGAGGTCGTTGTGGGAGGTTACCGAGCTTAAGGGATGTCCATTTATAAAGTACGGTAGTGACGGGTTGTTCTTGCCAATGTGTAGTACAACGCATTTCTCAATGTTAAGAGGAAGTAACCATTCCAAGGACCACTTCAATATTGTATCGAGATCATGTTGAAGAACATGTTGGTTAACAATAGGATTAACGTACAACTTGGTATCATCAGCGTAAATGGAAACCTTACTAGATATAATGAGTGGAAGATCGCTTGTATAGACACAGAAGAGAAGTGGTCCAAGTACCAATCCTTGTGGAACTCCGCTCTTGACAGGTTTATCTGATGAATATGCTTCCCCAACACGAACTCGGAAATACCTATCAGATAGGAAATTCTGAATTCAAAGGTTTAACTTTCCGCGGATACCAAAGTGATCCAATTTAGCTAGTAGTCGACGCTTGGGAACACGGTCGAAAGCTTTGGAGAAGTCTAAGTAGACTACGTCAACAGGATGCCGATCGTTTAAAGATGACGACCAATCGTTAACACAATGGAGTAAATTCGTGATTGCTGAACGACCTTTAATAAAACCATGTTGTTGGCGAGGAATCACATTTTCGTGAAGGAGAAACTCAGACATAGCTTCGGAAATAATGGCTTCCATGATCTTGCTGACAATAGGTACTAGGCTGATTGGGCGATAATTATTGCAATCAAGTTTATTGCCTTTCTTAAAAATAGGAGTAACCGAAGCCAATTTCCACGATGAAGGGAGATAACCCTGATTAAAGGAAGTATTCATCATAAGGGATAGAGGGATTGCTACAGAATTTGCGCATTGTTTTAGGAAAAAGGAGGTTAGTCCGTCCAAACCAGGCGATGAATTGTTGCGTAGTTTCCGTAAATGTTGTTTAATTACCTCCGGTGTGAAAGAGATGTCATTAAGAGTTGCATGCAAACGTGGACACATTATTTGAGGAACGGCATCATTAGGTTATAGTACGGTTATAGTACTATAGAACACCTACTGACAATAAGGACACTTGTCGAAAAGCGTAACGAATAAAATGAACCTCTTCATTTGGCATTTGTGGATTACAATAAGGCATTCGATTCCATAGAACTCTGGGCCATACTAGAAGGAATGAATAACGCACGGATTGATTCTAGATATAGAATACTCGTAAAATACATATACGACAATGCAACTATGTAAATAAATGTATCAGAAGGTCTGACAACAAGCAAAATAAGAACGGAGAGAGGAGTTCTCACAGAAGAGGAGTTAGACAAGGAGACACCAAAATTATTTACTCTTGCATTAGAAGATGTATTCAAAAAGTTAAATTGGGAACAACGTGGAATGTGGAATTAGGATCGATGGCAGATTTTTAAGTCATCTACAGTAGGAAAAATGAAAGAATACCCATGAACGAACATATAAAACACGCTGTATTTTCCTGTCACCGTGTCACACAAAAAATTGGCTAGCGCAAGTACATGTAATAATTATTGTTATATGTACTTGAACTGGACAATTTTCTTTGTGACACGGTGACAGGAAAATACAGCGTGTTTTATATGTTCGTTCATGGGTATTCTTTCATTTTTCCGACTGTAGGTTTGCCGATGACATAGTACTCGTAAACAACAATACAGAGGAACTAATCTGCATGCTAAAAGAGCTTAAACAAGAATCTGAGTCGGTTTATAAATGAACTTAAATAAAACAAAAGTGATGACAAATCAATATATCACAATCGATGGAAGTGAGATCGAAAGTGTCGAAGAGAATATTATTATATACCTAGGTCACACGATCAAACTAGGCAAATAGCATCAAACAGCAGAAATAACTAGAAGAATCCGAATGACTTGAGCAGCAGTAGAAAGACGCAATGATAATATGTTGAAAAATAAAAATATTACATACCAATAAATCTAAAGAACAGAGTATTCAACAGTTGTATTCTACTAGTTATGACCTATGGAATGGAGACCATGACACAGAGGGCGATCCAACGAGCTATGTTAGGAGTAACTCTGAGCATAGGCGTAACCAGGAGGGGTTTTGGGGGTTGTAACCTCCCCCATTTGGTTGTACTTTGAGCTCTATTACACTTAACACCATGACTATTCCATACTCCCAGAGACCATCTAGTTGTTGTAACCCCCCCCCCTTAGGATCATCCTGGTTACACCTCTGTCTCTGAGGACGAAGGTGAAAGATGTAATTGAAAGAATTGCGCAAATGAAATGGAACTGGCTATGACACGTGGCACGACATAACATCGAAAGGTGGACGAAAAATATTGTACATTGGAGACCACGGAGTACAGTCGTAGTAGAGGAATACCACAAAAACGATGGCTAGACGACATCAAAGCAAAAATGGGGAGAAATTGGCACCAAATATCACAAAACACAGAACAATGGAAAAGTCATGGGGAGGCCTTTGTCCAGGAGTGGATGCAAACAGGCTGAAGAATACGAAGAAGTACCCCAATCGGGATTCTACAGAAGAATCTTCAGAACAATAAGGTAGATTCAGAACTGGCAGGCTGTCTTGGAGCACCACAATCACACATGGGAGATAGTAGCACAGACGTTTATGAAATCCCCACATTTGCCGTGGTGTGTACGAAACCTATTAAGGCGTGTCCATGTTTTCTTTGATAACTCAAAGCCAGGTGTTTTTTTGTATTACATGGGATGTTCTGAGCTTGTGGAGTAATATCTGAGACCATTTTTTCTGCCAGGAAATGACAACATCAAACTTTGTCTCGGATAGTTGTTGTTTGGCTGATACTAAGGGCGGATGTCTGGACTTTCCGGCTCAAGGTTTGTAATGTCTCTATGTAATTCCCTCCTAAAAGCAAAATCTTCTTCGAATATTTGGTGGAGGGATCTGGCTTAGGATAGGTATCCATTAAGTAGGACAGACCTAGTGATTTCGATGATAGCTTGCATTGCCTTGTTTAATTATAATGTACTTAAATTTTTTTGATTTCAGCGCTGTTTGATCAAACACGGGCGGCATATTCAGTTGCTGAAAAGACCAGACCCAATGCAGATATTCGCATAGCCTGGTTTGAAGCTCCCCAAGTAATGCTACATAGGTTATAAAGGATATTGTTTTCAGTTGCAATGCAAGCAGAAAGTTTTGTTATATGTTCTTTAGAAAGTAAAGTCTGTAACAAAGAACACCCAGATTGTGACACCCAGTTACCCCGGAAATTTAACTTTTTGTATCTGGTTTTGGGTATATCCGCAATTTACAAATTAAACAAAATTGGTGACAAGATTGAGCTTTAGAAAAGTCCATTACTCAATTTCTTTATTTCCAAGTTTGAAATTTAAACGTGGGACTTCGCGCAGAATCTTGTTGATATGGCCTCCAGACAGTGTCGTAGCCGCTGATAAATCTGCGGAGACGACAGTTTTCTTTTTTCTTTAATTCAGTTTTCCGGTTCAGTATTCGGGTCTAAGAAGAACATCTCTAGCTTTATGCGGGGTGGTCTGATTTGTTATTGACTTATTCAATAGGATAAAAATCGGTCGATTCCAATAATCCTGAACGAATTGTACATTATAGACCTGGATCCCGCGTAAGAAAAAAAAGTTGATTAATAGCAAGCTGAAAATTTGTTAATAGCTTAAGAGTGTCTAGTCGGACAAACATTGATGCACGGGAACACTGAAACAGGGGAAGTTTTAACGGTGGAGCATGATAAACGTGTCGTCCTGACAAGTTTATGTTGGTGAAAAATAGCAAGTTGTTTTTAAGCTTATTCAATAGCCAACGTTATATAATATATGAAAAAATGTTTGTCCGACAAAATGGTTGGGCATTTTAACGAGTCCGACACGTAGAACATGTCACATCACAGGAACTATGTTGGTGATGAATAGCAGTCTGATTTTTGCATGAGAGTTTAATGAAAGGTTAAAAAAGCAATTGGAAGTTCTGTCGGACAAAATGAATGGGAAATTTTCCTAGTCGGACATTCTAAACATGTAAGATATAGACAAAAATGTTGGTGATAAATAGCAAGCTAATTTTGATTTGTTTATGTACAAATTATATTTTGTAACGCAAAAAGTTATATATCGGACAAAAAGTTTGGGCAAATCGAAGGAAATAAATAAAATACATTTTTTCAGAATGACTTAGTCACATATTGATAAAGCTATTTTAGTTGTATATTATTATTTATATTCACATATTTGCATGTGCATACATATACATGCACACTCCAAAAATAGTGAGGTACTGTCAATCCAAAGTCAATTGAAAATTGAAATTTTACGAGGAGATTCAAATATATTATTTAACAGATCTGTTTTACTGCACAAAGCACTGTACGCAACGAAACCAACCTATGCACGATATCCTCGTATTCTCGGATTGATGTGCAAACAATATATATTTGAACCTCATCATACAATTTCAATTTTCAATTGACTTTGGATAGACAGTAAGTATCAGTGCATGTATATATTGCAAAACAATTATTTTTTGGGTTGATTTTGTTCTAGATATTCTCAAGATGACAATAAAAAATGTCAAAGAACATACGAAAGCAATCTCTTAGGATTTTCTAATTAGGCGCATCAGAAAGTACGGAAAATTTCCTACAAAAAACGTTGTATACATTTTTTTCCATACTCAAATCTTAACCCTGTAAACGACATTGAAAAATGTGAAGAGTCTAAAACTTCGGTGCTTTTAAGAATAGACGTAAATATGACACATTATGCTTAGAAGTATGTTTAGAAGGCTGCATTTGTCAGTGTGACACTTTGTGCTATACAAAGTAGTATTTGAAAGTACATGGTCTCTGAGTTTCTGTTTGCTACGTGTGTTGGAAATTAAAATTTATATTAACTATGGAGTGTTTTTGTGTCTATTTTTGAGTGTCAATTAAATTTTAAGGCGCCAAATCAAAAGTGAAACCATTCAACGGAAAATTTTTGAGTAATTTTCGAACATTTTACAAAGTTAGTAAAATACTTGGTCATCAATTCAATGAGGTTCAGTTGCCAGACAATTGTGAAAGTTCTATTGAATATCATTCTTCGTGCTATGCTTGATTGAAAAAGGGTACCTAAATAAATTATTACTAAAATTGTATAACGTAATTTTTCTCAACTTTCTACAAATGAAATAATGTAATTAATATGTCACATGGCAAGAAATAATTTGCTGCCAAAATAAATCGATTAGTTTAAATTTGAAGTTACGATTGCAATTTATTATGAATTATTGTCAAAAGTGACAGTTTTTCTTAAATGGAAATGTATTCATAGACATAAGGGTAGACAGGGAATATAGTTCAAAAAGTCGATGGTGGTATATCTATCTCTTTTAACCAAGCGATCCCGCGCATGTGGCAGACAAAGATAGCTAGACCACTCAATCCATAATATAATTTGCCTAATCTACTATAAATGTATTACAGTGAGGTATCTAAATGATGTTGACATAAATCGAAAGATATCGATTGTAATTGATTGCAGGTACTTTTGACATAGAATAATCACCCCTTATTGAAATTTCAAAAATTATTTTTTTAAATTGTCCGACTACAAAATCTACCCCTTATTTTTTTCCGACAACAGTCATTCTTGGTAAGGAATAATTTATTTAATTAAATTTCGTCTTTGTCGGAAAGCTATTTATCACCAGCATTTTTGTCTATATCTTACCTGTTTAGAATGTCCGACTACGAAAACTTCCCATTAATTTTGTCGGATAGAACTTCCAATTGCTTTTTTAACCTTTCACTAAACTCTCATGCAAAAATCAGACTGCTATTCATCACCAACATAATTTCTGTGATGTGACATGTTCTACGTGTCGGACTCGTTAAAATGCCCAACATTTTTGTCGGACAAACATTTTCGCATATATTACATAACGTTGGCTATCGAATAAACTTAAAAACAACTTGCTATTTTTCACAATCATAAACTTGTCAGGACGACACGTTTATCATGCTCCACAGTTAAAACTTCCCTTGTTCCAGTGTTCCCGTGCATCAAAGTTTGTCCGACTAGACACCGTTAAGCTATTAACAAATTTTCAGCTTGCTATTAATCAACTTTTCTTTCTTACGCGGGATCCAGGTCTATTATTGTGTTGATTTAAATTTGTAATTTATTATTTAAAATCTATATTTTTTACATAAGAAAGTATTCTTAATAAAGATTAAGTGTCTAAAATTTTCTAATTTCGATATTTTTCTGCATGTATTTATATATCTCATCTTAAGGGCGTATAGGCGCAAAATTTTGCGCCAATGTGTCATTAATTTTTTTACGAATCCTGAGAAAATTAATGGTAAGGAGCCCAAGCGGGGATTTTTGCTGTTACTCGAGGTTCATTGGGATGAACCGTCTAACCTGTAAATGTACTCCTACCATAATTATATTGGATCTTAATACAGGGGAGCCCGTTAAGGGGGGTCCGAAAAAAATCTATTCTTAGAAAAACTCGAAATCGTCAGATGAAGATAAGATAAGTACATGCAGAACAATGTATATTTCAAAATCTGACGATTTGAGCGAGGCGTAAGGAAATGGGCGAGTCACAAAGTTTCACAATAAAAAACAGAATAATTCGAGAAATAAACGTCAGATCAAAAAACGACCCCATTGGAAATGGAAAATTAAATTAAAAATTGGAAAGTCGCCACTTATACGGAAAATTTTACTTAACTTTTTTTGGTTTTAACCAATCTTCACAAACCAATAGATCCCCATTGCGCTAGAGTAACTGCAAATTTAGCATACTTTCCTCCCCTACTAGAATAAGTATTTTTGAAAATTTTAATCGCAGAATGAAAGATTACATTATGACCGAAAGTCCCTTAGAATAACCAAAAATTTTCTTTCTAATTAGATATTTAAAATTAAAATTCATTTTAAATTTTATCTTTTTTTTTTCAACTCTGTAACTTATTAAAATAAACATTATAAAGGTATAATTATCTTTATTCCTAAAAAGGTGAATAGAGATGTGCCCTAAAATTGCATGTATTTATCACAACTCTTTTTTCCTTCTGTACTTTTTTAATGCACTTAGTTCCTTCTTTATCGTGTGTGAGTGCTCTTTGTCGGCTGTTGCTTTGGGCGCTTTCACTTCACTATATTAACAATTTAATCAGGACTAAAATTTGGATTAGTTTGTGGAAGGTAGGAGTTGGTTGCTCGTTTAAAATTTCTTGATTCGTCCGGACTATTCAAGAGCTGCGATTTCTAATCTTTCGTTTTCTATATATACTCTGGGCTAATTAGCAAAATACAAGGAAAAGTATGTATTAATAATATAGATATGCAAAGTCCGCAGATAGTGTGCTACTTTTTTTATAAACAAAATGGCGCCCGAAAATCGTGTTTTTTTCAATTTTTGCTCTATAACTCCAAAGATTTTAACTTTAGACCAAAAACACCCATATAAAAATTCACCGAAATTAAATTCTGCATAGATACGTGTTTTTTCCGATTTACTTCGACGAAAACTTTCCGCGAAAAAAGCGGGTTTTTCCAACAAAATCTTTAATTTGCAACTAAACTTTTAGATAAGTAGTTGTTAATGAATAATTAAATAACTTGCTAATGTAAAAGCCCTTTCCGTATATATTATAATTCCAGAAGTCTATGAAAATTGAATAAACAGTTTAGCAACAATTAAAATGTTAATTAAAAATTTACGGTCGCTATAATAACGACAATAATTATGATGCATAAGAATATCTATGATTTTTTCATAAAGAGACACTATACCTATCTAATGTACTTTACAGAATTGAAATTTGACTATTTAAGCGGCCTCAGGAATATTTTAAATTTATAAACAATTTTTTGGTTTATAAACAAATAGAATATCTCGGGAAATATTAAACTAAATTAAATCGTGAGAACGGTATTCGAAATAAAGCGGCAGGATGCTTCTTCTACAATAAAAAACGTTTAATTATGATGAGTGGTTCCAGAGATACAACCGATCAAAGTTGACCGGAATTTACGGCAAAGATATAAACAATAGGATCATAATTTTCAAACCATCACCTTTTTATTTTTGTCCTGTTTCTCCACACTAATTTTCATATCTTTTAAATCCTCATAACATATATTATTATAATAAAAACTATCGATAATACGTGTGAAAATTGTCAAAAATAGCAAAATTCCAATCAAAAATTAGGTTGGAGAAAATGTAACCCTCAAAGTTCAAAATCGGTATACGTTAACAAAAGCATTTTCTCGGCTTCCCATGGAGCAATTTCCTTCATTCTTTTTTTGTTCCCTAATAACTCGACTAGAGCCATCGAACTAACGCATTAACCCTTAAACGCCCAACCTTTTTTAGGTTCCATGTACGCCCAAGGGTGGGTAAAAAATGTCCACCTCGAAAATAGCTGATATATTTATTGAGAGTTGTTGGAAATGGATTAAACTTAAGAATCTTATGCTTAATAAACACAGCATCTTCTAAAATATTAATATAAACAATTTACAAACCTTACAACAAAATTACAATGTACATCAAAATTAACATACCAGTAAAAGCCAGTAATTCAGATTTGTCGATTTTCTCCACATACTTCCTTTCAGCCTCTTCATTGGTGGATAATTATGTGGATTATGTAATTACGTCGATAATTATATGAATCATGTTCCTACCAACGAGAAATTAAATAGAAACCCTTAGTTACAAGTTTTGCAAAGTGTGTACTTTTTATGCCCACCCATATTTAACTCAAGATATTACTTTTATTTTCAAAAATATCGGTAGAACCAATTTAACATTCGATAAAAGGCTGTCTTTTTAACAATAAATAATTTTTGGAACATTTTTAAACACGTAATAAATATGTTACAAGGGAATACGCATTAGGTGGACACTTTTTACCCACCCTTGGGCGTTTAAGGGTTAATAAATGTCAAACTTGCTTTTGTTTTGTTATAATAGAATAATCTATTTATAAGAACAGAAAATTACATATTTTTTCCAGTTGTAGGGTTTTTTTAGATAAACTTACTACAAGTGTTAAAGTTAAAAACATAAATATTCCCATTTGAAAGCTGTATAATTATTTAAACAATTTTTATTTAAACAAATTAAAATATTGTGTTATAATAAATAAATTAATTTATTATAACAAAACAAAAGCAAGTTTGACATTTAATAATGCGTTAGTTCGATGGCTCTACTCGAATACCAGTTCGAGTTCTTAAGAACAAAAAAATAATGAAGGAAGTTGCTCCATGGGAAGCCGAGAAAATGCATTTTTTTAACGTATACCGATTTTGAACTTTGAGGGTTACATTTTCTCCAACCTAATTTTTGATTGGAATTTTGCTATTTTTGGCAATTTTCACACGTATTATCGATAGTTTTTATTATAATAATATATGTTATGAGGATTTTAAAGATATGAAAATTGGTGTGGAGAAAGAGGACAAGAATAAAAAGGTGATGGTTTGAAAGTTATGATCTTATTGTTTATATCTTTGCCGTAAATTTCGGTCAAATTTGACAGGTTGTATCTCAGGAACCACTCGTCATAATTAAATATATTTTCTTTTAAAGAAGCGTCCAGCCGCTGTCTTTCGAATACCGTTTTCACAATTTAATTTAGTTTAATATTTCCCGAGATATTCTATTTGTTTATAAGCCAAAAAATTGTTTGTAATTTTAAAATATTCCTGAGGCCGCTTAAATAGTCCAATTTCAATTATGTAAAGTACATTAGATAGGTATAGTGTCATTTTATGAAAAAATCATAGTTATTCTTATGCATCATAATTATTGTCGATATTATAGCGACCGTAAATTTTTAATTAACATTTCAATTCTTGCTAAACTGTTTATTAAATTTCCATTGGCTTCTGGAATTATAATATATACGGAAAGGGCTTTTACACTACCAAGATATTGAATTATTGATTAACAACTACTTATCTGAAAGTTTAGTTGAAAATTAAAGATTTTGTTGGAAAAACCCGCTTTTTCCAGGGAAAGTTTTCGTCGAAGTAAATCGAGAAAAACACCTCTCTATGCAGAATTTAATTGCGGTAAATTTTTATTTGCGTGTTTTTTGTCTAAAGTTAAAATCTTTGGAGTTATAGAGCAAAAATTGAAAAAAACACGATTTTTGGGCGCCATTTTGTTTATAAAAAAAGTAGCACACTATCTGCGGACTTTGCATATTTGTATTATTAATATATACAATCATAAGATTCGATTCTAGCAATAAAATTGCTGGTAAATAACTTTTCCCAAAAATGGCCATTTCTCCGATAACACTAGTTTACAACCAATTTGCGACTCGAATGCAAAATGCTGTTTTTTGTTAATTTTTGCTCTCTGAATATAATTAGGATGGTAAAAAGTTCGTAACACGTAAGATTCTTGAGTTATGATTTGTTCAAAAAAATGAGTTATGATTTTTAAGTTATGAGTATTTTACTAATTTTTTTTAAACAGTCATTTGTAATATATCGGGGCGTGATCTTATCAAATTAACGTTTTTCCTAAAAATTATGCATAATTTGGCAACACTGGGATATCTAATGTCTACGAATAACTCATTAACATTTAAATAAAGAATAAACCAAAGGTAGTCCTTAATCAGTAAACCTAACCATTTAAACTTATATACAGTGGAACTTGGTTATAGCGTCATTAAAGGGTCCAGTAAAAAAATGACGCTATATCAGAGTGACGTTATAAAAGAGGTAGAAAAAAATGAAACTTTAACCAGGCAAAATTTTATTACAGCATTATTTGTACTATTTTATTACAGCAGAAAATTTGACTCTTTATGATGGCACTGATAAATAATAAGAAATCATAAACTGCCAAGCTCACATAACTGTACACAAAGGAATAATGGGCCTTTCTCACATTCTTGGAAGGAGCAATGTCGCAAAGCTGGAAATGCATTGCACTTTATTCTTCATAAAATGAAAAAACAACAACCTACTGTAAAATTTTATGACGCTATAGACGAGATTTACTTTATTTTTACCTCTAAAACCGGGTTTTTAATAATATTATCGAATAGCTTTTGGCCGGACCTATTAAAAATTGACGTTACAACCGAGGTGACGTAACTACCGAGGTCGTAATATCCAAGTTCCACTGTAGTTCTAAACCATTTTAACGACTGTTACTCCTGCATGACATAAGTGTCTGGGTTTTCAAGGAAGAGCAAGCATAAAATTTAATTTATCCAGATATTACCTCAGGGTAATAATGTTGGGTTAATATGTGCCTCAGCAATAAAACCGGTTTTTCATGGAGAAGATTTACCAGTTCCAGTACCTCGGCAAATTGGGAGAAAGATTTGGAAATGTATGGTGACAAAAGTGAACCTGATGATATATCAGAAAAGAATGATTTAGTTCGAGACCTTCACTTGTTCAAAGGACATGCTTAACCCTTAGGTTCTAGATTACAATATCGGATTTTTTTTAAATGGAATTTACTAGCCGGGACAACTTATAATATTTAGGAACCGTAACCAGGAGCTATCTTCGTTGTTTTTTACTATGCAGGATAAAATGTATGTTTGTGTTAATCCAAATAGTGTTATGGGAAAATTGGGATATGCACAAAATTGTGTACAAAAGACTTAATATAGTTTTTGTTTCTAGTTCTGAACTTACATGTATATAGTATATAAGAATTTTTATAATAAACAGCCATATTTGATGCATTCTATAACTCCAAATCTAAAATTTCACCTGACCAGACAGTGTACGGTGAACGCCTACGCAGAAATGCGCGGCACTTTAAGAAGAAGATAACTAAAAATATATACGTGGTGGATCATTTTGGTGTTTGAATTCGCATTCAGGATGCTTTGAACTCTCTATACAGCTATTTTAACATCAGTCGCAACTTTTTTTGTTTAATTGTTGACTAGTGTAATCAGCCCAGACTAACAGTCCTCGTAGAGTCGCTCGCTGGCTATCAGCCTCGTATGTACTCGTTTCTAACTCCTCTAGGAATATGTTTTTTGGCGACTTTAATGATTGTGTTAACGAATTTTTCATAGTTCTCAGGTTGAGGTAGTATAAATCATATGTTAGAATCTAAATCTCTGTTCCTCCAAGTTTCAGCGAGACAGTTGGGATTGGGGTGTGTGGATCTCAGGAATCTGCATATCTAGATAGAATCTGCATTCTACTTTTATCTGTATGAGTTAGCTGTGTGGCAAGTGTTTAATAATAATAATGTTAAGGCATGGGTTTGGCCTTCTGGTCGGTGCTGACAAAGCAAGGTTTGTTTCTGAGCGATACCTGCCTGATTTGAAAATGAAAATTTCTTTGTGGCCTTAGATTAGATGTATGTTTTCTACCTCTACCCATTGATTTCAGAATTTTGAGCCAATTCAGAATTGAATTGAATTAGTTGAGTTGAGTTGAGTTGGGTTGAATTAAGATTGCATACAGTTGAGGTTGGATGGCTAACGCCTAATTTCTTGCTAACCAGGCCCAATTTGCTAACCAAAGAATGTTTGGGCTTTTCGCCCACTTTGATTGTGTTATTTTAAATGTTTTGACTATTGAAATCAGATAAGAGCTCTGCGTTGTTGATATTTGTCCTCACATATGTGGCGGTGATGTAGCTCTGTTGGCATGTTGCAAATAATATATACGTTAGATATAGTTTTCTTCACATTGTTTCTTTAAGCGGTATTCGTTTTTCCGATTGGTAGGTTGCTAACCTTACCAATCACCCTCCACATTTTATCCGGGCTTGCAAACGGCTGTGCTAACCACAGAGCTAGTCGATACACCCCGCAATTACCCCAAGCAGTGTGGGGTAATGTGGGCAGTTGTATTACAACACAGTAAAAGTAAAAGATGAACTAACTGACCCAATTGAAGCTGGCAAAGGGATAAGAAAGGAAAATTCCTTGAGTCCTTTATTATTCAATCTGATTACGGATGAAATAATAAAAAAAGTAAGCACTAAAAAAGGATACCAAATGGAAGAAAAACAACTTAAAGTAATCTGCTATGCAGACGATGCAATACTTATCTCTCAAAGAGAAGATGTTTTACAACGTATGCTGCATGAATTTAATATAACTGCTAATTTAACATGTTAATTTCCTCAAAAAAGACAAAATGCACGGTTATAACAGCAAATCCAATAAGATGTAGGTATATCTTATTGGAGCTGCAGAGTCAGATAATAGAACAAGTGATGGAGTTTAAATACCTACGCATCACACTATCTAACAACGGATGGCTCGAAACAGAAGTGGAAAATCAAGTGAATAGAGCAAACAGAACTGCAGGTTGTCTGAATGACACTATATATGAAGATATAAAAATTCGGAAAAGAAATGAAAGGCAGAATTTACAAAAGAGTAATCTGATCCGTAATGACATAAGCGGCAGAAACACGACCCGACCCAGAGAGAACAAAAATATTGCTCGAAACAGCGGAGATGAAAATCCTTCGAAAAATCGATGGTAAGACTTTATGAAACAGAGCTAGACTAGAAGTACAGATATACGACGGAGATGCAAGGTGGACAAAATTAGTAACTGGTTAAGAAACAGAAGAGTAGACTGGAATGACCACATAGGCCGAATGACAACAAATAGAGTAGTAGAGAGGGCGAGAGATGGTTCCCCAATAGGAAGACGATCAGTGGGAAGACCACGAAAACGATGGAACGACAAATTACTAGAGGCACATTGAAAAAACAGAGTCATGTCTATACAAAAAGAAGAAGAAGAAGAAGATACAGTTTTCTAGAATAAGTGCAAATATTAAAACTTAATACGTATTTTGAAATAATAATATGTAATTGTTTATTATTTTTAATGAACATATTATGTAGTATAGGTGCAGAACAGATCAGTACTGCCATAATAACGATTTACTTATAGACCAGGATGGATTTGTTTTGAGGTGGATGTGAGAGGTGGCATTCGGATTTTTGCAGACGAAGTTAGGTGACAACTTCAATAATTATAATTGACTTATCCTCCTTCTCAAATATGCCCGGAACATTAATAAAAAAATTTAAATATTTAAAAATTTTAAAAAATATTGATTTTTTTCTACTTTCATTGCATATAACTTTAAAACGATTCATTTTGGAACAAAGTCGTAGAAAATAAAAATAAAGATAATTAAATTTTGTATAACACACGACTGGTTTAAAATGTCCTAAATTATTACCCTTTCTGCAAAATAGCAATAAATAGAAAATAAGGGGGCATAAAAGACTGTTTTATTCAATGTTTTTCAACCACTTTGGTTGCACTTAGAAGCTTCATAATTGACTTAGAACATTCTCAGAGCATACTTGAACCGTATACCAAATTTCATTAAAATCGACGTAATAGATTTTGCATAATAACTTTGCAATCTAATTTTTTTTAAAGAGTTCAAATTTTTTAAAGACTTTCTGAACAAAACGTAGACCACTAAAAAGTTTGCTAATTTTTTTTACATATAAAGATGTTCTCTACCTATCTAATCTAACACACTTTACAGAAATAAAATCAGATTATTTAAGCGGCCTCAGCACTGTTTTAAAATTATAAACAATATTTTGGCTTATAAACAAATATAGTGAGGAAGTTTGAGTTGGAATAAATACATTTTCTTGAGAATAGGAGACTCTGGAGATAAATCCCGAAACAGTCCGATTTTTATTTTTAAATTATAATTTTTTGGCATAAATATCATACTAGTGACGTCATCCATCTGGGTGTGATGACGTAATCTAAGTATTGGAACTAATTGAATTCAATTTTTTTTAATTCAAACCCTGTATAAATAGTTATGTTAGTGTTTATATTAGTGAATACAAAATTGAATACCCGTTCGATTGAGCTATCACACGGCACCTATTCTCATTTAAAAAAATCATCGATTACGTCATCACGCCCAGATGGATGACGTCACTAGTATGATATATATACCAAAAAATTAGAATTTAAAAATAAAAATCGACCTGTTTCGGGATTTATCTGCAGAGACGCTTATTATCGAGAAAATGAATTTATGCCAACTCAAACGTTCTCACTTAAATTATCCGATTTTAGTTCTGTAAAGTGTATTAGATAGCTAGAAAACTTCTTTATACAGGGTGAGTCATGAGGAACTGTACATACTCCTACCTCGTACAGAGGCTCCTATGGTAATAACAAATGACCATTAAAAAGTGTCTGCTCCCATTGTTTAATAATATACAGGGCGAGTTTCGCATTTTGACAGAAATTTGTATTCGTCATAATGTTTGAACGGTCAGATCGATGTGTCTTTTATTTTGGCCAATCGTTACACTATTACCACCTAATCAACTAATTTATTCAAACTAGAAAAAATCAGGTCCGGCTTTAAAAAAATTAGTTCGTTTGGGTCTTAGAAAAAATTTCACCCTGTATACGCTTTTTGAAAACTCTAATATGAATTTTACAAATAAGACAAATAGGCAATTAAAATGGCATATTTATTTTTTCCCCACACGATTACTTAATTTTTTATTAAAAAATCAAATTTGTCAAAATCGGAATTTTCTAAAAATGAAAAAAAAAATTAACTCACGGTTTAACTCGCTACAATTCTGTTCCATTTTAATATTTTTTTTCTGAAATTTTTACAGCACATACCTCTTACCATTATGAAGACTATGAAAATTGTTGTAGACTTTCAGTCTTCTTCTTGTAAAAGTTGCAAACTTGTAAATCGCAAAAATTAGGTGGAAAAATTTAAAATTTATCAATTTGATCACGTCTATGTTAAACTATAGAGTCCAAAAGAAGTGTTATGGGAAGTTTTAGATCTAGACGTGTTATAGACAAAAAAAATGGTAAAACTTTTAAATTTAAGAAAAACGTTGTTTTTGTAAATTAATTTTTGTAAAAAAAGTTAATTTTTTTAAATCTATGCAAAAACTTTGCCAAACTTTTTATGCATAGTCAAATTTGATTTTTTAATAAAAAAATAAGTAATCGTGTGGGGAAAAAATAAATATGCCATTTTAATTGCCTATTTGTCTTATTTGTAAAATTCATATTAGAGTTTTCAAAAAACGTATACAAGGTGAAATTTTTTCTAAGACCCAAACAAACTAATTTTTTAAATCCGGGGCTGATTTTTTTCTAGTTTGAATAAATCAGTCGATTGGGTGATAACATAAATTAAATATTTGTTCAAAAAAAAATTTATTTTTGTAATAAAAGTTATTTTTTTAAAATCTATGGTTCACTTTACCAAACTTTTAATTATTCATAGTCAAATTTGATTTTTTTTATAAAAAATTAAGTAATCGTGTGGGGAAAAAAATAAATATGCCATTTTAATTGCCTATTTGTCTAATTTGTAAAAATCATATTAGAGTTTTCAAAAAGCGTATACAGGGTGAAATTTTTTCTAAGACCCAAACGAACTTATTTTTTAAATCCGGGCCTGAATTTTTTCTTGTTTGAATAAATCAGTTGATTGGTGGTAACATAAATTAAATATTTGTTCAAAAAAATTCATTTTTGTAATAAAAGTTATTTTTTTAATCTATGGTTCACTTTACCAAACTTTTAATTATTCATAGTCAAATGTGATTTTTTTTATAAAAAATTAAGTTATCGTGTGGGGAAAAAATAAATATGCCATTTTAATTGCCTATTTGTCTAATTTGTAAAAATCATATTAGAGTTTTCAAAAAGCGTATACAGGGTGAAATTTTTTCTAAGACCAAAACGAACTTATTTTTTAAATCCGGGCCTGATTTTTTTCTTGTTTGAATAAATCAGTTGATTGGTGGTAACATAAATTAAATATTTGTTCAAAAAAAAAAATTAATTTTGTTAATAAAAGTTAGTTTTTTTAAATCTATGGTTCACTTTACCAAACTTTTAATTCATAATCAAATTTAATTTTTTTATAAAAAATTAAGCAATCGTGTGCGGAAAAAAATAAATATGTTATTTTAATTGCCTATTTGTCTAATTTGTAAAATTCATATTAGAGTTTTCAAAAAGCTTATACAGGGTGAAATTTTTTCTAAGACCCAAACGAACTAATTTTTTTAAAGCCGGACCTGATTTTTTTCTAGTTTGAATAAATCAGTTGATTAGGTGGCAATAGTGTAACGATTGACCGAAATAAGAGACACATCGATCTGACCGTTCAAAAATTATGACGAATACAAATTTCTGTCAAAATGCGAAACTCGCCCTGTATATTATTAAACAATGGGAGCAGACACTTTTTAATGGTCATTTGTTATTCCCCATAGGGGCCTGGATACGAGGTAGGAGTATGTACAGTTCCTCATTACTCATCCTATATGTAAAAAAATTAGCACTTCTAAATGGTCTAGTTTTTCTTCAGAAAGTTTTTAAAAATTTTAAACTTTAAAAAAAAAAATTAGATTGCAAAATTATTCTGCAAAATTAATCAGGTCGATTTAATGAAATTTGGTGAACGATTTAAGTATGTTGAAAGAATTTTCTAAGCGAATTACGAAAGTTCTAAGTGCAACCAAAGTGGTTGAAAAACATTGAATAAAAACAGGCTTATTTTGCCCCCTTATTTTGTATTTATTGCTATTTTGCAGGAAGGGTAATAATTTAGGACATTTTTAACCAGTCGTTTATCATACAAAATTCAATTATCTTTATTTTATTTTCCTACGACTTTGTGCCAAAAATGAATCGTTTTAAAGTTATAAGCAAAGAAAATACAAAAAAATCGATTATTTTCGAAATTTTTAAATACTTTAATTTTTTTATTAATGTTCCGGGCATATTTGAGAAGGAGCATAATAAGTCAATTATTTAACATGAAGAGAAGTATCCAGATTTCTCAAATGTGTTCTCGAGGTAACGAAGTACAAAAACTCGAAGAAGTACCACAAAAAATTTTTATAATAAAAGGTCACACAAGGGCGCGTTTCGGCTCATGCCGAGCCGTCATCAGCTTGTTTTGTTCCTGTATTTTTAGCTGATGATTGTTCGTGATGAACCGAAACGCGTCCCTGTATGACCTTTTAATAAAAAAAAATTTGTGGTACTTCTTCGAGTTTTTGTACTTCGTTAAGTCCATTATTATTGTTGAAGTTGTTACCTAACTTTATCTGCAAAAATCTGAATGCCACCTCGCTCATCCAAAAATAGACCTTTTTTCACAGATCCGCGCTGGTCTATTATTTGTCTGACATTATTTGATTATTAACCGCTATTTACTATTTTTTTACCATACGATGGCAACCATGTACCCACATTATAAGCATACAAACAACCACAGTGCTTAGGTTTAATTAATTAGTTAAAATGAACAAAAATACGATGGCCGCATAAAAAATCCAAAGTATTTTAAGTACCTCTTTTGTCGCCGAAAAATAAACGACCCTGTAATTAATTGGGGGTGCGTAGCTTGTCTCTATACATTTTTTTTTCGGCGTCCTAGTCATAAAACGAACAAATGTCTATAAAATCCTAGGGAGTTGAACTTCTAAATCGTTATAAAATAAGATGACAATAGAAATATACAGTGAGAGTTTGCAGGTAAATTGAAATACTACTATGTGTTGGGACTACAAATTTTCATATAATTTGAACTTTTTGAAGAACAAGCTCTGTTAAAAACTCATTTAAAACCATTTACTTTGCTTCCCTTAGTTTGCTGTCCCTTCAGTAAAATGTACATTTATTTTTAAATATTTATCGCAGAACCGGAAAAGTTGTTTGATGTTCTATAACCAGAATACTATGTAGCTGCTGTTCAATGTCCTATATTAGAATATACCGTTCTTATTTGGATCACTGTACATAGCTTATGAGTTTTATTCCGGTCATTTATTTGATTTTTTCTGTAGAATATAAAGCTGTCGTATCTCTTTTTATACTATTTAAACTCTTCAACTTATTCGCACCGTCTGCGAATCCAATCCTTTTCAAAATCTTTAATTTTCCTTTTAATATCTACATTTTGGTTCTCTATATTGTACTTAATACATTTTGTTTATATTTGCGCCTCTTTTATTCAATTCCAAAATTTAATTATTCAATTCTGTTTTACTTTTCTCCATTATAATATTTTCTCGGCCAACAGAGACTATTGCTTTTTCGCTTTTTCGCATTCGATGAATAATAATTATTGTCAGTGGCGGAAAAAGAAATAGAGAAGTTCCCCCCCTAAGAAGGTTTAAAGTAAGGGGGAAAATGTTGAAACATAAAAATATATTAGCTGACAAGAAACTGAAACCACAGACACACAAATTTAACCCAATTAACACCCTGTTAGGAAAATTAAGGGAACTTAATACATATAAGTTATTATTTATGTCTTTTATGTAGTTTGGGGTTAATCTTTTTTATGTCTTTTGGTTGGTGTTTCATTGGAAGTTTCCCCCTTAAAGCAAATTTACCCTCCCAAGGCAAATGACCAGATCCACCACTGATTATTGTTGACGTGTCTTCACATTGTGGCAGATTGTTGAAGCATAGTCTGCACAGCAGATTATTTTAAGTTGTTATTCTCCCTTTTTACTTCCTATTTTTTTATTAAAAAAAAAATACAATCCTTTATTTATTAAACGTGTATTTGTTAAAATCCCTAAAAAGGGCTACATCACAGAACAGAACTAGTTTTCGATCGGATGACCGATCATCATCAGTGTATACGTGAATCTAACATGCTAACCATGCGTCGTCGGTGCAAGATCTTCTCGACCTAAAACCTTGTTGTTCTTCTGCTAATGTTATAATAGTTTTATTCAGTTTGTTTGTTATCACTGGTCATTGAGTTTGGTTGTTAATTTTAGTGTTGATTTTAATACATTCATTCCTCTGTAATTCTCCGGGTCCAATTTGTCTCCCCTTTTGAAGAAATGTATTGAAAAACTTAGCGCTTTTCCACGGACCCTGAAGACTAAAGTATACATTTCCTTTTTCTAAAATTAGATCTGGATGTTGTTTTATCCACATAGACATAATATGTACTCACTTTAACCCGGCATTGGTCGCTAGGTAAATTGTTACGCGAGTGGTCGCGCGTGTGATTTTCTCTCACATATCCAACTTTTGCCTTTCTTTACAAAATTTTATAAAAAAGATGAAGTTTCATCAAATATAAAGCCATTTGCTTTAAAAACACGTTTTTCTGTTATATTATTATTATCTTTATATAAAATGTGACTATTGACGCCGCGCCGCCAATATTTAACATTGAAAAATATATGGTAAGTGACCATCTACAACTAACCCGTGAAACAGAATATAGGATTTTCATATCATCGACCACATCCACGGCGCCTTTTATTACATCATAAAAGGACATTATTTCAGGTTTTAAGAGAAAAAATTAAATTAATTTTTATGCACAGTTGGTGACGCCGGTGGTCGCTCGATGAGAGAAACTCTCACATGAAGCGCACTGACTCAAAAATATGATGATACCACAGTATAAAGAGGAACATTAAAACCTCTTCCATGTCGGCACTTTGATCTCAAGAAGTAATACCGGCAGTACGCAATAATTGTTAATTGGTAAGTCTCTATATGAGCGGACGAGTCTATTAGATTGTCGAGGGAGGATAGTTGATAGTTAGGAGACTAGAAGGAACTACAGCGCGTATATTTTCCCAGAAAAAAAGTTGTGAGAGAAAATACCATAAAGCGACCACTGGCGGGTTAAGGATTTTAGATTAAGGAATTTGGATAACAAACGTGTATTAGTTTGAAAAGATTTTTGTTGAACAATAAATGAAAAATAATGAGAGGAAGGGTCTGTTTAACTTTTTACCCAGTAATCAGTACCTACCGACGCGACGCGACTGTCACAGGTGGGAACAATAAGGTAACTTATACTGTAAAAACAATAAGGTTTACTTTATACTACTACGATAAGAGACAAGAAGCAATAAACAATAACCCTCTGTATAATATTTTAGATACATGGAAATTTACAATATTACCTCTCAGTATAAAGGATGATTAATGAAATTTTATGTTAAAAAGTAAAAAATATTCGTTTTATGTATAAAAACGAAATATATGCACTATAGCTTGATTTGACGCAAAATATGAGATTAACGTAAAAATGCATAAAATCTCAACTTTGTTAATAAATACTACCTATGCATAAAATGCAGTACTATTTTTCTTTAAGTTAAAGCATTAGAATATGCTATGGAACAGGGTCACCAATTGGCGGACCGTGGTCCGCATCTGGACTGTAGACTAATTTTCTGCGGACCGCCATTAAATTCAGAATATTATAGTACGTTCTTTAACGGCGCAATATTGCAAAACCTCTAAATTTTAAAGAACCGCTTGGATTTACATGAAATTTGGCATACAAATAGCTATTAAGTCAAAGAAACAAAGTGATATTGTGCCTGTGCAAGACGTAGATATTGCACATTTTTTGACATACAATTAAGAATTTTGTATTCTGTATTCACCATTGGCGTGCATACGGGTAATACGATCGGTCATAATACCCGTTTGAGCGCCAATGGTGAATATTAAATTCTTAATTGTATGTCAAAAAATGTGCAACAACTACGTCGTAAAACGCACCAAATTTTATTTGAATATCTCAACTGGTTTTAAAGCAAGAAATAAAATCATCAGGTTGTAAAAAAATTTAACATCCCGTATCTCGAAAACGAAGCGTTTGTGGACATATGATTAAAAAGCAAACTGTCATTATTTTCTCGTGTAAAATGACCCCCTAAAGTTTGTCGCACTTATTTAGAAACACCCTGTACTGATGACAAACATAGCCAGTTGTTAAAGTACCTAACTTTTTTATTATCCAACATAGTGTTGCCCAAAATCGGTCTTGGTCTTGCAGTCTTGGTCTTGTTCTTGCGTTTTTGCAAGACCAAGACCAAGACCAAGACCGCGTAATTTGAACAAGACCAAGACCAAGACTTACCGTGCAAGATTTGAGCAAGAACAAGACTAAGCCTGCAAGACTCTTGCGTCTTGCAGTTAGAACTGAGGGTCGTTTTAGAGAGTATATTAGTTCGGGTATATTCTTAGATACTCTATGAGAGGCAAAAACATTTTTAACAAAAATTGAAAAATTTGACTTATGCGCATTTCGAACAATAGGTACCACAAACATAGGTGCATAGCGAATCAAAATATCTATTAAAATAACACTTGACACATTTGACACGTACTCAGAGATCATTATTACAATGCAAAAATAAAATATTTTTACCATCTTTTCCAGCAGACGACATCTTCGCTCTGAAATTAATTGTCCAGGTTTTGAGATTAGCCGGCCTTTATTCATAAATTAATATTCTTGGGTTACGACCTTGCGATGCCGACAATAATGTCGTTAAAAATGTGTAGTTGATAAAAAATATACCTATTACATCTTATCGGTATATAGAATAGTAAGACTCTATTATGTATATTTTTTCTGTTGATTGTGCAATGACCTCTTTCAGTTAGACAAAATTTGCTGAAAGAATGCGGCTCATATTTAAAAGTAATAATAACGAGAGAGGATATTATACTGAACAAAGAAATATTACAGTGAAATGTATGCAAGACAAAAGCACATTTATAGCAGTTTTTTCTGTAGTTAAATTAAATTGGTCATTTGTTTTATCAATCGACTGTTCTTTTGTTACTCTTTGTGTTTGGTGATATACACTACTCCAAGAAATTAACGCACCACCTTAAAAACGGGTGATTTTTTATGTCTTGAATTTCCTAAACCTGTTGTCCGATTGAAGTGAATTTTTTAATATGTTATAGCCCTATTCTTTAACAATATCGCTGTAATAATACTATTGCTAGGCAGGTAAATTGTCATTGTATACCGGGTGTACCAATCAAACTGTGTTTTTTTTGTCAAAGTTCGCATCACCCTATGGAATATTCTAACATTCTAGCTTATAAAATATTAAAATTAAAACCCAACTATAGCCTCATATTTTCTTAACAGTTTGTTTTTTGATCCATTCGCTTATGTTGGAGAATAAAAAGTTACGTACTTTTTTAGCTAGGCATGTTTTTCATCAATACAGGGTGTTTTTAACTTAGTATGGCAAACTTTAAGGGGTAATTACTCTGCACGAAAAAGTAATGACAGTTTGCTTTTAAACGTATGTTCGCAAATGCTTCGTTTCCGCAATAGGGGCTGTTAAAATTGTTCTTACAAACTGACGATTTATTTATTGCTCTAAAACCGGTTGAGATATGCGAATGAAATTTCGCCATGCGAATGAGATTGATTTTAATATTCACCAATGGCGCGCATACCTACGTGTAACCGGTTTGTTTAGGATTAGCCCTTAAAATTTGCCATACTTATTTCAAAACAGCCTGTATTGATGAAAAACATGTCTAGTTATTAAAATACCTAACTTTGTTGTTATCCAAGCGAATGAATAAAAAACAGAATGTTAAGAAAATATCAGACTGTAGTAGGGTTGTAATTTCAGTATTTTATAAAGGCTAAACTATTCCACAGGATGATGCGAACTTTGAGAAAAAACACAGTTTGATTGGTACACTCATTGGTACCGGTACGGTATCCGGTACCTATAGGTACAACGACAATTTACATTCTAGCAACAATATTATTACAGTGATATTGTTAACGAATAAATAATTCAAGCTTAAAATTTACCTACTCTGTTATGTTGTTCTAAGATATGTAATAGGCTAATGGGCAACTGCGAGACTTGCAAGACTGTTGTTGCAAGACCAAGACCAAGACCAAGACCTGGAGCGCAATACCAAGACCAAGACCAAGACCAGGTGTACTGTTGCAAGACCAAGACCAAGACTTTCTAAGTCTCGTCTTGGTCTTGCATTTGGGCAACACTAATCCAACATAAGTGAATGAAGCTAAACACAGAATGTTGAGAAAACCTGGGCTATAGTTGGTTTTTAATTTCAGTATTTTATAAATGCTACAATATTCCACAGGGTGATGCGAACTTTGAGAGAAAAAAACACAGTTTTATTCGTACACCCGGTATACAATGACAGTTTACCTATCTAGCAACAATATTATTACAGCGATATTGTTAATGAATAAGGCTATAACATGGTAAAAAAATCACTTAAATCGGACAACAGGCTTAGTGTGCACTAAGCCTGTGCACTAAGCCTAAGGTTTTGCACCCGAGTGTATATCCACTCTATAAGAAGGTCCACTCTTCTTTATGGTGCCGAAGCTTAGACTATTAATGTTGACACTTAATGAGAAAGCTGGAAGTTTTTGAGATGTGGCTTTTTAGGACAAGTTTGAAAATACCATGGACCGATTATATTACGCATGAAATGGTGTTGCACACATTGGGAAGAGACAGAGAACTTTCGTCCACCATTAAAAATATAGTCCGTTCTTTAACGGTAAAATATTGCAAAACCTCTAAATTTTAAAGAACCGCTTGGATTGACATGAAATTTGGCATACACATAGCTAACAAGTCAAAGAAAAAAAGTGATATTGTGCCGATATGTGCTTTTGCCCTGGGGATGGTTTTCACCCCCTCTTGGGGGTGAAAAAATATTCGTACAAAGAAAGTCAGGAAATGGATAAACTGGCTAATTTTAAGTAACTTTTGTTCTATAGAGTTTTTTCACTAAGTCAATACTTTTCGAGTTATTTGGCAGTGAATATGTTCATTTTTTCAACAAAACGACCACGCTTTTAGACGATTTCTCGCAAATAACTCAAATAGTAAGTATTTTGTGGAAAAAACATTCTTAGCAAAAATATAGCCTGTAAAAAATTTAAAAAAATGGTGTATATATCACGTCTCTACACCTAATAGAAGCAGAGTTATAGCTAATGAAAAATAGGTTCATATTCGTCAAATTCCAAATGGAATACTTTAACGTGAAATAACCAAAAATGAAGCACATTTCGGGGAAAACTCATTATAACTTATTTAAAGTGTTTAAAAAAGCTTCATTTTTGTTTTATAAGAAAAAAATTCTAGCATCAAAATTAAACAAGTTACGCTCAAAATAAAGTTAGTCCCTTTTGGTTTTGGTAAAAAAATCGAGAAAATCACCCCCTAATTAGTATCTTAAATGAACTTAATCGTTACGACTTCCCAAGTTTCTTGACTCGTGTATATATTGTTTATGTGATCTGTAAGTTTCATGGGTTCAAAGTCCTTATTATTGAAAGGGCTGTAGTTAAAAGGGGTTGAACGAGTCACTGATCACGAATGTAAGCAAATTTAGAAACACCAAATCTCAATAAAGTTTTGTCTAACAGAAAAACAAAAAAATACATGATATTCAGAAAAGCAAATCTGACTTTTTTTGTTTCTCGGGATTTTTGGTATCTCTAACAATTTTTAAGTTATTTTGAAAAAAAGCATATTTTTCAAAACTTAAATTTTTAAAAATTTTACTTTGAAACCAAATTCTTTAGAAAATAAGCACTTTAAATCGATGAAACTTACAGATCATATAAACACAACATAAGTAAAATAATTTGTGGAGCGGTAACGATTAATTTCATTATAGTTGCTAATTAGGGGGTGGTCTTCCCGATTTTTTTTGCAAAAACAAAATGGACCAACTTTATTTTGAGCGTAACTTGCTTAAATTTAATGCTAGAAACTTTTTGTAAAAACAAAAATAAAGCTTTTTTTAAATACTTTAAAAAATTTATAATGGGTTTTTCCCAAAAAGTGCTTAATTTTTTGGATATTTCACGTCGAAATATTCTATTTGAAATTTGTTGAATATGAGTCTATTTTTCATTGGCTATAACTCTGGTTCTACGAGATCCAGAGACCTAACGTGTACACCATTTTTTTTACTTTTTTATAGGCTATATTTTAGCTAAGACCGTTTTTTCTACAAAATACTTACTTTTTGAGTTATTTGCGAAAAACCGTCTAAAAATGTGGTTATTTTGTTGAAAAATGAACATATTCACTCGCAAATAACTCGAAAAGTGTTGACTGCGAAAAAGCTCTATAGAACAAAAGTTACTTAAAATTAGTCAGTTTGCCCATTTCCGGACTTATTTTGGACATATATTTTTTCACCCCCAAGCGGGGGTGACAGTCACCCCCAGGGCAAAAGCACACATCGGCACAATATCACTTTTTTTCTTTGACATGTAAGCTATGCGTATGCCAAATTTCATGTCAATCCAAGCGGTTTTTTAAAATTTAGGGCAAAAACCGTGAAAGAATGGACTAATAGAAAAACAGCTTATTTATGGCACATACTAAGAGTTTAATACAGTACGAGTAAAATTAGCTAATTGGACATATTGGTGTCAATTCAAGCGCCAGAGTTAATGTGTAGCACTTTTTGGAACTAGCTGGACCAGGTGTATCTACTAACGCCGAAAAACCGAAGAAAACTATTTCTTTTTTGAAAACTTTTGACATAAAATCAACAAAGGACCCTTGGATTTTTTTTCAAAATTAGCTAATTGGACATATTGGTGTCAATTCGAGTGCCAGAGTTAATGTGTAGCACTTTTCTTACATACAATTTTCCTCTCGTTCTTCTGCTGTTCGCAGAATTTCTCTGCGAGTTACGGTTCGTAAGAAAAAAGCTTCCGTTAAAGAGATAAATGTATCAATTTCTAAAAATTAAAAAAATCATAATATCTCCAACTTAACTTCAAGAGTTAAACTGTAGCACTGTTTAGGACTAGCTGGACCAGGTGTATCTACTAACGCCGAAAAACCGAAGAAAACAATTTCTTTTTGGAAAACTTTTGACATAAAATCAACAATTGGATTCAAACTTCGGTCAAACCACAAAACTGTCAAAACTTTTTTTGTAATTAATTGCTCACATGTCATCACCATGACAAGGCGAAAGTTAAGGATATTTGATTATATGAAAGTGTGCTAAAAAACAGTGCGAAAAAGTAAATCCCATTTAGAATACATTATTACTTCAGGCGCACTTTAAACCCTTCATGCACTGCTATCTATATTTACAATTTTCACACAATAAAAACTTATACATAATATGAGGTAGAGTAGATAAGAATTATTTTTGTGAATTTGGTTAACAAAAACTGGTTAAACAATTTTTCGATAGCGGTACCGCCTGACACTGTGTATTTGTTATAAGGATGTATTTGTTTAAGTAAGTTTGTGCAAAAAAATCGAATCAGAATAATTTACCTAACGGGGGCGACGTTAGAGCCTGGACTAATAAGTAGTTGAAACGGTCAATACAAAGAGACGCACACTCATCAAAAATGCACGTGAGATTATACTCCTATAAATTGTATAATCTACTTTTACTAACAAGAGTTAGGAAGAGTCAACTTCAACTAGTAAAAGTTGATTTAAATTTTTCAAATCAACTTTTACTCCTCGTTTCAGTTGGAGTTGACTCGAACTAGGATAAGTCAACTCTAACTGAGAATCAACTTGAACTGTAACATATGTTAAACATGAAACAAAGAAAAATGCTCAAAAAAGTTAGAAAAAAAGACTTTTGCTTAGGAGAAAGTAGTTGACATAAAAACCTAAGAACGTAAATTAACGATAAAATTCTTAGCACGTTTTTCAAAGATTCGGCACAAAAAGCAGAAAATAAGTGGTAATGAACCGACGGTAAAAAATGAGTAACGGATACTTTGACCATTCAAAACGGCTAAAGATTGTCATTGGGAAGTCGTTTTTTTGTGAAAATATTTGCAATGTATGCAATTACCAGAAAGTAAACTAAAAATTAGACACCGCACTCTGCACGCGAATTTCTTCTTGAAATCTCACCTGACAATTTCCTCTCGCAATTTGTTGATTATTTACTCACCAGATTCATATCGAATACAGCAGCTTCTGTGTTAATCATATATTTTGACGAGGTTTTAGCTTATGCAAACTCAAAATCACTATGATGTTTTTCTCATTTGCGTATTGTCTCCGCCTGAAGATAGAAATTCTTCTCAAATTTTACACGTCGGTCCCGAAATAGTGGTTATGCTGTTTAAATATATGCAAATGATTCTTTTGTACTGTAATTATAGGTAATGAGAAATCCTTTCGATATCGTTTTAATAAGAAATTTTCAAATTTAGATTGGGGCGAGCTGCTTACACAAAATCAATATCTTGAAGCTATGGAATCGGCGTATTAATCTTCACATTATGCAGTGTACGAGGAAAATAGTGAATACAATGTATACGTATCGCATTACCGAGAAAAAAATAAAAAAGGTATTCATTGTAAACAATATATTCTGGAAAATATATCTAATAAAAAAATATTAAAAAAATATTTTTAAGCAACGCTTTTCTTTAGTTACGAGTGACTAAAATTAAACATATAAAAAAATCAACTAAAAAGTAAAAAATAAAAAAAAATGAAAAAATCTAACACATTCGTCAAAGAAAAGCGTGGCGCATCTTCATCGAATAAACGGTTTTCGCACCACGCTTTTCTTTAACGAATGTGTTATATTTTTTCAATTTTTTTTATTTTTTGACTTTTAGTTGATTTTTTTATATGTTTAATTTTAGTCACTCGTAACTAAAGAAAAGCGTTTCTTAAAAATATTTTTTATTTTTTTACTTTTTAGTCTTACACTTTTCAAACATTAAAATATATCGTCATGTTTATTAAAATATTTATAAAACATATGATGAACAAACATGAAAAGTAGTCGGAATTGGCTTTGAAAAATTTGAAATTTTATTATTTATTTATGAAGCATACCGTAAATAATTAACGTAAAAAGTGAAATTATGTATAGTTCATATAATTAGCTACAATCTGTAAAAGTTTCAAGTTTCTTCATTGTAAAAAACAAGAGAATTTAAGCATTTTCCGTTAAAATCGTTTTTTTATTTAAACAATTAATAGACAAAAAATTATTTTATTGACTATTCGTGTATTGTTCCCGCGAATGCATATGTCTGTAAATTTTTAGTCATTTGCATTGAAGAAAAGGCAGTCAAATTAACGTCCAAAGATTTGACGCAAATGATTGAACTAAAGAAAAGCGTTTAATTAATTAGTTAATACGACAAAACGAATTCTAATGTTAATTGTAGCACAAAACGTCTCTACCGGTGGTTTTTCTAAGACTACGATAAAAACACGAATTTTTTGGATTCCAGTTTTGGTTGAAATTTTGTTTAATATCGTTTTGAAATTTGACACGAATAAACGCCGATTTATACAAGGTGTCCCAAAAGTAGTGGAACGGTCGAATATTTCGCGAACTAAACATGGGACCGAAAAACTGAAAAATACGTGTTCAATCATTTTCAAAAATCTATCCAACGACACTAAACACCAACCCCCACTACACCCCCTAGAGGTGGTGTGGGGGGTAACTCTCAACTAGAAACCACCAGTTTTTCCTGCAGATTTGTATTCGTTACGTAAAAGTAAGCAACTTTTATTCAAGACATGTTTTCGAACTGTGGATAGATGGCGCTATAATTGGGAAAAACGATTTATCCTGATACCATAGGCAAACTATAGAAACGCTCTAATATCTCGAGAAATACACTTCCAAATGAGAAACCAAAAAAAGGTTTTTCTATTCCCATGACAGTGAGTAAATAGAGCTTGTGGTGCAATAGTTTTAACTTTTGGCTGGAGGCCGTTCAATTCACCAGACATCACGGCAGCGCCGTCACAAGTTTGCCCCAGTTTGCCCTACCAATTTATTTTTGATATCAAAAAATTTTAATCTGTTATTTAAAACACCAAAAACATATTCTGCCTTTGCTTTTACTAACGTCTGTAAAACCTAAAAACCTCTCATTATCAAGTAACGCGTATCGAACAACAATTGATAATTATTGTGAATGACATCATAATCAGAAGTTTCATCTACTTCTAGCGAAAACAAATTGTTTTCTGAATCTCAGATCCAATAACGTTATTCAAAATGTAACTAATTGATTATATATTTATTAGTTAATTCTGTACTGTTCTAGACGTGCCGTAAATATCTTAGAATCAGAAAGTAGTATACTAGAAAATTCCAAATCGTATTTCTTAAACAGTTTTATTAGTTATCTATAATTATATCATATATAACGATTATACGATATTATATATTATATATCTATAAATAAATGATAATTATTGACACCTTAAAAAAATTACAATATCAATTCAACGACGTAAAACGGCGTGATTATTTTTTACAATTTCTGCCGATGCCTTGAAATGAAACCTCGGCAAATCTAAATGTGCCGTACCTGCCGTTGCCTGCCGTATCTGCCTACGGACAGAAATGTATGTTTTGGTTGCTTATCGACTTGTATTTCGTTGAGTTTTACGTGTAAATCGTCACGCTAGGGATGAACTAGGGTCGGCTAGCCGGCACAGTCAGATGGATGGCTCGGATCATTCATTTTTTAAAAAGTCTCTTATGCGTATGGATCACTTACCGCTCGGATTGGTCGAATCCTTTTAAAAACCACGAATAAAATTTAGTCTGTATTATCTGACACATTTTTTTTTATTTCACAGATACAAAAAATTACATAAACTCTGACTAAATTGAATATTAAAAAATCTATAACATCAATAAATGTGTGGGTCGGCACTGCCGACTCTGACCGGCCGCCACTGAAATGTTGCTTAATTTTTCATGGCAAATTCGAATCTGCAATAAAAGTGGGGGTTTTTATTTAAGATTTTAAAGTTACCCCCCACCCCACTTCCAGGTGGTGCGTTGGACGGTCATGTTTGGTGTTTATCAATAGGTTTTCGAAAAATATTAAAAACCCGTTTTTTGTTTTCTCATTTGGAAGTGTATTTCTCTAGCTATTAGACGGTTTCTATAATTTATCTATGATATCAGGATAAATCGTTTTTCCCAATTATAGCGCCATCTATCCACATTTCGAAAAAATGTCTTGAATAAAAGTTGCTTACTTTTACGTAACAAATCCAAATCTGCAAGAAAAACTGGGGTTTCCATTTGAGATTTTAAAGTTACCCCCCACCCCACCTCCAGGGGGTGTAGTGGGGGTAGGTGTTTGGTGTCATTAGATAGATTTTTGAAAATTATTGAATACGTATTTTTCAGTTTTTCGATCCAATGTTTATTTCGCGAAATATTCGACCGTTCCGCTACTTTTGGGACACCCTATAAACAAGTATATGAGCGTTCACAATTTGAAACTTTATTGTTTATTTATGAAGCACAACGTAAACAATTAACGTAAAAAGTGAAATTATGTATAGTTCATATCATTAGCTACAATCCGTAAAAGTTTTAAGTTTCTACTTTGGAAAAATCAAGAGAATTTAAGCGTTTTCCATTAAAATCGTTTCTTTATTTAAACAATTACATATTAAACATAAAAAAAATTTTATTTACTATTCGTGTATTGTTCCAGCGAATGCATATGTTTGCAAATTTTCATTCATTTGCATTGAAAAAAAGTCAGTCAAATTAACGTATAAAGATTTGATGCAAACTATTGAAGTAAACAAAAGCGTTTAAAAAGGTATTCATTGTAAACACAATATTCTGGAAAATACCTCTAAAAATTCTCTAAAAAAGTACCGTATTGATAGGATCTCAGAATAAGAATAGGGAACCCAAGAAAAATAAGAGAAATAGTCCTAGAAACAAAAACCTTCACGGATCAAAAAACTGAGATATTAAATAAGACAAGTAAGTTGAACCATAAGGTCGCCTCTGTATACACTCAACGAAAAAGGTACGTAATATTAATAAAAATGTTAATTCATACAACAAAAGCAATACTTAAAATTTGTCCAATTCTTGGTTTTATTGGAACAACAAAGCGATGTTCATCAATTCATTATGTTCGTTAGTTAATCCAATGTATTACGTTTATTGAATGGATGAACATCCATTTATTAATATTACGAACACTGTTCAGTAAGTCAACGAACACTATTCATTGAAACAACAACGTCGTTAATTGACCGACGAAGACTATTCGTTGTGTCAATAACAGTGTTATTTCTCCTAACGTATTTCGTTTCTTTCTACAATTATTCCCGTTTATTCCCACAATAAATTACGGTTATTCTTACAAGCAATTTTATTCATCCCTACTATGAACGTATTTTATATTGATAATTGATAATGATTTTATAATGGTTGGATAATTGATTAATAATAATTTTGCAAATCCCCCTTTTTTGTCCTAAACCTAATGAACGTTACACTGTGTGATTTCTCATATGATTTCACTTATACAGTGCGCTGGAAAAAGTGTTGTCCTGTTATTAACTTATTTATTTTTAGCACATAAGCAAAACGCTCGGACAGGTCGAATTTTTAATAATCAAAGTGAATTATAACATCAATATTTCGAACTTTACGCGATCCCTCTTCAAGTGACAGCCACAACTTTGTTTTTTTTTTAAAGGGAATGTACATCATGTACAAAAATTTATTACACTTCAATCCTTTTGGATAGCGCAGCTGCAAAATTTCGATCGAATTCTTTTTTCGAACACATTAATTTTTTTTGGAATCCTGAGAAAACTAAAAAGTATTTTTGAAATATTTAAACGCAGAATAAAAGATTACATTATTACTGAGGGCTGAAAGTCCCTTAGAATAAACAAAAAGTTTCTTTTGAATGCTATATTTGAAATTAAAAATCATACTAAATTTTCTCGTTTCACCCCTGTGCCTGATTAAAATAATCATTATAGAAGTTCTCGGGGACTTCAGACCCTCGATAATACTGTAATATTTTATTCTGTGTTTAAATTTTTCAAAAATACTAATTAGTTTTCTCAGGATTCGAAAAAAAAGGAATACGATAATAGACACACAAAAACTTCCTTCCAGTACGGAAGGACTTCCTTCCTTCCACTTGGAAATGAAATGAAATTATTCGACACTTCGGCAGAGGTAACAGCATTGTTTAACAAAGAACGATAAGGAAAAGCCGTTACATTTCAAATGGTCAAGCAAAACATTTATTTTTTCAACAACTTCGTTTATTGTTACCATGAACGCATTGATTGTGGTTATTAAACGCAGTAGTAGATTGATTAATGCATTCGTTGTCATAACAATCAGTTTACATCTATGGAATAATCACATATTACTCTATATTAACAACATTTGTACAATTTTAACTATTTATAATGGGAAATAAGCCACAATATTATTAAAAAATTATTTTTATTAACGTTTCGACGCCCAAATCGGGTGCCGTTGTCAAAATACAAAATACTACTAACAGAAACAAAAATGTTCTTGCTTAGTAAAAAAAATTCTTCTAATAATTTATTTAATTTGACTCATTTATATCGGCAATTCAGATACTATTGATACATTTTAAAGTAGAATGAAATTTTAATGAAATCTGTACGTTGTCACAATAAACCAAGGTAATTACTTATTATCTACGAAATCAAGAAAGTGCTTTGCTGCCAGAATTACCATTATTTATTAAATATACGAAACTAACTTATTGTCTGAATAAATTGAGTGTTATTGATTAATGTACTCTAGTTATTTTCACAATTATTATTCAATCATTGTGACAATAACCAAATACATTGATCAATGTCTAAAAGTTCGTTAAAACAAAAAATTAAATTGTTGTTACAACGAAATACTATTCAATAATAACTGTTAATCAATATTACGAACTAAATATTTTTGAGTGTAAATAATGATCTAACATCAAAAGGAAAGTGCATACAGAAAAATAGTTTCAATAGCAAAAGAAGAAAAAAGTAAAGGAAAACAGACAAGCATAAGCCATAAGACGTTGATCGTAAATGTGAATCGAGGGATATGACATGAAGAAAAACAACAACAAAGATAATACAAGAGTAAAATTGCTAAAAAACTAGTAGAAGAAAACGGCAAAGAAAAGGAATACGACAATGAAAAACCGAAAAATATGTACAAAAGAAAGGCATTAATCCAAGGAAATAATAAATTGTTATAATAAATCGGGAAATAATAAATTGAGGAATGAAATGTATGAGTTACTTATGAGTAGGGAGCTTTAACAAACTTCGACCAAACTATTGAACAATATCAGTATACTTGCAAAAAACGAAACAACTGGGAAATGAAATAATAAAAATAGGAAAGAGCAGCATTTTCAAGAGTGGGGATCACAAGATATTTTGGAGCGGGCTTTACGATGTCCGAGACAGTAAATAAATGAAAATGGAAAAAATTTAATCCGTTTGCTATAAACAACAAAATGAAAATAGCTAGTACAAATTTTGATCTTTAAGAAATTCATAAGGTAACATGGACTTCCCCCGATGCAAAAGTAAACAATCAAATAGATCATATCTCAAAAGAAAGCAAACAACATAATGCAATAGTCGATTGCAGGAGTTGCAGAGGAGCAGATACCAACAGTGACCATACACTACTTACAGCAAATTTAAAACAAAAACTAACAATAATTTCAAAAACTATTAGAGACAGATTAATAATCAACAATTAGAGCGCCTAAAAGAAAAAGAGGTAATAAACAGCCAAGACCAAAAAATTAATAAAATGCTAGAGAATTCAATCAAGCAGGAAATAGAAGGAAAATGGCAGACTCTACAGACAGCCACATCTGAGGCTGAGGCAGCGAAAAAGCTTATTATATAGGAAAGGTGCATATAAAGGGACGTCAAGACTGGTTTGATGAAGAACGTAGAAATGCTTTGACAAGAAGCCAGAGGGCAAAACTACAAAGAGTCAGAGAAAATATCCAAAATACGATCGAAAATTATGTGGCTAAGAAGAGATATGAAAAGAATTTGCAGAAAAAAGAACATCTAGAAAAGCAATTGAAAAATATAGAAATCTACATGAACAAAGACTACAAAGAGGAAAAAAATTCTAACGAGGAGGTAAGGAATCCGGAGAAACTAAAAAGAATAATACAAGGTATTACAGAAAAAGAAGTTTTAACGAAAGCAAATATAATAATATATCAAAATGAAAGGTTCAAAGACTGTGCGAAGTTTTAAGAAGTGTCAGAAATTAAATACTTACAAGTAACCATAACGAACACGAAAAAGGAAGGAAAAGAGATAGACAAAAGATTAATGACGGGAGTAGAACTATATATGTAGTGTAACTAAATTCAATACTGAAAAAAGCTAAACTGGGAGTGTACAAGACAGTACAGACCTACACCGACAGTGATGTAGGTATGCCAGTGAAACTTTGATTATGAACCAGCAGGAAGAAATTAGAGATCTGGGAAAGAAAGATAATCAGAAAAATCTTCGGATAAATCCAGACGGCAGAGTGTATTTGGAGAAGACGAATAAATAAAGAAATAATCATGACGTATAAAAAACCAATAATTACAGCAAAAATACGAGCCCAAAGAGATAGCTTGGCCATATGATATGAATGCCAGAGGAACGAAATGTTAAAACAATACTGAAGGAGGGCGAAATGGGGAAAAAGAAGAGGACGCCCAAAAAGAAATAGCTGGAAGCAGTAAACAAGAAAAACTTTTCAGAAATAGGCGTGAAAGATTTGGGAGAAAAAACAAGGGACTGGAAAAATTGGATCCGTTTGTGTGGAGTGGAATATATTATGTGTATATTGAGGTACACCAATCAGATGGCCATTTTCCCCAATTCTAAACATTAATACTGATAGAATGGATGGCATGTAACCATTTGTCACCTGCCTGGTATTGTGTCAATTCCCGGGGATTTATATATATTGTTGTAGAATTGTTTTTTTTTGTGGAAAAATTCAGAAAATAAATTTATATCAGGACCACAAGATCGTAGATTTTCTTCACCCTGTATATGACCAAAAATTGAGTCTAATTTAGTTAATAAACAGTGCTTTTTCGGGGAAGGTGAAATCGTTAATGTGGTTTTCGTTAATGGGTTTTTTGAAAGGATTTACAGACAATGGTTCGAAAATATTGGAAAGTGCAAGCTATTTCGTTTTGTGAACATCAATAGGATTTTTGTAAATAATTCGTAGAAGGTTTAAACGATAAACAAATTTTATTGAGTTTAGAATGTAAGGCCTTTGTTTAGTTTTTTGAAAAAACGATAGTAATTTAATGTCTCTTAGAATTTTGACAAAATGGAAAGTTGGATACAAATTAAGTTGGTTTTCTTAGGAAATGAAAGTGTAGATGTTTTGGGTAGAGAGGTTGTTTTTGATTGGTAGAGAAAGATCGATGGAAGGGATGAGAATGTGGAGTCGGAATTTCGGAGAGAAAAGATAGAGACTGTGTGATGAATATCGGCAGAGAGCAGTCCAGTTTTTTAAAAGTGAGAAGTTAGTGTAAAGTGGTGAAATCAGCCTTTGCGAGCATAATAAAGTTGAAACAAAATTGTTGACCGGTTGAGAAGTAAAATTTTCCTGTGTCCGAGGAAGATTCCTTTGTTCTATCTAGAACAATTAGCTGATTGGTATCTATTTGCACAAGATATCGAGCAACAGTGAGAGATATTTCAACTAAAAAATGAGTGGAGAATTCGAGAGAGCCTGGTTTTGTTTGTTATTGAAGCAGTTTGGACGACAGGGACCTTTTTGCAACATCAAAAGAGTACGTGTGGGAGAATCAAGGACAACGCAATCTAGGAAAAGAAGGAGTGAAGAGAAGAAACAAAAAGGGTCGTCAAATCATTTGTTAAAACGGAGAGAGCTTGTTTATATCCACACCATATATGCTCATTTTTTTTGTATTGAACAGTTCTATAACTCAGTTAGTCATTCCAAAGTTAAGTAATCAATTCAAAAGGAGAAAAGTAAATTTTGTTAAATTTAGTATGAATAAAAAATAATTTATTTAAATAATTTTTTTGTTAAAACAAGGAGACATCAAAATTAAAGCTTGATTTATTAAGTAAGAAATTGTTCCAACAAATTTAAATTTTAGTATTTTTTTTAAATCTTATTTATACAGCATATTGGATAAATAAATAATAGATTGCATTTATATGATATTGAATGCGTTTAATTTCCCTGTTTTATCCTGGAAGGAGTAAGCAACTAGAGATACTAGAAGCCACAAATCAAAGGTATTGCATCGAATACAAAATTAGTCCTGAGAATAAAGTTTATTAGAAAATTTAATTTGAATTTGGTTTTGTTTTTACATAGGCAGAAATTAAAATAATTAAGTAATTAATTAAATTAAGAATTTGCTAATCAATCTAATAAAAGAAATAAAGTAGAGCATAACAATATCTTATGCATATTTTACTATAGATACCTTAAGGTCCCTTCTGCCAGGAAAGGAAATTCTCAAGGCTATAGATTTTCTGGAGTCTTGTTATTTCCCCCACAGACCACGTTTGAGATTTAAACTGTCTGATAATTCCAAATCTAATTTTATGTTTTTTTCTGCGTTAAATTACAGTCAAAGTATGATCAGTTATCCATGGCTATACGATTGGCATAAACCGGTGTCGTACAGTCTTTTGCAGTCTCTACTATTTTGTCTTTGAAACAGGTACAAATTTTCGTTGGAATAATACTTTTATGATCTATCTAATTATAAACTTCGAAAATAAAAGATTTTAAAAAGTGTTTTTCTTAGAATTCGAAGAATCGCGACATTTACTGAAGTAGAAGCTTTCAAACTTCTGGAAAGATATTTTATAAACTGTTTCAGTTTAATTCCAATAAAATTGTCAATTATAAGAAAATAGACTTGGTAAACACACTCACATTTTATGGTACCTGTTAATGTCTTCCTCAAAAATACCATCGCATCGAATTATAAAACTCTCAATACATTAACATTCTTCCTCATGCGACTCGTTCTTTTGTAACCCCGAAACCTTAATGAAACTGAAATCCAAGGGTAGGTATTTTTTACCTGTCCCGTCATTTAGCTCTAGTTGTAGTTGGGGGCTTTACCCGCAGAGGGCAGCCTCGTCCGGTCGGAAGATTCAGCGGTTAGCCGAATAAATTTGAATCTCTAATCTCTTGGAAACTAGGTCAAGAATATGGAAATAAGATATTTGTAGAAATTAGACGGTTTGAGGGTTATTTGAATAATCTGTTCGTTGTTACTTATTATGCAGTTAAAACAAAAACGTATTTGTTTATTATTTCTGGTGTGATTGAGGATAATATGCCATAATGTCTTTGAAATCTTTGAAAACGTAATATTACAGTTCGTTGAACTTAAAGTTTGCTTAAATATTATGTTATCCGACAACTTACTTTTGTAGACCTTGACAACTCAATGGTTATTTACTTTGATAATGAATATAATATGTAACATATTAATGTGAATTACCTATAGTCCGTCCCACCTTAACTTTACAGTTTTTGTTTTTATTTAAATAAATGGCAAATTGTATAACTCTTTTATTCCATTTTATATAAGGTGGGGGTCGGTCAATCCCTTTCTAGACAGATAATGGAATGATATGCTGGAACAACGTTGTAACCGCCAATAGTTTCAAATGTAGGTGCTCCATAGAAAAACGTACGGTATGAGCAAAATAATTTATTGTGGACTCATCCACTGTGGTGAGTATTACGAGACTTTACTTTATGCATTCTTTAGTCTATCATATTACGCTCGTAAAGATCCCTTTTTTGAATATGATCAATTATAACGTGTTTTCCTTAAGGTGTCGACAAAATCTGATTTGGGGCCGTTCAAGTATTACGTACCGCAGGTTGGGGAAGGGGGTCAAAAATCTTTAAAAATTGCGTTACGCAATAGTTAAACGCCCATTAGAGTGCGTTACGTAGGGAGGAGGGGTCAAAAATCTTCAAAAATCGCGTTACGTAATACTTGAACTGAACGCTTCCTTTGTCGTTTAAAACGTTGTTTGATGGTCTTTGAAATATGTACAGTTAACTTTATGTCATTAATTTGTTTTTTTTTGTATTTTCACCATATTTTAGCACATGTAAGTATGTGAGCTTATTAAATGCTAACGTTTATTAAGAAACAGAGTGACTCCCGTGGACCATGGATAGCTCAGTTAGTTAGAGCATAGGCACGGATCGCTTAGATCGTGGGTTCACACCTTACCCAATGTCAGTTTAGACATTTATTAATTTTATTGGTCATTACTATGGCTATGTTAATTCAAGATTAAAATGTACCTACTCTGTTACAGTGCAGGTGCCGGTGGGGGATGGCCTCTATGCTCAGTATTATAGTCGGTGTATGAGAGAGAAAGTATTCGAAATAATGAAATAATAAATAATATAACATTTAGCAATAGGCTAATGGGTAACTGCGAGACTTGCAAGACTTTTGCTGCAAGACCAAGACCAAGACCAAGACCGAGAGTGCAAGACCAAGACCAAAACCAGGTGTATTGGCGCAAGACCAAGACCAAGACTATATAAGTCCCGTCTTGGTCTTGCATTTGGGCAACACTAGCTCTTAGCGAGAGGAACCTGCTGGTTACCTTATATACGGCGATATTTGTTATGGTTTGGTCACGCCAGACCTAGAAATACCATGTAGGACGAAAGATAGAGCTCTAAAAATTTATGGAAATAGAGATAGAGCTGAGAAAGAAGAAGACGTGTGATTTTTATTTCGTGTACTTTATGTGAAGTGGATTAGTTCGCAAAAAGCTTAAATACGGCGCCAATATTTAAAGACGAAGCTAATAAATATTATAGTTCGAATATATTAAATTCGCTGATATAACAAATGATTTACCTATGTCATAAACCTATTTTAAAAAGGATCAATTCTTAAAAAAAATAAAAATATTAAGCTGTATTCATTTTTGTGCTCCCTGTTTTAAGAAATTGTTTGTGTAGTAAAAACTGAAACTGGATTTTTCTTTCTCCTCTCTCTTTTTTATATTTATTTGAAATCTTTTAAATTAGCACAACATTATTAAAGAGAAGCTATAAAGTTTACCCACATTCGTTAAAAACAGGTAATAAAACTAATTAGTTGTTTAAAACCTCTATATCATTTCCTCTTTTAATTACGGTTTAAACACAGGATAGTGAAATTATTAAATTTTCAACTGTATTAACTAAACAAAGATTTCAAAATAAAAAAATGCTGCTACTGCTATACTTTTTACAACTTTAATTTTCTTGATATTTTTCTGGGAGCAAAACAAAACTTGTTATATTATATGTAGGTATTTTATTACATAGTTTATTGATGTTTCTATTGCCAAACTAGAAATGTCCTCAAAATGCTAAAAATAGGTTGAACCTTAAATGTTATGATTATGTGGGATTGTCCCACAATTATTTATCGTAATTAAAATTACATTTTTAACTGCTTTGTGCCGTTTCGATTTTAACTCCGCAAATCCTTTTCAAATATGATTATTTTAAAAATTCTGGAAAAGTGTATAATCAACAAGTTGTAGTGGAACAACAGCAACAACATTTAGAGCAACAACATTTCCGTAGTGGAAATCGAAACTTCAGACATTAGTTAGTTGAAAAAGTTATTTTCATTACAATTAATTGTGTATAATATTTAAGTTAGACATGGCACAAGAAAGAAGAAAGCAAAATAAGAAAATCTACGGTTTCGTTTTGATTTAAATCTGTCTCCTTCAATCCTCCGATAGTACTATTTCTAGGTCTACCTGTTGTCAAGGAGGCTCTGAGGAAGACAAATTATTTACACCAACACGACCGTAGTTTCTCAATATAAATTAAAACTATTAATATCGCAGTATGGTTAGAACGCCCTCTAACGGGGAATAAGTGAAATGAATTTCGACTCGATTCAAGTTCTCTGCTTAAACCAGGTATGACAATACCAAAAGGCACCGTTAGGAAAATATTCCAATTTACAGTTCAGAGAACCTGTATGAAACGAGTCTGTGTACTCTAATACAAAGTATGGCAGTAGTAAAATAAGAAAATCTACGGTTTCGTTTTGATTTAAATATGTCTCCCTCCATCCTACAAGCAATTTCAGGTTTAACCTTACCTGTATTAACCTCTATTAATGTGTGTCCCTGCTCGGGCGCCAATGTAACGAGGTCGTTGCGTCGTTCCAGGTAACTATCAGCTCCAGGTAACTATCAGTCGAAGAAAAAGAGTTCGCTTTTTAAAACATTTTTATTTGGAATTAAAATAAACAGAAGATATGATAATTAGCCTTAATTACTCATTAAGTTCGTTAATAAAATATATTTATAATTCCTACCAGTCTTGCCAATCTGCGGATAATTATCCGATTTGCGTACCTTTTTGAGAGTTGTCGTATCTTCTTCGTATCTTTAAATAAATCGGATATTTGCGGATATTTTTCAGTGTATCTACAATCTACTAAAACTTTCTCATCCATATATTCCCAACACCAACAACACATTAATTTTGGTTCCACCCAAATTTTTATACCGGATGAATGTTAGTGACATCCGATACTTTTCATCTTTTGACAAAAGGTACATGTGCCAATTCTTTTGTTTAGAATTTAAATGCACAAGTACGTCCACTTAAGGCATACTAATCCAATTCAAATTTCAAAAACCGTCTGCCATCCGATGTTATTTATGAGTTTTTAGTCTTTAAACTTATCAAAGCTAATTCACGCACGATTTAGTTTTATTTTCATTTTATGTAGTGCAGTCTAGGGATGGGAAAACCTACCGGTTATAACCTAAAACCGGTTTTTTTCTCTGATATAAGCGGTTTTTCCGGTTGTTTTTTTCCCGGTTATAACCGGTTTTCTCTTTTTAAAGTAACAACCGGTGAAAACCCGGATAAGTGGAAAAATACTGAATTCAGAGAAAAAATAGAAAATTTTTTCGCCCCACGCCCTTTAAATGAGAAATTTTAAGCTGACTGGAACCTATTGTACATAGGCTATGTCTATAAAATACGAACACCGGTTTTTGAAACAACCGGTTTTTTTGACCGGTTGTAACCGCCAGGTTAAACCGTAGGTATTGATTTATTTATTATTTATTTTTCTAGTACCTAGTTTTAGGTAGTTATTACGTTTTAATAAAATAATCTTTAAAAGTGTTTTTTTTTACTTAATAATTATAATAAAAATAACGATCCAAATAATGAAATATTTAGATTTATTTATTTATTTGGAATTTAACACTTACGATAATACAAAATACGAATAATATAATAATAGTAAGTAAATAGTATTTTCCCCCTACCTCTACCGAAAGTATACTTTTCCGGACCTGATTTTAAAAGTTGCAAAGTTGTACTTTTGCTCCCTAGGGAGGAAAAGTACAAGTGACGTCATGGTATTTAATTCATGAAATTTAACTTATTAACCAATATCTATTTTCTATGACGTAAGTATCTATACATTTTAACGTTTATTTATAAAACACCCTGTATTTTGCAGAATGGTAAAAACAGTAAATTGTTATTTTGATTTAACAATGTTTACATTAATAATTTGACTTATATTTGACAGTTGACAGTTATATTGTACCTACTTGTTAAGTTTTAGTTTTAATAAATTTTGTTGGTTAGTTACATAAATAAATTAAGTAAAAATGAAAAATTACTTGTTATTAATTTGACGAAGGTGGAAAAACCATATGTATAACATGGGAGTAAAGTGTCTTTTTCTCCCTTGAATGATTACTGGCCTCCGCTACGCGTCGTGCAGTAAACTTCATTCTCGGGAGGAAAAGTAGCCCTCCATTGTTATACAAATAGCTATTACATACATGAATTAGGTAATCATCTAGGATACGAGATTTTCATCTATAAACGAAAATTTTTAAACTGTGAAACAGACAATCCAGTAGATTAAAGGGCCGGTTGTTCGAACGCTAATCAGAAATGGAATTAACTGATCATTATCAAATATTTAATTAATGTCAATATCAACTTCGAATGGGTTGCTGAAAACATAATTGATTACAATTATGAGATTCATTAATTAATTAATCAATTATGTTAATAATTTTTAAGTTAATTGATAATTAATAATTAATCAATCAATTAATTATGTTAATTATTATCATAATGATAATTGATTACAATCAACTGATTGGCGTACGAACAACGGATTTTGTTATTTGATGGTTGTTAAGGGGAGTAAAAGAATAACATTGGCAACATTGATTTTAATAACAGAATAATTTTTGACCTAGCGTACCTTTTCGTGACAAATCGGATATTTTTCGAGCGATCATCGGATAATCTAGAGAAATGCGATTGGCAACACTGATTCCTACGCATCGAGCTTACTGTTCGGGCCGATGTGACGATATTGTTGTACATGAATGAATGATTTTGACGATCGCGCGAAATAGGAATTTCTTTTATTAATACGACAGGAATGTATAAGGAAAGGGGAGAAAGGAGATCCCGCTCACCTCGCCGGATTGAAAAGACATATAAAGGATATATGATCACCGCTCATATAAGGATAGGTAAAAGGATAGGTAAGAAGAAAACTGTCGGATTCGCTCAGCTCGCCAAAACGATAGCGGAAAATAATCGGGAAATACTACCTACATAAACTCACCTCTTGTACCTCGCTGTTGTCTATTATTCTTCGATCAACGCTCCAAGAATAATAATCAACTAGGCTTTTCGATCCGATTTTTATATCGTTCGAAACAGTACAAAAACGTGTTTTACTTAATTCATTGGCGTGCTCTAGACGATAAAATTATATTATCGTCACACGTGTCCAATTGTTCAAGTTAAATATTATGAGTCGAAGCAATAAAGCACTGAACTTCCGAAAAAAAAAGGACAAGACGGATCTTAATAATTCTTTTGCATTCAATTCGTGAATGCGCCAGGAAACTTTGTGGCCCCTAGCCATGAGATAATATTGAAAAACTGCATACAAAAAATGCATTCTTAAAGAGCATCTCAAACAAACAATAAAAAAAAAATTAGAACTCGTCATTAATTATCGGCGGCAATGAGTTCAATTTTGTTACTGGGGGTTTTTGCGGGGTCGCTGAAATCGAATATGACGTCTTAAGTGATATCCGGAGTACCTTGTGCCCAGGGTACCTACTGTTTACCTCGTCTTGTGCAGTTTTCGGCAAATTCATTAAAAAATTAGTCAAAAATCATTACTGGGGTTTTTGGAGTCGCTAACAACGAATATGACATCGAAAGTGATCTCCGAAGTAGGTACCTCGTCTTCTGGAGTTTTCGGCAAATTCATTAAAAAATTAGTCAAAAATCATTACTCTGTGGTTTTTGGGTGGCTGACGACGAATATGACATCGGAAGTGATCTCCGGAGTACCTGCTGTCCAGGGTACCTACTGTTTATCTCATGACTAATGATTTTTGATTGATTTTTTAATGAATTTGCCGAAAACTCCCGAAGACGGGGTAAACAGTAGGTGCCCTGGGTGCCAGGTACTCCGGAGGTCACTTTCGATGTCATATTCTTCGTTAGCTACCCCAAAAACACCCGAGTAATGATTTTTGCTAATTTTTTAATGAATTTGCCGAAAACTCCACAAGACGAGTTAAACAGTAGGTACCTACCCCGGACACCATGTACTCCGGAGATCACTTACGACATCATATCCGTTTTCAGCGACCCCAAAAACCCCCAGTAACAAAATTGAACTCATTGCCGCCGATAATTATTGACGAGTTCTGAATTTTTTTATTGTCTGTTTGAGATGCACTTTGAATGCATTTTTTGTATGCAGTGTTTCAATATTATCTCATGGCTAGATGTCACAAAGTTTCCTGGCGCATTCACGAATGGAACGCAAAAAGAATTATTAAGAGCAGTCTTGTCGTTTTTTTTTTCGGGGGTAAGGCCGATTTTAGTGCGTTATTGCTTCGCTTATATGTTTATATGGGATTAAGCCAAATTTATTGTAATGAAAATTACATTTTATAACTGATTATTATTTAACGTTTCGACGTCCACTCCGGAAATCGTTTTCAAAAAGGCTGTGAAAAAGTCTAAACGTCAAATAATAATTATGAAATGTAATTTTTATTACAATCAGTTATTTCATTATAATGTTTAATCCCATATAAACGTAAAATTTAATTTTTGTTTAGGGCTGTATTTCTTTATATATAAAAACAAGAATAGTGCCACGCTACGTCTTCCGTAGGTTTCTATAGGTTTCCTATTTTGAAGTAACTACTGAATCCTGGACCTTAAACGAAGATAAGTGCAAAAGATTGGAAGCATTTAAGATGTGGCTTTATACCAGAATACTTAAAGTTCCTTGTACTGACTGAGTCACAAATGACGCGGTTCTCAGAAGATTGAAGAAGAACCTAGAGGCACTGACCACCGTTAAATCTCGAAATTTACAATGGTTTGGACACATTAGGTGCAATGAATCCAGATATTTCCTCCAGCAAGTCTTTCTGCAAGGAAAAATATTTGGAAAGCGTGGTACAGGAAGAAGAAGAGCATCCTGGTTAAAGAACCTCAGAACCTGGTTCAACTCAATATCTGTGCAGCTTCTACGTGCTACTGCAGAAAAGATTGCCATGATGATCGTCCACATTTGTCAAGGATATGTAGGTACATCAAGAAGAAAAAAAAGATATTTTGAAAAAAGAACAAGGAATTGTGGCCCCATATAATGATCATCATATGATTTAATAATCCTTTTAGTTCTCAATAGTGTTGCCCAAAATCGGTCTTGGTCTTGCAGTCTTGGTCTTGTTCTTGCATTTTCCCAACACCAAGACCGCCTAATTTTAGCAAGACCAAGACCAAGACTTACCGTGCAAGATTTGAGCAAGAACAAAACTGACCCTGCGAGACTCTTGCGTCTTGCAGTTAGGACCGAATGTCGTTTTAGGGAGTATAGTATAGTAGTTCGGGTATATGCTTAGATGCATAGAGGATCTATGAGACGCAAAAAAATATGTTACAAAAATTTGGAAAATTGGACTTACGCGCATTACGAACAATACCATAAGCATACATAGACAATCAAAATATCCATTAAAAGAAAACTTGACACATTTGCTACGTACTCAGAGGTCATAAAACTACAAGGCGCCACAGTAGCGGCCGTCTAATCGTTTAGAAATATGTCATCTTAGCTTAGCTGATAAAAAATATAATAATATAATAAATCTTGTCGGCCCAAAATTATTAAGAGTAATGTGCGATTTCGGTTAAACAAACCACAATTTGCTGAAAAAGCGCGGCTAACTATCAAATAACAGTCTATTTCTATTATAATGAACATAATGAACAATAAGTTTCTTTGACATTGTTTATGACACCGACACATATTATGTCGCGCTGTTAATCACGAAACAGATTATGTTACCTGTTCCATATGTATATCTCTGATAAAGAAATTTAAACTCATCAGTCGACACACAACAATATCCTACTTAGGGCTTAGGGTATTGGATAGTAACGAGCATAAAAGAATCTTATTGTATTATTTCTTGGTAAAAAAAAATTAATATATAGATAAAGTAAAGTCAAAGCAATTGCGTACTGTTCTGTAATTTAATATTTGAATTGTATTTTACTTTTTATTTAAATAAATGGCAAATTGTATAACTCTTTTATTCCATTTCATATAAGGTGAGGGTCGATCAATCCTTTTCTAGACAGATAATGTTCTTTGAAATACAGTCAACTTTATGTCATTGTCATTAATTTGGTTTTTTGTATTTTAACCATGTTTTAGTACATGTAAGCTTATTAAATGCAAACGTTCATTAAGAAACATACTGTCTCCCGTGGACCATGGTATATAGTTGTTAGTTAGAGGATAGGCACGGATCGCTTAGATCGTGAGTTCATACCTTACCCAATGTCAGTTTAGACATTTATTAATTTTATTGGTCTGGTCATTACCATGGCCATGATAATTCAAGATTAAAATGTACCTACTCTGTTACAGTTTACATATTCTAAAGGTGCCGGTGAGGGATGGCGCCTTTGCGCAGTATTATAGTCAGTGTAAAGAGAGAACGTATTCGAAATAATGAAATAACAAATAATATAAAATTTGTTATTTCATTATTTTCAATACTTTCTCTCTCATATACCGACTATAATACTGCGAATAGACGGCGTCCCCCACCGGCACCTTTAGAATCTGTGCACTGTACCTACGTTGTTCAAAGATCTAAAGTAACGCTTAAAGAATAGCAATAGGCCAATAGGCTAATGTGTAACTGCGAGACTTGCAAGACTAAGACCAAGACCGAGACCGAGAGAGCAATACTAAGACCAAGACCAAGACCAGGTGTATTGGCGCAAGACCAAGAACAAGACTGTCTAAGTCTCGTCTTGGTCTTGCATTTGAGCAACACTAGTTCTCAACATTTCAGTATTAGACCAGGGCGCATCTGTAAAAATATTAGTACATTTGGACGTTGAGAGGCGACTCAAATTTTTTTGCAGAAATTGCTTGAAAATAATTCAAATAATAATATTTGAGTTATCCTCCCTCTCAAAAAGGTCCGGAACATTGTTTAAATAATCAAAATGTCAAAAAATTAAGAAAAAATTCGATCTTTTTCTTCGTTTTTTGATTATAACTTTAAAAGTATTAATTTCCGCAAAAAGTTGTATTTACATAAAAGTTGCGAAATTAAATTTTCTACAACATAGAATTGGTAAAATATTTAAAAAATAGTCACCCTTGTTGCAAATAGCAATAATTGCCAAAAAACCATACAAAAACAAGTATTCGCATTTTACGTTTTTCAACCATTTATACTACACGTACGATAGGGTGGGCCGAAACTGGACTTCAGAAAAAAAACGAATCAAACAGGAACGCAATACCCGTAAAAAGATGCGTATATGTGTAAAAAATACTTGTGATTTTTTGTTTTATTTTGAAAAAATGTCTTCAGCCCTCTACCAGCCCTTAAGTGACCTTGAAAAATAAATAAATAAATTAGGAACACAATACCGCTCAAAGTTTGTCTTTTACCGTGTATAAATCTTTTGTTTTTTTCTTATTATTTTAAAATGATTTTATCAGCCCTCTACCACCCTCTAACTAAAATAAAATCTCAATTTTCCAACTTTTTCCAAACACAAAATGTAAAATTAACTCCGTATAACTTTAAAGCATAAAAAGTATAATAATATAATATAAAAGTATTTAATACTGATGGTCTTGGTCGTGAAGCCTCGGATACAATCGAACAGTCCCGGCTGAGATGGATCGTCGAGAGTTATGGTACTTGTCGTCGCTTATCTTCTTAGTGCGAAATAAGCTTTCGGGTGAAACGCATGTTTATTGTTTATTTGTTGAAAGCCAAGACGAATAGATTGTGTTTGTTGTATTTGCGTGAATACCTAGCACGACCATAAATATGGCTGCTTTAAAATTAAATATTACAAGAAGTAAAGTAGAATGTCCAATTTTCGGTAACCCAGTCGACTTAAACTGTCATGTTTTACCAACGATAGAACATGTGCTTCGATGTTATTTGTTTATTCGTTATGAACTGAAGTTTACTAAATATTTTGGAAAGGAACCAAGTTTTAATGAAGTTTGTGAAGTGCTTGTGCCAAAAATCAAAAGTATATGGGAATCAGCGTCAATTCCAACCGTGTCAAAGGACCGCATCATGCAATTATTACGTAAATATCATAATAAATATTTAAACCTTATCAGATATCCAAAAAGCAAAAGAAATGTTCAATATGAGTTAAAGATTACCAGCTTCAAAGAGGAAACAAGGGATAAGTTGTTCGACATTGCTGCCTGTAAGTGTGATTTTTCTGCATGCAAGTGTGATAAATCAAGAAAAGTACCAAAGCAGGAACAGGAATTTCTTTTGGATCAACGGTCCACTAGAGATATGGCTATAGGAACTGTTGATCGTGAAACAACTAAAAAGTTGAATGTAAGGACGGAGAGACAAACAAAAGAAACAGAACGAGTACAAAAATTCAAATCTGAATTTCACAATATTTCTATGCCCAGCTGTTCTACTGAGGTCACTAGGTTATCAACAGACTCTGACAATTCTTCTTCATCTGAAGCCTCACCTAGTGTTGCAAATATTGATTTACCGTCGAAACCATCCTGTAGTCAAATGAGGATAAAGTTGCCCACATTAGGTACCATATGTGACAAATATGGAATTTCTGACAGGTCAGCAGCTGCTGTTGCCACAGCTGTATTAAAAGATGTGGGAATTATTTGCGATAGTGATACCTCAAAAGTAATCGATAAAAATAAAGTTAGAAGAGCTCGTCAAAAGAACAGAAATATCCTTAGTAATGAGTTTCAGTCTACAAATAAACCCATTAAGAGTATTTACTTTGATGGCAGGAAGGACAAAACCTTAGTGCAGGAAAAGAAAGGTGAGAGATATCATAAAAGAACTATTGCAGAAGAACATGTGTCATTGATAGAAGAACCGAATTCTGTTTATTTGGGGCACGTTACCCCATCTGCAGGCTCAGCCAAGTCAATTGGAAAGGCAATAATAGACTTTCTCATTTCAAATAACTTCTGTTTGGATAATTTAGTGGCGATTGGTTGTGACGGAACCATAGTGAATACTGGACATAAAAATGGAGTTATAACATATATCGAAAATGAACTTAAGCGACCTTTGCAATGGTTTGTGTGTGCCTTACATGCTAATGAGTTGCCATTGAGACATTTATTTCAACGTTTGGATGGAGCTACTACTGGACCTCGTCAATTCTCTGGAGTGATCGGGAAATTATTGGAAAAATGCGAACACCTTCCAATCGTAGATTTTGAAATAATTGAAAGTGATCTCCCAGAACTAACAATACCATCTAAAGAATTAAGCTCAGACCAGTCATATCTGTACGACATATGCCAAGCAATATCAAATGGCAACGTCTATGAAAATTTAGCAAATCGTAGCCCTGGAAAGTTAGCTCATTCCAGATGGCTGACAATGGCAAATAGAGTTCTCCGCCTCTACGTTGGAACCGAACATCCTACATCAAGATTGAAAGATCTTGTTCAATTTATAATTAAAGTCTATGCACCAATGTGGTTTTTTATAAAGCTTAATCCAAGTTGCACACAAGCCAGTTTGCATGTTTTCAAATCCATTACACTATCAAGATATTTAAGAGATGATCTTAAAAATATTATAGATGCAGTTATCCAACGAAACTCCTATTATATTCATCCGGAGAATCTTCTCTTATGTATGTTAAGTGTTAACAGATAATCGTCAATGGGTACGAGAATTAGCTTTACGGAGAATTGTTAAAGCCAGAAAAGAGAAAAAAGTCGGAATAAGGCAGTTTAAAATACCAGAAATAAACTTTAATGCTGCGGAGTATTTTGAGTTAATAAACTGGAGTGAATGTGAAGTAACGGCCCCACCAATGTTAGCTGACATACCAGATGATGAGCTGAAACAGTTAATTGATAGCTCTATAATTGCAGACTTTGACTTTCCAAAATATCCATGCCACACGCAAGCTGTGGAGAGATGTGTGAAATTGGTTTCGGAATCATCTTTGCTAGTTACAGGGCCAGAACGCAGAGACGGATGTATTCGATCTAAAATAAAATCAAAAGACTTTCTTGTAACTTACGATAACAAAGCACAATTTAAAATTGAATGAACGCATTTTTCTATTGATTTTTATTTCGCATTTTAGTGTGTTTAAAAATAGGATATTTATATTTTTGTTTGTTTTCGGTTTCCAATAAACTTTTAGTTCAGTTCAAATTTTGTTTTATTTCCCAACACCCTATAAAATGTGCAGTAGTTTCCCATATTTACACACAATTTTTCAGAAATAATTGTGAATTTATTATTTTTATTTTTGATTCAAGATCATTATCTGTTGGTAGAGGGTAGAATATCTTATTCTAAATGTATAAAAAAAATAACATGAACTCTTTGCATATAATTGAAACTTTTTACAGGTATTGCTAATTAAATTAAATAATTTTGATTTAGGGTTCACTTTAGGGGTGGTAGAGGGCTGAAGATGTTTTTTTAAAAATCCTAAAAAAAATACAGTGATTATACTTACCAAAAGGCATCTTTTTGGGGGTATTGTGTATTAAAACTAAACAAATAATTTTTTCGGCCCACCCTAACGTACGATCTTCATATTTCACCCAGAAAAACTTTATAATACAGTAAAACAACACTGTAAATTTCATTAAGATCGGTTCAATAAATTTTGCAAAATAAATTTTGCAATCCAGCTTTCGCAAAAAAATTCATTTTTTCAAAATGTTACAGGACTGAAAATAAAGCAGATAGCTAGTTGAATTTTTTTATACATATAGAACTGCACTGTACCTTTCATTTGCAATTTGCAAAATTAAAATCAATTAACTACCACGGCGTCAGGATTTTTTTTAATAAACATTAATTATTATTGGTGCTGTGCGCAGGAGAGCGGATAGTTTGCTCTGATTGGGCATTCCAATGACCTTTGATAATGATTGATACATTTTGATTTTTAATAAATTTCGATATAAATAAATAAATTTGTTTATTGCAAAATAAAAACACATACTCTATCCTTTGAAATAACACTTTTTTTAGCAAAAACTTTCTTTGTTCATATATTTTAACTTAGAGAATAAAAGTTTATTATTTTTATACATATGCAATTGTTTAAACAATATTTCGCAAACAATAATAAAATTAGTTTGATTTTTGTGGAATTAAAATATTAAAATACAACAAAATATAGAGTAAGAAAATAATATATTAGATAAAGATTGGAAGAAATTTTGGTGGAAATCAACCAGTGTGAATCGAACACCTCTGTCCTGCGCGTAGCACCAATAATTAATGTTTATTTAAAAAAATTCCTGACGCCGTGGTAATTAATCAATTTTAATTTTACAAATTGCAAATGAAAGGTACGGTACACTTATATACACCTCTCAACATCCATCTCAAAACAGATGGGCCCTGGACTATATCTTTTAAGTGGGTCATTAATATTACTTTTAAAGTTTCGTCTACTTGTACATTGGAACAATTTTTGTCAAAACGTGAGTCAAATTCAAATTCGGATAATTTTAAAAAAAATTCTGTTGGGTGCTAATCGTTAGAGAGTAGGTAGGTAATACCTATATTATAATAAAAGTTGGGATTTATTGCTACAGCTACAAGAAGAATTCATATTATTATTACAAAATGCGTATTGTACTGTAAGAAAATGTCAGTAGTTTCCATTGGTAATATGTTAAATATTTCTTATTAAATTAAAGATCTACATAATCTTTCACATATTTTACATGCTTCCATAGTTTGAAATAAGGTTTATTTGTAATTACGCTTTGAATTTTATTCCCAGAAAAAATATAATTGTTAACACGAAATAAGCATTAATGAACGCAAAAAATAAAGATTCTGAGACACTCTTATTGTTTAGCAATTTTTTATTCACCGTTCTTATATAGGTACCCCAACAATGTTGTAGAACCTGTCATTTGTAAAAATAATTTATTGAACCCTCCACCATTTCACCAATACAATATCAACTTGTTGCTAATTTACAAGTGTCATAAAAAGGCAGTGCACTGTGTTAACATTAAAGCCTAGGCGCTAACTTCTACATGTGTTTCTGAACATTTTGCAGCTGCCGATAAATTGCAGTCGGCTGTGCCTTGTGCCGCCGCGCAATGCGGCGATGCCACTCGATCCCACGCAGCTTCCGAGATAAAACCGCGACGTTGCCAAACTGACGCTCCCATTGCGGGAAAATCTTTGGGGATTTATACTTCTAGAAATTTCTGGACGCGAAACATTGATAGGGAACTTATATTCCTGAATTCGTAGTTATTGTGATGCAATCAATTACAATTAATTAACTAGATAAGTTTTGATTTAGACTTCTCGAAATTTCTGAACACGAAATATTGATAGGAACGTTTATTTATACGCAGTTTTGGGAGGCAAGCAATTAAAATTTATTAACTAAGGTTTGAATCTGATTATCAAAATAAAATAAATCATATACAGCTTTAATAGGAAAAGCATTGGTCTACCAATTTGGTATACTGCCATATTGGTATAAGTGGAAATTTGAATGAATTTTATTTTATTAGTTTTATCAATTAGCTAATTTTTTCTTTAAGGATATAGGCGCGAAATTTTAGACCAATGTATTTTAAATGCATTCCTTTTTTTCGAATCCTGAGAAAACTAATAAGTATTTTTGAAAAATTTAAATGCAGAATGAAAGATTACGTTATTACCGAGGGCCGAAAGTCCCTTAGAATAAACAAAAAGTTTCCTTTGAATGAGATATTTAAAATTAAGGATCACACTAAATTTTCTCTTTTTTTTTTCACCCCTCTAAGTTATTAACATAAACATTATATAACTTTCTAGGGACTTTCGACCTTCGGTAAGAAAGTATTATTTCAGTCTACGTTTAAATTTTTCAAAAATAGTTATCAGTTTTCTCAGGATTCGAAAAAAAAATGAATGCATTTAAAAAGCATTTGACCGAAATTTTGCGCCTAGGCTCTTAATTTTTCTAACTTTTTTGTCTTAGAACGGTTATCTTAATCTCAACTTTTCTTTGTTAGTGGTCTTATTAGAAAATAATAATAAATTATGATGGAAAAATACATATTTTCTCATTTTTTTTCATCTTCCGAATTTTTATTTTGGTTTATAATATATTTCCCCCTCCACTTTTATATCTATGTTTATGTTTTAAAATTATTTCATTTTGTATAAATATATTTAAGCGTATATTAACAATGAACGTGAAAAAGACAAAATCTATGGGAATATCGAAATCTCATAGAAATAACAAGAATCTTCTCATAAAAGGAACCAATGTAGAACAGAACGGGTACACTGTAGATTAATATGCTTATCTTGGAACAATGATCAACTCCACAAATTATTACTTCCAGGACATCAAAATCAGAACAGAAAAGGCTAAAGGAACAGGTCAAAAATAAAGAGGTTCTGAGAAAGGTGAAAGAGGAAATAGAAATCTTAAATAAAATAAAACTAAAACCAGAAAATTTTAATATCTCGGATATACACGTTGAAAGAGATAAGTACAACTCGCTCCAAATGATAAGCAGGGAAAGATTCAAGGAAAAAGAAGCATAGGGAGACGTATAATATCATGGCTGCGCAACTTGAGGAAATGGTACAGATAAACATAAAATTAAATTTTCAGAGCAGCCGTCTCTAAAGTTCAAATAGCTATGATGATTGCCGACCTCCGTCGCGGAGATGGCACATGAAAAGAAGAAGAAGTACATTAAGGAATATTTAATATTTATCCAGAGTATTAAATATACTCTGAATTGCTAAAATTCACTACACTGGAGCAAAAACCAAATATACATTTTGCTGAAAATTCCACACCTGTAATTTTGAACATATCAAAATACGTTATTTTGACAGATCACCATGGCAACGGAGGTATTTTATCGGAAATTTTTTGCTCGTGGGGTACCCAACAGCGAATTATAGTGGAAATTTTTTGACGTTTACAATAACAGAACATTTTTGACAGACTGGTTTTTATTTGTTTACATAATTAAGTTTTGATTCATTTTCTATCACTTGTAGTTACTCAAAACTTATGTAAAATTGAAGAATATACTATTTTCTATCTTGAAATGGTATTCCCATGCAACTACAATGAGTAGAAATTACGAATTTGAAAGCCTAAATAATTGCTGACAAAGCTATGGCGCGCTATTAATCTGTTCATGCAGCTGTGGATTTTCAAATGCAAATTTGGTGTGGAATTTTCTTACCGAATACCACGCGAAGTCAAATTAATATCCGGAAATTTTTTTTTGATCATGAATATTTTTAGAAAAATTCCCTCGTCTGCGACTCGGGTAATTTTCAAAATATTCATGATCTCAAAAAAATTTCCGGAAATAATTTGACCTCTAGTGGTATTACTAGTGAAAATTCTTGATTGTTCTCACTAAACAATTTTTATCTATCTTGGTACTTACAGCATGTGATTAATTTTCACTATTCCTTCATCACATTTCCCTGAAAGTTTTGCAATTAAAATATGATGTAAACTGAACTATTAGAAAAGAAAAAGAAACTTTCAGCATTAAAAATATGACCGAGTAATATAACACAAAAAGCACCATATAGTAATTTTAGCAGAAATCATATCGTATGGGACACATAAAAAGTCTGTCAGGAGTTTGTGAATGAGATAATAAACTAATTGCTCAAAAAATTATTATTTAAAAAGAGAATATGAACCGAAAATATATAAAATAAATATTCTTCTTCTTTTATATAGGCAGTACTGCCTGTTTCTCTTCAACGGTGCCTTTCTGCCCCTAAGTGTCATTCCATCTTTTTCTTGTGTGTCCTATACTTGTCCTGCCTAACGGTGACTTTTCCCTGGCTATTCTTACTATCCTTGATTCAGACATCCTGCTTGTGTGCTCATTCCAGTCTTATTTTCTGTTCTTTACCCAGGTATTTATATTGTCTACCCCACAAATGCGTCTGATTTCCTCACTTCTTACCCTATCCTGTAGTCCTTTTCCAGCAATTCTACTTAAGATCTTCATTTCGCTGGTTTCCAGATCTCTTCCTGTTTTGCTTGTATCTGGTCTTGTTTCGGCCGTATAAGTCATAACTGGCGTAATAACTGACTTCAGGCCTTTGTTTCCAATCTTAGGTGTTTGTTTTTCCAAATTGTGTCGTTTAGGCATCCGGCCATTCTACTGGCTTTAATTATTTGGTCTTTTAACTCTTCTTCGATATTGTTGTCTGTGTAAATAAATATTAAACTTAAAAATTCAAAAAGCAGATACCTTCGCATTCAAAATTAATTTGTAATCAAAACACTTGAACATTTTTATTTACATGTACTTTTCTGACTTTATTATATATATCATATTCTTTGGCAACACTGTGTGAAGAGAGGAAATCTAGACGGAGTTATCCGAGGTTCTCGGCAACCTTTGCCATGCGTCTCACGTCTTATGGCACGCGTACAACCCCCAAATAGCGCGCGCATCTCATAGCGGTGGGGGCTGCCGACGGTAGGATAGAAAACCGTAGGTTAAGCTCCAACCAAATCATTCTTTACGTAGACCTCAAGTATAACGTGTTTAACGGACCTGTGGCTTACGCACTCGCGCGCTTGTTGACTAACACTGAACTTTTATATTAACTCTTCCGGTTGTTGTGAATTTGTTGATACTTATGGCGCTTACTATGACTCTAGGACATCAGAACAAAATGTATAACGTAATTCAACATTCCGCTGCTCAGGGAAATTGTGTCATCGTGACCCAGCCGAAAAATACCATTGCCAGCAAGAGACCTTTGGCTCCAGCTCCTGAAAGAACTTCTGTGCTTGTTACTAACAACGATTTGAGATGTAAGAGAAAAATTCAATTCATGCCTTACGGTGCTCCTCCACAGCAACCTGCATCTGTAGCTAGAAGGAACGCAAGGGAAAGAAACCGTGTAAAACAGGTGAATAATGGCTTTGCTACCCTCCGATCGCACATTCCACCCAGTGTAGCACAAACTTTGTCACCACAAGGACCTTCACAAGGCAGAGGCGCCTCCAAAAAACTTAGCAAGGTAGAAACTCTCAGATTAGCAGTAGAATACATTCGATCGTTACAACAAATGATCGAAGATCACGAAAGCGACATGACAACTAACTCTTCTATAGCTGGAGACCAAATTAGTGACACCAGATACTACACCAGCAGCCCAGATTCAAACCACATCTATTCTTCGTATCCTGTATTGCTACCCACCCCTGCTTGCTCAGAAGCTTCAGCATCACCCACACCTTCCCATAGCTCAGAGGGATCTTTTTCGACGACTCAGAGCTACACGAACGCTTTGTACCATTCGACCGAAAACTACGAGAATTACGACCCGAAAAGTCCAGAAGACGAAGAACTTCTAGACGCGATATTTTCTTGGCAGCAAGAATAACACTGTCCTATAAGGTTAGTACCATTTTCAGCATTAGTTTTTCAGATTTTAACATGTTCATATCCATATCAAAATATTTTTTTATGTTAAATCAATAATTATGTCAAGCATCCGTTTTATTCTTATTTATTTTATTAATAGGTGTCTATCAGACTAAACAGTACTTACAATATACCTACAACCCCACAATCATAACAATAATATTATGAATATTTACTTTTATTTCTATTTTAATAAAATAAATAGGAATAAAATAGAAATAAAAGTAAATATTCATAATATTATTGTGGGGTTGTAGGTATATTGTAAATTTAATAAAATAAATAGGAATAAAATAAAAGGTGTCTATCAGAATAAAAAATTTATTTACAATATACAACTTCACAATCACAATAATATTATGAATGTTTACTTTAATTTTGACGATTAATAATCGAAAATCGCGTAAGTTCTAAGTTGCAGATAGAAACAATGTCAGAATGTATATTACTTATTGTAAATAGTATTTACAATAATTGTAAATACTATAATTATTGTAATAAATGTACATTCTGACATTACATACTTCTGTCTTTAACGTAGAACTTATGAGCTTTTCGATTTTTAATAGTCAAAATTAAAGTAAATATTCTTAATTAGGTATATTGTTCTGAGTTTTACTTGGTTCATTTCCTTTTCTCTAGAGTCTGTAGTATTCCTGATATGTTACGGCCATATCACAGTGTATTTTACATTTATCTGTGAAGTTACTAAACTTATTCTTGCATATATTTATAGTGTAATAAGTAAACATAAGCTTCCTACCTTGATAAGAATATTTATTCAAGAAAGAATACATTTATTGTAAAATTGCCTGTATCTAATCTCACGTTCTGATATTTCTTTCTTGGCGCAGTGTGCTTTATACCTGTTTTAAATCTATATCTACCTGAATTATAAAAGTTCCCCTCCGATTTAGTATGCCCATTTCCTACCCCGGAGTAAAATACCGTTTTTGTGTCTTGAACCTTTTCATAATGTCTTGACAGGGGTCTTTAATACATACCAGTTTCTTAAGAAACGAGACCTTACACAAGATCTTACCGAACAATACTGTCTGAGAAATTTTATTGAAAAAATAAGCGCGAATTTTTTCTTCCCCTTCAATAGCCAGACACTTGTAGCTTTATTATATTAACTCATTTCGATCATTATAAAATACTTTTTACTAAATATATTTTTTCTATTGTTACAGAAATTGCTTGGCCAGTGAAATCTAATCAAAAACTTGCTCCAAATCAGGAATTAAGTGCCTTCATTCCAACAGAGTGATATTTTCTACAATATTTTTGAAGAATCTCAAGAGTTTATAAAATGTTTTTCTAGTCATTGTTTTTGTATATAAAATTGTATATATTGTTTAAAATATAGTTCATAGGTTCTATTTTAGTATATTCGTTAAACGGTAAAAAATTCGTTGATAAACGCAATAAAATTTTTATTCGATTCCAGAACTGTTAGCGTTATGGGTACCTAAAATATTGCTCCATATTTTTTTGATAAAAACGTACTCAATATTGTCCTTTTACGCTGTTAAGTTGATAGTTTGTTAAGAGTATTTTCTTTTGCGAAATACGTTTGTAAATATACTATTTTTGATATACTGCATATTGCAAAGAACTTTGTACTGATCTAAATAAAATAATTTTATTAAATCTACTGCTTTTTATTTCTAATCTGCATCCTAAAAATAATAAAAAAAATTAAAGTATTTTTGGGACTTGGTTGTGGGCAAAAATAATTATTTAATAGTTATGAGATTAAAATTACGTAGACTTGTATCTCCAAATTATTAATAATTAACAAACAAACACTTTTTAACCATTTGCAAATACCTATTAATGTTCAAAAGTCATTATTATCATTCACTTTTATTACTTACACAATATGGTAACAAAATAAATATATAAAAAATAACTATTTTGAGATAAAATCAAAAAGAACAGCTGAAACCTGAATGACGTGAAGAAAAAACTAATAAATTTTCAAATAGACAAGGTGTTTCGAGTTTTGTGGCGCGTGCCGCTCAAAAACACCTGCCCTAGACACATGTCAATATGGTAATGCCTTAAGATGGTAAATGAAAAACGAAGAAGTGGGAATATCGTTTACAGAATGCAATTAGTATGATATGTGGTGGTTGTGAAAAGTAATTAAACGCGTTTTAATGTTACATATGCTAAAAAAGGAGAAATTATAATTATTGTATAAAAACAAGTTCTATTATTATATGAATTAATTTTTTTGGGCTACTCTTTTGTCCTTAAATCTGCTAATGTTTCTTCTATCTATGTCGATTCAAGTGCTGTACATATTATTACAATTGGTAGAGTTGATGTTTAATACAATATTGCTCTTTCTAATGCTTTCATATAAAATATGCCCTTCTTATTTACATCGCCGGTCAATATTTTTATGAATTTTCGAACGTTTTGGATTTATATCGACTTATGTTTACTATTCTGAATCATCATCACTATATTTCATGTAGGAACTTTATCTACCACTAAAGCAGTCCCTTAAATTTTTCAACCATGACCTTCTTCCTATACCTTTATCATCTTATCTTTCCCTGTATTATCAATCTTAGCATTTCTTATCGCTGTCCCCTTATTACGTGTGTCAAATATTGTAACTTCTTTATTTTTACTGTGTTTATTGTTTCGTATTCTTTGCCCATTTCTCGCAATACTTCTGCTTTTGTTTTCTTCTGTATCCATGATATTTTAAATATCCTTATGTATGAAGCCTTGAAATATCCTTAAGCCGAAGGGTACCGAAATAACACCACATTTCAAATGACTGTAGTTTATTCACGTGTTCTTGATTTACACTAGTGGCCAAAATTCTGGAAACTTTACAAAAACTTAGTTTTGTTAGCAGCATTCATCTCGATGAAACTTGTTGCATTCGATTCATAAAAGCCTTAGGAAACTTTGTGAACTAAAGTGATAATGACGAAATAAAAATTGCATTATTGAACAAGGAAAATGCATTTTTCGAAGTGTTGAAAAATGGTAAATTTGTAATTCGGAAATAATTGTATTATTCGGATACAATGTATGTTTGTTTATCTATTCCTACTGTATGCCTGCCAATTTTGATGATTGCCATTTCTTTAACTTTAATTTTATATTATTATGTTCGTTTTAGGTCTTTTTTCGTATGATTAAATAGCCCGATCAAAGAACAATCTGGCCCCCAAAAAAAATAAAGGAAGGATAAAAATTTGGGAATAGGTAGTTGAAATTGTCTATTATGATATAAGAAAAAGTTTACAATTAACATCCCCCCCCCATTTTTCAAAAATGGAGGGGAATACCCCTCTCTAAAGTGAAAAATATACGTTTAAAATAAGTCCGGAATTGGATAACATGACTAATTCTAAGCAACTTTTGTTCTATAGAGTTTTTTCCCTAAGTCAATACTTTTAGAGTTATTTGCAAGTGAATATTTTCATTTTTAACCGAAAAAAACATGTTTTTGGACGGTTTTTCGGAGATAACTCAAAAAGTAAGTATTTCAGCGAAAAAATATTCTTAGCAAAAATATAGCATAAAAAAACTAAAAAAAAATGGTGTATGCTTGAGGTCTGTAGACCCAGTAAAAGCAGAGTTGTAGCTAATGAAAAGTAGGTTCATTTTCATCAAATTCCAAATCGAATAATTCAATGTGAAATAATCCAAAAACGAAGTACTTTTCGGGGAAAATTCATTTCAACTTTTTTAAAGTGTTTAAAAAAGGTTTATTTTTGTTTTTTAAAAAAACTTGTAACATTAAAAGTAAGTGAGTTAGGCTCAAAATATTGTTGGTCCCTTTTATTTTTTGGTAATAAAATCGCGAAAATCACCCTCTTATTAGCATCACAAATAAATTTTATCATCACCACTTCACAAGTTACTTTGCGTATGTATTATTTATATGACCTGTAAGATTCATCGGTTCAAAGTGCTTATTTTTGAAAAAGCTGTAGTTAAAATGGCTTGAACGAGTAACTAATCACGAGTTTAGACAAATTTTGAACAGCCATAGCATAACCAATTTTTGTCTAACAAGAAAACAAAAAAGAAAAAATATTCAGAAAAGCAAAACGTACATTTTTAAGATTTTAAACTCTTTAAGATTTTTGGTATTAATAATAATTTTTAAGTTAATTCCATGAACAATTCCATTTTTTTTAATTAAAAAAATGTTTTATTTTAAACCCAATTTTTTTAAAGTGAGCACTTTGAACCAATGAAACTTATAGATAATATAAATAATACATAAGTAAAGGAACTTGTGAAGCGGTAACGATTAATTTTCGGGGGTGATTTTCGCGATATTTGTACCAAAAAATAAAAGGGACCAACAATATTATGAGCGTAACTCACTTATTTTTAATGTTAGAAGTTTTTTTAAAAAGCAAAAATAAACCTTTCTTATACACTTTAAAAAAGTTTTCATGAATTTTCTCCGAAAAGTGCTCTGTTTTTTGGTTATTTCACATTGAAATATTCGATTTGGAATTTAACGAAGAAGAACCTACTTTTCATTAGCTACAACTCTGCTTCTACTGGGTCTGCAGACCTCACGCGTACACCATTTTATTCAATTTTTTATAAGCTATATTTTAACTAGGAATATTTTTTTCGCTAGAAAAAACATTGAAATAATCGATTTGGAATTTAACGAAGAAGAACCTACTTTTCATTAGCTACAACTCTGCTTCTACTGGGTCTGCAGACCTCACGCGTACACCATTTTATTCAATTTTTTATAAGCTATATTTTAACCAGGAATATTTTTTTCGCTAGATTACTTACTTTTTGAGTTATATGCGAAAAACAGTCCAAAACATGTTTTTTTTTTGTTAAAAATGAACATAGTTACTCGCAAATAACTCGAAAAGTATTGTGTTAGTGAAAAAACTCTATAGAGCAAAAGTTGCTTAGAATTAGTCATTTTATCCAATTCCGGGCCTATTTTGAACGTATATTTTTTCACTCCCGAGAAAATATTTTTCACTCCGTATTTCCCAATTTTTGTAAAATGGAGGGGATGTAGAATTGTAAACTTTTTCTTATATAATAATAGAAAATTTCAACTACATATTCTCAAATTTTCATCCTTCTTTATTTTTTGGAGGTTTTCTTAAAATTTTGTGTTCCCTGATCGGGCTAAAATGGTTGTATTATTTCTTGTAGATCATATTATCGATCTCCATTTTCGTTCCTTTCTCCAAACAATCCTATATTTTATTTAAATGAAATACCTATTTTCCCATAACATTTATGTTTTACATAATCTTTGTGCCATAAAAGAGTATTTCAATAGGAAGAAGGACAACTTCGAAGTCATTCAATGTTTTAACTGAAACATTTTTTTATTATCTCCAATATATTCCCCATTGGAATGCTGCCATTCATACATTTTCGGTTGGCTTTACAATTTTACATTCCATCGTGGAATAATAATTGAAATTGCTTTGAGAAGAGCTATATAGTTATTTTCCTAACTAGTGCGGAAAGTGATACTTTCACGCACGAGACTGCCGTTGACCCGAACGACTCGATAGCGGAGTTCGGGCAAGCAGTCAAGTGCGGGGAAGACACTTTCCGCATGAGTTAGGAACAATATTTTTCTAGGGCCGTACGTTTGGAAAAAAGCCACAAAAATAGAGTTATATCAATTTTTATTTAGAAGTGAAAATACACAAATTAATTTTATTTGGCAAGGTTGTCAAAACCAAACTTTCAATATAATGGGTTACCACGACGACGATATTGGTTTCCATGACGACGATTCAAAACCATTGTAATTTTCTACTGATCTGACTTTTAAATATTATGTCAAAATAAATTTATTTCATCGAAATATCAGTAGTAATTGCACAAGAGCTCTGAAATTCTATATTAATTTCAGAGGTCGAGTGCAATTTGTTGCGAATAAACTTCCAGACTTGTTAGACTTCGCAGCTATCAAAGGCCTAGATATTAAAAAATGCAAGGTGACCACATCTGATGACCCGTCCTCCGATCACTCCCCGATAATAATCACAATACATTCAAAGATCTTAAAAATGCCCCTACATTATATAATAAACAAACCAATTGGGATGAATACAGAAACAATTTAGATAACCTAATGTCGCTAAATATACCACTTAAAACAGAAAATGATATAGACGTCGCGACAGAAGACCTAACGACAAAAATTCAACAAGCAGCATGGAACGCAACTCCAATTATATACCGAGAAGGAGAAGCAGACGAACTACCCCATCAATTAAAGACAAAATAACTATTAAGAGAAAATTGAGAAAACAATGGATGAAAAACGGAACCCTAGAAAATAGAAGAAAATATAACAGAGCTACCACAGAATTAAAACAGACATTATCGAACAGTAAAAATGAAAACATTAAGAATTATTTAGAATCTCTAACCCCAACGGAAGCCTCAGACTACGCACTATGGAGGGCTACAAAAAAGCTTAAACAACCTCAACAATTTAATCCTCCAATTAGAAACAGAAATAAGTGGGCAAGAAATGACAAAGAAAAATCAGAAGTCTTTACTGAACACTTAAAAAAAGTATTCCATCCATGCGATCCAGAACAGCATTCAGAAGATAAAGAAATAGACGAAACACTTAATGCACCCTTCCAAATGGACCTGCCTATAAAAAAAAATTTAGTAAGTGAAACCAGAAATATAATAATGAATGAACTTGACATTAAAAAAGCACCAGGATATGATCTTATCACAGGAAAAGTGCTTCAGAAATCAACACCCAAATGCTTTAAATTACTAACATATATCTTCAATGTCGTCCTCAAACTAGGGTACTACCCAAAGATCTGTAAACTAGCAAAAATAATAATGATCCCTAAACCAGGCAAAAAATAAGATGAAGTTACCTCTTATCGACGTATTAGCTTGCTACCAACTATCTCCAAAATTTTCTAGAAAATATACGTCAAAAAGCTGAAGTCTATAACAGAAATGATGCACTTAATTCCAGACTACCAATTTGGATTCCGATACAAACATGGCACTATCGAACAAGTACATAGAATAGTTAACAAGATTAACGATGACTTCCAACAAAAATGTTATTGTTCTACTGCATTTATTGATATGTCACAAGCATTTGATAAAGTTTGGCATATTGGACTCTTCTACAAAATTAAGAAGCTACTTCCATACCCCCACTTCCTGTTACTAAAATCATACCTAACCAATAGACACTTCCTTGTCAGACAAAACCAAGAATACTCTTCTCTGAACGCCATAAAATCAGGGGTACCACAGGGCAGTGTACTCGGACGTATCCTGTATTTGTTGTACACAAGTGATCTTCCTACTACACCGATGGTTACAATAGCCACATTTGCGGATGATACAGCTGTTCTCTCTTCACACGAAGACCCAAAGATGGCATCAAGACAACTTCAAATCTGCCTTAACAACATACAAAAATGGCTGTCGAAATGGCGCATGAAAGCTAACGAACTAAAATCTACACATGTAACATTTACACTCCGTAAAGAAATTTGCCCACCAGTACAACTTAACAACAGCAATTTACCTCAAGCCGAAGATGTAAAATACTTGGGAATCCACCTAGACAGAAGACTAACATGGCGAAAACATATTTTCACTAAACGCAAACAGTTAGGACTAAAGCTAAGCCGTCTATATTGGATTATCGGCAGAAACTCGAAGTTGTCTCTAGAGAACAAACTACTGGTCTACAAAGCCATTATAAAGCCCATTTGGACCTACGGAATCCAGCTCAGGGGAGCAGCTTCTAATAGCAACCTCAATATAATACAGAGGTTCCAAAACAAGACGATAAGGCTGATTCTTGATGCTCCATACTACGTACCCAACTACGTGATCCAACGAGACTTAGCAATTCCAACAGTGCAAGAAGTAATAAGTGAATATAGTGCAAAATATCGCGAAAGAGTGTCTGAACATCCTAACGAGTTAGCCAAGCGGTTGTTTGAAGACTTACATGAACATGAAGAAAGCAGATTAAAAAAATTCAAAACAAGAGACTTAATTAATAGGTTTAAGTAATTAATAATATACATATTTTTGTAAATAGTAATATATTGTAAATATTAGAGGTAATGCCACAAAGTTAGCAATAGCTACATTATAAAACAGGGTGCTTAATGAAGCATTCTGTACATGTCATAATCATTTATCAAAAAAGACGCTCATTGTCATTACTGATAGATTGCAGAATAAAGGAGTTAAAAAAAAATCTAAATACATATTTCACAAAATATAATCAAACAACTGTGGCGTTTTATTCTCGATATCGATATTTTCAATAATATCGAGGCAAGCGTATCGACAATACAAGAGTATTGTATTGATTTCAGATAATGAGTATCGTATCGACATTAATATTGCTAAGGTATGTATTGTATCGATATCGTATTGGTATTCGATACGATATCAATACAATATCGATACTTTTGTCGATTATAGTGAAACTCTAGGTACCTACTTTAGACAAGGCGGAAACGCGGGTTCTTTGGAGAATATATTCCATGAGATTATTTGCATAATCACATTCGTGAGACATTCCAGAATAAGAACAAGAAGTCGTGGTTTAAATTTTTTTTTAACAAATGGCGATTTTTAAGGCTTAATAACTCGGTTAAAAGTTATTACTATGAAAGTCGCAAAGTGACTAAATCAAAGTTTAAAGCCCCCCTTACAAGAGCCTGAAGAAACTTTCGTCATTATTTGATTACTAAGCTGTTATTTTTAAGTAATAAAAATGAGCGCCATGCACGTATTAGGCGGCCGTCCATGATAAGTGCAAAAGAGATGCCATTCAGGCAGTCCAATGGCGCATCTCACTCGCACTCACATTTACAGCTGCGTCAATAGTATGTTACCGCTCATTATTAATAATTAAAAATAACAGCTTAGTAATAATTTAATGACACAAATTTCTTCAGGATCATGTAGGGGAGCTTTAAATTTGATTTAGTCACTTTCTGACTTTCATAATAATACTTTCTAACCGAGTTATTAAGTCTTAAAAATGGCCATTTTCGCGCTTTTCAAATTTTAAATTGTTTATAACTCGAACACGATCAACTTTAGAGAAAAATTATAAGAGACCTTTTTTGTCCCGAATGGTCCGAAATATCTAAAAAAAATTATCAAGACCGAAAACATTGATTTTTGCAATTTGATTAAAAAAATCGTTATAAAAATTTTGGACCACTTTTCGCGTGGGCGACTTCTTGAACCTTATTCTGGGATGTCTCACGACTGTGATTATGCAAAAAAATCTCATGGGAATATTTGCTCCAACGAACCCGCCGTTTTCGCCTTGTTTACTTAGAAATAGCAAATCAAGAAAGCGACTATCCACTTTGGATCAGTATTGTTTAATTCCACACTATCGAGAACCAATATTCATTTCTAAAAACAAGTCTTACAAAATTAATCAATTCCTTCTTCTTAAGAAGAAAACCTATGGAATAATAAATTGAACGAAGTGACGATTGAAAAACGGCGAAGAGCATTATAAACCGACATGTAGGAGCAGTCGCAGAAAAAAAATATATTTAAGCAAAATATAGAGAACAAATTTTAGACTGATCTATAAAAATTTATACTAGCAACAATAGATAGGAAAATAGTTAATCAACTCAGAGGCGCTATGAATATGAATTAATTCTGGTTAAAAGACAAAAGAAAAAAACCTTCTTACAATATAATTTATAACTATCCAAAAAAATTACAACCAAGTCCATAATCAACAAACATTTCTAATTTTTTTATTACTAACAACTACTTTTGAACCTACTGAATCGTCTTAGAAAAACTAACGTAAAATATGTCAGGAGTCGTTTTACTCAAAATATTTAATTAAAATGTAGACGCACCGTAAAAGTGAAATGGAGAATGAAAGTAAGAGTGGCAGATGTTTTAAGGGTTACACGTAGTTTACGCTGTGGCCACTAGGTGACAGCAGCAACTGGAACTGGTGAGCGTAAAGTAAATAGTGAGTTAAATCAGACAGCTATAATATTGTTTTATAATGATCTTATACAGAGAAATGTGTCGAAATGTCTTTAACTGAATATCTACCTTTTTTTTTTAGACATAAACGTTATATTTACAAAAAAAAGTACTTCAAATTACTTCATTATTTATTTATTAAACCGACTCCGTTTGGTTAGGTAATATATTCTTCTTACATAAATAATTATGTCGTATTGTATTCAAGTAGACAATTTTAAGATATTAGGTATTTATAGAAGAAGAATATATCATTACATCTAGAAATGACAATTTAAATGAAAAAATATCGCTTTATAAAACATGTAATATTAATAATAAAATTTTTCAAGAAAAACATTAGGGTTAAAGGGTTGATTGAGGTATTGGAGGGTAATACCTCCAATAACTCAATCAACGATATTAGTAAGAAAATGACATATAATTAGATATGGGTAGATCCTGATACTGATATAGAAAATACCAACTACTTTGACTATTTTTGTAGTGATGTTGATTATAGTTACTTTCGAGTATTCGTTACAAATCGTTAGTTTTGTATAAAGTAATCATTTACAGTATTCGTTACTTTGATTACTATGATTACTTTTGTTACTTTTGTATTTGAGTACCGGTAATCATATCGAGAATCGTATTTCTCAGTAGGTAGGTATTTTGTATAGGTATTCCGATATAACAACGACCTTCATCGATCTGTTTAAGAGATAAAAATGATTTGTTTACTATGATTACTATTGTATTTGAGTTCCGGTAATCATATCGAGAATCGTATTTCTCAGCAGGTAGGTATTTTATATAGGTACATATTCCGATATAACAACGACCTTCACCGATCTGTTTTAGGGATAAAAATTATTTGATTACTATGATTAATTTTGTATTTGAGTACCGGTAGTCATATCGAGAATCGTATTTCTCAGTAGGTAGGTATTTTGTATAGGTATTCCGGTGTAACAACGACCTTCACCGATCTAGATAAAAATATAGAGTTCTCGCATTCGATCTTTGTTAATGACATACATTACATATTTTACGTATACCGTTATACCTCCCTCTGTTTCATCTTCTCTCTTCTCCTCACCCTCACACCCTTAAAACGCTTCATAGCGATAACAATATTCGATAACACTCGTAAAACACCGGTCCCGTCCGTTACTCGCTGGGATACGGCTTATTAGAAAGTAATCAAGTGTACTATTTGTAGAGATTCCCATATGAGAATTCGAGAATCTGGTCAAGTTTGGAGCGCTTTAAAACCTAGATAATAAACAAAATTAAACAACTTTATAGTGATAATTGTTCATTGAAAAATCCTCTACAAAATCGCTATGATCTTATTTTATTGTGAAATGAACGGAACAAAAGTTATAACCTCCAAAAAGAAACTTCTTACAAAATTTTCTCTTATTTTTGTTCATAACTTTTTTGTTGGTCACTTGACGATAAAAAGTAATAGATATAAAATTTTATAAAATTTAATTTGCTACATTTTATATTCTTCTTCTTTTTATATAGACATTACTCTGTCTGTTTTTCAATGTTCGTCCAGTAAGTTGTCATTTCATCTTTTTCGTGGTCTTCCCACTAATCGTCTTCCTATTGGGGAACCGTCTCTCGCCGTCCTTACTACTCTATTTGATGTCATTCGGCTTATGTGGTCGTTCCATTCTACTCTTCTGCTTTTCACCCAGTTATTAATGTTGTCCACCTTGCATCTCCTTCGTATATCTGCACTTCTAGCTCTATCCCACATCGTCTTACCATCGATTTTTCGCAATGTTTTCATCTCTGCTGTTTCTAGCATTCTTTTTGTCCTTTCTGTATCAGGTCGTGTTTCTGCCGCGTATGTCATTATTGGTCTGATGACTGTTTTGTAAATTCTGCCTTTCACTTCTTTTCCGATGTATTTATTTCTCCATATTGTTTCATTCAGGCAACCTGCGCTGCGGCCTGTTTGCTTTATTCACCTGATCTTCCACTTCTATTTCGAGCTTTCCGTAGCTGCATAGTGTGATGCCTAGATATTTAAACTCCATGACTTGTTCTCTTATTTGACCATCCAGCTCTAATTTACACCTTATTAGATCTCCTGTTATAACCATGCATTTAGTCTTTTTTTGGGGATATTAACGTGTTAAATTTTCTAGCGGTTATAATAAATTCGTGCAGCATACGTTGTAAATCATCTTCACTTTGAGAGATTAGTATTGCGTCGTCTGCATAGCAGATTATTTTAAGTTGTTTTTCTCCCATTTGGTATCTTCTTTTGTTCTTACTTTTTTTTATCATTTCGTCCATGATCAGGTTGAACAACAGAGGACTCAGGGAATCTTCCTGTCTTATCCCATTGCCAGCTTTAATTGGGTCAGTTAGTTCTTCATCTACTTTTTTTTTTATTGTGTTATTTTGGTAGATATTTTCGATCGTTTTAATTATTCCTAGAGGTCCTCTCTTGCGTACAATAAATGGATAACGTCCTTTGATTTGACCCTGTCAAATGCCTTCTTAAGGTCCACGAAAGTATGCCGGTTTGTTGTATTCTAACGATTTTTCTTGAATCTGCCTCATTATAAATATAGCGTCGGTGCATGATCTTCTCGACCTAAAACCTTGTTGTTCTTCTGCTAATGTTATAATTTTATTCAGTTTGTTTGTTATCACTTTGGTCGTTAATTTTTATTTGTCTGACTAGAGTGTTTGTTTCGTTTCTAATTCTTTTATAGTGGTTGTATGCCTGTTGTGTTTGTTGTGTTCTGTATTGTAAAAAGGCTTTCTTCTTTTCTTCACATTTTATCTTCACTTCCTCTAGAACCATGGGGTTTTCTTTTTTGATTTATTGGTATTCGTTACTTTCCTCTCTCCAAGTGATTCTGTTGCTGCGGTAATTATGTCACTTTTGAGTTTTTCCCAGCTTTTTTCGATGTTATCGTTTTCTAGTATTTCATTATCAGCAATCTTCTCTGATATTCTTTTTCCATATAAGTACTGCGTAAATTCCGTACTTAGTCCTTCGACTTTGATTTTTGTTTGTGTTGGTGCCACTCTCTTAGGTTTGAAACATTTTATGGTACCTGGCATCTGCTGAGTTGAGGCATCTTACGTCAATTATTTTTGATGGATGTATATCTCTGTTAGTTACAACATAATCTATCATAGATCTTTGTCCACGGGTATTATTGAATGTATATTTGTGTTGGTCTTTGTGGTCAAAAAAGGTGTTGTTTATTCGAAGTTCGTTATTCGTGCAGAAGTTTATCATCAGTTCTCAATTTTTGTTTTTGACATTCTCATTATCTTATGTTTTTGTTTAATTCCAGGTATTACTTGGTTGCCTATTCGAGCGCTAAAATCCCCCAGTATTATCAACTTTCCTCTAACTTGATCTACTACTTGTTGCAATTGATCATAGAATATTTCCCTTGTTGTTTGGGGCTTACTATTTTCTGGGCCGTATACTCCGATGATGTTCAGGTCTTCTTTCTCCATTCTAATTTTTGCTGTGACAATCCTTTCTGATACATATTGACACTCTTTGATGTTATTTTGGTATCTTTGGTGTATTAGTAAGGCTACACCCTCTTTGGCCCTGTTTTCTTTTGCTACTCCACTGTAGATTAGTATATATTCGCCTAATTTTGACTGGCCTTTTCCTTTCTTTTTGGTCTCCTGTAGAGCACATATATCTATTTTTTTCTCTTTTAGCTCTTGGGTTATTTCTTGATCTCTAGTGTTGAGCGATCTTATGTTCCAAGTGGTTATTCTCATCTGGGTTTTGGAGGTTTTTCTCGTGTCCTTATTTCTTGTCGTGGTCGTCTTCATATTATCAATCCGGTCCCGAGGCTTCACATTGTTTCTTTGAGCAGTATTCGTTTTTACGATTGGTAGGTTGCTAACTTTGCCAATCACCCTCCACATTTTATCCGGGCTTGGGACCAGCTGTGGTAACCGCAGAGCTACTCGATCCACCCTGCAATTACCCCAGGTAGCCCCAGGCTACATTTTATGTGTAATTAAATTTTCTGTAGGATTGCTAGCTTAGGAGATACAGCGCGAAAGCCCTTTGCACCCCTTTTTCCAATATGGCACCCGGGGGACAAGGGTGGCGACCCCAAAAACTTGAACTTAAGCTTCTACTGAACCCCCTACACATAAAAAAAATAAAATTTACTCCTGTAAGAAATGCAACCCTAAATGTAACATTTCAATGGAGTATAAAATATTAACTTAAAATTTTCTATTATACCTACTCTATACATTTACTGATATCTATTATTATTAAAGACTATCATAATACCTAAACGACACACTTAAAATACCTAATTTCCTCTCATTGATAAACTTTTATAATGCCAATCATATTTTCGTCGGAACCGTACATCATGATCAACATAGTTATTTCTGCTTTACCATAAAATGTTTGATGTATCAGGTTAAAAGGAACTCCTTGATATGAGCAGCCATTAACATATTCAGGGTAACTTAAAAACCGGTATCTCGTGTAAGTAATCAAATGCGTATAAGATTCGCGCAAAAAGAACGCCTAAAATCAAAGGCGTAGACAATTGTTGGAAGAGTTCGACGTTTGGGTAGAAAGGAAACCCGTAGCATTGATATAGTATATTATTCTCTCTATAACGAATACGGGTATTACGGGGTTTTGCTTATAACGAGGTACAGTAGGTGTCCCATGAAATTCCTATTGAACTACTTATAACACCTCTATAACAGGGCATATTTAGTTATAACGAGGAAAAATGGGGTCGAAGAACATGTTTTTTTACCTGTGTTAAATACAATCAATACGACATCAATACAATCTCGGACATATTACACGTAGAGAGGGATACAACTTGGTCCAGCTGATTATTCAGGGAAGGATTCAAGGAAAGAGAAGCATAAAGAGACGTATATTTCATGCTTGCGCAACTTGAGAGAATTGTACGGATATACATGAAACGGAGTTTTCAGAGCAGCCTTCTTTAAAGTCCGAATAGCTATGATGGCTGTTGGCATCCATAGAGGAGATGGCACTTAAAGAAGAAGACCATGCCTTATAATTTAAAAATCGGTGGGCAACAAAACAATTTACAAAACAATATAATATTTCTCAACGAATAAGAAGAATATATAAAACAATAATAGAAAGAATTGGATTGTACTGCGCGGCACTCTGGAAAGTAAACCAAAGAAAAAAAAAAGAATGTGTGTGTACTTTGTACGCACGTAAGAAGTTATACTTCTATTATAATATAATTTCAACGAAATAAATATACCTACTTAACAGTTACAATACAAAAAATTAACAATAATTACCAAAAATGAACCAAAACTTAACAATGCCAAATATTAAAAAAAAAAGAAAAAAATATGAATCGTCCGGGATTTGAACCCGCAATCTCGCGATTTTTTGATCTCTGGTCCAATGCTCTACCAACAAGGCCATCAAGCCGCATGCAATTTACCTTTCAGATATACATAATTATACATCACGGTGACAAGTGAAATATAAAAATAGATGTTTTATTATTTTACGCCCAAGGAAGGAAGACAAATCCAAAGACACAAAATTATAATCAAAAACCTTTTAAACCACCTTTTTCAAATTGCGCAAGTTGTATTATTAATATTAATGTTAATAAATGAAATATACATATTTTGGTTTTACAATATGACAATTTACTTTTAACTGCAGTGCCTTAAAAATTTTAAAGCACTAGTGCTTAAAGTAACATTTTTAACGCTCCTATGGAGTCCTAAAAATTGCATTTTTAACAAGTTTGTAGAAAAATATATTTAAAAACACTAATATATTCTTTCCACACCTTTTCTGGACTGATACATACATAAATTAAAACATTTTGAAGTATAACTTCAAAAATATAATATGAAAACTATTTAAAAAGGCAGTATAACTATTAACTAACCTTTGTTGTTTCTCTTCCCACAAATTTTAAAACGCAACAACCATACATATAACCAAACCGTCAACCGTCCAAACCACAGCTGCGCTACAGCTGCCATATTGGATAATTTTTGACATGTCATTTGAACATCCAATCAGAACAAAGTTATAATGCGCATGCGCCGGGATCGTAGGTTTTAACATATAAAAATTCACCCTAATATCGCGCGTAAAGAAGTACAACTTCAAAAATTGAGGCAATGGAAATGAACTATTGGAGACAATGTTGCCGGCTGACTAGACTTTGTCATGTCCATGTCCATTTTGTTGGGTCAAATAAATAAAATATTTTTATCAAAAATGAATAACCAGGGCCCCCGCTGCCATAAGTGCAAAGTGTGCACTACACCCGGGCTCCATCCTTTAGGGCGCCAAAACCCGGGATCATAAATTGCAAAAAAAAACAAACAAACAAAAGTTAATTTAAAGAAAAATTGAGAAAGAATAATATCCAAAACCGTCATTTTAAGAAAATTTAAAAAAACCATTTAAACAAAAATCTAGTGGTTATTTGATATTTTCATACATTGTAAAGTTGTAGCTTTTGTGCTTATTTATTAAATGGCCAAATAAAATTTATTAAAACAAAGTGCAGAAAACACACTGTGCACTGTTCTTTCACTCAATTACAAAAAAACACAATTCTGAAACTACATTTCTTGGTTTTGTTTAGAAATATTTATTAACAATGCATGGAACACAAGATTGTTAATCTTTGACTGTCAATCACTAAATGAATCCTGATTACAAGTAGCGAGCGACGACGTAATGCCATTGAGTCAAAGAACAGTATAAGCAGCGAAAGAACAGTATAAGCGTTGTACGTATACGGTTCTTTCACTCATCTACCAGATTGCCCTGTCGATATTGAATCGCAGAATTGCGTTTATACTTTTCGCAACCCCGCTTTTAGATGGTTTTTCGCAAATAACTCAAAAAGTACATATCTTATTAAAAAAAATGTTCTTAGCAAAAATATAGCTTACAACAAAGTAAAAAGAAAATGGTTTACATAATAAAAAGAAGGTTATTATTTGTCAAATTCCAAATCGAATATTTCCAACGTGAAATAACCAAAAAATAAAGCACTTTTCGGAGAAAACTCATTACAACTTTTTTAAAGAGCTTTATTTCTGTTTTTTTTTTAGTTTCTAGCATCAAAAGTAAGTAAGTTACCTTCAAAATAAAGTTGGTCCCTTTGTTTGGTAAAAAAAATGGTAAAAATCACCCTTTGATTAGCATCCTAAATAAAATTGATTCTAATGAAATTATTTTACTTACTTTTGATTTTAAAAACTTAAAAAAAAAACAAAAATAAAGCTTTTTTTAACACTTTAAAAAAATTAGAATAGTTTTTTCCGATAAGTGGTTTTTGGTTTAATCACTATTTATTATTCATGGATCATTTATATTATCATCATTATTTATATTATTCACCGACTTTTTGGATATTTCATGTGAAAATATTCTATTTTTGTAAGTTATATTTTTGCTTAGAATATTTCTTTCGATAAAATATTTTCTTTTTGAGTTATTACTTACCTACCTTAAAAAAATAAATAAAAAAACATGATCCAAAATGCCCCAAGGGGAGCCAAAATCATTTTTTGCACACAGGTGCCAGTAACCCTTACGGGGCCCTGTGAATAACCATTTTCAATTTCTTTGCAACACGAAACTACAGCCGCATCATTATTCCAGTTCAATCAGAGAGTGAAGCAAGCACCTCTACCGGTTTCGAAACTTATTAGTCTCTTATCAGGAGGCACATATGCTGCTCTCTCTGACCCAACTAGGACAAACCCCGGTGTGCAGTCACGGATTGCAACGAACGAAATGGCAGGGATGCCCTAGCGGCAACTGCTCGCAAAAAAACTAAGTTTTCAATCTAATAGCATATAAAACAACATCCAAAAATGTTACTCTACATCCTACCAGATTGAAAACAATGGGAACCTTCTCTGGTAACACCTCAGAGGCTTCTATAATTTGTAAGCCATAACGGATGCTGAGACTAAGGAAAATGAGGGAATTTTACAATTTATAATTCCCGTCCCATCTGTTCAGCGCGGTAAAGTTCCAACGAGAATGGTTCCCTTCGTACTCCAATCAGAGTAAACATGTAAATCAAAAATGAATAACCAATTTCAAAAATATTTTTAGTTTGGACTGACGTACATTTTGCAAACTAAAATCATAAATCGTTTTGAAAATTCCCATTGTGCTACGCCACTGAGACTGTTTTAATCACTCCAGACTGCATTTGAAATGTCGACGTCGCATCACGGGGAAAGGATATACGGCGCATAAAAGGATCTGAAGGCGATTCTAATCAGATTCACGGCGTGGAGACTGTATGTATTGAGAGGACGTAATATAGCGGAAATAAAAGGACGAGGAAATCCTGAGTAGCCCAGACGATAAATGTAAGGCCCGGAGATGTATAGACCTTGCCTAACTTGAAACCCAGTGGAGTTTTAAAAAGAGTTCAACGCTCGATGACAGCAGAAAACTTAGTGAAACTATTGTAAAGGTTAGGAGGAAGAAAAAAGTAAGAAATGTATTGTTTTTATTTTGTATGTTTTTTCTTTATTTGTTCCCGGCGCGAAGCGTATCCCTATTATCACATTGATTGACACATTTTGGCAACTAAACTACTAATTTAAGAGGTTTTAATTATATGACTTCATGAATTATGATATAAGCAGGGCCGCGCCGTCCACGTGTGCAATGTGTGCGGCGCACACAGGCGCCAGCAATTAAGGGCGCCACTAGAGTTGTTACAAAAATTTTACGCAGGTCAAAACAACGCTTACCCATTTAACGACCTTGCATATATCAACTTCAAAGGTAGGTAAATTACGTATTGATTTATACAATCTGCATAAACAAGGAGAATCGTGTAAAGACATGCAGCCACCGGTCCAGCAGAATTTATGCTTTAAAGCCATTGCATAAAAATTTGATAGAAATGTATGATGGTTTATGTGATATAACACATTCAGATAAATTTGATCTTAATTCAAAATAATAAGCTAGATATTTAGGAGATAAAATATCAACATTTACATTCATACGCTTAGTCCACCAATGGGTATGTAAGTTAACTTCGTTAGGAAAGTTTTACAATCAAAAACAATGAATATGCAGCCTACCTTAAACGCTTTACAAGAGTTAAGGACGTAGGCGCAAAATTTCGCGCCGATGTGTTTTAAATTCATTTTTTTTTCAAATTCTTAGAAAACTAATAGGTGTGTTTTGAAAAATAATTTGAATGAAAGTTGTTCTGAAGCTATTTTCTTGTAGCCTTTTTGTAATTAACTATTTTTAATGGGAAATAAGTCACAGTTTTACTAAAAAAATGATTTTATTAACGTTTCGACGTCCAAATCGGATGCCGTTGTCAAACTACAAAAAATATTAATAAATTAAACAAAAATGTTGTTGCTTAGAAAAAAAATTATTCTAACAATTTAATAATAAATTTAACTTTTACCGATATAGATGAGTCAGATGAAATAAATTATTAGAAGAATTTTTTACTAAGCACCAACATTTTTGTTTAATTTATTAATATTTTTTATATTTTGACAACGGCATCCGATTTGGACGTTGAAACGTTAAAAAAATCATTTTTTTAGTAAAATTGTGGCTTAACCCATTAAAAATAGTTAACAAGAATGAAATATTGCATTTTTTACCGAAGGCCGAATGTCCCTGAAAACTTCTATAATGTTTATTTTATTTGGTTACAGGGGTAAAAAAAAAACTTTAGCGTGATTTTTAATTTCAAATATCTCAAACTTATTGGTTATTCTAAGGGACTTTCTGCACTCGGTAATAATGTAATATTTCATTCTGCATTTAAATTTTTTAAAAATTCTTATTAGATTTCTCAGAATTCGAAAAAAAAAAATGAATTCATTTAAAACACATTGGAGCGAAATTTTGCGCCTACGCCCTTAAAACAATTCTTGCTTTAGTTTCGGATAGATAGCAAATTTAATGATGTTATTATTATTAGTACAGCAAATTAATCTGCAGAGAAACTGGATGTGGAGCTAAGTTTTCAACCAGACACACAAACAGTTCGATTACGAATATAAAGACGAACCCATTTTGTATCCTAAAATATCATACAAAGTTCAATTTCTTTTATTGTGTTCTCATCCAAGCATTAATTTCAGTAAATGAAAGATTTTCCATATTGGAAAATCCTGTTGATCCTTTCAAAGTTTTATATAATTTAAACGACAGTACAGAACACTCTCAATTAAAACTTTTGTGTAAAAAAAAATGAGATTTAATGATCATCTAGATATAGGGGGAGACGATTTAATTGAAGAAATCATACAGCTTCAGCCTTTATTAAAAGAATTAATAGGCCAGTAAGGATCTGTGAAAAAACGTCTATTTTTGGATGTAAGTGGTGGCATTCGGTTTTTGCAGATAAAGTTAGGTGACACCTTCAGTAATAATAATTGACTTATGCTCCTTCTCAAATATGCCCGGAACATTAATAAAAAAATTACAATATTCAAAAATTTCGAAAAACGTCGATTTTTTTCTGCTTTCTTTGCTTATAACTTTAAAACGATTCGTTTTGGAACAAAGTCGTAGAGAAATAAAATAAAGATAACTGAATTTTGTATGATATACGACTGGTCAAAAATATCTTAACGTATTACCTTTTCTGCAATATAGCAATAAATACAACCTAAGGGGGCAAAACACGCCTGTTGTTATTCAATATTTTTAACTACTTTGGTGGCACTTAGAACCTTAGTAATTAATTAGCTTAGAAAATTCTGTGTAACATAATTAAACCGTGTACCAAATTTCATTAAAATAGACCTAATAGATTTTGCATAATAAATTTGCAATCTAAATGTTTTTAAAAAAGTTCAAATTTTTTTAAATCTTTCTGAACAAAAAGTAGACCATTTAGAAGTTGGCTAATTTTTTTACATATAAAGAGGTGCTCTTTCTATCTAATACACTTTACAGAATTAAAATCGGATTATTTAAAAGGCCTCAGCAATGTTTTAAACTTATAAACAATTTTTTGGCTTATAAACAAATAGCTATGTTTAATAATAAAAAAAATAATTTTTAGCAATGCAAATAATTAAAACCGGTATAATTTGACTTAATCTTTCAAATGCTGTCAGCAGAATTGCTATTTTATTTTTTAATCAAAAGTTATTCGCGTTCAAAAATTGCAATTTTTCGATTTTTTGAAAGTTCCACTGCGTTTATCTCGAAAACTATGCATCCTACGAAAAAACTTGTAAGAACATGTTTTGCTTAGAATTACCCAAGAAATACAAAAAAATGTTTTATTTTGCGAAAAATCGATGTTATGTAATTCCTCAAGTTCTTTGTTTATAACAATCTTATCGGCATCCGGATCAACTGTTACCCAAAAAAATCGTGTTCTACGGATTAAAAAATACATAAAAATCTTGGGTAAATCCATCTAAATAAAGGAGCCCGTAGCACCCCCTCCTGGCCACAGCACTAATTTGTTTATAAGCCAAAAAATTGTTTATAACTTTAAAACATTGCTGAGGCTGCTTAAATAATCCGATTTCAATTCTGTAAAGTGCATTGTATAGGTGGAGTGCTTCTATATAAGTAAAAAAATTGACAAATCTTTGTATGTTCTAGGTTTTGTTGTGCAAGATTTTAAAAAATTTTAATTAAAAAAAAAATTAGATTGCAAAATTATTATTCAAAATCTAGTAAGTCAATTTTAATGAAATTTGGTGTACGGTTTTAGCACATTACAAAAATTTTCTAAGCGAATTAGGAAGTTCCAAGTGTAACTTAAGTGATGGAAAATCATTGAGTAAGGACAGGCTTGTTTTGCCCCTTATTTTATATTTATTGCTATTTTGCAGCAACGGTGATAAATTAAGAGATTTTTAACCAATCGCATCTGATAGAAAATTTAATTATCTTTGGATAAATTTATTTATCCTATACGACTTTGTTCCAAAATGAATCGTTTTAAAGTTATAAACAAAAAAAGTAGAATTCAAAAAGATGCAAAAAAGTTAAGCACTCCTACCACCCGGCTTTCCCCTAAGACCACCCCCAGAGTAGGAAGGACATTTTTAAACAAGAAATATAGCTGAGATAATTTTGAATAAAAATGTTGATTAGCTCTTCTTGTGTAAAATGAACAGTGACTTTAAAATTTCAAATTACAAATGATCTAATTCTAAAACATTTAAAGCTGCTTCATTTCGATTGCACACGTACGTTTTAGATCTAGGCGAAATTAGATCTAGAATAGAGCAGGTCAGAGCCGCCTTTAGAAAAATGTCTAAGGTATTATGTAACAGAGACCTAAAATTGGCATTGAGGATCCGCCTACTTTGCTGCTATGTGTTCTCGGTCTTAATTTATGGTATCAAGTCCTGAACTGTGAATAAACTCGATTCAATTGCCTTGAGACTTTCGAAATGTGGTGCTATAGAAGAATTTTAAAAGTTTTCTGGGTGGAGAAGATTCTACAACTCTTCTCGCAAAATTACAATTTTCCTGGACTTCGAAGTCAACAACAACCCAGTTGTTTTCATTAAAGTCCCCAATACTAAAAATATTATTAATGCATAGGGCACGCCAGGTTTTCTCAACACGACTCTACCTTATCGGCAGAGTCTACGAGAAGTGTATGGTAAATTAAAGCTGTAATTACAAAAAAAGAAATACTTACCTATGTATGTCTTTGGACCAGTGGCGGCTTTTCTTTATGTGCTGCTGAGCTGCAGAACTACCAAACAACCATAGCAAATCTTAATTATTAAAGAATAATTAATATAGTTTTATTTCAAATCTGCCATATTATCATATTAAACATCAACTGTTAATAATAATTCACCAACAACGATGATTAATATTATTTTTTTTTACGTATTTACTCCTCTAGTGAAACCGTATAATTTTTTTACGTATTTGGTGCTCCAGTGAAGCAATCTTTTTACGTATTTGCTGCTCCAGTGAAGCCGCGTCGATAACAACCGAAACACTGGCAGCGGTAAAATGCATTTATTAGGCAAACGGCGATCTTAGCCGATGTGCTTCGGCAATCGGCTGATTAACGGCCTCGGAAATGTGTTTGCGAGCTGCAATTCACGACAGTTATTCGTGACCGTTGCATCTGTGCCGTGTTTAGAAATTCTTAGGTTACAATTTTGTTTAATTTGTTTTGTTCGAGCGTGTTTAAAACAATGGAGTTTCAATTTAAATTAGGTGTAAATAAATTTCAAAAACTTCACTATCAACAACAGTTGATTATAAAAGAACGTGGCCGTCCTATGCCTGATCTTAATATTGAAGTGTCCGGTAAAAGCCGTGGAAAAACATATACGCGTAAATTTAATAAAGACATGTATCTACGAAATCAGTGGATTTGTGGATGTTCCGAAAAAAATGCTTTTTTCTGTTTTCCGTGTGCATTATTCGGCGCAGATAAAGAGGAAAAATTGTGGCGCGAGACAGGAGTGCGGGATCTAGTGCATTTAAGTGAAAAAATAAAGAAGCATGAAAACACGCAAACTCATATGAACAATGAAATGCGATTTGCATTATTTGGGAAACTTAATATACAGGCCCAACTTGACTCTGCTTATTGGATAAATATACAAAAACACAATGAAGAGGTGACGAAAAACAGGTATGTTTTGTCAAAAATAATTGACTGTATAAAATTCTGTGGGGCTTTTGAGCTCGCCTTACGAGGACACGATGAATCTGAAACATCAGATAACCCTGGAATTTTTCGTGGTTTAGTGAATTTTTCTGCTGAACTTGATAAAACACTTAGTGAACACCTTACAAATGCGACAATTTTCAAAGGTACCTCAAAAACAATACAAAATGATATTTTGGATTGCATGCTAGAAGTATACGCTGAGGAGATTTTAAACGAAATCAATGAAGCCCCATTTTTAGCAGTGATAGCTGATGAGACAACGGATGTTTCTATGAAATTTCAAATGGTCATTGTTTTTCGTTATGTAAAAAACGGTGCTCCAGTTGAAAGGTTTTGGACTTTTTTGCTTCCAGAAAAACATGATGCTGAAACCTTAGCTAACACAATTTTGAATGTTTTAGACCCAATATTAAAGAATAACAAAAATAAGCTCATTGCACAAAGTTATGACGGAGCAGCTGTTATGAGTGGGATACATGGCGGAGTGCAAACAATAATTAAGAGAAAATATGAAACTGCTCATTTTGTGCACTGTTACGCCCATCAATTGAATCTAATAATGTCAAGAGCATGTTCTATTAATTCCCAAGTACGCGTATTTTTTGGAGATTTACATGATATACCTGGATTTTTTAGTCATTCACCTCAAAGAATAGCTGTCTTAAATCAAATAGTTGGAAAAAATATTCCTCGTTCAATCCCTACACGCTGGAATTTCAATATTCGTACAGTAAATGTCGTTTACGAATATAGAGACTTTATTATTGAGTGTATGGAGCAACTAGAAGAAGAGTCAAATGCTATTACTTCCAAGGAAGCAAGAGGACTTAGACGTATTCTGGAAGATCAAAATTTTACTTTCTGGCTGACTGTTTTTCATTATATTATGCCACATGTTGACGTTTTGTACAATAATCTTCAAAAAAAGAACATGGACCCAACCGAAGCACAGAAAGCTATACATGTTTTTGAGCAAAGTATTAACAATGTCCGAAATAAAATAGACCCTATCATACATCAAGCTTCAAATTTAAATGCGGCGCCTAGTGTCCAAAAAAGGAAACGCCCAAATAACAGCCAACAGGATCACCGTATTGCCTGTCTAGAAGTTTGTGATGTTATTATAAACAATGCAAAAGAACGGTTTGCATATACAAATCATCTAGTTGCCGCAACACTTTTATCTTCAGAACATTTCGAAAAATATAATAATAAGTTTCCTGAAAATGAATTGGATTTAACTTGTACAGCTTATTACTTCTTTGATAAAAACTGTTTGCGAACAGAACTGTCAGTTTTGTATTCCAATATCGAGTGTAGAACATTAAAAGGTGCAGTGCCTTTACTAAAATTTATAATTTCTAATAATTTAGAGGACACATTAACAGAAACCAAAAAGTTGATACAAATTCTGGTGACTACGCCAATGACCACAGCAGAAGCTGAACGTAGTTTTTCAACTTTAAAACGGATCAAAACATTTTTAAGAAATTCAATGCGCGAAGACAGATTAACAGCCCTTTCCACACTCTCGATAGAAAAAAAGTTCATCGCTTCAATACCGAACTTTAACGATAAAGTAATCGAAAAGTTTGCGACAAAAAAGGACCGGCGTATTAATTTCCAATTTAGAAAAATGCAATAAATGTAAGTTAATCAGATTTTTATAGCATGTCGTTATTAGTTACTATTAATTATATTAAAGCTAATTTTATTGTTTTTGTTTTCGTATGTTATTCTATTTCTATTATTTTATATTGGCCGTGGTTCATGCAGCACACCCTATAGCAGATGTCACGAGCCGCCACTGCTTTGGACTAACTTTATAACGCTCAAAAAATTACGGGATCTGGATTTCAATGCATATTTTTTTTATAATTCTCGTATCAAAGTTACGCGTGAAATTAGTCGTATTGGTGACAGTTGAGAAAACGTGGGCAACCCTAATGAATATTGTGTCATATACGCTGTGAGCTCGTAGGTAGAGGGGATAATTACAAATTCGCGAGCGCCAGTAGTGACAAGTTTGTAAACCCTTACTGGAAATTTGCTTTTTGACGTTCTGCATTAAGAGTTGCATATTATAGCTTTTGAATGTCTCACGAAAGTTGTTGTATTAGAGAGTGTCGAAATACTGGTTACAATAGTAACTATGTATTCTACAACTTTCCTGCCGCTAAGCATAAGGTGATTCAACTGATGCAATTAGAAAAAAGTAAGTAAACACAATTTTAATTTTAAAACGGTAGAAAAATTTGAGCTAAAGGATCAGTTAGCACACTCTAGAATTTTGACGGTTTCAATTTTACAATCTAATCCTGAAACAAAATTTGAATGCGTGAAGATAACGACCAATCACAGCGAACGTAGGATGCCGTTAACTGTCATTCATAAGATAATATTTAAGAAGTATTATATTATAATTATATTAAATTATTATACTTTTTGCAGAATAAATTTTTTCTAATATTAGTTGTCAACATAAACATCAAAACGATAAACAAAATCTGAAAAATATTCATAATGAATAATAAATTCTGTACTTACTGCTATTAATTATCGATTACAATCTAAATACTTCTTTGCGTTTTAAATATTACACGATAAGAATTAAATATGCAATAAGTTTGAAACAACTTTTATTTGCTTTTCTACTCTCCTCTTTAAAATTCCAGCCGAAATAGGAACACTAGTCAACCGTTAGATGGCGATAGCAGCCATACCAGCGAAACTCACAGAGTATAGGCAACACTTTTTTCTTTTCAGAAAATTTCCGGTAAAAGTTATACTAGTAACCCTGTAGGAAGGTGGCGACACCAGCGAAGCTCGGAGCGGATAGAGTAATTTGTGTAAGCCTTCATTTGTGTCATCTGTTTCACCGGCGAGTGCTGGCGACACTGCCGTTTCAACACACATACACGTTTGACGTTTTTTTGACGTTTTCAAAATCATTATTGAAGAAACTGAAGAAATTTGAAATAGGTTGCTACAGAGCCATTATGAGATTTTTTTTGGTTATTCATAAGCGAACGGCTCCACGAGCGACAAGTTTGCGCCAGCAGTAGCCGTAAAGCGAACTTAAGGTTCCGCGGAACGGAATAGGAACTAGCCGAACTGAACTGACTACGCACAAGTCCTGTAGTCGGTTCCTGGAACGTAGAAGTCCTTAGAAAACTGCTCAAGGATTTCGAGATTTTAATCACAACCGAAACAGAGTTACGAAAACCTAACAACAATAGGGATTGCTTCAGACGCTTTTATACTAGGAAGGAGACGAATTACCTGGCTTCAAATTCTAAGGTCTTGGTTTATTATAAAAATGATGCGATTGTTTCGTACAGTAGTCAATAAAGTGCGAATTGCTATCAAAGCTCTTTAAATATCCGTTTTGTATTAATAATCCGTAACGGATGAATAGAAGAACTTTAATTAGTATTGTACTATATGCGAGGTAATAAAGCATTGAACCTCCGAAAAAAAAAGACAAGATCTTAATAATTCTTTTTACATTCGATTCGTAAATGCACCGGGAAATTTTGTGAGCCCTAGGCATGACATAATATTGAAAAACTGCATACAAAAAATGCATTCTTAAACTGCATCTCAAACAGACAATAAAAAAAAATCAGAACTCGTCAATTATCGGCGGAAATGTGTTTAATTTTTTTACTCGGGGGTTTTTGGGGTCGCTGAAAACGAATATGACGTTGTAAGTGATCTCCGGAGTACCTGGTGTCCAGGGTATCTACTGTTTACCTCGTGTTCTGGAGTTTTCGGCAAATTCATTCAAAAATTAGTCAAAAATCATTACTCGGGGGTTTTTGGGGTCGCTGTCGACGAATATGACATCGAAAGTGATCTTCGGAGTATATGTTGCCCAGGGTACTGTATACCTCGTATTCCGGAGTTTTCAGCAAATTCGTTAAAAAATGAGTCAAAAATCATTACTCGGAGGGCTTTTGGGGTCGCTGAAGACGAATATGTCATCGGAAGTAATTCTGAGGTACCTGGTGCCCAGGGTACCTACTGCTTACCTCGTCTTCTGGAGTTTTGGATAATTTTGATAAATATTAGTAAAAACTTGATAGTTTAGCGTTTTTATACTCACTGAGAACGTATTTAATATCGAAAACGATCTTCTGAGCAACCTCTAAGTCATAGAGTTTCATTTCATATCTTTAAAAAATAACACATTTTTTTTTAAATTTGGGGCTTTAAATTCTGTTGGTAGCATGGAGGAATCTTTATAAAATCGATGATACCACTGCGTATGAAAGAAGGAAAGAATAGAGAAAGTAAAAAATACGATCTCGAATATTTTATTTTTTTGTACAGCTTTATTTCAAATTTAATATTGACAAAACAAAACGCAAAAAATTGACATTGGTCATTTTGACATCAAGCCACAGTATGTGGCTAATACAGTATACTTCCTACTACAGATGCCTTCACCCAAAGTTGGATGTATGGAGAAAGTGAAGACAGTTTGGATCCAACACAGTGGGTATAAGAATTAATGGACAAATCGTCAATTCCCATAAAAGCGACTCAAATACCTCGTCCACCCAGTATAATTAATTTGATATTCTGTAGTCAGTGCCGCGCCAGCACGTGTTAGCGGCTGTCTGCAAATCATTCAATGGCGCCCAAAAATACGCATTTTTTTTTAAATCGTCTCGTTAAATTAAATAATGTGCAAATGAACAATTATTTATTGTAACCAAACAAAAATAACTAAAAATTCTCATATATGCAACGGGAAAATAAACTAAGTTAAAATAATTAAGTAAAAATAAATCTTTGGTGTAACAACATAAATAACTAAAGATACAGGTAAACTTGAAAATAAATATCTATTTTAGAAAAATTCACTTTTCGCGCCTTCCAGCATTTACTGGAATCAGACTGCAAACCCAGAGTTGAAGGTGAACACACCGAATACGTAAACATCATGCGTGGAGTGAGGCAAGGCTGTATTTTGTACACTCTAATTTTTAACCTCAACTTTGAAAGAATATTTATCGAAGTTTTGAACGAAACTGAAAAAGGAATTCTACTAAACGGGTACCTGCTAAATAACATCAGGTATGCATATGACACCATAATATTTGCGGACAACCTAGAAGACCTACAAGTCCTTATGAACAAAATCACATATTACAGTCAACTCAATATAAACGCAATAAAGACAAAGCTTATGATCATTAGCAAGAAAAAGATAACAAAAGGGCAACTCTAAATCAACCAAACGCCCGTAGAAAGAGTGACGCACATAACTACCTCGGCACCATAATAAATAAAGAATGGACTAACAACCAAGAAATAAGAGCGCGCATTGGAAAAGCTAAATCCACCTTCAACCGTATGGGGGCCTTCTTCAAGAGTCACAGCCTCTCTCTTGGTATAAAAGTAAGAATGCTGCGATGCTACGTCTTCTCTGTCCTTTTTTATGGTGTTGAATCGTGGACCTTGAACGAAGATATGTGCAGAAAATTGGAAGATTTGAGGTGTGGCTATACCGTAGAATTTTTAAAATCCCGTGGACTGACCGGGTCACAAATGGTAAGCTCCTCAAAAAAAAATGAAGAAGAACCGAGAGGTACTGGCCACCATCAAATCTCGAAGTTAGATTACTTTGTACACATTATGTGAAATGAATCCAGATATGCCTCACTACAAGCCATCGTGCAAGAAAAATGTTTGGAAAGCGTGGTCCAGCAAGAAAAAACATCCTGGTTAAAATACCTCAGAATCTGGTTCTAGACACCATCTGTTCAGCTTTTCCGCTCTGCATAGCGCGGATATAGCTAAAAAAAGATGGCCATGATGATCGCCAACATGTGTCACTGATAGGCACATTAAGAAGAAGCAACAGTTAATACCTTTAAAAATGTATATTTTAAAATTTTACAAACATCATTATTGAATTCTTTTAACAAAGGCTGTAACAAATTCTGTATAATTCTTTAAACAAATCGTCTTCCTCTACTTTATAATATGTACATGATCATGGAATCTCAGTTTTTTTCCAAATTTCCAAATTAATGCTTGCTCGGAACACAATGAAAGAAATTAACTTTGTATGATATTTTAGGATTCAAAATCGGTTCGTCTTTATGTTCGTAATCGAACTGTCAGTTTTTTACCGAAGCCGTAACTGTGTGGCTGGTGATAACTGGGCTCCACATCCAGTTTCTCTGTAGTTTCATTTGCTGTAGTAATAACATCATTAAATTTGATATGTGTCCGAAACTCTAGCAACAATTGTTTTATCTCTTGTAAAGCATTTAAGGCCAGCTGCGTATTTATTGTTTTTGACTGAAAAATTTTGCCAACGAAGTTAACTTTCATCAGAATTTTATACCATAGGTAATAAGACTGCGCAACTGAGCTAAACATCTATCTATCAACTATCTAACAACTATCTCCTAAACATATTTATCCTAATGCGTTATATCACATAAAGCATAATAACTTTCTGATACATTTTTGTATAATGGCTTTAAAACATTAATTCTGCTGGACCAGCGTGTATTAGATAAATTCTTTAAAGCCAGACTTGCAAAGTGTTGTTTTATGATATTCCAACGTTTGGTAGAAGCTGAAAAAAAAATGGGTATAGTCTGTTCGCTAAACTCAGACGCAACTTTCTAGATATTTTAGTCGGTAATTTTGCCAATTTTAGTAAAATTGGCAAAAAATAATTACTAAATAGTTAATAATCACTAAATAGTTAGTAATTTTGCCAATTTTTGCAAAATTGGCAAGAAACAAAAAAATTATCAACTAAAATATCTGGCCAGTTGCGTCTGAGTTTAGCGAACCGACTATAAGTGTTATTTTGATCCGCCTAAAATTTTTGTGAAAACTCTATTGGCGCCCCTGATTGCTGGCGCATGTGTGCGCCGCACACATTGCACACGTAGACGGCGCGGCCCTGTCTCTAGTTGCAAGACGGACTGCGGAAATTCATGGGTACAGGAAACATGGCCTTAAATGCTCCGTTGCATGTAAAAATTGTACAGGAGTAAATTGTACTAATACAGATAGTCTAATAAATCCATTGGAAAGCGAAGAAGAAGAAAACAATGAAATATAAACATCTATGTATCCATCCATTTAATTGTATTTTTTTAATAAAGGTATTTTTATAATAGAAAATTAAAAATTCGAATTAAAACCAACTGCAATTTATATTACATACCTTGAGGACCATTAACATTCAGAAATTTACTTTCGGTGAATCCAATATTTTCCAAGTTAGAGGTTTGACTGATTGTATAACGAAAGTTCCTGAAGTTGACGTAAAAAGTAGGTATCCTAGGCACCAGGTAATCTGGAGATAATTATCAATGTCATCTTCCTTTTCAGCGAGCCCAAAAACCTCCCAAGTAATAATTTTTGACTAATTTTTTAATGAATTTGTCGAAAACTCCAGAAGACGAGGTAAACAGTAAGTACCCTGGGCACCAGGTACTCTGGAGATCACTTCCAACGTCATATTCGTTTTCAGCAACCCCAAAATCCCCCGAATAACAAAGTTGAACTCATTTCCGCCGATAATTGACGAGTTCTGAATTTTATCAATAGTCAATAGAGTTTCTCAATATTATCTCATGGCTACGGGTCACAAAGTTTCCTGGCGCATTCACGAATCGAATGAAAACAGATTATTAATATCCGTGTTGTCGGTTTTTTTCGGAGGTAAGGCCAATTTTAGTGCTTTATTGCTTCACCTACTGATACTCTTATAAATACCATAAATTTTCAAAATCTTGTCAAGCAGATTATTAATGATTATTAAGTTATTTTAGTAGAAGTTCTAAAGTTATTCCTTGTGAACCTAAATAAATTCGATATGACTAAATGAAATCTTATCTTAATCAAGATGAAAGTGTTAGAGAATCTATGTAATCGATATTTTCTTGTGGTTAAATTAATAAAGTATCTGTGACGAGTGACGATTTTTCGCTCGATTAATAATCTAAAATTTAACTTCCAAATTACGTTTCATCAGGTACCTGTTAGGGATGATTGTATTGACTTTTATCATATTTGTACTAAGTTACAAAATGAAAACATTGGCTAGCCTTTTCTTTATTTTATACTCTTCCTCAACTTTGTTATTTATCATCTCCAGATAAATGTAACTTTTCACTTCTTTGAATTTAATTAGCTGTCCTGTTTGCGTATGTAGCTACTTCTTTCATCTTCTTTGGCTTTTTCCCATTATGAATTTGCCGTTTTAGCGAACGGCTCCACGGGCGAGAAATTGACGCTGGCAGTAGCAGTGAAGTGAACTTGAGGTTCCGCGGAACGGAATGGGAATGGCCGAACTGTACCGACTACAGGACTTGTGCGTAGTCGGTTCAGTTCGGCTGTTCCCATTCCGTTCCGCGGAACCTAAGTCCATTTTGCTGCTACTGCTAGCTGCTAGCGTCAATTTCTCGCCCGTGGAGCCGTAGGCTAGTCCTCCACAGCACTCTATTAAATTTTAAAAATTTAAAAAGTTTTCTGGGTGGAGAAGATTTGAAACTCCACAATACTAGAACGTCTCAGCAAGACTACTGAGATCATAAAAAGCATCAAGCAGATAAAGCTGGAGTATTTCGGACATGTAATGAGAGGTGCCAAATATAGGTTGCTACAAAATATCATGCAAGGAAAAATAGCAGGCAAACGCAGTCCAGGACGAAGAAGAACCTCATGGTTGAAGAACTTGCGAGATTGGTATAGTGTTGACACAAGCATGCTATTTAGGGTGACAGTAAATAAAATTAAGATAGCTATGATGGTAACCAACGTTCTGAAAGGACACGGTACATGAAGAAGAAGCACTCTATTCTACTAGTCACCTTCTCTGAAGTCTCTGTCTATCATAGCATTTCCTACGTAAGTTTTCCAAATCATAGCAGGTCTTCCTTTCCTCTTCGTCTTCTTAGCGGTGGGTCACAGTTCAATATTCTTTTCGGCCACCTGTGCTCTTGCATTCTTTTACATGCTGTTACCACTGCAGTGCTCTGTTTTCCTACTTTTTTGTAATATGAAAACTGTGATATGAAAACTGCTATACTAATATGTAATAATTATTATGGTTTCAGAAATATTTGAATATGAAGATTGATGTAAATGATGACGATGAAAATGGTATTCATATATTTAAAGTGAATATTTATTAAACAAATTAAAAACATTATGGAGAGAAATGAGAAGTCCCAAATTTAAACAATAAATCTGAAACTTCTCGTAGAAGAGGGTGAACAAATCATAAACTTGAAAAAACGGGACAGATCCAAGGAGCAGTAGCGTACCTAGAATTTTCATCTGGTGGGGGGGACACATCGAAATTTTTTTGTATTGTTTACAATAAAAAAACAAACTCTTCTTATTTACTATATCCCTCTTTGTATTTTAACTAGAAGATTTATGAAGGAACGAATTCTTTGCTTTTTATAACCTACAGAAATATTTTATATAGTTTTTTTGTTAGACGCATAGTTTTTAAGGTATTCGCAAAAATCCGTCCGAAAAGGTGTCATTTTTCAATGAAAATGGCAAATTTTCAATCACGAATAACTCAAAAAGTATTGAGTTTTCATAAAATAATGATAGAACAGTTTTTGCTTAAAATTAGGTTCTCTAGCGTCTTCCGTGGCTAATTTAACCAAAACATTTTTCACCCCCGAGAAGGGGTGGGAACCACCCCCAAGATAAAAGTGCACATCGGCATAAGGTAGACTTTGTTTCTTGAACTATTCTCTATTTACTGTGAAAATATCAAGTAAATCGATGTAGTAGGATGGAATTCGGAGCCAAATACCCTCATTGACTGCCCTAATAGCTGCATCTAATTTTCTGTCTTAAGTGATCTTTACTCCCAGGTATTTGTAGTCTTCATATAATTTGATTTCTTGATTTTCCTCTACTCGGAGGCTATGTTGGTGGTTGTTGGTCGCCTCCGATACTCATGTATTCAGTTTTTTCCATATTCACTTCTAGGCCCCACTCTGTAAACTCTTCTAATAGTTTTCGCATCATGTAACTAAGATCTTCAGAGTCTTGTGCGATGATCACCTGGTCATCCGCAAAGCACAGCGTGTACAAAGTTGAGTTCATTAGTGGTATGCCCATATTCGTACCTACATTTTTTCTTCCATTTGTTGAGTGCTGCTTCGAGGTACTGTGAATCCACGTGTTATGAGATTACCCGTTTTAATTCTTGTTGTTTGTTGGTAGTACAATGTTTTTAAGGCTTCAACCAAATTCTATATTTACAGTTGTTTTCTCCAGTGCCTCCCATAATTTAACCAGCGGGACACTATCATATGCTTTTCTAAGGCCTATACAAACATCAGATGGACTTCTTGGCCACGAGCAACTTTCTTTTTAATTATCTGAGAAGTTCTTCGGCTTCCATATTTTGGTATTCTTCTTCTATTCGATTTTTAATAAGTTTTCCATATATTCTCTTGATACTACTAGTGACTGCAATTCCTTTCTTCAGGTATTTCATGGTTATTTAAGCATTGCTGGAAAAGTGGTCTTAGCCGCCTAATTAGAACTTAAGGTCCATATTTGATGAGTTCTGGAGCTATATTTCCTGGGCCAGGTGATTTGCCCTTCTTCAACTGTTTCCATGTGGTTTCGACTTCTCTCTCATTTACTCTGATTGGTGATTCCTATTAACCTGACGCCTTGTATACCGTTGGATTGTATATGTTTGAAGGGCTCTCTTGTCTCTGTTAGTAAATCTTCAAAGTATCCTTCCCAAGTTTGTGTCGTTTCTTAAATTTTTTAATAGTTTTTCACTTTCTGAACTTTAGCTTCCACCTATGTATTTAGCATGGTACACCTTTTTGTCCAGGATTCGTTTTTCTTTTGACCTATTTTTCTTCTGCCCTCGCTTGCATTCTTTTATAATGTATTCTAGGGATAGCGGTTGTTGAAAAAACACCGGTTTTCGGTTATACCGGTTTTTTTACCTACGGTTTAACCTGGCGGTCTGGCGGTTATAACCGGTCAAAAAAACGGGTTATTCCAAAAATCCGGTGTTGGATTTTTTAGTCATAGCCAGTACCCAATAGGTTACATTTACATTGCGCTTTAGTTTGCAATACTCCATTCGAATCGATATCAGTCCATATCAGTATAGAAATCAGTCATCAGTGTTGTAAAATCAAGTTCAGTCAGCTTAAAGTTTGTCATCTATGCTCGGGGGGCGAAACATTTTCCCATTTTTCTCTGAATTCGATATTTTTTGCACTTATCCGGTTTTTCACCGGTTATTACTTTAAAAACAAAAAACCGGTTATAACCGGGACAAAAACCCGGAAAACCCGATTATTGCAGAGGAAAAAAACCGGTTTTTAGGTTATAGCCGGTAGGTTTTTCCCATCCCTAATGTATTCTGTCTTCCACGTTTTTTGTGTTAAGATTTTTGATACAATTCTCTTTTCTGTGTTATTTCCTGCGAAATATTATAGAAATATTAGACCTATTATAATTTTGTAAAACCTCAAAATTAATAAATTTTCGCTTATCATGTTATTCCTCTGGACCCTTCCATGATGTAATTATCTAAACTTGTGTTTTCGATATTTTTATCCACGCGTTCTGTTTACCGTAATTCGGGTATTTTGCATTCTTCCTTGGTATTGACTTGTTTCCATTATATTTTCAACATTAATATCACAAGAGACTGTCAAATTTCAAGAGCGTTAAAGATGAGGTTGATCAACTGCTTAATATTCCCAATACTGACTTACGGACGTGAATCTTGGACCCTGAGAAATTCGGAAAGAAGAAAGATAGACGCCACTGAAATGTTCTGTTGGAGACGAATGCTACGAATTCCTTGGACCGACCATAGAACAAATAATTCGATTTTAAGAGAGCTAAAAGTTAGCCAGCGTCTCTCCAGTAAAATCCATCTCCAACAATTAAAATTAAACATGGAAATACTCATTATACAAGGAAAGGTGGAAGGCCGAAGATCGCGAGAAAGATCCCCAACAAGATGGATCGATCAAATTACGGGACTATGCAAAAGACCTATGCATGAATTAAAAGAAATGACCAGAGACAGAGATCTTTGGAGACGGACAATATACGACATCACGTCGACCACTACACTCCCTCCGGGGGGTCAGGATTGAAGAGAGAGAGATCACAAGAGAGAAAGAGAGTGAGAAAAATTGACAGTAATGCGATATTTTTTCGAAAACTTTCACTGGCCTGGCAATAGACACGAGAGCCCGGAGGACTCGAGTGTATATTGCAGAATGGAAACAAGTTTGAGAACAAAATTGGAGCATTGTTTTCTTGTTTATTCTTATATTATCATGTGATATTCAACATATTATTTTCTTATACTTACATATAAAATTCAAGTCTGCGTATAAAAACATTCAGCGGCATTTATCCCAATTAATGTGACAAACATTTTTCAACTTGTCAACGTGAACAGCACAGTTTAGCAATTAATCAGACGAAAATATCAATAAAATATTAGTTAAAAATATTTATAAATATAGTTTTATTCATGAAATAATCTTACTGAAGTACACTCGAGCGCTTAAAGTTGCCCATTTTTATCGCCCTCGTGATAATTTGACATTAGATGCAGAACTAAAAGTTTATTATGGTTTGTTTTCTTAGGCACAAACAATGTTACAGTTGTCAAAACTAGCAAACTCGTTATAGAGACATAAATAAACAGAAACAATCTCCCTAAAAATATTACTTACTTACTTTACTCCTCTTGATTTCATTTGGAACATAGGGCCTCTACAGTCCCCCTCCATTCATCTCTGTTTCTGGCCAGGGCTTTCACCTCTTTCCATGTTAACCCATTGTCTTCTAGCTCTCTGATAATATTTCTTTCCCAGGATGTCATTGGTCTGCCTTGTTTTCTTTTTCCAGTTGGTTGGTAATCCAGGGCTTGTTTGGTTATATCATCTTCATTTTTCCTTAATGTGTGTCCAATAAACTTCAATTTGCGTATATTTATCGTTTTGGCTATCGGCTCTTGATTAGTTTTTCTATAAAGTCCCTTGTTACTTATCCGATTTGGCCAATATATTTGCAATATTCTTCTCAGACATCTATTTACAAATGTTTTAACCTTTTGTATAATATTTTTCTCTATTTTCCAAGGTTCTGCTGCATATAGCAAAATGCTCTTTACATTTGTACTAAATATCCTGATTTTGGTTTTGGTTGCTAATTTATTGGACTCTCTTGTTTTCTTCAGCATATAGAACGCATTTTGGGCTTTAGTTATCCTTCCATTAATTTCCTCTTCTATTCTACTGCTAGCGTCAATTATGCTTCCCAGATAGCAAAACTTCTGTACATTTTCTACTTCTTCTCCTTTAATGAATATACCCATTTCTCTTTCCGTATTTATCTTCATAAGTTTGGTTTTTCTTGTGTTAATCTCTAATCCTATTTTTCTTGCTTCTTTTGTCACCTTTTCGGTTTTTTCTGCATATGTTGTCTTTTTTCGGACACCAGACATATATCATTCGCAAAGTCTAGATCTTCAAGCTGACCGAAAGCATTCCATCTAATTCCGGTTTTATTTTTCGTTGCCTTCTTCATGACCCAGTCGATTAAGATCAAAAATATGGTTGTAGATAGAATACATCCCTGTCTGACTCCACTGTCTATGTTGATTGGTTTTGTGAGTTTCCCATTGTGTATGATTTGTGCGGTATAGTTTTCATAGAACATTTTGTTAATTAAAAAACTCAAACCTGAAGTAAAAACCACTTCTATGTAATTGGTATATTTATTAAAAATTTTAAAAATCCCAATAGACTGAAAAAATTTATCCAATTCAGAACGTTTTCGGACCTGTCGGTCCATCATCAGTGAATCTAAAATAGAATAAGTAATCCCACTAATAAAATTGAAAGATGGTTGAAATTTTAAAAGTAAAAAAATGTGGTTATGATCACTTACTCGAATACTTGCTAAATAGCCCCAGAACCAAACAAAGGTTGAAATTATAATTCAATCTACATTATGTTGTATTGATATTGAACAGGTTAAACGCCGATGTTAAAAGATATAACCTCCGGGAACATGGTGAAACTCTACCAGGAAACTTAATAAACCAAATAAGGTAGTTGTTGGTTAGTAGGTATGGTTGATTAAGTTTCCTGGTAGAGTTTCACCATGTTCCCGGAGGTTATGTCTTTTAACATCGGCGTTTAAACTGTTCAATATCAATACAACATAATGTAGATTGAATTATAATTTCAACCATTGTTTGGTTCTGGGTATATTTAGCAAGTATTCGAGTCAGTAATCATAACCACATTTTTTAACTTTTAAAATTTCAACCATCTTTCAATTTTATTAGCGGGATTACTTATTATATTTTAGATTCACTGATGATGGACCGATAGGTCCGAAAACGTTTTAAATTAGACACATATTTTCAATCCATTGAGAGTTTTAAAATTTTTAATAAATATACTGATTACATAGAAGTGGTTTTTACTTCATGTTTCAGTTTTTTAACTATATGGTATACAGCCAACCTAGGGAACTACCCTTTCTAGTTTATTTTGATAATTCTTATGTATTTTAATAGAATTACATATCTCTTTAATATCCCCCACATTTTTTCTCTGTTAATCCGGTCAATGGCTTGTCTAAAGTCAATGAAAATATTACCACTATAATAATCTAGGTAGAAAATTCCCGCTGTAATAATAATCTGATTGGACAGAATAAACACGTGATGAAAAATCTTACTACACTATTGGGAATTGAAATCACTAAAAAACTAATACGACAGTTAGGATGGTTGGGACACATCCATAGACTAAACAGCACAAGAATAACGAAAAAAGTATATGAAGTCAGAGTACAAAAGAAAAATAAAGTAGGTCGCCCAAGAATGAGATGGGAAGAACAAGTTAGACAAGAAGCAGAGAAGAGAGGACTGCAATGGAGTATGGCAAAACAATTAGCTCAAAATAGAAGAGCATGGAAAAGATGTATCAAAGAAGCACCACAAGATTAAAACATATGGACAGAAAAATGGGTCAAATAAGTAATTTATATTCATTAAAATTGTATTGTTAAAATAAGTATTGTATAATTATTAAAATATATTGAAATGTAGATATTGAACTAGTTGTAAACAGCCCAACACCGAAAGGTACGAATGGGCTTAATTGATTAAATAAATAAATAAATAAATAAATAAATAATATTTATAATTAAATACTCATTTTCGGTATGAACTTTTTTGTGTCCGAACCTACCCCAGTATAGTCAGAATTATTGGTAGTGGTATCTTAACAAATGGAATATAATATTAACTACTTTTTCATTTCCTATTCGAGACTATAGGGATAATATTACTTTTTTTGTCTAATTCTAATATGGCATATGTGACACCATAGCCTATAATTTAAAACTCGTATATATATAGTGGAGTGTGCATATAGGAAGTAAAATAACAAAAGGTATGGGGACCCCGTATATTTTATAAATCCACCCATTTCCTCGATTGGATGCCCCGAAAAGAAACGGTAGGTACCCTACAGAAATTCGGCATTCGCGTGCTCATAGTTTACACCAGTGTCGGGGAAGAAAATAAATTTGTTACACTATTATAGTGATGATTTTAAAAAATACGAGATCCTTTGTAAAAGGTGTATTTAAAATTCCCTAAATAAGGGTTATATTAAATCACAGAACGTTTTCTAAATAAAAAAATCCATCATCAGTATTACTAAAAGCCAAAAAATAGCATGCCCGAGCCACCAAAATGTTTTGGATAAAAACCCTTTAAATGTTGACAGTTGTTATGTTATACTACATATTAATAGAAATAAACTGCGCGTCATAGAAAACGGGCACCCTAAAAAATGGGTAATTTTTGAGGTTGCGTATCTCCCAAACCTGTTGTCCGATTTGAGTGATTTTTGAATATGTTATAGCATTGTTCTTTGTCAATATCCGTGTAATAATATTTTTGCTTAACAGGTAACTTTTCATTGTATACCGGGTGTACAAATCAAACTGTGTTTTTTCTCAAAGTTCGCAACACCCTGTGGAATATCCCAGCATTTATAAAATACTGAAATTGAAACCCAACTATAGCCTCAGGTTTTCTCAACATTCTCTTTTTTTATTCATTCGCTTGTGTTGGATAATACAAGAGTTAGGTACTTTAACAACTAGCCATGTTCTTTTTCAATACAGAGTGTTTTTAAATAAGTGCGACAAACTTTAAGGGGTAATTCTGCATTAAAAAATAGTGACAGTTTGCTTCATAATCGTATGTCTACAAATGCTTCGTTTCCGAGATACAAGATGTTGATTTTTTTTTACAAACTGACGATTTATTTATTGCTTTAAAACCGGTTGAGATATGCAAATGAAATTTGGTGAGTGGACATTTGTTGACATACAATTATTAAGAATTTTATATTCACCATTGGCGTGCATACGAGTAATATGATCGGTCATATTACCCGCATGCACGCCAATAGTAAATATAGAATTCTGAATTGCAAGTCAAAAAATTCGCAATAACTATTTCTTAAAACCTACCAAATTTAATTTGCATATCTCAACCGGTTTTAGGGCAATAAAATAAATCGTCAGTTTGTAAAAAATAGATTCAACATTCTTTATTTCGTAAAGAAGTATTTGCGGACATAAGTTTATAAAGCAAACGTTCATTATTTTTTCATGCAGAATTGCCCCTTAAAGTTTGTCGCACTTATTTACAAACAACCTATACTGATGAAGAACATGACTAGTTGTTAAAGTACATAACTTTTGTATTATCCTTTTTGTATTTATCATAAGAGAATGAATCAAAAAACAGAATGTTAAGAAAACCTGAGGCTATAGTCAGGTTTTAATTTTAGTATATTATAAATGCTAGAATATTCCACAGGGTGTTGCGAACTTTGAGAAAAAAACACAGTTTGATTCGTATACTCGGTATACAATTAAAATTACAGGTAAGTGAAATTTACCTCTTTAACAAAAATATTATTACAAGGATATTGACAAAGAACAAGGCTATAACATATTCAAAAAATCACTTAAATCGGACAACAGGTTTAGGAGATACGCGACATCAAAAATGACCCATTTTTTAGGGTGCCCGTTTTCTATGACGCGCAGTGTATTTAATGATGATGCAAATATACATGGATATTACCCAGGGCAACACAGAACCCTTCCTACGGGGTTGGAATTTGAGCTTTAAAACCTCACATATTGAAGTTCAACGTCCAACTCCTCAAATTCCAACCACGTGGGAAGAGTCCTGTGTTGCCCTGTGTCATATCCATGTATGTTGGCAACATCATTAAATATTTGTTATAATGTGTAGTATAACATAACAACTGTCAACATTTAAATGGTTTTTACCCAAAACATTTTGGTGGCTCAGGCATGCTATTTTTTGGCTTTTCGTAACACTGATGATGGATTTTTAATGTAACCTGTGTTTTAATGTAACCTTTACTTAGGGAATATTAAAGCTACATTTTACACAGGATCTCGTATTTTTGTAATTTATGGCAAACATTTACAGCAATTTTATTTTCCTCGTGGATTTTGATCATTTATAGTTCAAATAACTTCGTTTTATTTCTCGAGAACTTCTTAATATCCAGTTTGGGGGTCGGAGGAATTATTTATTGTATCCAACTCTTCCATCCCTTCCGGACCCTAGCAAGTTCTTTCATTTGTTGAAATGATTTTCCTATGTCTCTGCCTATTTTCAGTGTTTGTTCCAACCATCCCATCCTTGGCCTTCCTTTTCTTCTCTTCCCGTATCTCTTGGATTCCATTACTCTTCTTAGTAGTCTGCTCTGTTCCATCCTAATAAGATGGCCAAACAAGTTTAGTTTTCTTCTTTTGATTTTTGTTCCTATCGGTTCCTGCTTCCATTTATTTATTAGTTAATAATTTCTGATATGGTACATTTCTGATATGATACCAGATATTTTTCTTAATTGTTTTTTTTTTCGCTGCGTTCAGCGCGCTGTCCATTTTGGTGTTATTGGCTTATGTCGCGCTTGCATATAGCATTGTTGGTATTGTTACTGCATTATACAACTTGAGCTTACTACTCTTTTTATTACCTGTTTTCCAAATATCGTGTTTTTCAGTGCATAATACATTTTGTTTGCTTTCTTCACTCTATTTAATATCTCCTGATCGATTGTTCCGTCTTCTGATATCACTACTTCTAAATATTCAAAACCTAATACTCCTCAATTTGGTTTTCCTTACAGTAAATGGAAAATGATTTCGGTCATCAACTTTCTTTTGTTTAAATTATCATACTTTTTGTTTTCTTGAGGCTTTTTTCTTTCTTTGATTTTCCAATTCTTTCACCCATATAGTTATCAATTCTCAATAGAAGTTCGTCAAGGCGTCAAGTTCAAATATCCCATTGTAGTTTGAAACTGATATGTAGCCCTTTTAAAATTTTGCAGAATTTCATCCATTACTAGGATTAATAGTACTGGGCTAAGGCTGTCATCTTGCTTTATTCCCTTTTTAATATTGAATGCACTTGATCTTGTATCATTCATTTGTACCATGCCAGTTAAAATATAAACAAATATTAATTTAGCTAAGTATGTCTGTTATATTTCTATCATATTTTATTTAAGTCCTGAAGTATTGCATATTTCAAAGGGATCGATTAGCCTCATAGATCTTTAAAAATTATGAGATAAAAGATCTCTTTTGTATACCATATCTTCTTCTTCTTCTTCGTCTAGCCACTTACATCCACATCTGAACATAAGCCTCTTCAAGTCTTCCTTTCCATTGTTTTTTGTTGTACGCCACTTGTAGCCAATTTTTCCCGGCAGTTCGTTTCAGATCATCTGTCCATCTCACAGGCGGTCTGCCTCTGGGTCTTTTGTGTTGGTATGGTCTTCAGGTTAGCATTGTTCTGTGCCATTTGTTTAGACCGCTCCTAGCTACATGTCCAGCGTCCATTTTCAGTCCTATTTTAGAAGATTCTGTGTGTATTTCTGAAAGCATGGTTTGCAGTTCTTGTAGCTCAGTAGCTATCAGGATTATGAGGTAGCTACTGAGGTAGCGGCCATTGATGTTTATTCCCTTATATTTCCAATTTAGATTTTTAAACACGTCCTCCAAAACTAAGGTGAACAGTTTGGGTGATAGAGTGTCTGCCTGTTTGACTCTCCTGTTTAATGGGACAGGGTTCATGTATTGGTTTTCATTTAGGTAGTATGTAGCTGTAGCTTGGTTCATACTTTCTTTTATTAAGTTAATATATCTGCTGTCTATTCTACAATTTTTCATTGCGTTTATTACGGCCGTGTGTTCTATAGTGTCGAAAGCTTTTCGTAGTCTACAAATGCTATAAAAACTGGAAACTTGTATTCGTTAGATTTTTCTATTAATATTTTTGTGGTTAACAGGTGATCGGAAGTTGAATAGCCTTTTCTAAAACCTGCCTGTTCATATCGTTGGTATTCATTTCCTAATTTCCTTGTTAGTCGGGTAGTTATGACTTTTGTGAGTATTTTAAACAGGTGTGACAGTAGACTGATAAGCCTGTATTTGCTGATGGGCTGTAGTTTTCCAACATCCGATTATCACCTCTCTTGTGTAATTAGATTACTTTAGAGTTGTTCCAGCTCTTAAAGACTTTGCCCTTGCCCTGGTGTAAACAGCTGTCTATAAGCTTAGTTACAATTGCAATGAGTTCCTTACCTCCTTCTAATATCATATCTGTGGTAATCCTATCTTCTCCGGCAGCTTTATTTCTCTTCATGTTTTCCAATGCTGTAGTTACATCTGAAATTGTTACTTTTGGCATTATTGTCGATCCAACATTTTTTATTGATTTCCGTGCCGGTGTCATCGCATCGTCTTGTTGATGTGTTCTGTAGAGTTCCGTGTAAAATTCTTCTATTCGTTTCAGTATGTTTTCTCTAGTTGTGATTTCATTTTCGTTTTTTCCCATTAATGATATTATCTGACGTCGTCCTAGTGTCGGTCTAAGGCATTTCATACTCTTATTTTTTTAATAGTTGTTATTAATTTTTCGTCTTATTTTTTTTTGTTTTCTGATTTCTTTTTTAATCTGCCTATTAAGTTTTCTAAATTCTTCGGTTCCCTTTTTGTTATATTTATTTAATAAATATTTAGATTTATTTAATCTAATATTTCTTTGTCTAATTCACTGTGTGTTGTTTTTGTTTTTTTCAGTTGCAGAAAGCTTTTGTTCACTGTTTCAGTTATAAGGCTATTCAAATCATCAATATCATTGGAGTTTATCTGCTGCATGTTAACTTGATTTAATGTATGCATTATACTTTTAATTAAATTCACTATTTTCTATTTCTTCAGATGTCCATTTGTATCTTTTTTATGTATTGTTTTTTATTCTAGTTTTTTGTTTATTACTAGTTTTGTTCTTATTACTCTAGAGTAACAAGGAGAAAAGCATTTCTCCTCTATCGTTTCTTTTCCCATAGCCATAATTGCCAATTAAATGTTCCTAATCTTCTTTTTTGCCCATTTAGCATTAAAATATCCTAATAGTATTTCGTAATTTGCCTTATTTGTTTCTATAGCTGTTCTTATTTCATCATAATTAATTTCTACTTCTTCTTCATCGTGGCTTTTGGTTGGAGCGTATACTTGGATCACTTTCAGAGTGGTTATTTTATTAATTATCATGATAATATATGCTACTCTGTCTGATATGGGCTTGAATTCTTCGATACACTGTGTGAGGCTTTGTTTTACCAAGAATCCCACTCCAGTGTATTCGCTACCTTTATGCATAAAGTGTGTGCCATTTTTTAGTATTATATACTCATCACTTCTCCTTCTGGTTTCGGATATACCCAGGATATCCCATTTTATATTCTTTAGTTCATTTTCTATTTCTGGGAATCTATTGTCGTCCGTCAGTGTTCGAATATTGTAAGAGCATAGTCAAATTGTCATCTTGTGGCAGCCAGGTCCTGCCCAGGGATTCTTGGCACCCCCTCTTCCGTCAGTTGTTTGATCGCTGCCGTGATCAAGACTTTGGGAAGTACTGCGGACTAGGGGCCTTTTCTTTTTTGTGCTATCCATTGACTTGAAGGTTTGGACCGTTATCTCCTTACGCTGGTCCACTGCGGGTTGAGAAGGGAAGGATTACAGGAAGTATACCATATCTATATATTATTGTCATTACAATATTTAACTAGGCATGCCACAAGAAAAGAGTTCCAGAATCTTCTTCTTCACGTACCATATCAGAATTATCTCACGTTGGTGATCACCATTATGAAGGCTTCTCGATTTTATGCAACATGGAATAATGTTCCTGCATTTGATATTTGCAAATATTCACAAATGTTTTTAACCAAGAAACTTGTTTTCTTCCTACACTTCTGCGTCACTCTATTTTTAAGGACGTTATAGTATTCTATATAGATTTCCTCTCACTATATGTCCAAATAAAACATTTTCTGTTGTTTAACAGTTCTTAGCAATTCTCTGTCATTGTCTGCTTTCCTTAGTACTTTCTTAGTACATCCTCATTAGTTTTTTGCTGACCAAGGTATCTTCAGCATCAGCATCCGTCTATGAATCCACATGTCCAATGGTTACATTTTGTTCATGCTTGATATTTTAGTGTACTAGTTCTATTTCTATGTCTGGATTTAGTTGGTCCGTTATGACAGTTCTTAAATACATATATAATTTTTTGAACTTTCACAACTTGGACTCCATTTCATCGAAGCTCTGTATCTGGATATGGGTTACGACGAAAAACTAGAAATTTGATTTTGTTTTTGGTTTGGTACATTCCATGTCAAAGCACTCAAGCAAAAAATTTTGGATCTCCGATTTTTCTGAAACTTGGTGTATAGCTTCTGCGGGATGTAAAAATAAGATATTTAGGTCAAAAAGTCTTCTTCTTCTTTTTTTCTCAAAATGTTAATTTATGCGATTTTGCAGTGATTTGGTGTTTATTTAAACACATTTGCATTTTCTATCGTAAAGTACCAGTCAAAAAAATAATATTCTAAGAGAAGGGACTCAAAAATGTCATCATATGGTATTATAATAAGTTATTTTGATTCAAAACAAGTTTTTGATCAAATTTTATAGTGTAAAAAATTTTAAAATACCCGTTTTTTACATTTTCCTCCATTGCCAAAATACATCATAATGGATTTGACTGAAAATTAGCCCACAGATAGCCAAAGCTTAGGACTTTAAGTGGTTAGAAGGATTTGAAATATATTACAATACCAAAAAAGTTACATGCAATAATATCAGACTCAAAAGTATATTAGTCCAGTCGGGATAGCATTTGACCTTGCATTCCGAGCTGAAATACAACAAAAATTTTATTTTTCTAATCCTTAGGGGGGTCAAAATAGTAGCCTAAATTTATAATCGCGAATGAATTCCTCTGTTACGTTAGTCGCCACCTTGATTTTAAAGGAGAATAGTTTTTGCTCAATATCTCCGCCATTTTTAACTTTTCGACAAAAATGGTAGGAACTGAAATTGCTGCAAATATACCGTATTTACAGCTTTTACAATTTTTTTTTTGTCGTGAGGTCGATATTTTCTGAGTTAGTTGTACTTATAGTAGACGCCTATATTTTTGACTATGATATTTCATGTAACTTTTTTGGCATTTTAATATAATTCAAATCCTTAAAGTACTATGTTTTTGCTAGCTGTGGGCAAATTTTCAGCCAAATCGATTATGATGTACGAGTATTTTGGAAATGAAGGAAAATGTAAAAAACGGTATTTTAACGTTTTCTATACTACAAAATTTGATCAAAAACTTGTTTTGAATCAAATTAACTTATTAAAATGCCATATAACGACATTTTTTTTATTGATACTTTACGATATAAAATTAAAATTTGTTTAACCCTCGTAAGGCGGTGCTTAGATTCTTAGGTAAACAACGGTGCGGGGTGCATTTGCACCCCATCTGTATATCCATTTTTTTATATATGAACGTGGGGGAAAATAATTTGAAAGATAATTAAGACTTATTTATTATAGTACGAAACATAATTTTACAAAAAAAGTTCACATTTCTTCTTAAAAAAAATATTATCGTCGCAAGACAAACCCATGAAATTTTTCACAGAATGAGCAACACAATGTTTGTACACACAATACAGTAATGCCGGGACTTTCGGTAATTTTTCTCTGACTTATGCAACACCGATATTGTCCTGTTAGCTCTGTTAGCTCCAGGTAAAACATCAGAAACGTCCAATTAACGATACGAAATTTTCATCATTTGCATCCCAAAGTCATTTTTTTCAAAAAAGCACGTAAACGCAAAGAGTTTTAAATGCTGTAATGGGTGGAATACGTTTAGAATTGAATTTAATACGAACAAAAAAATGGGCAAAAATAAAAAAAAAATTATTAAAAATAATAGGTGAGAAAACGAGGTCTGGGGTGCAGCTGAGGGTTAAATAAATACCAAATCACTGTAAAATCGCTTAAAATAACATTTTGAGAAAAAAAAAGAAGAAGAAGAAAAAGACAATTCAACCTTAAGTGTTTTATTTCTACATCCCGCAGATGCTATATTATACCAATTTTCAGACAAATCCGAGATCCAAAAGTTTTTTTGATTCAAAATTGAGTGATTTGAAATGGAATCCTTTTTCCCTTTCAGAACTTTTTAAAACAAGTTTTCTGTAAATTAAAAACTATACCAAATGCATATGATATTTTGAATAATACCTGATACGCGCCTATGGTCTACGGCCCTGTGTGTGAAATATCGTTCATTTGAACTATCGTCAGTTAAAGTTATTGTTCATTTCCCTGTAATTATTATTGCTTTGGCTCAATTGACACTTCTGTCAGAAAATCTTTATTGTTCCTGTTTCACGGTTAGCGAGTGATTTATAATAATCGTATATTTTCTATTTAGGTGTAAGAGCTCTAGAACTTAAAACAGATATTTGGTCATTGGATATGTACACAGTGTGTCAATTTCAAAAGGTACCACTCTTTATAATAGGAAACTTGCACATTTTTTTTATTACATAATGATGTTCAGTTTTGAATAAAAATGAGATTTCCAAAATTTCACGCTTCAAAAACTCATAATAACTTACGCTCGGTTTCATAATCAGTTTATGTGGACTTTAAATTTTAAGTTGCTACCTTTATCCATCTTTATCAACGCAATTCATATGGGTTAAATGTCAACGTTAAAGTGAACTTTAGTTAATGTTCACTTTAAGTTGATTATGAAACCGGGCGTTAGAAGTACAAATTTAAAGTCTTCGGTATGTTAAAATAGGTCAAACGGCCCGTGACGTCACTCAGTTTAACTATATCGTTCCGTTTATGGTTATAATTAGATATATTCTTCTTCTTCTTCTTTAGTTTATTGGCCTCCAGCCTCCACCTATTTTGGTATACCTCGTCGCGTAATAAAGGAAAAATATTTATATTCTATTGACATTTATCGTATGTCATTGTAATAATATATACCAGTTTGTTGACATTGGAGTTTGATATAGTTATTGAAGGAAACGAAAGAAGGTTTACTACGGAAAATAAAACCATTTTGTAAAAGTACAGTTTTCTATGAATAGTTCAAACGATCAAAACACTTTTAACGTCAAATAAATGTATTTTCTACTGATGTTTATAACGTCTAATTTAAAATTCTGTTTACTTTGTTGGAAAAATGTAAATGTATAAACGAGTGACGTCACGACGCGTTTTAGGCCACCTGTTTTAATTTGAATTTTTAATCTCCTTTGGGGACCAAACGAAAGACCTACAAAAATTTTTTATCTTTGATACATGTTTTAAATTATGTTCTGTAGTGATTTATAACATTTTTTTCGAATTTAAAAATTTATGCAAGTTCCCTATTCGGTCCGTATAGAAACTCTAAAATTTTGTGAGGGGGACCTTTTGTAGACCAGTTTTCAAATAAATTCCATCACCCCTCTAGAAGGGGCAGACACAACCCCCAAAATCTTTAATAGAAAAGGGGGGGTTCTATGGGCTGCAAAGAACAACTTATCATCGACTCAGTCATTTCTAACCAGGCATTCACCAAGAAAAAAAAGAAGCAGTAAGCCTTTATTGACCACAAAAATGGCTTATAGATATATTAAGAATATAAAAAACCGATGATAACATAGTGACTTTTTTAAGGCATATAATGACAAGTTTTAAGACTAAAACTCACCTCCAAATTCACCTTCACCTTCATCCTTGAAAACAATATCGAAACGGAAAATATCGCAATCAACCGGGGCCTGTTTCAAGCCTGTTTCAAGCTAAGTCCATTATGGTTCTGTTTGGCTGTGAACCCCCTATCACAACTGTTAAACTCCACTGACTCAGGTTTTAGCATTAAAAACAACAATACTGTAGTAGCGAAGCTTAATCATCTGTTGTATATGGATGATTTGAAATTAATGGCTTCTACTCGAGACAATCTAGAATAGATGCTAAAAACAGTAGAAACGTTCTCTAATGATATTAACA